>NC_090001.1:10023750-10642500 GCF_036417845.1 Apteryx mantelli | reverse complement strand
CCAGTGCCATGAAATAAAGGTTGATTCATCCCACCTGTCTTTAGACACAGGAAACAACTCTCCTGCCTCACTTGCTTGCAGAGGTAGGCCAGAGTGCTAGCTAAGAGCCAGTACTTGTGGCAAAAGCTCTGGAAATCAAGTTCCAGGTATGAAATTCAGGTTTCTCTTACAGTTAGAATTGTGGTGTGGGTGGGCAACAGGCTATCAGGCCTGTGCCTGTACGCGCACTCAGAGCACTCAAGTCATTAATCCCCTGGGTGGCCCAGGAACTCCCCCATCTAGTAATCCACACAGGTGAGCTGATGGGCAGGTTTGAGACAGGCAGTTTCAGACTTGAAACTAGGAGATTGACTGAACTCCTACCACTTTCCAAATTAAGTGTTGGACTGACTGGTGCAGAACCTCTCCAAGTGGGTATTTCAGACAGTTCTAGAGATTTCTAGAGGCAGATCCTGCTGTGCCTGGACCAATTCCTGTGCTTAAATGTGGTGAGTACCATCTCAGGTGGAGTATCTGGCTGTTTCAGAATCTCTGCAGCAGCTCCTGCTGCAGAACTGATTAAATTGTAATTATTTAAGACCCTTGAAAATTGACAGTAGAAACTGCTCCTGCAAATGAAGAAGTGGCCATGTAGGACAGTCTTCTGTGCATTCTTAGGAGAGTTAGGAGATGCTTTGATACGCAGTTTAAGGTAATCAGTAGCAATGGATCATGCATATGCTGGAGAGGTCACACAGGACCACAAGCCAGCTGGACTATAAAAATTCCCCAGAAGAACAGTTCAGGGAGTCTCATCTGATCCAGTGGAAGCCACTGTTGGAAGGACCCCGGCAAAGGAGACTGCCACCACCATCTGGACAGTAACCAAGCATCCCGTTCAAGAGATTTGATGCCCCTTGTGAGTGTTACCTGTGACATGCCAATAGAGGGGCGTCTGTGATTCTTTCAGATTCGGGTTTATTTGCACTGAACTCCGAAAGATCATGATTTGTCAAGTATGAGAATTTATTAGAGATAAGAGGTTATAACAAAAAAAGCTAGAAATATAACAGAACTGAAAAAATATATACACATATTAGAACTCTACAGTTAAATCATAGATGCACGGTACAGTGACCGCACTCGCCCTTTATTGGCCACCCTTCCGGCACGGTTTTGCCTGGATTCTCCTCACCACGCCATTGACATCCACTGGCCAGCTGATGGTTGGTCAGAGTCCACACCAACTTCTGTGGCTTACTCTTTTCTATAGCGAGTCAAAACAACGCCAGCCCACAGTTACACAAAGGCTGTATGGCCTCAGTCAATAACAGCATGCACATCAACAGGTAACCTAGTGCTCAGCCCACAGCACTGCTCAGTTGGCAACAGCAGCCATGAACAGGTCGTTCTGTGGGGAATGGTTCCACAGCACCTAGATGTTTATGGGGTGAGTCTGTGGTGTCGCTTCTCCTCTGTCTGGAATTGTCAGTCGTGGGGTCGTTAGACGGTTGCCCCCAGGCTGCAGCAACCCCACAGTGTGGTGGCTCCAGCTGTGATGCACCCGGGGTTCCTTAACTCCTGGGATCACCCCAGAGCAAACCCCTCTTCTGTGGGCTGCACCATCCAGAGTCCCACGCTTGCCTGCGTGGCGCCTGTCACTCCACCCCTTGACACCGCCAGACACACGCATTTATTTCAGAAGTCAGCTAATTCCCCTTGGTGTGCAGTGGGCGGCTTTTGGGTAAGCACAGTATACTGGGGAAATGCGCACTGCTATTAATAGACGCCAAAAGCAAAGCATGCCCATTTGCAGTAACACGTAAACAACTGTTAAAAATAACAGTCTTAATCCTAATAGCAACATGATTGGTCTGGCCTATTGACCCAAATTCAGTGAACCCGAGTGTTGTTCCAGCTCCATATCTTAACACAGAAATCTTATTTCCTTTAATTGCAGGCATTTCTTTCCTGCACCGAAAGATCAGTTTGTTCCCCAAGCTGGAATAGTTCCCTTTAGAGGAGCTTCAAATAGAGTTGGTCACCTTTTTTTTTATTATTCTTTTTCCGTATTTCCCTGTCTTCTCTATAGGAAACAGACAACTTTAACTTCAGATCAACAGCTGTTACATTTATGCTTAATTTTACCATCTTTTTCTCTTTCTTTCCTTTCCTTTCATCAAGGGAAGGTGTTAGCCCCTTCCTTAGGATCATCAATTTTTACAAACACTAGAATACAGCTGTTGAGTTTCGTTATCAGCCTGGTATGTGTATCCCCTCATTCTTAGGTCTGCCACCTTCCTTTGATGTTACTTCTCTCCTGGCTCCTAGATTCATTCTATTATTTAGATACTTTTAAAAAACACATTACTTAGCCTAACAATTCTACCACTCTTTCTGGCTGCTTCTTTTCAAGTTGTTGCTCTTCAGAGGGTCATTCTGTAAAACCCAAACAAAAAGTAAACCCTACCAAGGCAATTCGGTTGTTATAGTTTGGTTTTAACTGTAACTGCTGAAGCTATTTCTTTTAAGGTTACTCGGTTACATCCATCTATTATTCACATTTGAACAGGGTTTTTTTTTTCATTGATTTTTCTTTATGCTCAGAAACTTTTACGACAGCTTGGGGCATTTTCCAGCCCCTGCTGGTTTCTGGTGTACTTAAAGATGCCGGCTTTCCGCATTCGAGGTCTTTTCTTGTTTCCTAACTCTGCCCCTGGGACTCTTATCTGCAGAGCCCAATCTCCACCCTGAGTCCTCCTGTGCCTCAGTGCCAGGCAGAGCAGTTATACTGGCCGGGGGGGCAGAGCGTTTCTCACGGTCTTGTGAGAAACAAGCTGCCCAAGCCCGGTCCTGCTTTCCACCCAAAGCCTCCCCTGCTTCGCTCCCTCTCCTCTTCCACCTCTCTCTTTCACGTCTGTTTTTCTTCCACATGGTGGACTCCAATTGGCTGACAGAGCCTTCAGTGAAATCCAGACCCGCCCCCCTCCTCCTGCCAGCCAATAGGCAGGTCACAAATCAGCAGCTGCCTATGGGAATGAGCTAGGGGAGGAGTCACAGTGTTGCAGTGTCCAGGTGGTGTGTTGTAAAGGTGAGGTTACAAAGTGTCCATTTAATCGGGGAATGGGGGAACAGAAGAGAGAGCCAGACAGCTCCTGGGGGTCCCGGGCGATGCTGGGGGCCGTGCTGCTCTTGGGGATCTTGGACCAGGCTGGGTTTCTGTACAAAAGTCTGGAAAAGTCTTGAAGCAAGCCCCTAGAGAAGAGGGAATTTCCTGGACGTTTAGAGAAACTCATGCAGGACCCAGGGATGTTGAGGGAAACCCATCTCACCCGCCCCCAAACCCACTGCTCTCCCTGGAGACCTTCCTGGATCCTCAGGCTGGGAACAGGAGGGGGTGTGGGGGCACAGCCATGTCCCAGACTAGCCTCCTTCAGGCCTTCAGATTCACAACATGTCACAGCTTCAAATGAGCTCTCTAAAGCAGCACTTCCCATACCCCTGGTGTGGAGAGAAGACTTTGGGTAGACAAACAGGAGACAGGGGAGAGAAAGGGCAAAGACAGCAGGCTGCAGAGCTGGGGCTCCCAGCATCACAGAGGGGGTGCCACAGGCTCAAGAAGCAACCCAAAGAAGTAAAGGAGTCCTTCCTTTTGCAGTGACTTGGAAAGCCACATCTCTCACAGTATTCAAGGGGGATGGAGTCTCTCTTCTGCAAGATTTGCCCCTGGACTAGGCAGAGACTAGCAAGAGCAGGAAGGTCGGTTGCAGGGATGCTCTCAAGCTTCAGCAGCTGCAGAGCTGGGAGCTGGTCATCTCACAAACTTGGGAGTGAGTCAAAATGCACGTCCTGAGGCATTTCACTGCCTCATAGACTCTGCACCGGAGCCTGGACAGCAGCACTGCAGTGTGTGAGCGTGTCCTCAGAAGCCCAGAGACATAAATTATGGGAGATCCAGGATGTCGGGGCTGTACAGACCCGGGAGAGCAAGGGTGCCTGCGAGGAGGAGGAGGGCAGGGGGCTGAGGAGCGTACCCAGGGGAGAAGCACAGCCCCAAGGTGACACTGAAAAGCACAAGGACCAAATGAGGCCCAGGGATGAGAAATGGCTTTCCGCAGGCTCAGCCAGAAGGAAAGATGGGCAAACTTCATGGGAAATGGGAAAACTTCCCCACATTTGCTACCTGGCCTCGCCCATGGCTTTGGAGCCTGGCAGGCTCCAGGGTCCTGGATAAGGGCCTCTGGATGATGTGTGTTAAGGCTATGTTTGCTCTTCTCTGGCATAGCATCTCTAGCTCAAGCACTGCCAACTGAGAAACCTTGCCGAGCACTTTTAGAAGCAAAGAGCCTGCCTTGGTGCCTAAAGGAGGAAAGCTACGTCCTGTCCCACATTGTCCTGCATCCTGCTTCCACAAAAAGAGTGGCCCACAGCAGAAACCAGTTTTGAGGCTCACCAAAGCATTTCTCAGCCTGTGGCCATGCTTTGTGCTGGTTCATCCCACATGCCTTGGATCCTGTAAAAACGCCAGCCCCCAAACCCCAGATTCCTGCACAGGTCTGCCCAGTGCAGTGACCTGTCGGTGCAGGGGCGCAGAAGTGACATCTTCAGTGCCCCGTTTGAGATATTTCACAGTCTTTGACACTGTCTGGAGACATTCCTGAAGGATTTATCAGAAAATTATGGAAAATAACTGCAGCGAAGGCAGGTGGCTGCTTTCCAGCACATGAGGGGAAATCTCTCTGCTCTCTCC
This sequence comes from Apteryx mantelli, assembly GCF_036417845.1. Lineage (NCBI taxonomy): Eukaryota > Metazoa > Chordata > Aves > Apterygiformes > Apterygidae > Apteryx > Apteryx mantelli. The sequence goes on along the minus strand of NC_090001.1, from coordinate 10,637,771 downwards.
CTGGCTGTGCCATCTCCATGGCAGTGACCTACAGAGCCCCCAGATGACATGAGCTGAGGTCACAATGGGACGTGCCACATCACAGGGAGGTCTCCCCGGTGTCGTGGGTGGGGACCCTCACTTCCCTGTGAGGCCCAGGCACTCCTGGGCACTGCTCACACCCTCCCCACGGCTGCCCTTCCTAGTGGCTCCATGGCAAGGAGAGGGGACAGGAGGCAGTGGGACCACGTTGGGGCCCCTCACCAACAGGCGGAGGAGCAGGGGCATGTTGGAAAGGAGTTTTGGGTAATGAGATGGGAAGAGCGTCCCGTTTCTCTGGCTGGAGAGGTGAAACGAGAGCAAGAGGGCAAGCGAGACGGAGGACTGCTGGATGGACCATCAGCCAGGACCACAGCTCCTTGTCCCCTGCGCTCCTGCGGCTCTCCACCGAGGGTAAGGGCTTTGGGAGATCCTTCCCGAGGTGTCGCACAGAGACTGTTAACTGCCAAAACTGCTGTGGATCCCGGGCTGTGGGGGTGCCTGGACAGGGCTGGGGGCTGCTGCAAGAGCCCTGCCTGAGAGTCCACTCTGGCTTGGGGGACAATGTGACAGCCAGGACTCCTGGGTCCTGGGGATGGGGCTGTCCTGAGCCCCAAGGCTTCTGTGCGGCCAGCTCCATCGCCTCTTAGGGTGGGGGGGGCATGGGCATCCATGACAGGTTTTCCTGGGAGTGGGTCCCCCTTTGGGGTCTGGCTCTGAGAGGAAAGGGGTCCTGCATCCCAGACGCTGAGGTGGCCTGCAGCTCCATGGGGCTCTCAAGACCCTGCTGGAAATGTCCATATATGATAATAAAACCTTCACCTTTTAATAACCCCAGGTCCTCTGGGTGTTTGGGAAAATCTCTATTCCTTCCCCCTGGATCCTTCCAACTTGGCGCAGCATGTTTTGGGCTCAGAGATGCCATCTTTAGATGGCCACTGCCCCTGTCCTCCTGCAAACTAGGCTCAAATCACCGCACCCAAAAGAACATACATTGGAGAGAGCAGCCTGGAAACAGGTGGAGGTGCAATCCTCATTCAGCAGGTCCTGGCTGACGCCAAGGTTTTTTCTCTGGGCAGTGCTGGGGTGAGCCCAACACAGCCATCTCCACCAGCCCCCTCACGACCCCACACCACCGCTCCCTAGCCGAGCCCTGGGGCTGCCGTGGGCAGGGGGCCAGGGCAGGAGGGGGAGAGGACACTGCCCTGCCCTGCCCTGCCCTGGGGGCAGCAGGATGCTGCCTGTGGGCTCCGGCGCCACGGCCAGCCCCAGGGCCCCCAAACTGGTACCACGGATGCAACCAGCACAGGCCCCAGTGCTGCCCCCCCACACCCCGCACGGCCCCCAGGGCGCAGGGCAGCCAGCAGCCCCGCGGGGCCCCTGCCCCACAGCTCAGCACCGCCGGGGCAGCGGCCGCACCCCGGGACCCCACACTGCCCGCCCACACAGCACCGCGCTGCCCCCAGGCCCCGCCGCGCCCCGCGCTGCCGCCCACAACATGGCACCCGACCGCGGGGGAGGGGGCGGAGCTGGCCGCCAGGGCAGGAGGGCCCAATGTTGCCATGGCATCGCCCCAGTGCAGCCCTCCTATTGGCTGTCCAGAGGAGGAGGGCGGGCATAGATTTCACTGATGGCTCTGCCAGCCAATTGCAGTCCAACATGTGGGGAAAAAAAAAAAAGACGTCAAAGAGGTGGAAGAGGAGCGGGAGCAAAGCAGGCGAGAAGTGAGCGGGCGAGAGCGTTTGGTGGGGGCTGCGGGCGCGTTCAAATGGCGGCGGGTGCCCTCCCGCCGGGGCGGGGCAGCGGTGCTGGCGACGAGGCTGCTTTGCTGCAGGAGCTGCAGCAGGGGCTGGTGGGGCCGTGAGCAGGGGCCAGAGCGACGTGGGCCAGAGGGGGGAGCTGCCCTGCAGCCAGACGTGGCGGCCTGCCGCGAGCAGCTGGGCCGGGGCGGCTCGGTGGGGTTTGGGGGCAGGAAGCTTTGGCCCTGTGGTGGGTCTGGGATCCCTGTTAAAGCGTTTCCCTGAGCTGCTGCTGCCAGCGCAGCCCCAGGTGCTGCTTTGAGGTGCGTTTGGGAGGTGCTGGGCAAAGTGTGAGCAGGCTGCTGGTGTCGTCGCGAGGTGCCCTTCCCAATGGTGTCTTTTGTTGTGAAAACTGCATTTCCGAGTGGCTCTGAGAGAGGCTGTGCCCGCATGTGATGCCGTGCCTTAGCCGTTGTTTTTGCTCCCTGCCTCTTGCTTTGTGCCGCGACCTGTGAGCCTGGCAGCAGGGTGAAGGGTGTTTGCAGAAGAGCTCTGTAAGTGTGAGCTGTTTTGCTTGTCAGGGCCCTGAAAGTTGATGAATGGCCAGTGCTTGCACTTGCCGTTGTTCTTTCCATGCTCCTAGGTCAGGGTGAAGAGTTGCTGAATTGTGTCTCTGCTGGTTTCACCAACTGAGATGCCCTGGCCTGAGTCCTTCCACGTGTCTCCAGTTGTCAGGGCCTAAAATAGGAGAATGCTTGTTGTCCTGGATGTGTGGAGGATTTTCTGGTTTTGTTCAGCATTGGGGAAGGAACCAGAGTTCTGAGTTGCGGGAAGGCTTCTCCCTGTGCCTGGGACATGAGGCCCTGCTGTCTTCAGTTTGATGATCGCTGCTCCCATGCAATCCTCCCGTTAGAAAATGTTGCCAAGAATTACTTGCAGGCTGTTCTGCAATTCTTAAATTTCATAGGCTAGGTGTTGATAATGCATAGCAGAAGCTAATCTTTTGGTGTAGTAACTGGTAGGCAATGGGTGTTTCAGAGCATTGTGAGTATTATGAGGCCATGATGTGAATCTGTGATGTGATGACACCTCTATGTGAGCAGCTGACAGGTCAGGAGAAGACGCATGGCTTGGATGCTGGTGGTGAGGTCACTTCTGGGTTTGTTGCGTGTGCTCAGAGGAGGGATTGACCCCTGCAGAGCTCTACAGCAATACAGAAATGCAACTCATTAATCAAGCAGAAGTCGATATTCCACATCATCTGACACAAATTTGATTCCACTCCATCATCATGAGTTAGTACTGCTACATTTCAAATGTGGATGATGTTCTGTGGTGAACATGGACATGGAGTTTGCCTTTCCGCTTGTTGCTAAGTAGAAGCTTGCAGCGTCCTCCCGGTCAGCTAGGGAGTCCAGCTAGACTTTTGAGGCTGCTAAATGAATGTAGTGCTGGTGTGAGCAGTGGTGTGAATAATCTCTTATTGCCAGGGTGTGTGTGTGTGCTTTAGAAGTTGCCCCTGTCAAAAGAGCAGGGAGCCTGTGAGATTTTCCTGCAAGGTCTGCATGCTGTGTCTGTCTTTGAGGTGTCCAGCTGCTTTTATGACACCTTTGGAACTGTAACACTTTAGGGGTCTCTGATTTTCTGTCCACGTATGCAGTCATTGGAGAATGGGTGCAAAGGCTGTTGGAGGAGACGGAAGGAATGTCACCTCCCAAAAAGGGTATGGGCCACATTTTGAAAGAGATTTCTTGTTCAGAGAAGTTGAGGCACAAGCGAGAGGGAAAAGCTGGCCTGATCAGCCACTGTGAGAGTACTTCTTGTCTGCTTCCTGGTGGGAAGGTGGGAAGTGAGCAGGCCCCGGGCTGTGAGTGGCTGTTCAGAGGCAGAGCGTGTTGCAAGGCCTTGGAGGACTAGAAAGGAATGGAAGGTCTGGAGAGTTGGGCTTTGTGTGTTGTGGGGTGCTTGGGGTGCCCTGCGTGCTGCCATGTGTGGTGCTGTGGGCTGTGTGTCGCTGATGCAGAGGCATGTGTTGGTTGCCAACCCTCTGTGAGGTGTGGAGGTAACGGCGTGTTACAGTGCGAGATGCCCTGTGGTGGAGCCGGGTGGTGGCGCCAGTGTTTTGGTGCTCAGCGTGGGAGGAGGTGTCTGGAGAGAGGAGTGCTCTGCTCCCAAGGCCCAGCCTGCCATCACGGTGTCCTTCTGGGAGACGTGGGTGAGGACTGTTGGTGACCGTGTTGCCTCCTTGGAGCATCGTGGTGCGAGGCAGGGCTGCTCCCAGTTTGGTGGTTTGTGTCAGCTGAGGTTCAGGCTTGCAGTTTCGGAAGGGTTTGATGCTTCCGTGAGTCTTTGGGATTTTACTGACTGCTGGCGAGAGTTCTCTTCTCCCTCCTTAAAGGCTTTCTGCTGAATCTGGACCCTCATTGCATCTTCCCATCTCAGACGCTAATCCATTGCTATCCCTCAGCGAGATGGGTAGTTAATGAAAGCAGTCAGAGGCATTTCTGCACGTTGTGCCTACGCAGAGCCTTGCAGAGAGGGGAGATGCCCCCTCACAAGAAGTCAGGCCTGTGAGGGCGATGGGTGGCTCTGAGACACCTGTCCTTGTTGAGCGGTGGAGGCGGCATCTGCAAAGCCTCTGGTGCCTTTGGCAAGAGTCTCATAATAGCATATTCCTTGAGGCTGCAATGGGGGAGCCATGTGGAGGTAGCAGGGCTCCAACGCCCTGCTCCAGGCAGGTGCCAGTAGAGGAGGTATCTTGGGGCCTTTTCCAGTGAAGTTTTGATTACCTCCAAGGATGGAGATCTGGGAACCTCTCTGGATCCCTGTGCCGCAGTTTGGCCACCGTCACGGAGAAAAAGGTTTCTTCTTAATGTCTCAGAAGCATTTCCCATTGTCCGATTTGTCCCTGTTGCCTCCCATGCTACTAGTGTGCACCTCCAAGAAAATCCGGCTCCGTCTTCTCTGTGCCCTCCATAAGGTAGCTGTGCACAGCATGAAGATCCCCGTTGGCCTTCTCTTGTCTAGGCTGAACAAAGCCAGCTCTCACAGCCTCTCCTTTTATGCCCCACGCTGCAGCCCCTGACCGTCTTGGTGTCCCTGTGCTGGACTCCCTGCAGTGTGTTAGCGCCTGTGCAGACCTGGAGAGCCCAAACAGGACCTGGTATACAGACATGGTGTCACGTTTGCCAAAAAGAGGGGTAGAACGTCTTGGTGGCCCTGCTGGCTGTGCTCTCACCAATAGAGCTCAGCACAGAGGGGAGACATTTGCCCCTGCCTGTTGCGACTCTGTAAGGCCAGCAGAACTGCCAGTAACACTCCGATTCTTTCTTTCTTTCTAGGTTGCTCCACTCATGGAGGTTCCCAGTGCAGTGCTAGAGCCGCTGAGGATGGAGGCAGGATGCCAGGCTGTGTCCCTGTACCTGTGAACATCTTGGCCAGCGTCGTGAGCCCTCTGTGAAAGCAGCTGCAAGTGACTGAGAAGAGGCTACGTATGGATGCGAAGGCTTCCATAAATGCGCCTGTCTTCCCTGGGTGACTTGGGTTGTGGGTTCAGCTCCTGGTACCTCTGCTGTGCTGCAAATTCCGCCTCCCACAAGTGCTGTTATTGCCAGCCCGCTCAACAAATGCTACGGTGCCCCCTCCTTTTCCTAGGAGGTTGTGGTGCCATATAGGATGAGTCCAAGACCCTTATAATAGATGCCAGCATGTCTTGAGTGCCTTTGTGTGAGTGCCCCAAAGCGTCCATAGCTTGACCTGTGGAAGTCTCAGAGCTCTTGGGCTCCCAGCTCTGGGAGGGGTGAAGATGTGCCCAGGGCCAGGTTGCCCGTGGCACGCAGCCCTCCGTGCTCTGTGAAGCCAGCTGTGGAGCGCGGACTGGTGCTGCAGAGGCTGCGCAGCCAGGAGAGCTGTCATTTCAGCAGCCATCCAGTGTGGGGCTGCCTCATTCCTTGGGCCTCATTTCAAAGGCTCTGCACCCTTTTTCCCTTCCCCGGGGCTCCTTGTCCTAGTAACTAAAGGAAAGGAAGGGAGGTTCCTTTGGGCTCAGGAGGCCTTCTGGACTCTCAAGTGTTTCTGTGTTGTATCTGTATCTTTTGTATTACTGCAGAAAATCCCCATGCCCCCATCCATAGCAGGAGGTTTGTGAGGGGATGGGGGTGGAAAGCAGCAGCCTGCTGTACCCAAAGAAAGCAGGATCCTTCCCTCTGAAAAGAGCAGCATCACCCAAGGAGGCAGCTCTGTGCCTGATCTTGTGCTGCTCATTTGCACAGGCCTTGTGAGCCTAGAGTGCCTTGGCCACCTTGTGGTGTTACCGCAAGAGCTTGCCTGAGTGTCTGGATTGAGAAGCCAAGGGAAGGCAGCGAGCAGAGCAGTGGCTGGGGAGTGTGCAAGTGGCGAGTGTCCTGCATGCATCTCTTCTTGCTGGCACTTGGTTGTATGTAGCAGAAGAGGCAGCTGTGTGGGGCAGAGGCAGTGTGTTTGTAGAGTAGGTGGCAGAGCAGAGGTCTGGCATCAGGTTGATGCCTGGTGCAGTGCCGAGTTGATCTGAGAGTGTCAGAAAGCCTTTGCAGTGCAGCTGCTCCCTCAGCTGATCTCTGTCCCTAGAAATGCACTAGAAATGGAAGTGGCATGCTGCTGCCATTGTGTAGGTGCTGCAGTGCGAAGGCTCCCAGCTCGGACTTGATGGTACTAAAGGAAAAGCGAGACCAATTGTTCCTTTTGTGATTTGTCGCCAGGGTGGCAGAGTGGAGCTGTCGCATGACGTGGAGAGAGTCTTGCCAGGAGATGAAAGCCATTTGCAGAAGACTGTTCTGTATGGAGTGATCACAGCGTAATCAAGGGACGTGCGAGTGGCCCAGATGAGCTTCTCCTCTGTGAAGGTTTGCACTTTTGAGATCCCTTGTGACTCAGTCAAAGATAGGGCAGCAGCAGGCAGATCGATGCCATTTGTGCTTGTGAGGTGAGTTGTGCCTCTGAAGCTGGTAGGCCAACAGCATGCCCATAGCTTTGGTGATGCTTGTGTCTCAGTGCCTCATAAACGGGGAGCAGACCCTTTGCTGCTGTTGGTGCTTTTGTGGTGAGTTGTGCATCAGTATGTGACTGGCGATCAGCATGGACATTGCTGCTGTTTGTGCTTGTTTAGGTCAATTGTGCCTCAGTTGCAAAGAGGCCAGGAGCAGCTATTTGGCTTCATGGCTGCCTGTGAGGTCACTTCAGCATGAGCACCTGACAGTCCACCTCGATGCATATTGCTGCTGTTTGTGTTTGTGCAGTTATTTGGCCTCAGTACCTGCTAGGCCACCAGCAGCCACGTTGCTACTTCTTTGTATCTGTGAGGCCACTTCTGCTGAGTGCTTGATAGGCCAGTGCTAGGTCCAGGGCTGCTGTTTTTGGTTGAGAGGTCACTTGTTCCTCTACTGCCTGATAGGCCAGTGCTGATCCTGTGGGTGGAGTTTGTGGTTGTGAGGTCTCTTGTGGCTCAGTGCCTGGTTAGACCAGTGATTTTCATCTGGCTGCAGTTTGTGTTTGTGATGTCACTTGTGGCTCAGTGCCTGATAGGCCAGTGCTGGTCCTGTGGCTGCAGTTTGTGGTTGTGATGTCACTTGTGGCTCAGTGCCTGATAGGCCAGTGCTGGTGGTGTGGGTGCAGTTTGTGTTTGTGATGTCACTTGTGGCTCAGTTCCTGATAGGCCAGTGCTTGTCCTGTGGGTGCACTTTGTGTATGTGAAGTCACTTGTGGCTGAGTGCCTGATAGGCCAGTGCTTGTCCTGTGGGTGCAGTTTGTGGTTGTGATGTCACTTGTGGCTCAGTGCCTGGTGGGCCAGTGCTGGTGATGTGGCTGCAGTTTGTGGTTGTGATGTCACTTGTGGCTCAGTGCCTGATAGGCCAGTGCTGGTCCTGTGGGTGCAATTTGTGGTTGTGATATCACTTGTGGCTCAGTGCCTGATAGGCCAGTGCTGGTCCTGTGGGTGCAGTTTGTGTTTGTGATGTCACTTGTGGCTCAGTTCCTGATAGGCCAGTGCTTGTCCTGTGGGTGCACTTTGTGTATGTGAAGTCACTTGTGGCTGAGTGCCTGATAGGCCAGTGCTGGTCATGTGGGTGCAGTTTGTGTTTGTGATGTCACTTGTGGCTCAGAGCCTGATTGGCCAGTGCTGGTGATGTGGGTGTGGTTTGTGTTTGTGATGTCACTTGTGGCTGAGTGCCTGATAGGCCAGTGTTGGTGATGTGGGTGCAGTTTGTGGTTGTGATGTCACTTGTGGCTCAGTGTCTGGTGGGCCAGTGCTGGTGTTGTGGCTGCAGTTTGTGGTTGTGATGTCACTTGTGGCTCAGTGCCTGGTGGGCCAGTGCTGGTGATGTGGCTGCAGTTTGTGTTTGTGATGTCACTTGTGGCTCAGTGCCTGATAGGCCAGTGCTTGTCCTGTGGGTGCAGTTTGTGTTTGTGAGGTCACTTGTGGCTCAGTGCCTGATAGGCCAGTGCTGGTGATGTGGGTGCAGTTTGAGGTTGTGATGTCACTTGTGGTTCAGTGCCTGATAGGCCAGTGCTGGTGATGTGGGTGCAGTTTGTGTTTGTGATGTCACTTGTGGCTCAGTGCCTGATAGGCCAGTGCTGGTGATGTGGGTGCAGTTTGTGGTTGTGATGTCACTTGTGGCTCAGTGCCTGATAGGCCAGTGCTGGTGGTGTGGGTGCAGTTTGTGGTTGTGATGTCACTTGTGGCTCAGTGCCTGATAGGCCAGTGCTGGTAACATGGCTGCAGTTTGTGGTTGTGATGTCACTTGTGGCTCAGTGCCTGATAGGCCAGTGCTGGTGATATGGGTGCAGTTTGTGTTTGTGATGTCACTTGTGGCTCAGTGCCTGATAGGCCAGTGCTGGTCCTGTGGGTGCAATTTGTGGTTGTGATATCACTTGTGGCTCAGTGCCTGATAGGCCAGTGCTGGTGGTGTGGGTGCAGTTTGTGGTTGTGATGTCACTTGTGGCTCAGTGCCTGATAGGCCAGTGCTGGTGATGTGGGTGCAGTTTGTGGTTGTGATGTCACTTGTGGCTCAGTGCCTGATAGGCCAGTGCTATTGATGTAGGTGGAGTTTATATTTGTGATGTCACTTGTGGCTCAGTGCCTGATAGGCCAGTGCTGGTCCTGTGGGTGCAATTTGTGGTTGTGATATCACTTGTGGCTCAGTGCCTGATAGGCCAGTGCTGGTGATGTGGGTGCAGTTTGTGGTTGTGATGTCACTTGTGGCTGAGTGCCTGATAGGCCAGTGCTGGTAATGTGGGTGCACTTTGTGTTTGTGATGTCACTTGTGGCTCAGAGCCTGATAGGCCAGTGCTGGTGGTGTGGGTGCAGTTTGTGTTTGTGATGTCACTTGTGGCTGAGTGCCTGATAGGCCAGTGCTGGTGATGTGGGTGCAGTTTGTGGTTGTGATGTCACTTGTGGCTCAGTGCCTGATAGGCCAGTGTTGGTGATGTGGGTGCAGTTTGTGTTTGTGATGTCACTTGTGGCTCAGTGCCTGATAGGCCAGTGTTGGTGATGTGGGTGCAGTTTGTGTTTGTGATGTCACTTGTGGCTCAGTGCCTGATAGGCCAGTGTTGGTGATGTGGGTAGTTTGTGGTTGTGATGTCACTTGTGGCTGAGTGCCTGACAGGCCAGTGCTGGTGGTGTGGGTGCAGTTTGTGGTTGTGATATCACTTGTGGCTCAGTGCCTGATAGGCCAGTGCTATTGATGTAGGTGGAGTTTATATTTGTGATGTCACTTGTGGCTGAGTGCCTGAAAGGCCAGTGCTGGTGATGTGGGTGCAGTTTGTGGTTGTGATGTCACTTGTGGCTCAGTGCCTGATAGGCCAGTGCTGGTCCTGTGGCTGCAGTTTGTGGTTGTGATGTCACTTGTGGCTCAGTGCCTGAAAGGCCAGTGCTGGTGGTGTGGGTGCAGTTTGTGTTTGTGATGTCACTTGTGGCTCAGTGCCTGATAGGCCAGTGCTGGTGATGTGGCTGCAGTTTGTGGTTGTGATGTCACTTGTGGCTCAGTGCCTGAAAGGCCAGTGTTGGTGATGTGGGTAGTTTGTGGTTGTGATGTCACTTGTGGCTGAGTGCCTGACAGGCCAGTGCTGGTGGTGTGGGTGCAGTTTGTGGTTGTGATGTCACTTGTGGCTCAGTGCCTGATAGGCCAGTGCTGGTGATGTGGGTGCAGTTTGTGTTTGTGATGTCACTTGTGGCTCAGTGCCTGATAGGCCAGTGTTGGTGATGTGGGTAGTTTGTGGTTGTGATGTCACTTGTGGCTGAGTGCCTGACAGGCCAGTGCTGGTGGTGTGGGTGCAGTTTGTGGTTGTGATGTCACTTGTGGCTCAGTGCCTGATAGGCCAGTGCTATTGATGTAGGTGGAGTTTATATTTGTGATGTCACTTGTGGCTGAGTGCCTGATAGGCCAGTGCTGGTGATGTGGGTGCAGTTTGTGGTTGTGATGTCACTTGTGGCTCAGTGCCTGATAGGCCAGTGCTGGTGGTGTGGGTGCAGTTTGTGGTTGTGATGTCACTTGTGGCTCAGTGCCTGATAGGCCAGTGCTGGTGGTGTGGGTGCAGTTTGTGTTTGTGATGTCACTTGTGGCTCAGTGCCTGATAGGCCAGTGCTGGTGATGTGGCTGCAGTTTGTGTTTGTGATGTCACTTGTGGCTCAGTGCCTGATAGGCCAGTGCAGGTCACGTGGCTGCAGTTTGTGGTTGTGATGTCACTTGTGGCTCAGTGCCTGGTAGGCCAGTGCTGGTGGTGTGGGTGCGGTTTGTGGTTGTGATGTCACTTGTGGCTCAGTGCCTGGTGGGCCAGTGCTGGTGATGTGGCTGCAGATTGTGTTTGTGATGTCACTTGTGGCTCAGTGCCTGATAGGCCAGTGTTGGTGATGTGGGTAGTTTGTGGTTGTGATGTCACTTGTGGCTCAGTGCCTGATAGGCCAGTGCTGGTCACATGGCTGCAGTTTGTGTTTGTGATGTCACTTGTGGCTCAGTGCCTGATAGGCCAGTGCTGGTCCTGTGGGTCCAGTTTGTGGTTGTGATGTCACTTGTGGCTCAGTGCCTGATAGGCCAGTGCTGGTGATGTGGCTGCAATTTGAGGTTGTGATGTCACTTGTGGCTCAGTGCCTGATAGGCCAGTGCTGGTCACATGGCTGCAGTTTGTGGTTGTGATGTCACTTGTGGCTCAGTGCCTGGTGGGCCAGTGCTGGTGATGTGGGTGCAGTTTGTGGTTGTGATGTCACTTGTGGCTCAGTGCCTGATAGGCCAGTGCTGGTCACATGGCTGCAGTTTGTGTTTGTGATGTCACTTGTGGCTCAGTGCCTGAAAGGCCAGTGTTGGTGATGTGGCTGCAGTTTGTGGTTGTGATGTCACTTGTGGCTCAGTGCCTGATAGGCCAGTGCTGGTGATGTGGGTGCAGTTTGTGGTTGTGATGTCACTTTTGGCTCAGTTTCTGGTGGGCCAGTGCTGGTGATGTGGCTGCAGTTTGTGGTTGTGATGTCACTTGTGGCTCAGTGCCTGATAGGCCAGTGCTGGTCCTGTGGGTCCAGTTTGTGTTTGTGATGTCACTTGTGGCTCAGTGCCTGATACGCCAGTGCTGGTGATGTGGCTGCAATTTGAGGTTGTGATGTCACTTGTGGCTCAGTGCCTGATAGGCCAGTGCTGGTCACATGGCTGCAGTTTGTGTTTGTGATGTCACTTGTGGCTCAGTGCCTGAAAGGCCAGTGCTGGTGATGTGGCTGCAGTTTGTGGTTGTGATGTCACTTGTGGCTCAGTGCCTGATAGGCCAGTGCTGGTGATGTGGGTGCACTTTGTGTTTGTGATGTCACTTGTGGCTCAGTGCCTGATAGGCCAGTGCTGGTGACATGGCTGCAGTTTGTGGTTGTGATGTCACTTGTGGCTCAGTGCCTGATAGGCCAGTGCTATTGATGTAGGTGGAGTTTATATTTGTGATGTCACTTGTGACTCAGTGCCTGATAGGCCAGTGCTGGTCACATGGCTGCAGTTTGTGTTTGTGATGTCACTTGTGGCTCAGTGCCTGATAGGCCAGTGCTGGTGATGTGGGTGCAGTTTGTGGTTGTGATGTCACTTGTGGCTCAGTGCCTGGTGGTCCCGTGCTGGTAGTGTGGGTGCACTTTGTGTTTGTGATGTCACTTGTGGCTCAGTGCCTGGTGGGCCAGTGCTGGTGACATGGCTGCAGTTTGTGGTTGTGATGTCACTTGTGGCTCAGTGCCTGATGGGCCAGTGCTGGTGGTGTGGGTGCAGTTTGTGGTTGTGATGTCACTTGTGGCTCAGTGCCTGATAGGCCAGTGCTGGTGATGTGGGTGCAGTTTGTGTTTGTGATGTCACTTGTGGCTCAGTGCCTGATAGGCCAGTGCTGGTGATGTGGGTAGTTTGTGGTTGTGATGTCACTTGTGGCTGAGTGCCTGACAGGCCAGTGCTGGTGGTGTGGGTGCAGTTTGTGGTTGTTATATCACTTGTGGCTCAGTGCCTGATAGGCCAGTGCTATTGATGTAGGTGGAGTTTATATTTGTGATGTCACTTGTGGCTCAGTGCCTGATAGGCCAGTGCTGGTGATGTGGGTGCAGTTTGTGGTTGTGATGTCACTTGTGGCTCAGTGCCTGATAGGCCAGTGCTGGTGATGTGGCTGCAATTTGAGGTTGTGATGTCACTTGTGGCTCAGTGCCTGATAGGCCAGTGCTGGTCACATGGCTGCAGTTTGTGGTTGTGATGTCACTTGTGGCTCAGTGCCTGGTGGGCCAGTGCTGGTGATGTGGGTGCAGTTTGTGGTTGTGATGTCACTTGTGGCTCAGTGCCTGATAGGCCAGTGCTGGTCACATGGCTGCAGTTTGTGTTTGTGATGTCACTTGTGGCTCAGTGCCTGAAAGGCCAGTGTTGGTGATGTGGCTGCAGTTTGTGGTTGTGATGTCACTTGTGGCTCAGTGCCTGATAGGCCATTGCTGGTGATGTGGGTGCAGTTTGTGGTTGTGATATCACTTTTGGCTCAGTTTCTGGTGGGCCAGTGCTGGTGATGTGGCTGCAGTTTGTGGTTGTGATGTCACTTGTGGCTCAGTGCCTGATAGGCCAGTGCTGGTGATGTGGGTGCACTTTGTGTTTGTGATGTCACTTGTGGCTCAGTGCCTGATAGGCCAGTGCTGGTGACATGGCTGCAGTTTGTGGTTGTGATGTCACTTGTGGCTCAGTGCCTGATAGGCCAGTGCTATTGATGTAGGTGGAGTTTATATTTGTGATGTCACTTGTGACTCAGTGCCTGATAGGCCAGTGCTGGTCACATGGCTGCAGTTTGTGTTTGTGATGTCACTTGTGGCTCAGTGCCTGATAGGCCAGTGCTGGTGATGTGGGTGCAGTTTGTGGTTGTGATGTCACTTGTGGCTCAGTGCCTGGTGGTCCCGTGCTGGTAGTGTGGGTGCACTTTGTGTTTGTGATGTCACTTGTGGCTCAGTGCCTGGTGGGCCAGTGCTGGTGACATGGCTGCAGTTTGTGGTTGTGATGTCACTTGTGGCTCAGTGCCTGATGGGCCAGTGCTGGTGGTGTGGGTGCAGTTTGTGGTTGTGATGTCACTTGTGGCTCAGTGCCTGATAGGCCAGTTGTGGTGATGTGGGTGCAGTTTGTGTTTGTGATGTCCCTTGTGGCTCAGTGCCTGATAGGCCAGTGCTGGTGATGTGGGTGCACTTTGTGTTTGTGATGTCACTTGTGGCTCAGTGCCTGATAGGCCAGTGCTGGTGGTGTGGGTGCAATTTGTGTTTGTGATGTCACTTGTGGCTCAGTGCCTGATAGGCCAGTGCTTGTCCTGTGGGTGCAGTTTGTGTTTGTGATGTCCCTTGTGGCTGAGTGCCTGATAGGCCAGTGCTGGTGATGTGGGTGCAGTTTGTGTTTGTGATGTCACTTGTGGCTCAGTGCCTGATAGGCCAGTGCTGGTGGTGTGGGTGCAGTTTGTGGTTGTGATGTCACTTGTGGCTGAGTGCCTGATAGGCCAGTGCTGGTGGTGTGGGTGCAGTTTGTGTTTGTGATGTCACTTGTGGCTCAGTGCCTGATAGGCCAGTGCTGGTCACATGGCTGCAGTTTGTGTTTGTGATGTCACTTGTGGCTCAGTGCCTGATAGGCCAGTGCTGGTCACATGGGTGCAGTTTGTGGTTGTGATGTCACTTGTGGCTCAGTGCCTGATAGGCCAGTGCTGGTCCTGTGGGTGCAATTTGTGGTTGTGATATCACTTGTGGCTCAGTGCCTGGTGGTCCCGTGCTGGTAGTGTGGGTGCACTTTGTGTTTGTGATGTCACTTGTGGCTCAGTGCCTGGTGGGCCAGTGCTGGTGATGTGGCTGCAGTTTGAGGTTGTGAAGTCACTTGTGGCTCAGTACCTGATAGGCCAGTGCTGGTGACATGGCTGCAGTTTGTGGTTGTGATGTCACTTGTGGCTCAGTGCCTGATGGGCCAGTGCTGGTGGTGTGGGTGCAGTTTGTGGTTGTGATGTCACTTGTGGCTCAGTGCCTGATGGGCCAGTGCTGGTGGTGTGGGTGCAGTTTGTGGTTGTGATGTCACTTGTGGCTCAGTGCCTGATAGGCCAGTGCTGGTGATGTGGGTGCACTTTGTGTTTGTGATGTCCCTTGTGGCTCAGAGCCTGATAGGCCAGTGCTGGTGGTGTGGGTGCAATTTGTGTTTGTGATGTCACTTGTGGCTCAGTGCCTGATAGGCCAGTGCTTGTCCTGTGGGTGCAGTTTGTGTTTGTGATGTCCCTTGTGGCTCAGTGCCTGATAGGCCAGTGCTGGTGATGTGGGTGCAGTTTGTGTTTGTGATGTCACTTGTGGCTCAGTGCCTGATAGGCCAGTGCTGGTGATGTGGGTGCAGTTTGTGGTTGTGATGTCACTTGTGGCTGAGTGCCTGATAGGCCAGTGCTGGTGGTGTGGGTGCAGTTTCTGTTTGTGATGTCACTTGTGGCTCAGTGCCTGATAGGCCAGTGCTGGTCACATGGCTGCAGTTTGTGTTTGTGATGTCACTTGTGGCTCAGTGCCTGCTAGGCCAGTGCTGGTGATGTGGGTGCAGTTTGTGGTTGTGATGTCACTTGTGGCTCAGTGCCTGGTAGGCCAGTGCTGGTGGTGTGGGTGCAGTTTGTGTTTGTGATGTCGCTTGTGGCTCAGTGCCTGATAGGCCAGTGTTGGTGATGTGGCTGCAGTTTTTGGTTGTGATGTCACTTGTGGCTCAGTGCCTGATAGGCCAGTGCTATTGATGTAGGTGGAGTTTATATTTGTGATGTCACTTGTGACTCAGTGCCTGATAGGCCAGTACTGGTCCTGTGGGTGCAGTTTGTGTTTGTGATGTCACTTGTGGCTCAGTGCCTGATAGGCCAGTGCTGGTGATGTGGGTGCAGTTTGTGGTTGTGATGTCACTTGTGGCTCAGTGCCTGATAGGCCAGTGCTGGTCACATGGCTGCAGTTTGTGTTTGTGATGTCACTTGTGGCTCAGTGCCTGATAGGCCAGTGCTGGTGATGTGGGTGCAGTTTGAGGTTGTGATGTCACTTGTGGCTCAGTGCCTGATAGGCCAGTGCTGGTGGTGTGGGTGCAGTTTGTGTTTGTGATGTCACTTGTGGCTCAGTGCCTGATAGGCCAGTGCTGGTGATGTGGGTGCACTTTGTGTTTGTGATGTCACTTGTGGCTCAGAGCCTGATAGGCCAGTGCTGGTGGTGTGGGTGCAATTTGTGTTTGTGATGTCACTTGTGGCTCAGTGCCTGATAGGCCAGTGTTGGTGATGTGGGTGCAGTTTGTGTTTGTGATGTCACTTGTGGCTCAGTGCCTGATAGGCCAGTGCTGGTCACATGGCTGCAGTTTGTGGTTGTGATGTCACTTGTGGCTCAGTGCCTGAAAGGCCAGTGCTGGTCACATGGCTGCAGTTTGTGGTTGTGATGTCACTTGTGGCTCAGTGCCTGATAGGCCAGTGCTGGTGATGTGGCTGCAGTTTGTGGTTGTGATGTCACTTGTGGCTCAGTGCCTGGTGGGCCAGTGCTGGTGATGTTGCTGCAGATTGTGTTTGTGATGTCACTTGTGGCTCAGTGCCTGATAGGCCAGTGCTGGTGATGTGGGTAGTTTGTGGTTGTGATGTCACTTGTGGCTCAGTGCCTGATAGGCCAGTGCTGGTCACATGGCTGCAGTTTGTGTTTGTGATGTCACTTGTGGCTCAGTGCCTGATAGGCCAGTGCTGGTCCTGTGGGTCCAGTTTGTGTTTGTGATGTCACTTGTGGCTCAGTGCCTGATACGCCAGTGCTGGTGATGTGGCTGCAATTTGAGGTTGTGATGTCACTTGTGGCTCAGTGCCTGATAGGCCAGTGCTGGTCACATGGCTGCAGTTTGTGTTTGTGATGTCCCTTGTGGCTCAGTGCCTGAAAGGCCAGTGTTGGTGATGTGGCTGCAGTTTGTGGTTGTGATGTCACTTGTGGCTCAGTGCCTGATAGGCCAGTGCTGGTCACATGGCTGCAGTTTGTGTTTGTGATGTCACTTGTGGCTCAGTGCCTGCTAGGCCAGTGCTGGTGATGTGGGTGCAGTTTGTGGTTGTGATGTCACTTGTGGCTCAGTGCCTGGTAGGCCAGTGCTGGTGGTGTGGGTGCAGTTTGTGTTTGTGATGTCGCTTGTGGCTCAGTGCCTGATAGGCCAGTGTTGGTGATGTGGCTGCAGTTTTTGGTTGTGATGTCACTTGTGGCTCAGTGCCTGATAGGCCAGTGCTATTGATGTAGGTGGAGTTTATATTTGTGATGTCACTTGTGACTCAGTGCCTGATAGGCCAGTACTGGTCCTGTGGGTGCAGTTTGTGTTTGTGATGTCACTTGTGGCTCAGTGCCTGATAGGCCAGTGCTGGTGATGTGGGTGCAGTTTGTGGTTGTGATGTCACTTGTGGCTCAGTGCCTGATAGGCCAGTGCTGGTCACATGGCTGCAGTTTGTGTTTGTGATGTCACTTGTGGCTCAGTGCCTGATAGGCCAGTGCTGGTGATGTGGGTGCAGTTTGAGGTTGTGATGTCACTTGTGGCTCAGTGCCTGATAGGCCAGTGCTGGTGGTGTGGGTGCAGTTTGTGTTTGTGATGTCACTTGTGGCTCAGTGCCTGATAGGCCAGTGCTGGTGATGTGGGTGCACTTTGTGTTTGTGATGTCACTTGTGGCTCAGAGCCTGATAGGCCAGTGCTGGTGGTGTGGGTGCAATTTGTGTTTGTGATGTCACTTGTGGCTCAGTGCCTGATAGGCCAGTGTTGGTGATGTGGGTGCAGTTTGTGTTTGTGATGTCACTTGTGGCTCAGTGCCTGATAGGCCAGTGCTGGTCACATGGCTGCAGTTTGTGGTTGTGATGTCACTTGTGGCTCAGTGCCTGAAAGGCCAGTGCTGGTCACATGGCTGCAGTTTGTGGTTGTGATGTCACTTGTGGCTCAGTGCCTGATAGGCCAGTGCTGGTGATGTGGCTGCAGTTTGTGGTTGTGATGTCACTTGTGGCTCAGTGCCTGGTGGGCCAGTGCTGGTGATGTTGCTGCAGATTGTGTTTGTGATGTCACTTGTGGCTCAGTGCCTGATAGGCCAGTGCTGGTGATGTGGGTAGTTTGTGGTTGTGATGTCACTTGTGGCTCAGTGCCTGATAGGCCAGTGCTGGTCACATGGCTGCAGTTTGTGTTTGTGATGTCACTTGTGGCTCAGTGCCTGATAGGCCAGTGCTGGTCCTGTGGGTCCAGTTTGTGTTTGTGATGTCACTTGTGGCTCAGTGCCTGATACGCCAGTGCTGGTGATGTGGCTGCAATTTGAGGTTGTGATGTCACTTGTGGCTCAGTGCCTGATAGGCCAGTGCTGGTCACATGGCTGCAGTTTGTGTTTGTGATGTCCCTTGTGGCTCAGTGCCTGAAAGGCCAGTGTTGGTGATGTGGGTGCAGTTTGTGGTTGTGATGTCACTTTTGGCTCAGTTTCTGGTGGGCCAGTGCTGGTGATGTGGCTGCAGTTTGTGTTTGTGATGTCACTTGTGGCTCAGTGCCTGATAGGCCAGTGCTGGTGATGTGGGTGCACTTTGTGTTTGTGATGTCACTTGTGGCTCAGTGCCTGATAGGCCAGTGCTGGTGACATGGCTGCAGTTTGTGGTTGTGATGTCACTTGTGGCTCAGTGCCTGATAGGCCAGTGCTATTGATGTAGGTGGAGTTTATATTTGTGATGTCACTTGTGACTCAGTGCCTGATAGGCCAGTGCTGGTCACATGGCTGCAGTTTGTGTTTGTGATGTCACTTGTGGCTCAGTGCCTGATAGGCCAGTGCTGGTGATGTGGGTGCAGTTTGTGGTTGTGATGTCACTTGTGGCTCAGTGCCTGATAGGCCAGTGCTGGTCACATGGCTGCAGTTTGTGGTTGTGATGTCACTTGTGGCTCAGTGCCTGAAAGGCCAGTGCTGGTCACATGGCTGCAGTTTGTGGTTGTGATGTCACTTGTGGCTCAGTGCCTGATAGGCCAGTGCTGGTGATGTGGCTGCAGTTTGTGGTTGTGATGTCACTTGTGGCTCAGTGCCTGGTGGGCCAGTGCTGGTGATGTTGCTGCAGATTGTGTTTGTGATGTCACTTGTGGCTCAGTGCCTGATAGGCCAGTGCTGGTGATGTGGGTAGTTTGTGGTTGTGATGTCACTTGTGGCTCAGTGCCTGATAGGCCAGTGCTGGTCACATGGCTGCAGTTTGTGTTTGTGATGTCACTTGTGGCTCAGTGCCTGATAGGCCAGTGCTGGTCCTGTGGGTCCAGTTTGTGTTTGTGATGTCACTTGTGGCTCAGTGCCTGATACGCCAGTGCTGGTGATGTGGCTGCAATTTGAGGTTGTGATGTCACTTGTGGCTCAGTGCCTGATAGGCCAGTGCTGGTCACATGGCTGCAGTTTGTGTTTGTGATGTCCCTTGTGGCTCAGTGCCTGAAAGGCCAGTGTTGGTGATGTGGCTGCAGTTTGTGGTTGTGATGTCACTTGTGGCTCAGTGCCTGATAGGCCAGTGCTGGTCACATGGCTGCAGTTTGTGTTTGTGATGTCACTTGTGGCTCAGTGCCTGCTAGGCCAGTGCTGGTGATGTGGGTGCAGTTTGTGGTTGTGATGTCACTTGTGGCTCAGTGCCTGGTAGGCCAGTGCTGGTGGTGTGGGTGCAGTTTGTGTTTGTGATGTCGCTTGTGGCTCAGTGCCTGATAGGCCAGTGTTGGTGATGTGGCTGCAGTTTTTGGTTGTGATGTCACTTGTGGCTCAGTGCCTGATAGGCCAGTGCTATTGATGTAGGTGGAGTTTATATTTGTGATGTCACTTGTGACTCAGTGCCTGATAGGCCAGTACTGGTCCTGTGGGTGCAGTTTGTGTTTGTGATGTCACTTGTGGCTCAGTGCCTGATAGGCCAGTGCTGGTGATGTGGGTGCAGTTTGTGGTTGTGATGTCACTTGTGGCTCAGTGCCTGATAGGCCAGTGCTGGTCACATGGCTGCAGTTTGTGTTTGTGATGTCACTTGTGGCTCAGTGCCTGATAGGCCAGTGCTGGTGATGTGGGTGCAGTTTGAGGTTGTGATGTCACTTGTGGCTCAGTGCCTGATAGGCCAGTGCTGGTGGTGTGGGTGCAGTTTGTGTTTGTGATGTCACTTGTGGCTCAGTGCCTGATAGGCCAGTGCTGGTGATGTGGGTGCACTTTGTGTTTGTGATGTCACTTGTGGCTCAGAGCCTGATAGGCCAGTGCTGGTGGTGTGGGTGCAATTTGTGTTTGTGATGTCACTTGTGGCTCAGTGCCTGATAGGCCAGTGTTGGTGATGTGGGTGCAGTTTGTGTTTGTGATGTCACTTGTGGCTCAGTGCCTGATAGGCCAGTGCTGGTCACATGGCTGCAGTTTGTGGTTGTGATGTCACTTGTGGCTCAGTGCCTGAAAGGCCAGTGCTGGTCACATGGCTGCAGTTTGTGGTTGTGATGTCACTTGTGGCTCAGTGCCTGATAGGCCAGTGCTGGTGATGTGGCTGCAGTTTGTGGTTGTGATGTCACTTGTGGCTCAGTGCCTGGTGGGCCAGTGCTGGTGATGTTGCTGCAGATTGTGTTTGTGATGTCACTTGTGGCTCAGTGCCTGATAGGCCAGTGCTGGTGATGTGGGTAGTTTGTGGTTGTGATGTCACTTGTGGCTCAGTGCCTGATAGGCCAGTGCTGGTCACATGGCTGCAGTTTGTGTTTGTGATGTCACTTGTGGCTCAGTGCCTGATAGGCCAGTGCTGGTCCTGTGGGTCCAGTTTGTGTTTGTGATGTCACTTGTGGCTCAGTGCCTGATACGCCAGTGCTGGTGATGTGGCTGCAATTTGAGGTTGTGATGTCACTTGTGGCTCAGTGCCTGATAGGCCAGTGCTGGTCACATGGCTGCAGTTTGTGTTTGTGATGTCCCTTGTGGCTCAGTGCCTGAAAGGCCAGTGTTGGTGATGTGGGTGCAGTTTGTGGTTGTGATGTCACTTTTGGCTCAGTTTCTGGTGGGCCAGTGCTGGTGATGTGGCTGCAGTTTGTGTTTGTGATGTCACTTGTGGCTCAGTGCCTGATAGGCCAGTGCTGGTGATGTGGGTGCACTTTGTGTTTGTGATGTCACTTGTGGCTCAGTGCCTGATAGGCCAGTGCTGGTGACATGGCTGCAGTTTGTGGTTGTGATGTCACTTGTGGCTCAGTGCCTGATAGGCCAGTGCTATTGATGTAGGTGGAGTTTATATTTGTGATGTCACTTGTGACTCAGTGCCTGATAGGCCAGTGCTGGTCACATGGCTGCAGTTTGTGTTTGTGATGTCACTTGTGGCTCAGTGCCTGATAGGCCAGTGCTGGTGATGTGGGTGCAGTTTGTGGTTGTGATGTCACTTGTGGCTCAGTGCCTGGTGGTCCCGTGCTGGTAGTGTGGGTGCACTTTGTGTTTGTGATGTCACTTGTGGCTCAGTGCCTGGTGGGCCAGTGCTGGTGACATGGCTGCAGTTTGTGGTTGTGATGTCACTTGTGGCTCAGTGCCTGATGGGCCAGTGCTGGTGGTGTGGGTGCAGTTTGTGGTTGTGATGTCACTTGTGGCTCAGTGCCTGATAGGCCAGTGCTGGTGATGTGGGTGCAGTTTGTGTTTGTGATGTCACTTGTGGCTCAGTGCCTGATAGGCCAGTGCTGGTGATGTGGGTGCAGTTTGTGTTTGTGATGTCACTTGTGGCTCAGTGCCTGATAGGCCAGTGCTGGTGGTGTGGGTGCAATTTGTGTTTGTGATGTCACTTGTGGCTCAGTGCCTGATAGGCCAGTGCTTGTCCTGTGGGTGCAGTTTGTGTTTGTGATGTCCCTTGTGGCTGAGTGCCTGATAGGCCAGTGCTGGTGATGTGGGTGCAGTTTGTGTTTGTGATGTCACTTGTGGCTCAGTGCCTGATAGGCCAGTGCTGGTGGTGTGGGTGCAGTTTGTGGTTGTGATGTCACTTGTGGCTGAGTGCCTGATAGGCCAGTGCTGGTGGTGTGGGTGCAGTTTCTGTTTGTGATGTCACTTGTGGCTCAGTGCCTGATAGGCCAGTGCTGGTCACATGGCTGCAGTTTGTGTTTGTGATGTCACTTGTGGCTCAGTGCCTGATAGGCCAGTGCTGGTCACATGGGTGCAGTTTGTGGTTGTGATGTCACTTGTGGCTCAGTGCCTGATAGGCCAGTGCTGGTCCTGTGGTTGCAATTTGTGGTTGTGATATCACTTGTGGCTCAGTGCCTGGTGGTCCCGTGCTGGTAGTGTGGGTGCACTTTGTGTTTGTGATGTCACTTGTGGCTCAGTGCCTGGTGGGCCAGTGCTGGTGATGTGGCTGCAGTTTGAGGTTGTGGAGTCACTTGTGGCTCAGTACCTGATAGGCCAGTGCTGGTGACATGGCTGCAGTTTGTGGTTGTGATGTCACTTGTGGCTCAGTGCCTGATGGGCCAGTGCTGGTGGTGTGGGTGCAGTTTGTGGTTGTGATGTCACTTGTGGCTCAGTGCCTGATGGGCCAGTGCTGGTGGTGTGGGTGCAGTTTGTGGTTGTGATGTCACTTGTGGCTCAGTGCCTGATAGGCCAGTGCTGGTGATGTGGGTGCAGTTTGTGGTTGTGATGTCACTTGTGGCTCAGTGCCTGATAGGCCAGTGCTGGTGATGTGGGTGCACTTTGTGTTTGTGATGTCCCTTGTGGCTCAGAGCCTGATAGGCCAGTGCTGGTGGTGTGGGTGCAATTTGTGTTTGTGATGTCACTTGTGGCTCAGTTTCTGATAGGCCAGTGCTTGTCCTGTGGGTGCAGTTTGTGTTTGTGATGTCCCTTGTGGCTCAGTGCCTGATAGGCCAGTGCTGGTGATGTGGGTGCAGTTTGTGTTTGTGATGTCACTTGTGGCTCAGTGCCTGATAGGCCAGTGCTGGTGATGTGGGTGCAGTTTGTGGTTGTGATGTCACTTGTGGCTGAGTGCCTGATAGGCCAGTGCTGGTGGTGTGGGTGCAGTTTCTGTTTGTGATGTCACTTGTGGCTCAGTGCCTGATAGGCCAGTGCTGGTCACATGGCTGCAGTTTGTGTTTGTGATGTCACTTGTGGCTCAGTGCCTGAAAGGCCAGTGCTGGTGATGTGGGTGCAGTTTGTGGTTGTGATGTCACTTGTGGCTCAGTGCCTGGTACGCCAGTGCTGGTGGTGTGGGTGCAGTTTGTGTTTGTGAGGTCGCTTGTGGCTCAGTGCCTGATAGGCCAGTGCTGGTCACATGGCTGCAGTTTGTGTTTGTGATGTCACTTGTGGCTCAGTGCCTGAAAGGCCAGTGCTGGTGATGTGGCTGCAGTTTTTGGTTGTGATGTCACTTGTGGCTCAGTGCCTGATAGGCCAGTGCTATTGATGTAGGTGGAGTTTATATTTGTGATGTCACTTGTGACTCAGTGCCTGATAGGCCAGTATTGGTCCTGTGGGTGCAGTTTGTGTTTGTGATGTCACTTGTGGCTCAGTGCCTGATAGGCCAGTGCTGGTCACATGGCTGCAGTTTGTGTTTGTGATGTCACTTGTGGCTCAGTGCCTGATAGGCCAGTGCTGGTGATGTGGGTGCAGTTTGTGTTTGTGATGTCACTTGTGGCTCAGTGCCTGATAGGCCAGTGCTGGTGATGTGGGTGCACTTTGTGTTTGTGATGTCACTTGTGGCTGAGTGCCTGATAGGCCAGTGCTGGTGGTGTGGGTGCAATTTGTGTTTGTGATGTCACTTGTGGCTCAGTGCCTGATAGGCCAGTGTTGGTGATGTGGCTGCAGTTTGTGTTTGTGATGTCACTTGTGGCTCAGTGCCTGATAGGCCAGTGCTGGTGATGTGGCTGCAATTTGAGGTTGTGATGTCACTTGTGGCTCAGTGCCTGATAGGCCAGTGCTGGTCACATGGCTGCAGTTTGTGGTTGTGATGTCACTTGTGGCTCAGTGCCTGGTGGGCCAGTGCTGGTGATGTGGGTGCAGTTTGTGGTTGTGATGTCACTTGTGGCTCAGTGCCTGATAGGCCAGTGCTGGTCACATGGCTGCAGTTTGTGTTTGTGATGTCACTTGTGGCTCAGTGCCTGAAAGGCCAGTGTTGGTGATGTGGCTGCAGTTTGTGGTTGTGATGTCACTTGTGGCTCAGTGCCTGATAGGCCATTGCTGGTGATGTGGCTGCAGTTTGTGGTTGTGATGTCACTTTTGGCTCAGTTTCTGGTGGGCCAGTGCTGGTCACATGGCTGCAGTTTGTGTTTGTGATGTCACTTGTGGCTCAGTGCCTGATAGGCCAGTGCTGGTGATGTGGGTGCAGTTTGTGGTTGTGATGTCACTTGTGGCTGAGTGCCTGATAGGCCAGTGCTGGTGATGTGGGTGGAGTTTGTGGTTGTGATGTAACTTGTGGCTGAGTGCCTGATAGGCCAGTGCTATTGATGTAGGTGGAGTTTATATTTGTGATGTCACTTGTGACTCAGTGCCTGATAGGCCAGTACTGGTCCTGTGGGTGCAGTTTGTGTTTGTGATGTCACATGTTGCTCAGTGCCTGATAGGCCAGTGCTGGTGGTGTGGGTGCAGTTTGTGGTTGTGATGTCACTTGTGGCTCAGTGCCTGATAGGCCAGTGCTGGTCACATGGCTGCAGTTTGTGTTTGTGATGTCACTTGTGGCTCAGTGCCTGATAGGCCAGTGCTGGTGATGTGGCTGCAGTTTGTGGTTGTGATGTCACTTGTGGCTCAGTGCCTGGTGGGCCAGTGCTGGTGATGTGGCTGCAGTTTGAGGTTGTGATGTCACTTGTGGCTCAGTGCCTGATAGGCCAGTGCTGGTCCTGTGGGTGCAGTTTGTGTTTGTGATGTCACTTGTGGCTCAGTGCCTGATAGGCCAGTGCTGGTGGTGTGGGTGCAGTTTGTGGTTGTGATGTCACTTGTGGCTCAGTGCCTGATAGGCCAGTGCTTGTCTTGTGGGTGCACTTTGTGTATGTGAAGTCACTTGTGGCTGAGTGCCTGATAGGCCAGTGCTGGTGATGTGGGTGTGGTTTGTGTTTGTGATGTCACTTGTGGCTCAGTGCCTGATAGGCCAGTGTTGGTGATGTGGGTAGTTTGTGGTTGTGATGTCACTTGTGGCTCAGTGCCTGATAGGCCAGTGCTGGTGATGTGGGTGTGGTTTGTGTTTGTGATGTCACTTGTGGCTGAGTGCCTGATAGGCCAGTGTTGGTGATGTGGGTGCAGTTTGTGTTTGTGATATCACTTGTGGCTCAGTGCCTGATAGGCCAGTGCTGGTGTTGTGGCTGCAGTTTGTGGTTGTGATGTCACTTGTGGCTCAGTGCCTGGTGGGCCAGTGCTGGTGATGTGGCTGCAGTTTGTGTTTGTGATGTCACTTGTGGCTCAGTGCCTGATAGGCCAGTGCTTGTCCTGTGGGTGCAGTTTGTGTTTGTGATGTCACTTGTGGCTGAGTGCCTGACAGGCCAGTGCTGGTGGTGTGGGTGCAGTTTGTGGTTGTGATGTCACTTGTGGCTCAGTGCCTGATAGGCCAGTGCTATTGATGTAGGTGGAGTTTATATTTGTGATGTCACTTGTGGCTCAGTGCCTGATAGGCCAGTGCTGGTGGTGTGGGTGCAGTTTCTGTTTGTGATGTCACTTGTGGCTCAGTGCCTGATAGGCCAGTGCTGGTTGTGTGGGTGCAGTTTGTGTTTGTGATGTCACTTGTGGCTCAGTGCCTGATAGGCCAGTGCTGGTGATGTGGGTGGAGTTTGTGGTTGTGATGTCACTTGTGGCTCAGTGCCTGATAGGCCAGTGCTGGTCACATGGCTGCAGTTTGTGTTTGTGATGTCACTTGTGGCTCAGTGCCTGATAGGCCAGTGCTGGTGATGTGGCTGCAATTTGAGGTTGTGATGTCACTTGTGGCTCAGTGCCTGATAGGCCAGTGCTGGTCACATGGCTGCAGTTTGTGTTTGTGATGTCACTTGTGGCTCGGTGCCTGAAAGGCCAGTGTTGGTGATGTGGGTAGTTTGTGGTTGTGATGTCACTTGTGGCTCAGTGCCTGATAGGCCAGTGCTGGTCACATGGCTGCAGTTTGTGTTTGTGATGTCACTTGTGGCTCAGTGCCTGATAGGCCAGTGCTGGTCCTGTGGGTCCAGTTTGTGTTTGTGATGTCACTTGTGGCTCAGTGCCTGATACGCCAGTGCTGGTGATGTGGCTGCAATTTGAGGTTGTGATGTCACTTGTGGCTCAGTGCCTGATAGGCCAGTGCTGGTCACATGGCTGCAGTTTGTGTTTGTGATGTCACTTGTGGCTCAGTGCCTGAAAGGCCAGTGCTGGTGATGTGGCTGCAGTTTGTGGTTGTGATGTCACTTGTGGCTCAGTGCCTGATAGGCCAGTGCTGGTGATGTGGGTGCACTTTGTGTTTGTGATGTCACTTGTGGCTCAGTGCCTGATAGGCCAGTGCTGGTGACATGGCTGCAGTTTGTGGTTGTGATGTCACTTGTGGCTCAGTGCCTGATAGGCCAGTGCTATTGATGTAGGTGGAGTTTATATTTGTGATGTCACTTGTGACTCAGTGCCTGATAGGCCAGTGCTGGTCACATGGCTGCAGTTTGTGTTTGTGATGTCACTTGTGGCTCAGTGCCTGATAGGCCAGTGCTGGTGATGTGGGTGCAGTTTGTGGTTGTGATGTCACTTGTGGCTCAGTGCCTGGTGGTCCCGTGCTGGTAGTGTGGGTGCACTTTGTGTTTGTGATGTCACTTGTGGCTCAGTGCCTGGTGGGCCAGTGCTGGTGATGTGGCTGCAGTTTGAGGTTGTGATGTCACTTGTGGCTCAGTGCCTGATAGGCCAGTGCTGGTGACATGGCTGCAGTTTGTGGTTGTGATGTCACTTGTGGCTCAGTGCCTGATGGGCCAGTGCTGGTGGTGTGGGTGCAGTTTGTGGTTGTGATGTCACTTGTGGCTCAGTGCCTGATAGGCCAGTGCTGGTGATGTGGGTGCAGTTTGTGTTTGTGATGTCACTTGTGGCTCAGTGCCTGATAGGCCAGTGCTGGTGATGTGGGTGCACTTTGTGTTTGTGATGTCACTTGTGGCTCAGTGCCTGATAGGCCAGTGCTGGTGGTGTGGGTGCAATTTGTGTTTGTGATGTCACTTGTGGCTCAGTGCCTGATAGGCCAGTGCTTGTCCTGTGGGTGCAGTTTGTGTTTGTGATGTCCCTTGTGGCTCAGTGCCTGATAGGCCAGTGCTGGTGATGTGGGTGCAGTTTGTGTTTGTGATGTCACTTGTGGCTCAGTGCCTGATAGGCCAGTGCTGGTGATGTGGGTGCAGTTTGTGGTTGTGATGTCACTTGTGGCTGAGTGCCTGATAGGCCAGTGCTGGTGGTGTGGGTGCAATTTCTGTTTGTGATGTCGCTTGTGGCTCAGTGCCTGATAGGCCAGTGCTGGTCACATGGCTGCAGTTTGTGTTTGTGATGTCACTTGTGGCTCAGTGCCTGATAGGCCAGTGCTGGTCACATGGCTGCAGTTTGTGGTTGTGATGTCACTTGTGGCTCAGTGCCTGATAGGCCAGTGCTGGTCCTGTGGGTGCAATTTGTGGTTGTGATATCACTTGTGGCTCAGTGCCTGGTGGTCCCGTGCTGGTAGTGTGGGTGCAGTTTGTGTTTGTGATGTCACTTGTGGCTCAGTGCCTGGTGGGCCAGTGCTGGTGATGTGGCTGCAGTTTGAGGTTGTGAAGTCACTTGTGGCTCAGTACCTGATAGGCCAGTGCTGGTGACATGGCTGCAGTTTGTGGTTGTGATGTCACTTGTGGCTCAGTGCCTGATGGGCCAGTGCTGGTGGTGTGGGTGCAGTTTGTGGTTGTGATGTCACTTGTGGCTCAGTGCCTGATGGGCCAGTGCTGGTGGTGTGGGTGCAGTTTGTGGTTGTGATGTCACTTGTGGCTCAGTGCCTGATAGGCCAGTGCTGGTGATGTGGGTGCAGTTTGTGTTTGTGATGTCCCTTGTGGCTGAGTGCCTGATAGGCCAGTGCTGGTGATGTGGGTGCACTTTGTGTTTGTGATGTCCCTTGTGGCTCAGAGCCTGATAGGCCAGTGCTGGTGGTGTGGGTGCAATTTGTGTTTGTGATGTCACTTGTGGCTCAGTGCCTGATAGGCCAGTGCTTGTCTTGTGGGTGCACTTTGTGTATGTGAAGTCACTTGTGGCTGAGTGCCTGATAGGCCAGTGCTGGTGATGTGGGTGTGGTTTGTGTTTGTGATGTCACTTGTGGCTCAGTGCCTGATAGGCCAGTGTTGGTGATGTGGGTAGTTTGTGGTTGTGATGTCACTTGTGGCTCAGTGCCTGATAGGCCAGTGCTGGTGATGTGGGTGTGGTTTGTGTTTGTGATGTCACTTGTGGCTGAGTGCCTGATAGGCCAGTGTTGGTGATGTGGGTGCAGTTTGTGTTTGTGATATCACTTGTGGCTCAGTGCCTGATAGGCCAGTGCTGGTGTTGTGGCTGCAGTTTGTGGTTGTGATGTCACTTGTGGCTCAGTGCCTGGTGGGCCAGTGCTGGTGATGTGGCTGCAGTTTGTGTTTGTGATGTCACTTGTGGCTCAGTGCCTGATAGGCCAGTGCTTGTCCTGTGGGTGCAGTTTGTGTTTGTGATGTCACTTGTGGCTGAGTGCCTGACAGGCCAGTGCTGGTGGTGTGGGTGCAGTTTGTGGTTGTGATGTCACTTGTGGCTCAGTGCCTGATAGGCCAGTGCTGGTGGTGTGGGTGCAATTTGTGGTTGTGATGTCACTTGTGGCTCAGTGCCTGATAGGCCAGTGCTGGTGATGTGGGTGCAGTTTGTGTTTGTGATGTCACTTGTGGCTCAGTGCCTGATAGGCCAGTGCTGGTGATGTGGCTGCAGTTTGTGGTTGTGATGTCACTTGTGGCTCAGTGCCTGATAGGCCAGTGTTGGTGATGTGGCTGCAGTTTGTGTTTGTGATGTCACTTGTGGCTCAGTGCCTGATAGGCCAGTGCTGGTGATGTGGCTGCAATTTGAGGTTGTGATGTCACTTGTGGCTCAGTGCCTGATAGGCCAGTGCTGGTCACATGGCTGCAGTTTGTGGTTGTGATGTCACTTGTGGCTCAGTGCCTGGTGGGCCAGTGCTGGTGATGTGGGTGCAGTTTGTGGTTGTGATGTCACTTGTGGCTCAGTGCCTGATAGGCCAGTGCTGGTCACATGGCTGCAGTTTGTGTTTGTGATGTCACTTGTGGCTCAGTGCCTGAAAGGCCAGTGTTGGTGATGTGGCTGCAGTTTGTGGTTGTGATGTCACTTGTGGCTCAGTGCCTGATAGGCCATTGCTGGTGATGTGGCTGCAGTTTGTGGTTGTGATGTCACTTTTGGCTCAGTTTCTGGTGGGCCAGTGCTGGTCACATGGCTGCAGTTTGTGGTTGTGATGTCACTTGTGGCTCAGTGCCTGATAGGCCAGTGCTGGTGATGTGGGTGCAGTTTGTGGTTGTGATGTCACTTGTGGCTGAGTGCCTGATAGGCCAGTGCTGGTGATGTGGGTGGAGTTTGTGGTTGTGATGTAACTTGTGGCTGAGTGCCTGATAGGCCAGTGCTATTGATGTAGGTGGAGTTTATATTTGTGATGTCACTTGTGACTCAGTGCCTGATAGGCCAGTACTGGTCCTGTGGGTGCAGTTTGTGTTTGTGATGTCACATGTTGCTCAGTGCCTGATAGGCCAGTGCTGGTGGTGTGGGTGCAGTTTGTGGTTGTGATGTCACTTGTGGCTCAGTGCCTGATAGGCCAGTGCTGGTCACATGGCTGCAGTTTGTGTTTGTGATGTCACTTGTGGCTCAGTGCCTGATAGGCCAGTGCTGGTGATGTGGCTGCAGTTTGTGGTTGTGATGTCACTTGTGGCTCAGTGCCTGGTGGGCCAGTGCTGGTGATGTGGCTGCAGTTTGAGGTTGTGATGTCACTTGTGGCTCAGTGCCTGATAGGCCAGTGCTGGTCCTGTGGGTGCAGTTTGTGTTTGTGATGTCACTTGTGGCTCAGTGCCTGATAGGCCAGTGCTGGTGGTGTGGGTGCAGTTTGTGGTTGTGATGTCACTTGTGGCTCAGTGCCTGATAGGCCAGTGCTTGTCTTGTGGGTGCACTTTGTGTATGTGAAGTCACTTGTGGCTGAGTGCCTGATAGGCCAGTGCTGGTGATGTGGGTGTGGTTTGTGTTTGTGATGTCACTTGTGGCTCAGTGCCTGATAGGCCAGTGTTGGTGATGTGGGTAGTTTGTGGTTGTGATGTCACTTGTGGCTCAGTGCCTGATAGGCCAGTGCTGGTGATGTGGGTGTGGTTTGTGTTTGTGATGTCACTTGTGGCTGAGTGCCTGATAGGCCAGTGTTGGTGATGTGGGTGCAGTTTGTGTTTGTGATATCACTTGTGGCTCAGTGCCTGATAGGCCAGTGCTGGTGTTGTGGCTGCAGTTTGTGGTTGTGATGTCACTTGTGGCTCAGTGCCTGGTGGGCCAGTGCTGGTGATGTGGCTGCAGTTTGTGTTTGTGATGTCACTTGTGGCTCAGTGCCTGATAGGCCAGTGCTTGTCCTGTGGGTGCAGTTTGTGTTTGTGATGTCACTTGTGGCTGAGTGCCTGACAGGCCAGTGCTGGTGGTGTGGGTGCAGTTTGTGGTTGTGATGTCACTTGTGGCTCAGTGCCTGATAGGCCAGTGCTATTGATGTAGGTGGAGTTTATATTTGTGATGTCACTTGTGGCTCAGTGCCTGATAGGCCAGTGCTGGTGATGTGGGTGCAGTTTGTGGTTGTGATGTCACTTGTGGCTCAGTGCCTGATAGGCCAGTGCTGGTGGTGTGGGTGCAGTTTCTGTTTGTGATGTCACTTGTGGCTCAGTGCCTGATAGGCCAGTGCTGGTTGTGTGGGTGCAGTTTGTGTTTGTGATGTCACTTGTGGCTCAGTGCCTGATAGGCCAATGCTGGTGATGTGGGTGGAGTTTGTGGTTGTGATGTCACTTGTGGCTCAGTGCCTGATAGGCCAGTGCTGGTCACATGGCTGCAGTTTGTGTTTGTGATGTCACTTGTGGCTCAGTGCCTGATAGGCCAGTGCTGGTGATGTGGCTGCAATTTGAGGTTGTGATGTCACTTGTGGCTCAGTGCCTGATAGGCCAGTGCTGGTCACATGGCTGCAGTTTGTGTTTGTGATGTCACTTGTGGCTCGGTGCCTGAAAGGCCAGTGTTGGTGATGTGGGTAGTTTGTGGTTGTGATGTCACTTGTGGCTCAGTGCCTGATAGGCCAGTGCTGGTCACATGGCTGCAGTTTGTGTTTGTGATGTCACTTGTGGCTCAGTGCCTGATAGGCCAGTGCTGGTCCTGTGGGTCCAGTTTGTGTTTGTGATGTCACTTGTGGCTCAGTGCCTGATACGCCAGTGCTGGTGATGTGGCTGCAATTTGAGGTTGTGATGTCACTTGTGGCTCAGTGCCTGATAGGCCAGTGCTGGTCACATGGCTGCAGTTTGTGTTTGTGATGTCACTTGTGGCTCAGTGCCTGAAAGGCCAGTGCTGGTGATGTGGCTGCAGTTTGTGGTTGTGATGTCACTTGTGGCTCAGTGCCTGATAGGCCAGTGCTGGTGATGTGGGTGCACTTTGTGTTTGTGATGTCACTTGTGGCTCAGTGCCTGATAGGCCAGTGCTGGTGACATGGCTGCAGTTTGTGGTTGTGATGTCACTTGTGGCTCAGTGCCTGATAGGCCAGTGCTATTGATGTAGGTGGAGTTTATATTTGTGATGTCACTTGTGACTCAGTGCCTGATAGGCCAGTGCTGGTCACATGGCTGCAGTTTGTGTTTGTGATGTCACTTGTGGCTCAGTGCCTGATAGGCCAGTGCTGGTGATGTGGGTGCAGTTTGTGGTTGTGATGTCACTTGTGGCTCAGTGCCTGGTGGTCCCGTGCTGGTAGTGTGGGTGCACTTTGTGTTTGTGATGTCACTTGTGGCTCAGTGCCTGGTGGGCCAGTGCTGGTGATGTGGCTGCAGTTTGAGGTTGTGATGTCACTTGTGGCTCAGTGCCTGATAGGCCAGTGCTGGTGACATGGCTGCAGTTTGTGGTTGTGATGTCACTTGTGGCTCAGTGCCTGATGGGCCAGTGCTGGTGGTGTGGGTGCAGTTTGTGGTTGTGATGTCACTTGTGGCTCAGTGCCTGATAGGCCAGTGCTGGTGATGTGGGTGCAGTTTGTGTTTGTGATGTCACTTTTGGCTCAGTGCCTGATAGGCCAGTGCTGGTGATGTGGGTGCACTTTGTGTTTGTGATGTCACTTGTGGCTCAGTGCCTGATAGGCCAGTGCTGGTGGTGTGGGTGCAATTTGTGTTTGTGATGTCACTTGTGGCTCAGTGCCTGATAGGCCAGTGCTTGTCCTGTGGGTGCAGTTTGTGTTTGTGATGTCCCTTGTGGCTCAGTGCCTGATAGGCCAGTGCTGGTGATGTGGGTGCAGTTTGTGTTTGTGATGTCACTTGTGGCTCAGTGCCTGATAGGCCAGTGCTGGTGATGTGGGTGCAGTTTGTGGTTGTGATGTCACTTGTGGCTGAGTGCCTGATAGGCCAGTGCTGGTGGTGTGGGTGCAATTTCTGTTTGTGATGTCGCTTGTGGCTCAGTGCCTGATAGGCCAGTGCTGGTCACATGGCTGCAGTTTGTGTTTGTGATGTCACTTGTGGCTCAGTGCCTGATAGGCCAGTGCTGGTCACATGGCTGCAGTTTGTGGTTGTGATGTCACTTGTGGCTCAGTGCCTGAAAGGCCAGTGCTGGTCACATGGCTGCAGTTTGTGTTTGTGATGTCACTTGTGGCTCAGTGCCTGATGGGCCAGTGCTGGTGGTGTGGGTGCAGTTTGTGGTTGTGATGTCACTTGTGGCTCAGTGCCTGATGGGCCAGTGCTGGTGGTGTGGGTGCAGTTTGTGGTTGTGATGTCACTTGTGGCTCAGTGCCTGATAGGCCAGTGCTGGTGATGTGGGTGCAGTTTGTGTTTGTGATGTCCCTTGTGGCTGAGTGCCTGATAGGCCAGTGCTGGTGATGTGGGTGCACTTTGTGTTTGTGATGTCCCTTGGGCTCAGAGCCTGATAGGCCAGTGCTGGTGGTGTGGGTGCAATTTGTGTTTGTGATGTCACTTGTGGCTCAGTGCCTGATAGGCCAGTGCTTGTCTTGTGGGTGCACTTTGTGTATGTGAAGTCACTTGTGGCTGAGTGCCTGATAGGCCAGTGCTGGTGATGTGGGTGTGGTTTGTGTTTGTGATGTCACTTGTGGCTCAGTGCCTGATAGGCCAGTGTTGGTGATGTGGGTAGTTTGTGGTTGTGATGTCACTTGTGGCTCAGTGCCTGATAGGCCAGTGCTGGTGATGTGGGTGTGGTTTGTGTTTGTGATGTCACTTGTGGCTGAGTGCCTGATAGGCCAGTGTTGGTGATGTGGGTGCAGTTTGTGTTTGTGATATCACTTGTGGCTCAGTGCCTGATAGGCCAGTGCTGGTGTTGTGGCTGCAGTTTGTGGTTGTGATGTCACTTGTGGCTCAGTGCCTGGTGGGCCAGTGCTGGTGATGTGGCTGCAGTTTGTGTTTGTGATGTCACTTGTGGCTCAGTGCCTGATAGGCCAGTGCTTGTCCTGTGGGTGCAGTTTGTGTTTGTGATGTCACTTGTGGCTGAGTGCCTGACAGGCCAGTGCTGGTGGTGTGGGTGCAGTTTGTGGTTGTGATGTCACTTGTGGCTCAGTGCCTGATAGGCCAGTGCTGGTGATGTGGGTGCAGTTTGTGGTTGTGATGTCACTTGTGGCTCAGTGCCTGATAGGCCAGTGCTGGTCACATGGCTGCAGTTTGTGTTTGTGATGTCACTTGTGGCTCAGTGCCTGAAAGGCCAGTGTTGGTGATGTGGCTGCAGTTTGTGGTTGTGATGTCACTTGTGGCTCAGTGCCTGATAGGCCATTGCTGGTGATGTGGCTGCAGTTTGTGGTTGTGATGTCACTTTTGGCTCAGTTTCTGGTGGGCCAGTGCTGGTCACATGGCTGCAGTTTGTGGTTGTGATGTCACTTGTGGCTCAGTGCCTGATAGGCCAGTGCTGGTGATGTGGGTGCAGTTTGTGGTTGTGATGTCACTTGTGGCTGAGTGCCTGATAGGCCAGTGCTGGTGATGTGGGTGGAGTTTGTGGTTGTGATGTAACTTGTGGCTGAGTGCCTGATAGGCCAGTGCTATTGATGTAGGTGGAGTTTATATTTGTGATGTCACTTGTGACTCAGTGCCTGATAGGCCAGTGCTGGTGATGTGGGTGCAGTTTGTGTTTGTGATGTCACATGTTGCTCAGTGCCTGATAGGCCAGTGCTGGTGGTGTGGGTGCAGTTTGTGGTTGTGATGTCACTTGTGGCTCAGTGCCTGATAGGCCAGTGCTGGTCACATGGCTGCAGTTTGTGTTTGTGATGTCACTTGTGGCTCAGTGCCTGATAGGCCAGTGCTGGTGATGTGGCTGCAGTTTGTGGTTGTGATGTCACTTGTGGCTCAGTGCCTGGTGGGCCAGTGCTGGTGATGTGGCTGCAGTTTGAGGTTGTGATGTCACTTGTGGCTCAGTGCCTGATAGGCCAGTGCTGGTCCTGTGGGTGCAGTTTGTGTTTGTGATGTCACTTGTGGCTCAGTGCCTGATAGGCCAGTGCTGGTGGTGTGGGTGCAGTTTGTGGTTGTGATGTCACTTGTGGCTCAGTGCCTGATAGGCCAGTGCTTGTCTTGTGGGTGCACTTTGTGTATGTGAAGTCACTTGTGGCTGAGTGCCTGATAGGCCAGTGCTGGTGATGTGGGTGTGGTTTGTGTTTGTGATGTCACTTGTGGCTCAGTGCCTGATAGGCCAGTGTTGGTGATGTGGGTAGTTTGTGGTTGTGATGTCACTTGTGGCTCAGTGCCTGATAGGCCAGTGCTGGTGATGTGGGTGTGGTTTGTGTTTGTGATGTCACTTGTGGCTGAGTGCCTGATAGGCCAGTGTTGGTGATGTGGGTGCAGTTTGTGTTTGTGATATCACTTGTGGCTCAGTGCCTGATAGGCCAGTGCTGGTGTTGTGGCTGCAGTTTGTGGTTGTGATGTCACTTGTGGCTCAGTGCCTGGTGGGCCAGTGCTGGTGATGTGGCTGCAGTTTGTGTTTGTGATGTCACTTGTGGCTCAGTGCCTGATAGGCCAGTGCTTGTCCTGTGGGTGCAGTTTGTGTTTGTGATGTCACTTGTGGCTGAGTGCCTGACAGGCCAGTGCTGGTGGTGTGGGTGCAGTTTGTGGTTGTGATGTCACTTGTGGCTCAGTGCCTGATAGGCCAGTGCTATTGATGTAGGTGGAGTTTATATTTGTGATGTCACTTGTGGCTCAGTGCCTGATAGGCCAGTGCTGGTGATGTGGGTGCAGTTTGTGGTTGTGATGTCACTTGTGGCTCAGTGCCTGATAGGCCAGTGCTGGTGGTGTGGGTGCAGTTTCTGTTTGTGATGTCACTTGTGGCTCAGTGCCTGATAGGCCAGTGCTGGTTGTGTGGGTGCAGTTTGTGTTTGTGATGTCACTTGTGGCTCAGTGCCTGATAGGCCAGTGCTGGTGATGTGGGTGGAGTTTGTGGTTGTGATGTCACTTGTGGCTCAGTGCCTGATAGGCCAGTGCTGGTCACATGGCTGCAGTTTGTGTTTGTGATGTCACTTGTGGCTCAGTGCCTGATAGGCCAGTGCTGGTGATGTGGCTGCAATTTGAGGTTGTGATGTCACTTGTGGCTCAGTGCCTGATAGGCCAGTGCTGGTCACATGGCTGCAGTTTGTGTTTGTGATGTCACTTGTGGCTCGGTGCCTGAAAGGCCAGTGTTGGTGATGTGGGTAGTTTGTGGTTGTGATGTCACTTGTGGCTCAGTGCCTGATAGGCCAGTGCTGGTCACATGGCTGCAGTTTGTGTTTGTGATGTCACTTGTGGCTCAGTGCCTGATAGGCCAGTGCTGGTCCTGTGGGTCCAGTTTGTGTTTGTGATGTCACTTGTGGCTCAGTGCCTGATACGCCAGTGCTGGTGATGTGGCTGCAATTTGAGGTTGTGATGTCACTTGTGGCTCAGTGCCTGATAGGCCAGTGCTGGTCACATGGCTGCAGTTTGTGTTTGTGATGTCACTTGTGGCTCAGTGCCTGAAAGGCCAGTGCTGGTGATGTGGCTGCAGTTTGTGGTTGTGATGTCACTTGTGGCTCAGTGCCTGATAGGCCAGTGCTGGTGATGTGGGTGCACTTTGTGTTTGTGATGTCACTTGTGGCTCAGTGCCTGATAGGCCAGTGCTGGTGACATGGCTGCAGTTTGTGGTTGTGATGTCACTTGTGGCTCAGTGCCTGATAGGCCAGTGCTATTGATGTAGGTGGAGTTTATATTTGTGATGTCACTTGTGACTCAGTGCCTGATAGGCCAGTGCTGGTCACATGGCTGCAGTTTGTGGTTGTGATGTCACTTGTGGCTCAGTGCCTGATAGGCCAGTGCTGGTGATGTGGGTGCAGTTTGTGGTTGTGATGTCACTTGTGGCTCAGTGCCTGGTGGTCCCGTGCTGGTAGTGTGGGTGCAGTTTGTGTTTGTGATGTCACTTGTGGCTCAGTGCCTGGTGGGCCAGTGCTGGTGATGTGGCTGCAGTTTGAGGTTGTGATGTCACTTGTGGCTCAGTGCCTGATAGGCCAGTGCTGGTGACATGGCTGCAGTTTGTGGTTGTGATGTCACTTGTGGCTCAGTGCCTGATGGGCCAGTGCTGGTGGTGTGGGTGCAGTTTGTGGTTGTGATGTCACTTGTGGCTCAGTGCCTGATAGGCCAGTGCTGGTGATGTGGGTGCAGTTTGTGTTTGTGATGTCACTTGTGGCTCAGTGCCTGATAGGCCAGTGCTGGTGATGTGGGTGCACTTTGTGTTTGTGATGTCACTTGTGGCTCAGTGCCTGATAGGCCAGTGCTGGTGGTGTGGGTGCAATTTGTGTTTGTGATGTCACTTGTGGCTCAGTGCCTGATAGGCCAGTGCTTGTCCTGTGGGTGCAGTTTGTGTTTGTGATGTCCCTTGTGGCTCAGTGCCTGATAGGCCAGTGCTGGTGATGTGGGTGCAGTTTGTGTTTGTGATGTCACTTGTGGCTCAGTGCCTGATAGGCCAGTGCTGGTGATGTGGGTGCAGTTTGTGGTTGTGATGTCACTTGTGGCTGAGTGCCTGATAGGCCAGTGCTGGTGGTGTGGGTGCAATTTCTGTTTGTGATGTCGCTTGTGGCTCAGTGCCTGATAGGCCAGTGCTGGTCACATGGCTGCAGTTTGTGTTTGTGATGTCACTTGTGGCTCAGTGCCTGATAGGCCAGTGCTGGTCACATGGCTGCAGTTTGTGGTTGTGATGTCACTTGTGGCTCAGTGCCTGATAGGCCAGTGCTGGTCCTGTGGGTGCAATTTGTGGTTGTGATATCACTTGTGGCTCAGTGCCTGGTGGTCCCGTGCTGGTAGTGTGGGTGCAGTTTGTGTTTGTGATGTCACTTGTGGCTCAGTGCCTGGTGGGCCAGTGCTGGTGATGTGGCTGCAGTTTGAGGTTGTGAAGTCACTTGTGGCTCAGTACCTGATAGGCCAGTGCTGGTGACATGGCTGCAGTTTGTGGTTGTGATGTCACTTGTGGCTCAGTGCCTGATGGGCCAGTGCTGGTGGTGTGGGTGCAGTTTGTGGTTGTGATGTCACTTGTGGCTCAGTGCCTGATGGGCCAGTGCTGGTGGTGTGGGTGCAGTTTGTGGTTGTGATGTCACTTGTGGCTCAGTGCCTGATAGGCCAGTGCTGGTGATGTGGGTGCAGTTTGTGTTTGTGATGTCCCTTGTGGCTGAGTGCCTGATAGGCCAGTGCTGGTGATGTGGGTGCACTTTGTGTTTGTGATGTCCCTTGTGGCTCAGAGCCTGATAGGCCAGTGCTGGTGGTGTGGGTGCAATTTGTGTTTGTGATGTCACTTGTGGCTCAGTGCCTGATAGGCCAGTGCTTGTCCTGTGGGTGCAGTTTGTGTTTGTGATGTCCCTTGTGGCTCAGTGCCTGATAGGCCAGTGCTGGTGATGTGGGTGCAGTTTGTGTTTGTGATGTCACTTGTGGCTCAGTGCCTGATAGGCCAGTGCTGGTGATGTGGGTGCAGTTTGTGGTTGTGATGTCACTTGTGGCTGAGTGCCTGATAGGCCAGTGCTGGTGGTGTGGGTGCAGTTTCTGTTTGTGATGTCACTTGTGGCTCAGTGCCTGATAGGCCAGTGCTGGTCACATGGCTGCAGTTTGTGTTTGTGATGTCACTTGTGGCTCAGTGCCTGATAGGCCAGTGCTGGTGATGTGGGTGCAGTTTGTGGTTGTGATGTCACTTGTGGCTCAGTGCCTGGTAGGCCAGTGCTGGTGGTGTGGGTGCAGTTTGTGTTTGTGATGTCGCTTGTGGCTCAGTGCCTGATAGGCCAGTGTTGGTGATGTGGCTGCAGTTTTTGGTTGTGATGTCACTTGTGGCTCAGTGCCTTATAGGCCAGTGCTATTGATGTAGGTGGAGTTTATATTTGTGATGTCACTTGTGACTCAGTGCCTGATAGGCCAGTACTGGTCCTGTGGGTGCAGTTTGTGTTTGTGATGTCACTTGTGGCTCAGTGCCTGATAGGCCAGTGCTGGTGATGTGGGTGCAGTTTGTGGTTGTGATGTCACTTGTGGCTCAGTGCCTGATAGGCCAGTGCTGGTCACATGGCTGCAGTTTGTGTTTGTGATGTCACTTGTGGCTCAGTGCCTGATAGGCCAGTGCTGGTGATGTGGGTGCAGTTTGAGGTTGTGATGTCACTTGTGGCTCAGTGCCTGATAGGCCAGTGCTGGTGGTGTGGGTGCAGTTTGTGTTTGTGATGTCACTTGTGGCTCAGTGCCTGATAGGCCAGTGCTGGTGATGTGGGTGCACTTTGTGTTTGTGATGTCACTTGTGGCTCAGAGCCTGATAGGCCAGTGCTGGTGGTGTGGGTGCAATTTGTGTTTGTGATGTCACTTGTGGCTCAGTGCCTGATAGGCCAGTGTTGGTGATGTGGGTGCAGTTTGTGTTTGTGATGTCACTTGTGGCTCAGTGCCTGATAGGCCAGTGCTGGTCACATGGCTGCAGTTTGTGGTTGTGATGTCACTTGTGGCTCAGTGCCTGAAAGGCCAGTGCTGGTCACATGGCTGCAGTTTGTGGTTGTGATGTCACTTGTGGCTCAGTGCCTGATAGGCCAGTGCTGGTGATGTGGCTGCAGTTTGTGGTTGTGATGTCACTTGTGGCTCAGTGCCTGGTGGGCCAGTGCTGGTGATGTTGCTGCAGATTGTGTTTGTGATGTCACTTGTGGCTCAGTGCCTGATAGGCCAGTGTTGGTGATGTGGGTAGTTTGTGGTTGTGATGTCACTTGTGGCTCAGTGCCTGATAGGCCAGTGCTGGTCACATGGCTGCAGTTTGTGTTTGTGATGTCACTTGTGGCTCAGTGCCTGATAGGCCAGTGCTGGTCCTGTGGGTCCAGTTTGTGTTTGTGATGTCACTTGTGGCTCAGTGCCTGATACGCCAGTGCTGGTGATGTGGCTGCAATTTGAGGTTGTGATGTCACTTGTGGCTCAGTGCCTGATAGGCCAGTGCTGGTCACATGGCTGCAGTTTGTGTTTGTGATGTCACTTGTGGCTCAGTGCCTGAAAGGCCAGTGTTGGTGATGTGGCTGCAGTTTGTGGTTGTGATGTCACTTGTGGCTCAGTGCCTGATAGGCCATTGCTGGTGATGTGGGTGCAGTTTGTGGTTGTGATGTCACTTTTGGTTCAGTTTCTGGTGGGCCAGTGCTGGTGATGTGGCTGCAGTTTGTGTTTGTGATGTCACTTGTGGCTCAGTGCCTGATAGGCCAGTGCTGGTGATGTGGGTGCACTTTGTGTTTGTGATGTCACTTGTGGCTCAGTGCCTGATAGGCCAGTGCTGGTGACATGGCTGCAGTTTGTGGTTGTGATGTCACTTGTGGCTCAGTGCCTGATAGGCCAGTGCTATTGATGTAGGTGGAGTTTATATTTGTGATGTCACTTGTGACTCAGTGCCTGATAGGCCAGTGCTGGTCACATGGCTGCAGTTTGTGTTTGTGATGTCACTTGTGGCTCAGTGCCTGATAGGCCAGTGCTGGTGATGTGGGTGCAGTTTGTGGTTGTGATGTCACTTGTGGCTCAGTGCCTGGTGGTCCCGTGCTGGTAGTGTGGGTGCACTTTGTGTTTGTGATGTCACTTGTGGCTCAGTGCCTGGTGGGCCAGTGCTGGTGACATGGCTGCAGTTTGTGGTTGTGATGTCACTTGTGGCTCAGTGCCTGATGGGCCAGTGCTGGTGGTGTGGGTGCAGTTTGTGGTTGTGATGTCACTTGTGGCTCAGTGCCTGATAGGCCAGTGCTGGTGATGTGGGTGCAGTTTGTGTTTGTGATGTCACTTGTGGCTCAGTGCCTGATAGGCCAGTGCTGGTGATGTGGGTGTACTTTGTGTTTGTGATGTCACTTGTGGCTCAGTGCCTGATAGGCCAGTGCTGGTGGTGTGGGTGCAATTTGTGTTTGTGATGTCACTTGTGGCTCAGTGCCTGATAGGCCAGTGCTTGTCCTGTGGGTGCAGTTTGTGTTTGTGATGTCCCTTGTGGCTGAGTGCCTGATAGGCCAGTGCTGGTGATGTGGGTGCAGTTTGTGTTTGTGATGTCACTTGTGGCTCAGTGCCTGATAGGCCAGTGCTGGTGGTGTGGGTGCAGTTTGTGGTTGTGATGTCACTTGTGGCTGAGTGCCTGATAGGCCAGTGCTGGTGGTGTGGGTGCAGTTTCTGTTTGTGATGTCACTTGTGGCTCAGTGCCTGATAGGCCAGTGCTGGTCACATGGGTGCAGTTTGTGGTTGTGATGTCACTTGTGGCTCAGTGCCTGATAGGCCAGTGCTGGTCCTGTGGGTGCAATTTGTGGTTGTGATATCACTTGTGGCTCAGTGCCTGGTGGTCCCGTGCTGGTAGTGTGGGTGCACTTTGTGTTTGTGATGTCACTTGTGGCTCAGTGCCTGATGGGCCAGTGCTGGTGGTGTGGGTGCAGTTTGTGGTTGTGATGTCACTTGTGGCTCAGTGCCTGATGGGCCAGTGCTGGTGGTGTGGGTGCAGTTTGTGGTTGTGATGTCACTTGTGGCTCAGTGCCTGATAGGCCAGTGCTGGTGATGTGGGTGCAGTTTGTGTTTGTGATGTCACTTGTGGCTCAGTGCCTGATAGGCCAGTGCTGGTGATGTGGGTGCACTTTGTGTTTGTGATGTCCCTTGTGGCTCAGAGCCTGATAGGCCAGTGCTGGTGGTGTGGGTGCAATTTGTGTTTGTGATGTCACTTGTGGCTCAGTTTCTGATAGGCCAGTGCTTGTCCTGTGGGTGCAGTTTGTGTTTGTGATGTCCCTTGTGGCTCAGTGCCTGATAGGCCAGTGCTGGTGATGTGGGTGCAGTTTGTGTTTGTGATGTCACTTGTGGCTCAGTGCCTGATAGGCCAGTGCTGGTGATGTGGGTGCAGTTTGTGGTTGTGATGTCACTTGTGGCTGAGTGCCTGATAGGCCAGTGCTGGTGATGTGGCTGCAGTTTGTGTTTGTGATGTCACTTGTGGCTCAGTGCCTGATAGGCCAGTGCTGGTGATGTGGGTGCAGTTTGTGGTTGTGATGTCACTTGTGGCTCAGTGCCTGATGGGCCAATGCTGGTGGTGTGGGTGCAGTTTGTGTTTGTGATGTCACTTGTGGCTCAGTGCCTGATAGGCCAGTGCTGGTGATGTGGCTGCAGTTTGTGGTTGTGATGTCACTTGTGGCTCAGTGCCTGATAGGCCAGTGTTGGTGATGTGGGTAGTTTGTGGTTGTGATGTCACTTGTGGCTCAGTGCCTGATAGGCCAGTGCTGGTCCTGTGGGTCCAGTTTGTGTTTGTGATGTCACTTGTGGCTCAGTGCCTGATAGGCCACTGCTGGTGATGTGGCTGCAGTTTGTGTTTGTGATGTCACTTGTGGCTCAATGCCTGAAAGGCCAGTGCTGGTGATGTGGCTGCAGTTTGTGGTTGTGATGTCACTTGTGGCTCAGTGCCTGATAGGCCAGTGCTGGTCACATGGCTGCAGTTTGTGTTTGTGATGTCACTTGTGGCTCAGTGCCTGAAAGGCCAGTGTTGGTGATGTGGCTGCAGTTTGTGGTTGTGATGTCACTTGTGGCTCAGTGCCTGATAGGCCATTGCTGGTGATGTGGGTGCAGTTTGTGGTTGTGATGTCACTTTTGGCTCAGTTTCTGGTGGGCCAGTGCTGGTGATGTGGCTGCAGTTTGTGGTTGTGATGTCACTTGTGGCTCAGTGCCTGATAGGCCAGTGCTGGTGATGTGGGTGCAGTTTGTGGTTGTGATGTCACTTGTGGCTCAGTGCCTGATAGGCCAGTGCTGGTGATGTGGCTGCAGTTTGAGGTTGTGATGTCACTTGTGGCTCAGTGCCTGATAGGCCAGTGCTGGTGATGTGGGTGCAGTTTGTGGTTGTGATGTCACTTGTGGCTCAGTGCCTGGTGGGCCAGTGCTGGTGATGTGGGTGCAGTTTGTGGTTGTGATGTCACTTGTGGCTCAGTGCCTGATAGGCCAGTGCTATTGATGTAAGTGGAGTTTATATTTGTGATGTCACTTGTGACTCAGTGCCTGATAGGCCAGTACTGGTCCTGTGGGTGCAGTTTGTGTTTGTGATGTCACTTGTGGCTCAGTGCCTGATAGGCCAGTGCTGGTGATGTGGGTGCAGTTTGTGTTTGT
This sequence comes from Apteryx mantelli, assembly GCF_036417845.1. Classification (NCBI taxonomy): domain Eukaryota; kingdom Metazoa; phylum Chordata; class Aves; order Apterygiformes; family Apterygidae; genus Apteryx; species Apteryx mantelli. Next base: position 10,595,878 of record NC_090001.1, on the reverse strand, counting down.
GATGTCACTTGTGGCTCAGTGCCTGATAGGCCAGTGCTGGTGACATGGCTGCAGTTTGTGTTTGTGATGTCACTTGTGGCTCAGTGCCTGATAGGCCAGTGCTGGTGATGTGGGTGCAGTTTGTGGTTGTGATGTCACTTGTGGCTCAGTGCCTGGTGGTCCCGTGCTGGCAGTGTGGGTGCACTTTGTGTTTGTGATGTCACTTGTGGCTCAGTGCCTGATAGGCCAGTGCTGGTGATGTGGCTGCAGATTGTGTTTGTGATGTCACTTGTGGCTCAGTGCCTGATAGGCCAGTGTTGGTGATGTGGGTGCAGTTTGTGTTTGTGATGTCACTTGTGGCTCAGTGCCTGATAGGCCAGTGCTGGTGATGTGGCTGCAATTTGAGGTTGTGATGTCACTTGTGGCTCAGTGCCTGATAGGCCAGTGCTGGTCACATGGCTGCAGTTTGTGGTTGTGATGTCACTTGTGGCTCAGTGCCTGAAAGGCCAGTGCTGGTCACATGGCTGCAGTTTGTGGTTGTGATGTCACTTGTGGCTCAGTGCCTGATAGGCCAGTGCTGGTCACATGGCTGCAGTTTGTGGTTGTGATGTCACTTGTGGCTCAGTGCCTGATAGGCCAGTGCTGGTCCTGTGGGTGCAGTTTGTGGTTGTGATGTCACTTGTGGCTCAGTGCCTGATAGGCCAGTGTTGGTGATGTGGATGCAGTTTGTGGTTGTGATGTCACTTGTGGCTCAGTGCCTGATAGGCCAGTGCTGGTGATGTGGGTGCAGTTTGTGGTTGTGATGTCACTTGTGGCTCAGTGCCTGGTGGGCCAGTGCTGGTGATGTGGGTGCAGTTTGTGGTTGTGATGTCACTTGTGGCTCAGTGCCTGATAGGCCAGTGCAGGTCACGTGGCTGCAGTATGTGGTTGTGATGTCACTTGTGGCTCAGTGCCTGGTAGGCCAGTGCTGGTGGTGTGGGTGCGGTTTGTGGTTGTGATGTCACTTGTGGCTCAGTGCCTGATAGGCCAGTGCTGGTGATGTGGCTGCAGATTGTGTTTGTGATGTCACTTGTGGCTCAGTGCCTGATAGGCCAGTGCTGGTCCTGTGGGTGCAATCTGTGGTTGTGATATCACTTGTGGCTCAGTGCCTGATAGGCCAGTGCTGGTGGTGTGGCTGCAGTTTGTGGTTGTGATGTCACTTGTGGCTCAGTGCCTGATAGGCCAGTGCTGGTCACATGGCTGCAGTTTGTGGTTGTGATGTCACTTGTGGCTCAGTGCCTGATAGGCCAGTGCTGGTCCTGTGGGTGCAATTTGTGGTTGTGATATCACTTGTGGCTCAGTGCCTGATAGGCCAGTGCTGGTGATGTGGGTGCAGTTTGTGTTTGTGATGTCACTTGTGGCTCAGTGCCTGGTGGGCCAGTGCTGGTGATGTGGCTGCAGATTGTGTTTGTAATGTCACTTGTGGCTCAGTGCCTGATAGGCCAGTGTTGGTGATGTGGGTAGTTTGTGGTTGTGATGTCACTTGTGGCTCAGTGCCTGATAGGCCAGTGCTGGTTGTGTGGGTGCAGTTTGTGTTTGTGATGTCACTTGTGGCTCAGTGCCTGATAGGCCAGTGCTGGTCCTGTGGGTGCAGTTTGTGGTTGTGATGTCACTTGTGGCTGAGTGCCTGATAGGCCAGTGCTGGTGATGTGGCTGCAGTTTGTGGTTGTGATGTCACTTGTGGCTCAGTGCCTGATAGGCCAGTGCTATTGATGTAGGTGGAGTTTTTATTTGTGATGTCACTTGTGGCTCAGTGCCTGATAGGCCAGTGCTGGTGATGTGGGTGCAGTTTGTGGTTGTGATGTCACTTGTGGCTCAGTGCCTGATAGGCCAGTGCTGGTCACATGGCTGCAGTTTGTGTTTGTGATGTCACTTGTGGCTCAGTGCCTGATAGGCCAGTGCTGGTGATGTGGGTGCAGTTTGTGGTTGTGATGTCACTTGTGGCTCAGTGCCTGATAGGCCAGTGCTGGTGATGTGGGTGCAGTTTGTGGTTGTGATGTCACTTGTGGCTCAGTGCCTGATGGGCCAATGCTGGTGGTGTGGGTGCAGTTTGTGTTTGTGATGTCACTTGTGGCTCAGTGCCTGATAGGCCAGTGCTGGTGATGTGGCTGCAGTTTGTGGTTGTGATGTCACTTGTGGCTCAGTGCCTGGTGGGCCAGTGCTGGTGATGTGGGTGCAGTTTGTGGTTGTGATGTCACTTGTGGCTCAGTGCCTGATAGGCCAGTGCAGGTCACGTGGCTGCAGTTTGTGGTTGTGATGTCACTTGTGGCTCAGTGCCTGGTAGTCCAGTGCTGGTGGTGTGGGTGCGGTTTGTGGTTGTGATGTCACTTGTGGCTCAGTGCCTGATAGGCCAGTGCTGGTGATGTGGCTGAAATTTGTGTTTGTGATGTCACTTGTGGCTCAGTGCCTGGTGGGCCAGTGCTGGTGATGTGGCTGCAGATTGTGTTTGTGATGTCACTTGTGGCTCAGTGCCTGATAGGCCAGTGTTGGTGATGTGGGTAGTTTGTGGTTGTGATGTCACTTGTGGCTCAGTGCCTGATAGGCCAGTGCTGGTCCTGTGGGTCCAGTTTGTGTTTGTGATGTCACTTGTGGCTCAGTGCCTGATAGGCCACTGCTGGTGATGTGGCTGCAGTTTGTGTTTGTGATGTCACTTGTGGCTCAATGCCTGAAAGGCCAGTGCTGGTGATGTGGCTGCAGTTTGTGGTTGTGATGTCACTTGTGGCTCAGTGCCTGATAGGCCAGTGCTGGTCACATGGCTGCAGTTTGTGTTTGTGATGTCACTTGTGGCTCAGTGCCTGAAAGGCCAGTGTTGGTGATGTGGCTGCAGTTTGTGGTTGTGATGTCACTTGTGGCTCAGTGCCTGATAGGCCATTGCTGGTGATGTGGGTGCAGTTTGTGGTTGTGATGTCACTTTTGGCTCAGTTTCTGGTGGGCCAGTGCTGGTGATGTGGCTGCAGTTTGTGGTTGTGATGTCACTTGTGGCTCAGTGCCTGATAGGCCAGTGCTGGTGATGTGGGTGCAGTTTGTGGTTGTGATGTCACTTGTGGCTCAGTGCCTGATAGGCCAGTGCTGGTGATGTGGCTGCAGTTTGAGGTTGTGATGTCACTTGTGGCTCAGTGCCTGATAGGCCAGTGCTGGTGATGTGGGTGCAGTTTGTGGTTCTGATGTCACTTGTGGCTCAGTGCCTGGTGGGCCAGTGCTGGTGATGTGGGTGCAGTTTGTGGTTGTGATGTCACTTGTGGCTCAGTGCCTGATAGGCCAGTGCTATTGATGTAGGTGGAGTTTATATTTGTGATGTCACTTGTGACTCAGTGCCTGATAGGCCAGTACTGGTCCTGTGGGTGCAGTTTGTGTTTGTGATGTCACTTGTGGCTCAGTGCCTGATAGGCCAGTGCTGGTGATGTGGGTGCAGTTTGTGTTTGTGATGTCACTTGTGGCTCAGTGCCTGATAGGCCAGTGCTGGTGACATGGCTGCAGTTTGTGTTTGTGATGTCACTTGTGGCTCAGTGCCTGATAGGCCAGTGCTGGTGATGTGGGTGCAGTTTGTGGTTGTGATGTCACTTGTGGCTCAGTGCCTGGTGGTCCCGTGCTGGCAGTGTGGGTGCACTTTGTGTTTGTGATGTCACTTGTGGCTCAGTGCCTGATAGGCCAGTGCTGGTGATGTGGGTGCACTTTGTGTTTGTGATGTCACTTGTGGCTCAGTGCCTGATAGGCCAGTGCTGGTCCTGTGGGTGCAGTTTGTGTTTGTGATGTCACTTGTGGCTCAGTGCCTGATAGGCCAGTGCTGGTGATGTGGGTGCACTTTGTGTTTGTGATGTCACTTGCGGCTCAGAGCCTGATAGGCCAGTGCTGGTGGTGTGGGTGCAATTTGTGTTTGTGATGTCACTTGTGGCTCAGTGCCTGATAGGCCAGTGCTGGTCCTGTGGGTGCAGTTTGTGGTTGTGATGTCACTTGTGGCTCAGTGCCTGATAGGCCAGTGCTGGTCACATGGCTGCAGTTTGTGTTTGTGATGTCACTTGTGGCTCAGTGCCTGATAGGCCAGTGCTGGTCACATGGCTGCAGTTTGTGGTTGTGATGTCACTTGTGGCTCAGTGCCTGATAGGCCAGTGCTGGTCCTGTGGGTGCAATTTGTGGTTGTGATATCACTTGTGGCTCAGTGCCTGATAGGCCAGTGCTGGTGGTGTGGGTGCAGTTTGTGTTTGTGATGTCACTTGTGGCTCAGTGCCTGATAGGCCAGTGCTGGTGATGTGGGTGCAGTTTGTGGTTGTGATGTCACTTGTGGCTCAGTGCCTGGTGGGCCAGTGCTGGTGATGTGGGTGCAGTTTGTGGTTGTGATGTCACTTGTGGCTCAGTGCCTGATAGGCCAGTGTTGGTGATGTGGGTAGTTTGTGGTTGTGATGTCACTTGTGGCTCAGTGCCTGATAGGCCAGTGCTGGTCACATGGCTGCAGTTTGTGTTTGTGATGTCACTTGTGGCTCAGTGCCTGATAGGCCAGTGCTGGTCCTGTGGGTGCAATTTGTGGTTGTGATGTCACTTGTGGCTCAGTGCCTGATAGGCCAGTGCTGGTGATGTGGCTGCAATTTGAGGTTGTGATGTCACTTGTGGCTCAGTGCCTGATAGGCCAGTGCTGGTCACATGGCTGCAGTTTGTGGTTGTGATGTCACTTGTGGCTCAGTGCCTGAAAGGCCAGTGCTGGTGATGTGGGTGCAGTTTGTGGTTGTGATGTCACTTGTGGCTCAGTGCCTGGTAGGCCAGTGCTGGTGGTGTGGGTGCAGTTTGTGTTTGTGAGGTCGCTTGTGGCTCAGTGCCTGATAGGCCAGTGCTGGTGATGTGGGTGCAGTTTGTGGTTGTGATGTCACTTTTGGCTCAGTTTCTGGTGGGCCAGTGCTGGTGATGTGGGTGCAGTTTGTGTTTGTGATGTCACTTGTGGCTCAGTGCCTGATAGGCCAGTGCTGGTGATGTGGGTGCAGTTTGTGGTTGTGATGTCACTTGTGGCTCAGTGCCTGATAGGCCAGTGCTGGTGATGTGGGTGCAGTTTGTGGTTGTGATGTCACTTGTGGCTCAGTGCCTGATGGGCCAATGCTGGTGGTGTGGGTGCAGTTTGTGTTTGTGATGTCACTTGTGGCTCAGTGCCTGATAGGCCAGTGCTGGTGATGTGGCTGCAGTTTGTGGTTGTGATGTCACTTGTGGCTCAGTGCCTGGTGGGCCAGTGCTGGTGATGTGGGTGCACTTTGTGGTTGTGATGTCACTTGTGGCTCAGTGCCTGATAGGCCAGTGCAGGTCACGTGGCTGCAGTTTGTGGTTGTGATGTCACTTGTGGCTCAGTGCCTGGTAGGCCAGTGCTGGTGGTGTGGGTGCGGTTTGTGGTTGTGATGTCACTTGTGGCTCAGTGCCTGATAGGCCAGTGCTGGTGATGTGGCTGAAATTTGTGTTTGTGATGTCACTTGTGGCTCAGTGCCTGGTGGGCCAGTGCTGGTGATGTGGCTGCAGATTGTGTTTGTGATGTCACTTGTGGCTCAGTGCCTGATAGGCCAGTGTTGGTGATGTGGGTAGTTTGTGGTTGTGATGTCACTTGTGGCTCAGTGCCTGATAGGCCAGTGCTGGTCCTGTGGGTCCAGTTTGTGTTTGTGATGTCACTTGTGGCTCAGTGCCTGATAGGCCACTGCTGGTGATGTGGCTGCAGTTTGTGTTTGTGATGTCACTTGTGGCTCAATGCCTGAAAGGCCAGTGCTGGTGATGTGGCTGCAGTTTGTGGTTGTGATGTCACTTGTGGCTCAGTGCCTGATAGGCCAGTGCTGGTCACATGGCTGCAGTTTGTGTTTGTGATGTCACTTGTGGCTCAGTGCCTGAAAGGCCAGTGTTGGTGATGTGGCTGCAGTTTGTGGTTGTGATGTCACTTGTGGCTCAGTGCCTGATAGGCCATTGCTGGTGATGTGGGTGCAGTTTGTGGTTGTGATGTCACTTTTGGCTCAGTTTCTGGTGGGCCAGTGCTGGTGATGTGGCTGCAGTTTGTGGTTGTGATGTCACTTGTGGCTCAGTGCCTGATAGGCCAGTGCTGGTGATGTGGGTGCAGTTTGTGGTTGTGATGTCACTTGTGGCTCAGTGCCTGATAGGCCAGTGCTGGTGATGTGGCTGCAGTTTGAGGTTGTGATGTCACTTGTGGCTCAGTGCCTGATAGGCCAGTGCTGGTGATGTGGGTGCAGTTTGTGGTTGTGATGTCACTTGTGGCTCAGTGCCTGGTGGGCCAGTGCTGGTGATGTGGGTGCAGTTTGTGGTTGTGATGTCACTTGTGGCTCAGTGCCTGATAGGCCAGTGCTATTGATGTAGGTGGAGTTTATATTTGTGATGTCACTTGTGACTCAGTGCCTGATAGGCCAGTACTGGTCCTGTGGGTGCAGTTTGTGTTTGTGATGTCACTTGTGGCTCAGTGCCTGATAGGCCAGTGCTGGTGATGTGGGTGCAGTTTGTGTTTGTGATGTCACTTGTGGCTCAGTGCCTGATAGGCCAGTGCTGGTGACATGGCTGCAGTTTGTGTTTGTGATGTCACTTGTGGCTCAGTGCCTGATAGGCCAGTGCTGGTGATGTGGGTGCAGTTTGTGGTTGTGATGTCACTTGTGGCTCAGTGCCTGGTGGTCCCGTGCTGGCAGTGTGGGTGCACTTTGTGTTTGTGATGTCACTTGTGGCTCAGTGCCTGATAGGCCAGTGCTGGTGATGTGGGTGCACTTTGTGTTTGTGATGTCACTTGTGGCTCAGTGCCTGATAGGCCAGTGCTGGTCCTGTGGGTGCAGTTTGTGTTTGTGATGTCACTTGTGGCTCAGTGCCTGATAGGCCAGTGCTGGTGATGTGGGTGCACTTTGTGTTTGTGATGTCACTTGTGGCTCAGAGCCTGATAGGCCAGTGCTGGTGGTGTGGGTGCAATTTGTGTTTGTGATGTCACTTGTGGCTCAGTGCCTGATAGGCCAGTGCTGGTCCTGTGGGTGCAGTTTGTGGTTGTGATGTCACTTGTGGCTCAGTGCCTGATAGGCCAGTGCTGGTCACATGGCTGCAGTTTGTGTTTGTGATGTCACTTGTGGCTCAGTGCCTGATAGGCCAGTGCTGGTCACATGGCTGCAGTTTGTGGTTGTGATGTCACTTGTGGCTCAGTGCCTGATAGGCCAGTGCTGGTCCTGTGGGTGCAATTTGTGGTTGTGATATCACTTGTGGCTCAGTGCCTGATAGGCCAGTGCTGGTGGTGTGGGTGCAGTTTGTGTTTGTGATGTCACTTGTGGCTCAGTGCCTGATAGGCCAGTGCTGGTGATGTGGCTGCAGTTTGTGGTTGTGATGTCACTTGTGGCTCAGTGCCTGGTGGGCCAGTGCTGGTGATGTGGGTGCAGTTTGTGGTTGTGATGTCACTTGTGGCTCAGTGCCTGATAGGCCAGTGTTGGTGATGTGGGTAGTTTGTGGTTGTGATGTCACTTGTGGCTCAGTGCCTGATAGGCCAGTGCTGGTCACATGGCTGCAGTTTGTGTTTGTGATGTCACTTGTGGCTCAGTGCCTGATAGGCCAGTGCTGGTCCTGTGGGTGCAATTTGTGGTTGTGATGTCACTTGTGGCTCAGTGCCTGATAGGCCAGTGCTGGTGATGTGGCTGCAATTTGAGGTTGTGATGTCACTTGTGGCTCAGTGCCTGATAGGCCAGTGCTGGTCACATGGCTGCAGTTTGTGGTTGTGATGTCACTTGTGGCTCAGTGCCTGAAAGGCCAGTGCTGGTGATGTGGGTGCAGTTTGTGGTTGTGATGTCACTTGTGGCTCAGTGCCTGGTAGGCCAGTGCTGGTGGTGTGGGTGCAGTTTGTGTTTGTGAGGTCGCTTGTGGCTCAGTGCCTGATAGGCCAGTGCTGGTGATGTGGGTGCAGTTTGTGGTTGTGATGTCACTTTTGGCTCAGTTTCTGGTGGGCCAGTGCTGGTGATGTGGGTGCAGTTTGTGGTTGTGATGTCACTTGTGGCTCAGTGCCTGATAGGCCAGTGCTATTGATGTAGGTGGAGTTTATATTTGGGATGTCACTTGTGACTCAGTGCCTGATAGGCCAGTACTGGTCCTGTGGGTGCAGTTTGTGTTTGTGATGTCACTTGTGGCTCAGTGCCTGATAGGCCAGTGCTGGTGATGTGGGTGCAGTTTGTGGTTGTGATGTCACTTGTGGCTCAGTGCCTGATAGGCCAGTGCTGGTGATGTGGGTGCAGTTTGTGTTTGTGATGTCACTTGTGGCTCAGTGCCTGGTGGTCCTGTGCTGGTAGTGTGGGTGCACTTTCTGTTTGTGATGTCACTTGTGGCTCAGTGCCTGGTGGGCCAGTGCTGGTGATGTGGCTGCAGTTTGAGGTTGTGATGTCACTTGTGGCTCAGTGCCTGATAGGCCAGTGCTGGTGATGTGGGTGCAGTTTGTGGTTGTGATGTCACTTGTGGCTCAGTGCCTGATAGGCCAGTGCTGGTGATGTGGGTGCAGTTTGTGGTTGTGATGTCACTTGTGGCTCAGTGCCTGATGGGCCAGTGCTGGTGGTGTGGGTGCAGTTTGTGTTTGTGATGTCACTTGTGGCTCAGTGCCTGATAGGCCAGTGCTGGTGATGTGGCTGAAATTTGTGTTTGTGATGTCACTTGTGGCTCAGTGCCTGGTGGTCCAGTGCTGGTGATGTGGCTGCAGATTGTGTTTGTGATGTCACTTGTGGCTCAGTGCCTGATAGGCCAGTGTTGGTGATGTGGGTAGTTTGTGGTTGTGATGTCACTTGTGGCTCAGTGCCTGATAGGCCAGTGCTGGTGACATGGCTGCAGTTTGTGTTTGTGATGTCACTTGTGGCTCAGTGCCTGATAGGCCAGTGCTGGTCCTGTGGGTCCAGTTTGTGGTTGTGATGTCACTTGTGGCTCAGTGCCTGATAGGCCAGTGCTGGTGATGTGGGTTGAGTTTTTTTGTGATGTCACTTGTGGCTCAGTGCCTGATAGGCCAGTGCTGGTGGTGTGGGTGCAGTTTGTGGTTGTGATGTCACTTGTGGCTCAGTGCCTGATAGGCCATTGCTGGTGATGTGGGTGCAGTTTGTGTTTGTGATGTCACTTTTGGCACAGTTTCTGGTGGGCCAGTGCTGGTGATGTGGCTGCAGTTTGTGGTTGTGATGTCACTTGTGGCTCAGTGCCTGATAGGCCAGTGCTGGTGATGTGGGTGCAGTTTGTGGTTGTGATGTCACTTGTGGCTCAGTGCCTGATAGGCCAGTGCTGGTGATGTGGCTGCAGTTTGTGTTTGTGATGTCACTTGTGGCTCAGTGCCTGTTAGGCCAGTGCTGGTGATGTGGGTGCAGTTTGTGGTTGTGATGTCACTTGTGGCTCAGTGCCTGATAGGCCAGTGCTGGTCACATGGCTGCAGTTTGTGTTTGTGATGTCACTTGTGGCTCAATGCCTGAAAGGCCAGTGCTGGTGATGTGGGTGCAGTTTGTTGTTGTGATGTCACTTGTGGCTCAGTGCCTGATAGGCCAGTGCTGGTCCTGTGGGTGCAGTTTGTGTTTGTGATGTCCCTTGTGGCTCAGTGCCTGATAGGCCAGTGCTGGTGATGTGGCTGCAGTTTGTGGTTGTGATGTCACTTGTGGCTCAGTGCCTGGTGGGCCAGTGCTGGTGATGTGGGTGCACTTTGTGGTTGTGATGTCACTTGTGGCTCAGTGCCTGATAGGCCAGTGTTGGTGATGTGGGTAGTTTGTGGTTGTGATGTCACTTGTGGCTCAGTGCCTGATAGGCCAGTGCTGGTGATGTGGGTGCAGTTTGTGTTTGTGATGTCACTTGTGGCTCAGTGCCTGATAGGCCAGTGCTGGTCCTGTGGGTGCAGTTTGTGGTTGTGATGTCACTTGTGGCTCAGTGCCTGATAGGCCAGTGCTGGTGATGTGGCTGCAATTTGAGGTTGTGATGTCACTTGTGGCTCAGTGCCTGATAGGCCAGTGCTGGTCACATGGCTGCCGTTTGTGTTTGTGATGTCACTTGTGGCTCAGTGCCTGATAGGCCAGTGCTGGTGATGTGGGTGCAGTTTGTGGTTGTGATGTCACTTGTGGCTCAGTGCCTGGTAGGCCAGTGCTGGTGGTGTGGGTGCATTTTGAGGTTGTGATGTCACTTGTGGCTCAGTGCCTGATAGGCCAGTGCTGGTGGTGTGGGTGCAGTTTGTGTTTGTGATGTCACTTTTGGCTCAGTTTCTGGTGGGCCAGTGCTGGTGATGTGGCTGCAGTTTGTGGTTGTGATGTCACTTGTGGCTCAGTGCCTGATAGGCCAGTGCTATTGATGTAGGTGGAGTTTATATTTGTGATGTCACTTGTGACTCAGTGCCTGATAGGCCAGTACTGGTCCTGTGGGTGCGGTTTGTGTTTGTGATGTCACTTGTGGCTCAGTGCCTGATAGGCCAGTGCTGGTGATGTGGGTGCAGTTTGTGGTTGTGATGTCACTTGTGGCTCAGTGTCTGATAGGCCAGTGCTGGTCACATGGCTGCAGTTTGTGGTTGTGATGTCACTTGTGGCTCAGTGCCTGATAGGCCAGTGCTGGTGATGTGGGTGCAGTTTATGGTTGTGATGTCACTTGTGGCTCAGTGCCTCGTGGTCCCGTGCTGGTAGTGTGGGTGCGGTTTGTGTTTGTGATGTCACTTGTGGCTCAGTGCCTGGTGGGCCAGTGCTGGTGATGTGGCTGCAGTTTGAGGTTGTGATGTCACTTGTGGCTCAGTGCCTGATAGGCCAGTGCTGGTGGTGTGGGTGCAGTTTGTGTTTGTGATGTCACTTGTGGCTCAGTGCCTGATAGGCCAGTGCTGGTGATGTGGGTGCAGTTTGTGGTTGTGATGTCACTTTTGGCTCAGTGTCTGGTGGGCCAGTGCTGGTGATGTGGGTGCACTTTGTGTTTGTGATGTCACTTGTGGCTCAGAGCCTGATAGGCCAGTGCTGGTGGTGTGGGTGCAATTTGTGTTTGTGATGTCACTTGTGGCTCAGTGCCTGATAGGCCAGTGCTGGTGATGTGGCTGCAATTTGAGGTTGTGATGTCACTTGTGGCTCAGTGCCTGGTAGTCCAGTGCTGGTGGTGTGGGTGCGGTTTGTGGTTGTGATGTCACTTGTGGCTCAGTGCCTGATAGGCCAGTGCTGGTGATGTGGCTGAAATTTGTGTTTGTGATGTCACTTGTGGCTCAGTGCCTGGTGGGCCAGTGCTGGTGATGTGGCTGCAGATTGTGTTTGTGATGTCACTTGTGGCTCAGTGCCTGATAGGCCAGTGTTGGTGATGTGGGTAGTTTGTGGTTGTGATGTCACTTGTGGCTCAGTGCCTGATAGGCCAGTGCTGGTCCTGTGGGTCCAGTTTGTGTTTGTGATGTCACTTGTGGCTCAGTGCCTGATAGGCCACTGCTGGTGATGTGGCTGCAGTTTGTGTTTGTGATGTCACTTGTGGCTCAATGCCTGAAAGGCCAGTGCTGGTGATGTGGCTGCAGTTTGTGGTTGTGATGTCACTTGTGGCTCAGTGCCTGATAGGCCAGTGCTGGTCACATGGCTGCAGTTTGTGTTTGTGATGTCACTTGTGGCTCAGTGCCTGAAAGGCCAGTGTTGGTGATGTGGCTGCAGTTTGTGGTTGTGATGTCACTTGTGGCTCAGTGCCTGATAGGCCATTGCTGGTGATGTGGGTGCAGTTTGTGGTTGTGATGTCACTTTTGGCTCAGTTTCTGGTGGGCCAGTGCTGGTGATGTGGCTGCAGTTTGTGGTTGTGATGTCACTTGTGGCTCAGTGCCTGATAGGCCAGTGCTGGTGATGTGGGTGCAGTTTGTGGTTGTGATGTCACTTGTGGCTCAGTGCCTGATAGGCCAGTGCTGGTGATGTGGCTGCAGTTTGAGGTTGTGATGTCACTTGTGGCTCAGTGCCTGATAGGCCAGTGCTGGTGATGTGGGTGCAGTTTGTGGTTCTGATGTCACTTGTGGCTCAGTGCCTGGTGGGCCAGTGCTGGTGATGTGGGTGCAGTTTGTGGTTGTGATGTCACTTGTGGCTCAGTGCCTGATAGGCCAGTGCTATTGATGTAGGTGGAGTTTATATTTGTGATGTCACTTGTGACTCAGTGCCTGATAGGCCAGTACTGGTCCTGTGGGTGCAGTTTGTGTTTGTGATGTCACTTGTGGCTCAGTGCCTGATAGGCCAGTGCTGGTGATGTGGGTGCAGTTTGTGTTTGTGATGTCACTTGTGGCTCAGTGCCTGATAGGCCAGTGCTGGTGACATGGCTGCAGTTTGTGTTTGTGATGTCACTTGTGGCTCAGTGCCTGATAGGCCAGTGCTGGTGATGTGGGTGCAGTTTGTGGTTGTGATGTCACTTGTGGCTCAGTGCCTGGTGGTCCCGTGCTGGCAGTGTGGGTGCACTTTGTGTTTGTGATGTCACTTGTGGCTCAGTGCCTGATAGGCCAGTGCTGGTGATGTGGGTGCACTTTGTGTTTGTGATGTCACTTGTGGCTCAGTGCCTGATAGGCCAGTGCTGGTCCTGTGGGTGCAGTTTGTGTTTGTGATGTCACTTGTGGCTCAGTGCCTGATAGGCCAGTGCTGGTGATGTGGGTGCACTTTGTGTTTGTGATGTCACTTGCGGCTCAGAGCCTGATAGGCCAGTGCTGGTGGTGTGGGTGCAATTTGTGTTTGTGATGTCACTTGTGGCTCAGTGCCTGATAGGCCAGTGCTGGTCCTGTGGGTGCAGTTTGTGGTTGTGATGTCACTTGTGGCTCAGTGCCTGATAGGCCAGTGCTGGTCACATGGCTGCAGTTTGTGTTTGTGATGTCACTTGTGGCTCAGTGCCTGATAGGCCAGTGCTGGTCACATGGCTGCAGTTTGTGGTTGTGATGTCACTTGTGGCTCAGTGCCTGATAGGCCAGTGCTGGTCCTGTGGGTGCAATTTGTGGTTGTGATATCACTTGTGGCTCAGTGCCTGATAGGCCAGTGCTGGTGGTGTGGGTGCAGTTTGTGTTTGTGATGTCACTTGTGGCTCAGTGCCTGATAGGCCAGTGCTGGTGATGTGGCTGCAGTTTGTGGTTGTGATGTCACTTGTGGCTCAGTGCCTGGTGGGCCAGTGCTGGTGATGTGGGTGCAGTTTGTGGTTGTGATGTCACTTGTGGCTCAGTGCCTGATAGGCCAGTGTTGGTGATGTGGGTAGTTTGTGGTTGTGATGTCACTTGTGGCTCAGTGCCTGATAGGCCAGTGCTGGTCACATGGCTGCAGTTTGTGTTTGTGATGTCACTTGTGGCTCAGTGCCTGATAGGCCAGTGCTGGTCCTGTGGGTGCAATTTGTGGTTGTGATGTCACTTGTGGCTCAGTGCCTGATAGGCCAGTGCTGGTGATGTGGCTGCAATTTGAGGTTGTGATGTCACTTGTGGCTCAGTGCCTGATAGGCCAGTGCTGGTCACATGGCTGCAGTTTGTGGTTGTGATGTCACTTGTGGCTCAGTGCCTGAAAGGCCAGTGCTGGTGATGTGGGTGCAGTTTGTGGTTGTGATGTCACTTGTGGCTCAGTGCCTGGTAGGCCAGTGCTGGTGGTGTGGGTGCAGTTTGTGTTTGTGAGGTCGCTTGTGGCTCAGTGCCTGATAGGCCAGTGCTGGTGATGTGGGTGCAGTTTGTGGTTGTGATGTCACTTTTGGCTCAGTTTCTGGTGGGCCAGTGCTGGTGATGTGGGTGCAGTTTGTGTTTGTGATGTCACTTGTGGCTCAGTGCCTGATAGGCCAGTGCTGGTGATGTGGGTGCAGTTTGTGGTTGTGATGTCACTTGTGGCTCAGTGCCTGATAGGCCAGTGCTGGTGATGTGGGTGCAGTTTGTGGTTGTGATGTCACTTGTGGCTCAGTGCCTGATGGGCCAATGCTGGTGGTGTGGGTGCAGTTTGTGTTTGTGATGTCACTTGTGGCTCAGTGCCTGATAGGCCAGTGCTGGTGATGTGGCTGCAGTTTGTGGTTGTGATGTCACTTGTGGCTCAGTGCCTGGTGGGCCAGTGCTGGTGATGTGGGTGCACTTTGTGGTTGTGATGTCACTTGTGGCTCAGTGCCTGATAGGCCAGTGCAGGTCACGTGGCTGCAGTTTGTGGTTGTGATGTCACTTGTGGCTCAGTGCCTGGTAGGCCAGTGCTGGTGGTGTGGGTGCGGTTTGTGGTTGTGATGTCACTTGTGGCTCAGTGCCTGATAGGCCAGTGCTGGTGATGTGGCTGAAATTTGTGTTTGTGATGTCACTTGTGGCTCAGTGCCTGGTGGGCCAGTGCTGGTGATGTGGCTGCAGATTGTGTTTGTGATGTCACTTGTGGCTCAGTGCCTGATAGGCCAGTGTTGGTGATGTGGGTAGTTTGTGGTTGTGATGTCACTTGTGGCTCAGTGCCTGATAGGCCAGTGCTGGTCCTGTGGGTCCAGTTTGTGTTTGTGATGTCACTTGTGGCTCAGTGCCTGATAGGCCACTGCTGGTGATGTGGCTGCAGTTTGTGTTTGTGATGTCACTTGTGGCTCAATGCCTGAAAGGCCAGTGCTGGTGATGTGGCTGCAGTTTGTGGTTGTGATGTCACTTGTGGCTCAGTGCCTGATAGGCCAGTGCTGGTCACATGGCTGCAGTTTGTGTTTGTGATGTCACTTGTGGCTCAGTGCCTGAAAGGCCAGTGTTGGTGATGTGGCTGCAGTTTGTGGTTGTGATGTCACTTGTGGCTCAGTGCCTGATAGGCCATTGCTGGTGATGTGGGTGCAGTTTGTGGTTGTGATGTCACTTTTGGCTCAGTTTCTGGTGGGCCAGTGCTGGTGATGTGGCTGCAGTTTGTGGTTGTGATGTCACTTGTGGCTCAGTGCCTGATAGGCCAGTGCTGGTGATGTGGGTGCAGTTTGTGGTTGTGATGTCACTTGTGGCTCAGTGCCTGATAGGCCAGTGCTGGTGATGTGGCTGCAGTTTGAGGTTGTGATGTCACTTGTGGCTCAGTGCCTGATAGGCCAGTGCTGGTGATGTGGGTGCAGTTTGTGGTTGTGATGTCACTTGTGGCTCAGTGCCTGGTGGGCCAGTGCTGGTGATGTGGGTGCAGTTTGTGGTTGTGATGTCACTTGTGGCTCAGTGCCTGATAGGCCAGTGCTATTGATGTAGGTGGAGTTTATATTTGTGATGTCACTTGTGACTCAGTGCCTGATAGGCCAGTACTGGTCCTGTGGGTGCAGTTTGTGTTTGTGATGTCACTTGTGGCTCAGTGCCTGATAGGCCAGTGCTGGTGATGTGGGTGCAGTTTGTGTTTGTGATGTCACTTGTGGCTCAGTGCCTGATAGGCCAGTGCTGGTGACATGGCTGCAGTTTGTGTTTGTGATGTCACTTGTGGCTCAGTGCCTGATAGGCCAGTGCTGGTGATGTGGGTGCAGTTTGTGGTTGTGATGTCACTTGTGGCTCAGTGCCTGGTGGTCCCGTGCTGGCAGTGTGGGTGCACTTTGTGTTTGTGATGTCACTTGTGGCTCAGTGCCTGATAGGCCAGTGCTGGTGATGTGGGTGCACTTTGTGTTTGTGATGTCACTTGTGGCTCAGTGCCTGATAGGCCAGTGCTGGTCCTGTGGGTGCAGTTTGTGTTTGTGATGTCACTTGTGGCTCAGTGCCTGATAGGCCAGTGCTGGTGATGTGGGTGCACTTTGTGTTTGTGATGTCACTTGTGGCTCAGAGCCTGATAGGCCAGTGCTGGTGGTGTGGGTGCAATTTGTGTTTGTGATGTCACTTGTGGCTCAGTGCCTGATAGGCCAGTGCTGGTCCTGTGGGTGCAGTTTGTGGTTGTGATGTCACTTGTGGCTCAGTGCCTGATAGGCCAGTGCTGGTCACATGGCTGCAGTTTGTGTTTGTGATGTCACTTGTGGCTCAGTGCCTGATAGGCCAGTGCTGGTCACATGGCTGCAGTTTGTGGTTGTGATGTCACTTGTGGCTCAGTGCCTGATAGGCCAGTGCTGGTCCTGTGGGTGCAATTTGTGGTTGTGATATCACTTGTGGCTCAGTGCCTGATAGGCCAGTGCTGGTGGTGTGGGTGCAGTTTGTGTTTGTGATGTCACTTGTGGCTCAGTGCCTGATAGGCCAGTGCTGGTGATGTGGCTGCAGTTTGTGGTTGTGATGTCACTTGTGGCTCAGTGCCTGGTGGGCCAGTGCTGGTGATGTGGGTGCAGTTTGTGGTTGTGATGTCACTTGTGGCTCAGTGCCTGATAGGCCAGTGTTGGTGATGTGGGTAGTTTGTGGTTGTGATGTCACTTGTGGCTCAGTGCCTGATAGGCCAGTGCTGGTCACATGGCTGCAGTTTGTGTTTGTGATGTCACTTGTGGCTCAGTGCCTGATAGGCCAGTGCTGGTCCTGTGGGTGCAATTTGTGGTTGTGATGTCACTTGTGGCTCAGTGCCTGATAGGCCAGTGCTGGTGATGTGGCTGCAATTTGAGGTTGTGATGTCACTTGTGGCTCAGTGCCTGATAGGCCAGTGCTGGTCACATGGCTGCAGTTTGTGGTTGTGATGTCACTTGTGGCTCAGTGCCTGAAAGGCCAGTGCTGGTGATGTGGGTGCAGTTTGTGGTTGTGATGTCACTTGTGGCTCAGTGCCTGGTAGGCCAGTGCTGGTGGTGTGGGTGCAGTTTGTGTTTGTGAGGTCGCTTGTGGCTCAGTGCCTGATAGGCCAGTGCTGGTGATGTGGGTGCAGTTTGTGGTTGTGATGTCACTTTTGGCTCAGTTTCTGGTGGGCCAGTGCTGGTGATGTGGGTGCAGTTTGTGGTTGTGATGTCACTTGTGGCTCAGTGCCTGATAGGCCAGTGCTATTGATGTAGGTGGAGTTTATATTTGGGATGTCACTTGTGACTCAGTGCCTGATAGGCCAGTACTGGTCCTGTGGGTGCAGTTTGTGTTTGTGATGTCACTTGTGGCTCAGTGCCTGATAGGCCAGTGCTGGTGATGTGGGTGCAGTTTGTGGTTGTGATGTCACTTGTGGCTCAGTGCCTGATAGGCCAGTGCTGGTGATGTGGGTGCAGTTTGTGTTTGTGATGTCACTTGTGGCTCAGTGCCTGGTGGTCCTGTGCTGGTAGTGTGGGTGCACTTTCTGTTTGTGATGTCACTTGTGGCTCAGTGCCTGGTGGGCCAGTGCTGGTGATGTGGCTGCAGTTTGAGGTTGTGATGTCACTTGTGGCTCAGTGCCTGATAGGCCAGTGCTGGTGATGTGGGTGCAGTTTGTGGTTGTGATGTCACTTGTGGCTCAGTGCCTGATAGGCCAGTGCTGGTGATGTGGGTGCAGTTTGTGGTTGTGATGTCACTTGTGGCTCAGTGCCTGATGGGCCAGTGCTGGTGGTGTGGGTGCAGTTTGTGTTTGTGATGTCACTTGTGGCTCAGTGCCTGATAGGCCAGTGCTGGTGATGTGGCTGCAATTTGAGGTTGTGATGTCACTTGTGGCTCAGTGCCTGGTAGTCCAGTGCTGGTGGTGTGGGTGCGGTTTGTGGTTGTGATGTCACTTGTGGCTCAGTGCCTGATAGGCCAGTGCTGGTGATGTGGCTGAAATTTGTGTTTGTGATGTCACTTGTGGCTCAGTGCCTGGTGGGCCAGTGCTGGTGATGTGGCTGCAGATTGTGTTTGTGATGTCACTTGTGGCTCAGTGCCTGATAGGCCAGTGTTGGTGATGTGGGTAGTTTGTGGTTGTGATGTCACTTGTGGCTCAGTGCCTGATAGGCCAGTGCTGGTCCTGTGGGTCCAGTTTGTGTTTGTGATGTCACTTGTGGCTCAGTGCCTGATAGGCCACTGCTGGTGATGTGGCTGCAGTTTGTGTTTGTGATGTCACTTGTGGCTCAATGCCTGAAAGGCCAGTGCTGGTGATGTGGCTGCAGTTTGTGGTTGTGATGTCACTTGTGGCTCAGTGCCTGATAGGCCAGTGCTGGTCACATGGCTGCAGTTTGTGTTTGTGATGTCACTTGTGGCTCAGTGCCTGAAAGGCCAGTGTTGGTGATGTGGCTGCAGTTTGTGGTTGTGATGTCACTTGTGGCTCAGTGCCTGATAGGCCATTGCTGGTGATGTGGGTGCAGTTTGTGGTTGTGATGTCACTTTTGGCTCAGTTTCTGGTGGGCCAGTGCTGGTGATGTGGCTGCAGTTTGTGGTTGTGATGTCACTTGTGGCTCAGTGCCTGATAGGCCAGTGCTGGTGATGTGGGTGCAGTTTGTGGTTGTGATGTCACTTGTGGCTCAGTGCCTGATAGGCCAGTGCTGGTGATGTGGCTGCAGTTTGAGGTTGTGATGTCACTTGTGGCTCAGTGCCTGATAGGCCAGTGCTGGTGATGTGGGTGCAGTTTGTGGTTCTGATGTCACTTGTGGCTCAGTGCCTGGTGGGCCAGTGCTGGTGATGTGGGTGCAGTTTGTGGTTGTGATGTCACTTGTGGCTCAGTGCCTGATAGGCCAGTGCTATTGATGTAGGTGGAGTTTATATTTGTGATGTCACTTGTGACTCAGTGCCTGATAGGCCAGTACTGGTCCTGTGGGTGCAGTTTGTGTTTGTGATGTCACTTGTGGCTCAGTGCCTGATAGGCCAGTGCTGGTGATGTGGGTGCAGTTTGTGTTTGTGATGTCACTTGTGGCTCAGTGCCTGATAGGCCAGTGCTGGTGACATGGCTGCAGTTTGTGTTTGTGATGTCACTTGTGGCTCAGTGCCTGATAGGCCAGTGCTGGTGATGTGGGTGCAGTTTGTGGTTGTGATGTCACTTGTGGCTCAGTGCCTGGTGGTCCCGTGCTGGCAGTGTGGGTGCACTTTGTGTTTGTGATGTCACTTGTGGCTCAGTGCCTGATAGGCCAGTGCTGGTGATGTGGGTGCACTTTGTGTTTGTGATGTCACTTGTGGCTCAGTGCCTGATAGGCCAGTGCTGGTCCTGTGGGTGCAGTTTGTGTTTGTGATGTCACTTGTGGCTCAGTGCCTGATAGGCCAGTGCTGGTGATGTGGGTGCACTTTGTGTTTGTGATGTCACTTGCGGCTCAGAGCCTGATAGGCCAGTGCTGGTGGTGTGGGTGCAATTTGTGTTTGTGATGTCACTTGTGGCTCAGTGCCTGATAGGCCAGTGCTGGTCCTGTGGGTGCAGTTTGTGGTTGTGATGTCACTTGTGGCTCAGTGCCTGATAGGCCAGTGCTGGTCACATGGCTGCAGTTTGTGTTTGTGATGTCACTTGTGGCTCAGTGCCTGATAGGCCAGTGCTGGTCACATGGCTGCAGTTTGTGGTTGTGATGTCACTTGTGGCTCAGTGCCTGATAGGCCAGTGCTGGTCCTGTGGGTGCAATTTGTGGTTGTGATATCACTTGTGGCTCAGTGCCTGATAGGCCAGTGCTGGTGGTGTGGGTGCAGTTTGTGTTTGTGATGTCACTTGTGGCTCAGTGCCTGATAGGCCAGTGCTGGTGATGTGGCTGCAGTTTGTGGTTGTGATGTCACTTGTGGCTCAGTGCCTGGTGGGCCAGTGCTGGTGATGTGGGTGCAGTTTGTGGTTGTGATGTCACTTGTGGCTCAGTGCCTGATAGGCCAGTGTTGGTGATGTGGGTAGTTTGTGGTTGTGATGTCACTTGTGGCTCAGTGCCTGATAGGCCAGTGCTGGTCACATGGCTGCAGTTTGTGTTTGTGATGTCACTTGTGGCTCAGTGCCTGATAGGCCAGTGCTGGTCCTGTGGGTGCAATTTGTGGTTGTGATGTCACTTGTGGCTCAGTGCCTGATAGGCCAGTGCTGGTGATGTGGCTGCAATTTGAGGTTGTGATGTCACTTGTGGCTCAGTGCCTGATAGGCCAGTGCTGGTCACATGGCTGCAGTTTGTGGTTGTGATGTCACTTGTGGCTCAGTGCCTGAAAGGCCAGTGCTGGTGATGTGGGTGCAGTTTGTGGTTGTGATGTCACTTGTGGCTCAGTGCCTGGTAGGCCAGTGCTGGTGGTGTGGGTGCAGTTTGTGTTTGTGAGGTCGCTTGTGGCTCAGTGCCTGATAGGCCAGTGCTGGTGATGTGGGTGCAGTTTGTGGTTGTGATGTCACTTTTGGCTCAGTTTCTGGTGGGCCAGTGCTGGTGATGTGGGTGCAGTTTGTGTTTGTGATGTCACTTGTGGCTCAGTGCCTGATAGGCCAGTGCTGGTGATGTGGGTGCAGTTTGTGGTTGTGATGTCACTTGTGGCTCAGTGCCTGATAGGCCAGTGCTGGTGATGTGGGTGCAGTTTGTGGTTGTGATGTCACTTGTGGCTCAGTGCCTGATGGGCCAATGCTGGTGGTGTGGGTGCAGTTTGTGTTTGTGATGTCACTTGTGGCTCAGTGCCTGATAGGCCAGTGCTGGTGATGTGGCTGCAGTTTGTGGTTGTGATGTCACTTGTGGCTCAGTGCCTGGTGGGCCAGTGCTGGTGATGTGGGTGCACTTTGTGGTTGTGATGTCACTTGTGGCTCAGTGCCTGATAGGCCAGTGCAGGTCACGTGGCTGCAGTTTGTGGTTGTGATGTCACTTGTGGCTCAGTGCCTGGTAGGCCAGTGCTGGTGGTGTGGGTGCGGTTTGTGGTTGTGATGTCACTTGTGGCTCAGTGCCTGATAGGCCAGTGCTGGTGATGTGGCTGAAATTTGTGTTTGTGATGTCACTTGTGGCTCAGTGCCTGGTGGGCCAGTGCTGGTGATGTGGCTGCAGATTGTGTTTGTGATGTCACTTGTGGCTCAGTGCCTGATAGGCCAGTGTTGGTGATGTGGGTAGTTTGTGGTTGTGATGTCACTTGTGGCTCAGTGCCTGATAGGCCAGTGCTGGTCCTGTGGGTCCAGTTTGTGTTTGTGATGTCACTTGTGGCTCAGTGCCTGATAGGCCACTGCTGGTGATGTGGCTGCAGTTTGTGTTTGTGATGTCACTTGTGGCTCAATGCCTGAAAGGCCAGTGCTGGTGATGTGGCTGCAGTTTGTGGTTGTGATGTCACTTGTGGCTCAGTGCCTGATAGGCCAGTGCTGGTCACATGGCTGCAGTTTGTGTTTGTGATGTCACTTGTGGCTCAGTGCCTGAAAGGCCAGTGTTGGTGATGTGGCTGCAGTTTGTGGTTGTGATGTCACTTGTGGCTCAGTGCCTGATAGGCCATTGCTGGTGATGTGGGTGCAGTTTGTGGTTGTGATGTCACTTTTGGCTCAGTTTCTGGTGGGCCAGTGCTGGTGATGTGGCTGCAGTTTGTGGTTGTGATGTCACTTGTGGCTCAGTGCCTGATAGGCCAGTGCTGGTGATGTGGGTGCAGTTTGTGGTTGTGATGTCACTTGTGGCTCAGTGCCTGATAGGCCAGTGCTGGTGATGTGGCTGCAGTTTGAGGTTGTGATGTCACTTGTGGCTCAGTGCCTGATAGGCCAGTGCTGGTGATGTGGGTGCAGTTTGTGGTTGTGATGTCACTTGTGGCTCAGTGCCTGGTGGGCCAGTGCTGGTGATGTGGGTGCAGTTTGTGGTTGTGATGTCACTTGTGGCTCAGTGCCTGATAGGCCAGTGCTATTGATGTAGGTGGAGTTTATATTTGTGATGTCACTTGTGACTCAGTGCCTGATAGGCCAGTACTGGTCCTGTGGGTGCAGTTTGTGTTTGTGATGTCACTTGTGGCTCAGTGCCTGATAGGCCAGTGCTGGTGATGTGGGTGCAGTTTGTGTTTGTGATGTCACTTGTGGCTCAGTGCCTGATAGGCCAGTGCTGGTGACATGGCTGCAGTTTGTGTTTGTGATGTCACTTGTGGCTCAGTGCCTGATAGGCCAGTGCTGGTGATGTGGGTGCAGTTTGTGGTTGTGATGTCACTTGTGGCTCAGTGCCTGGTGGTCCCGTGCTGGCAGTGTGGGTGCACTTTGTGTTTGTGATGTCACTTGTGGCTCAGTGCCTGATAGGCCAGTGCTGGTGATGTGGGTGCACTTTGTGTTTGTGATGTCACTTGTGGCTCAGTGCCTGATAGGCCAGTGCTGGTCCTGTGGGTGCAGTTTGTGTTTGTGATGTCACTTGTGGCTCAGTGCCTGATAGGCCAGTGCTGGTGATGTGGGTGCACTTTGTGTTTGTGATGTCACTTGTGGCTCAGAGCCTGATAGGCCAGTGCTGGTGGTGTGGGTGCAATTTGTGTTTGTGATGTCACTTGTGGCTCAGTGCCTGATAGGCCAGTGCTGGTCCTGTGGGTGCAGTTTGTGGTTGTGATGTCACTTGTGGCTCAGTGCCTGATAGGCCAGTGCTGGTCACATGGCTGCAGTTTGTGTTTGTGATGTCACTTGTGGCTCAGTGCCTGATAGGCCAGTGCTGGTCACATGGCTGCAGTTTGTGGTTGTGATGTCACTTGTGGCTCAGTGCCTGATAGGCCAGTGCTGGTCCTGTGGGTGCAATTTGTGGTTGTGATATCACTTGTGGCTCAGTGCCTGATAGGCCAGTGCTGGTGGTGTGGGTGCAGTTTGTGTTTGTGATGTCACTTGTGGCTCAGTGCCTGATAGGCCAGTGCTGGTGATGTGGCTGCAGTTTGTGGTTGTGATGTCACTTGTGGCTCAGTGCCTGGTGGGCCAGTGCTGGTGATGTGGGTGCAGTTTGTGGTTGTGATGTCACTTGTGGCTCAGTGCCTGATAGGCCAGTGTTGGTGATGTGGGTAGTTTGTGGTTGTGATGTCACTTGTGGCTCAGTGCCTGATAGGCCAGTGCTGGTCACATGGCTGCAGTTTGTGTTTGTGATGTCACTTGTGGCTCAGTGCCTGATAGGCCAGTGCTGGTCCTGTGGGTGCAATTTGTGGTTGTGATGTCACTTGTGGCTCAGTGCCTGATAGGCCAGTGCTGGTGATGTGGCTGCAATTTGAGGTTGTGATGTCACTTGTGGCTCAGTGCCTGATAGGCCAGTGCTGGTCACATGGCTGCAGTTTGTGGTTGTGATGTCACTTGTGGCTCAGTGCCTGAAAGGCCAGTGCTGGTGATGTGGGTGCAGTTTGTGGTTGTGATGTCACTTGTGGCTCAGTGCCTGGTAGGCCAGTGCTGGTGGTGTGGGTGCAGTTTGTGTTTGTGAGGTCGCTTGTGGCTCAGTGCCTGATAGGCCAGTGCTGGTGATGTGGGTGCAGTTTGTGGTTGTGATGTCACTTTTGGCTCAGTTTCTGGTGGGCCAGTGCTGGTGATGTGGGTGCAGTTTGTGGTTGTGATGTCACTTGTGGCTCAGTGCCTGATAGGCCAGTGCTATTGATGTAGGTGGAGTTTATATTTGGGATGTCACTTGTGACTCAGTGCCTGATAGGCCAGTACTGGTCCTGTGGGTGCAGTTTGTGTTTGTGATGTCACTTGTGGCTCAGTGCCTGATAGGCCAGTGCTGGTGATGTGGGTGCAGTTTGTGGTTGTGATGTCACTTGTGGCTCAGTGCCTGATAGGCCAGTGCTGGTGATGTGGGTGCAGTTTGTGTTTGTGATGTCACTTGTGGCTCAGTGCCTGGTGGTCCTGTGCTGGTAGTGTGGGTGCACTTTCTGTTTGTGATGTCACTTGTGGCTCAGTGCCTGGTGGGCCAGTGCTGGTGATGTGGCTGCAGTTTGAGGTTGTGATGTCACTTGTGGCTCAGTGCCTGATAGGCCAGTGCTGGTGATGTGGGTGCAGTTTGTGGTTGTGATGTCACTTGTGGCTCAGTGCCTGATAGGCCAGTGCTGGTGATGTGGGTGCAGTTTGTGGTTGTGATGTCACTTGTGGCTCAGTGCCTGATGGGCCAGTGCTGGTGGTGTGGGTGCAGTTTGTGTTTGTGATGTCACTTGTGGCTCAGTGCCTGATAGGCCAGTGCTGGTGATGTGGCTGAAATTTGTGTTTGTGATGTCACTTGTGGCTCAGTGCCTGGTGGTCCAGTGCTGGTGATGTGGCTGCAGATTGTGTTTGTGATGTCACTTGTGGCTCAGTGCCTGATAGGCCAGTGTTGGTGATGTGGGTAGTTTGTGGTTGTGATGTCACTTGTGGCTCAGTGCCTGATAGGCCAGTGCTGGTGACATGGCTGCAGTTTGTGTTTGTGATGTCACTTGTGGCTCAGTGCCTGATAGGCCAGTGCTGGTCCTGTGGGTCCAGTTTGTGGTTGTGATGTCACTTGTGGCTCAGTGCCTGATAGGCCAGTGCTGGTGATGTGGGTTGAGTTTTTTTGTGATGTCACTTGTGGCTCAGTGCCTGATAGGCCAGTGCTGGTGGTGTGGGTGCAGTTTGTGGTTGTGATGTCACTTGTGGCTCAGTGCCTGATAGGCCATTGCTGGTGATGTGGGTGCAGTTTGTGTTTGTGATGTCACTTTTGGCACAGTTTCTGGTGGGCCAGTGCTGGTGATGTGGCTGCAGTTTGTGGTTGTGATGTCACTTGTGGCTCAGTGCCTGATAGGCCAGTGCTGGTGATGTGGGTGCAGTTTGTGGTTGTGATGTCACTTGTGGCTCAGTGCCTGATAGGCCAGTGCTGGTGATGTGGCTGCAGTTTGTGTTTGTGATGTCACTTGTGGCTCAGTGCCTGTTAGGCCAGTGCTGGTGATGTGGGTGCAGTTTGTGGTTGTGATGTCACTTGTGGCTCAGTGCCTGATAGGCCAGTGCTGGTCACATGGCTGCAGTTTGTGTTTGTGATGTCACTTGTGGCTCAATGCCTGAAAGGCCAGTGCTGGTGATGTGGGTGCAGTTTGTTGTTGTGATGTCACTTGTGGCTCAGTGCCTGATAGGCCAGTGCTGGTCCTGTGGGTGCAGTTTGTGTTTGTGATGTCCCTTGTGGCTCAGTGCCTGATAGGCCAGTGCTGGTGATGTGGCTGCAGTTTGTGGTTGTGATGTCACTTGTGGCTCAGTGCCTGGTGGGCCAGTGCTGGTGATGTGGGTGCAGTTTGTGGTTGTGATGTCACTTGTGGCTCAGTGCCTGATAGGCCAGTGTTGGTGATGTGGGTAGTTTGTGGTTGTGATGTCACTTGTGGCTCAGTGCCTGATAGGCCAGTGCTGGTGATGTGGGTGCAGTTTGTGTTTGTGATGTCACTTGTGGCTCAGTGCCTGATAGGCCAGTGCTGGTCCTGTGGGTGCAGTTTGTGGTTGTGATGTCACTTGTGGCTCAGTGCCTGATAGGCCAGTGCTGGTGATGTGGCTGCAATTTGAGGTTGTGATGTCACTTGTGGCTCAGTGCCTGATAGGCCAGTGCTGGTCACATGGCTGCCGTTTGTGTTTGTGATGTCACTTGTGGCTCAGTGCCTGATAGGCCAGTGCTGGTGATGTGGGTGCAGTTTGTGGTTGTGATGTCACTTGTGGCTCAGTGCCTGGTAGGCCAGTGCTGGTGGTGTGGGTGCATTTTGAGGTTGTGATGTCACTTGTGGCTCAGTGCCTGATAGGCCAGTGCTGGTGGTGTGGGTGCAGTTTGTGTTTGTGATGTCACTTTTGGCTCAGTTTCTGGTGGGCCAGTGCTGGTGATGTGGCTGCAGTTTGTGGTTGTGATGTCACTTGTGGCTCAGTGCCTGATAGGCCAGTGCTATTGATGTAGGTGGAGTTTATATTTGTGATGTCACTTGTGACTCAGTGCCTGATAGGCCAGTACTGGTCCTGTGGGTGCGGTTTGTGTTTGTGATGTCACTTGTGGCTCAGTGCCTGATAGGCCAGTGCTGGTGATGTGGGTGCAGTTTATGGTTGTGATGTCACTTGTGGCTCAGTGCCTCGTGGTCCCGTGCTGGTAGTGTGGGTGCGGTTTGTGTTTGTGATGTCACTTGTGGCTCAGTGCCTGGTGGGCCAGTGCTGGTGATGTGGCTGCAGTTTGAGGTTGTGATGTCACTTGTGGCTCAGTGCCTGATAGGCCAGTGCTGGTGGTGTGGGTGCAGTTTGTGTTTGTGATGTCACTTGTGGCTCAGTGCCTGATAGGCCAGTGCTGGTGATGTGGGTGCAGTTTGTGGTTGTGATGTCACTTTTGGCTCAGTGTCTGGTGGGCCAGTGCTGGTGATGTGGGTGCACTTTGTGTTTGTGATGTCACTTGTGGCTCAGAGCCTGATAGGCCAGTGCTGGTGGTGTGGGTGCAATTTGTGTTTGTGATGTCACTTGTGGCTCAGTGCCTGATAGGCCAGTGCTGGTGATGTGGGTGCAGTTTGTGTTTGTGATGTCCCTTGTGGCTCAGTGCCTGATAGGCCAGTGCTGGTCACATGGCTGCAGTTTGTGTTTGTGATGTCACTTGTGGCTCAGTGCCTGATAGGCCAGTGCTGGTCACATGGCTGCAGTTTGTGTTTGTGATGTCACTTGTGGCTCAGTGCCTGATAGGCCAGTGCTGGTGATGTGGGTGCAGTTTGTGGTTGTGATGTCACTTGTGGCTCAGTGCCTGGTGGGCCAGTGCTGGTGATGTGGGTGCAGTTTGTGGTTGTGATGTCACTTGTGGCTCAGTGCCTGATAGGCCAGTGCAGGTCACGTGGCTGCAGTTTGTGGTTGTGATGTCACTTGTGGCTCAGTGCCTGATAGGCCAGTGCTGGTGATGTGGCTGAAATTTGTGTTTGTGATGTCACTTGTGGCTCAGTGCCTGGTGGGCCAGTGCTGGTGATGTGGCTCCAGATTGTGTTTGTGATGTCACTTGTGACTCAGTGCCTGATAGGCCAGTGTTGGTGATGTGGGTGCAGTTTGTGTTTGTGATGTCACTTGTGGCTCAGTGCCTGATAGGCCAGTGCTGGTCCTGTGGGTGCAGTTTGTGGTTGTGATGTCACTTGTGGCTCAGTGCCTGATAGGCCAGTGCTGGTGATGTGGCTGCAGTTTGTGTTTGTGATGTCACTTGTGGCTCAGTGCCTGATAGGCCAGTGCTGGTCACATGGCTGCAGTTTGTGTTTGTGATGTCACTTGTGGCTCAGTGCCTGAAAGGCCAGTGCTGGTGATGTGGGTGCAGTTTGTGGTTGTGATGTCACTTGTGGCTCAGTGCCTGGTAGGCCAGTGCTGGTGGTGTGGGTGCAGTTTGTGTTTGTGAGGTCGCTTGTGGCTCAGTGCCTGATAGGCCAGTGTTGGTGATGTGGCTGCAGTTTGTGGTTGTGATGTCACTTGTGGCTCAGTGCCTGATAGGCCAGTGCTGGTGGTGTGGGTGCAGTTTGTGTTTGTGATGTCCCTTGTGGCTCAGTGCCTGATAGGCCAGTGCTGGTGATGTGGGTGCAGTTTGTGGTTGTGATGTCACTTGTGGCTCAGTGCCTGATAGGCCAGTGCAGGTCACGTGGCTGCAGTTTGTGGTTGTGATGTCACTTGTGGCTCAGTGCCTGATAGGCCAGTGCTGGTCACATGGCTGCAGTTTGTGTTTGTGATGTCGCTTGTGGCTCAGTGCCTGATAGGCCAGTGCTGGTGATGTGGGTGCAGTTTGTGGTTGTGATGTCACTTGTGGCTCAGTGCCTGATAGGCCAGTGCTGGTGATGTGGCTGCAATTTGAGGTTGTGATGTCACTTGTGGCTCAGTGCCTGATAGGCCAGTGCTGGTGATGTGGGTGCAGTTTGTGTTTGTGATGTCACTTGTGGCTCAGTGCCTGAAAGGCCAGTGTTGGTGATGTGGGTGCACTTTGTGTTTGTGATGTCACTTGTGGCTCAGAGCCTGATAGGCCAGTGCTGGTGGTGTGGGTGCACTTTGTGTTTGTGATGTCACTTGTGGCTCAGTGCCTGATAGGCCAGTGCTGGTGGTGTGGGTGCAGTTTGTGTTTGTGATGTCACTTGTGGCTCAGTGCCTGATAGGCCAGTGCTGGTGATGTGGGTGCAGTTTGTGGTTGTGATGTCACTTGTGGCTCAGTGCCTGATAGGCCAGTGCAGGTCACGTGGCTGCAGTTTGTGGTTGTGATGTCACTTGTGGCTCAGTGCCTGATAGGCCATTGCTGGTGATGTGGGTGCAGTTTGTGGTTGTGATGTCACTTTTGGCTCAGTTTCTGGTGGGCCAGTGCTGGTGATGTGGCTGCAGTTTGTGGTTGTGATGTCACTTGTGGCTCAGTGCCTGATAGGCCAGTGCTGGTGATGTGGGTGCAGTTTGTGGTTGTGATGTCACTTGTGGCTCAGTGCCTGATAGGCCAGTGCTGGTGATGTGGCTGCAGTTTGAGGTTGTGATGTCACTTGTGGCTCAGTGCCTGATAGGCCATTGCTGGTGATGTGGGTGCAGTTTGTGGTTGTGATGTCACTTGTGGCTCAGTGCCTGGTGGGCCAGTGCTGGTGATGTGGGTGCAGTTTGTGGTTGTGATGTCACTTGTGGCTCAGTGCCTGATAGGCCAGTGCTATTGATGTAGGTGGAGTTTATATTTGTGATGTCACTTGTGACTCAGTGCCTGATAGGCCAGTACTGGTCCTGTGGGTGCAGTTTGTGTTTGTGATGTCACTTGTGGCTCAGTGCCTGATAGGCCAGTGCTGGTGATGTGGGTGCAGTTTGTGTTTGTGATGTCACTTGTGGCTCAGTGCCTGATAGGCCAGTGCTGGTGACATGGCTGCAGTTTGTGTTTGTGATGTCACTTGTGGCTCAGTGCCTGATAGGCCAGTGCTGGTGATGTGGGTGCAGTTTGTGGTTGTGATGTCACTTGTGGCTCAGTGCCTGGTGGTCCCGTGCTGGCAGTGTGGGTGCACTTTGTGTTTGTGATGTCACTTGTGGCTCAGTGCCTGATAGGCCAGTGCTGGTGATGTGGGTGCACTTTGTGTTTGTGATGTCACTTGTGGCTCAGTGCCTGATAGGCCAGTGCTGGTCCTGTGGGTGCAGTTTGTGTTTGTGATGTCACTTGTGGCTCAGTGCCTGATAGGCCAGTGCTGGTGATGTGGGTGCACTTTGTGTTTGTGATGTCACTTGTGGCTCAGAGCCTGATAGGCCAGTGCTGGTGGTGTGGGTGCAATTTGTGTTTGTGATGTCACTTGTGGCTCAGTGCCTGATAGGCCAGTGCTGGTCCTGTGGGTGCAGTTTGTGGTTGTGATGTCACTTGTGGCTCAGTGCCTGATAGGCCAGTGCTGGTCACATGGCTGCAGTTTGTGTTTGTGATGTCACTTGTGGCTCAGTGCCTGATAGGCCAGTGCTGGTCACATGGCTGCAGTTTGTGGTTGTGATGTCACTTGTGGCTCAGTGCCTGATAGGCCAGTGCTGGTCCTGTGGGTGCAATTTGTGGTTGTGATATCACTTGTGGCTCAGTGCCTGATAGGCCAGTGCTGGTGGTGTGGGTGCAGTTTGTGTTTGTGATGTCACTTGTGGCTCAGTGCCTGATAGGCCAGTGCTGGTGATGTGGGTGCAGTTTGTGGTTGTGATGTCACTTGTGGCTCAGTGCCTGGTGGGCCAGTGCTGGTGATGTGGGTGCAGTTTGTGGTTGTGATGTCACTTGTGGCTCAGTGCCTGATAGGCCAGTGTTGGTGATGTGGGTAGTTTGTGGTTGTGATGTCACTTGTGGCTCAGTGCCTGATAGGCCAGTGCTGGTCACATGGCTGCAGTTTGTGTTTGTGATGTCACTTGTGGCTCAGTGCCTGATAGGCCAGTGCTGGTCCTGTGGGTGCAATTTGTGGTTGTGATGTCACTTGTGGCTCAGTGCCTGATAGGCCAGTGCTGGTGATGTGGCTGCAATTTGAGGTTGTGATGTCACTTGTGGCTCAGTGCCTGATAGGCCAGTGCTGGTCACATGGCTGCAGTTTGTGGTTGTGATGTCACTTGTGGCTCAGTGCCTGAAAGGCCAGTGCTGGTGATGTGGGTGCAGTTTGTGGTTGTGATGTCACTTGTGGCTCAGTGCCTGGTAGGCCAGTGCTGGTGGTGTGGGTGCAGTTTGTGTTTGTGAGGTCGCTTGTGGCTCAGAGCCTGATAGGCCAGTGCTGGTGATGTGGGTGCAGTTTGTGGTTGTGATGTCACTTTTGGCTCAGTTTCTGGTGGGCCAGTGCTGGTGATGTGGGTGCAGTTTGTGGTTGTGATGTCACTTGTGGCTCAGTGCCTGATAGGCCAGTGCTATTGATGTAGGTGGAGTTTATATTTGGGATGTCACTTGTGACTCAGTGCCTGATAGGCCAGTACTGGTCCTGTGGGTGCAGTTTGTGTTTGTGATGTCACTTGTGGCTCAGTGCCTGATAGGCCAGTGCTGGTCCTGTGGGTGCAGTTTGTGGTTGTGATGTCACTTGTGGCTCAGTGCCTGATAGGCCAGTGCTGGTCACATGGCTGCAGTTTGTGGTTGTGATGTCACTTGTGGCTCAGTGCCTGATAGGCCAGTGCTGGTCCTGTGGGTGCAATTTGTGGTTGTGATATCACTTGTGGCTCAGTGCCTGATAGGCCAGTGCTGGTGGTGTGGGTGCAGTTTGTGTTTGTGATGTCACTTGTGGCTCAGTGCCTGATAGGCCAGTGCTGGTGATGTGGCTGCAGTTTGTGGTTGTGATGTCACTTGTGGCTCAGTGCCTGGTGGGCCAGTGCTGGTGATGTGGGTGCAGTTTGTGGTTGTGATGTCACTTGTGGCTCAGTGCCTGATAGGCCAGTGTTGGTGATGTGGGTAGTTTGTGGTTGTGATGTCACTTGTGGCTCAGTGCCTGATAGGCCAGTGCTGGTCACATGGCTGCAGTTTGTGTTTGTGATGTCACTTGTGGCTCAGTGCCTGATAGGCCAGTGCTGGTCCTGTGGGTGCAATTTGTGGTTGTGATGTCACTTGTGGCTCAGTGCCTGATAGGCCAGTGCTGGTGATGTGGCTGCAATTTGAGGTTGTGATGTCACTTGTGGCTCAGTGCCTGATAGGCCAGTGCTGGTCACATGGCTGCAGTTTGTGGTTGTGATGTCACTTGTGGCTCAGTGCCTGAAAGGCCAGTGCTGGTGATGTGGGTGCAGTTTGTGGTTGTGATGTCACTTGTGGCTCAGTGCCTGGTAGGCCAGTGCTGGTGGTGTGGGTGCAGTTTGTGTTTGTGAGGTCGCTTGTGGCTCAGTGCCTGATAGGCCAGTGCTGGTGATGTGGGTGCAGTTTGTGGTTGTGATGTCACTTTTGGCTCAGTTTCTGGTGGGCCAGTGCTGGTGATGTGGGTGCAGTTTGTGGTTGTGATGTCACTTGTGGCTCAGTGCCTGATAGGCCAGTGCTATTGATGTAGGTGGAGTTTATATTTGGGATGTCACTTGTGACTCAGTGCCTGATAGGCCAGTACTGGTCCTGTGGGTGCAGTTTGTGTTTGTGATGTCACTTGTGGCTCAGTGCCTGATAGGCCAGTGCTGGTGATGTGGGTGCAGTTTGTGGTTGTGATGTCACTTGTGGCTCAGTGCCTGATAGGCCAGTGCTGGTCACATGGCTGCAGTTTGTGTTTGTGATGTCACTTGTCGCTCAGTGCCTGATAGGCCAGTGCTGGTGATGTGGGTGCAGTTTGTGTTTGTGATGTCACTTGTGGCTCAGTGCCTGGTGGTCCTGTGCTGGTAGTGTGGGTGCACTTTCTGTTTGTGATGTCACTTGTGGCTCAGTGCCTGGTGGGCCAGTGCTGGTGATGTGGCTGCAGTTTGAGGTTGTGATGTCACTTGTGGCTCAGTGCCTGATAGGCCAGTGCTGGTGATGTGGGTGCAGTTTGTGGTTGTGATGTCACTAGTGGCTCAGTGCCTGATAGGCCAGTGCTGGTGATGTGGGTGCAGTTTGTGGTTGTGATGTCACTTGTGGCTCAGTGCCTGATGGGCCAGTGCTGGTGGTGTGGGTGCAGTTTGTGTTTGTGATGTCACTTGTGGCTCAGTGCCTGATAGGCCAGTGCTGGTGATGTGGCTGAAATTTGTGTTTGTGATGTCACTTGTGGCTCAGTGCCTGGTGGTCCAGTGCTGGTGATGTGGCTGCAGATTGTGTTTGTGATGTCACTTGTGGCTCAGTGCCTGATAGGCCAGTGTTGATGATGTGGGTAGTTTGTGGTTGTGATGTCACTTGTGGCTCAGTGCCTGATAGGCCAGTGCTGGTGACATGGCTGCAGTTTGTGTTTGTGATGTCACTTGTGGCTCAGTGCCTGATAGGCCAGTGCTGGTCCTGTGGGTCCAGTTTGTGGTTGTGATGTCACTTGTGGCTCAGTGCCTGATAGGCCAGTGCTGGTGATGTGGGTTGAGTTTTTTTGTGATGTCACTTGTGGCTCAGTGCCTGATAGGCCAGTGCTGGTGGTGTGGGTGCAGTTTGTGGTTGTGATGTCACTTGTGGCTCAGTGCCTGATAGGCCATTGCTGGTGATGTGGGTGCAGTTTGTGTTTGTGATGTCACTTTTGGCACAGTTTCTGGTGGGCCAGTGCTGGTGATGTGGCTGCAGTTTGTGGTTGTGATGTCACTTGTGGCTCAGTGCCTGATAGGCCAGTGCTGGTGATGTGGGTGCAGTTTGTGGTTGTGATGTCACTTGTGGCTCAGTGCCTGATAGGCCAGTGCTGGTGATGTGGGTGCAGTTTGTGTTTGTGATGTCACTTGTGGCTCAGTGCCTGTTAGGCCAGTGCTGGTGATGTGGGTGCAGTTTGTGGTTGTGATGTCACTTGTGGCTCAGTGCCTGATAGGCCAGTGCTGGTCACATGGCTGCAGTTTGTGTTTGTGATGTCACTTGTGGCTCAATGCCTGAAAGGCCAGTGCTGGTGATGTGGGTGCAGTTTGTTGTTGTGATGTCACTTGTGGCTCAGTGCCTGATAGGCCAGTGCTGGTCCTGTGGGTGCAGTTTGTGTTTGTGATGTCCCTTGTGGCTCAGTGCCTGATAGGCCAGTGCTGGTGATGTGGCTGCAGTTTGTGGTTGTGATGTCACTTGTGGCTCAGTGCCTGGTGGGCCAGTGCTGGTGATGTGGGTGCACTTTGTGGTTGTGATGTCACTTGTGGCTCAGTGCCTGATAGGCCAGTGTTGGTGATGTGGGTAGTTTGTGGTTGTGATGTCACTTGTGGCTCAGTGCCTGATAGGCCAGTGCTGGTGATGTGGGTGCAGTTTGTGTTTGTGATGTCACTTGTGGCTCAGTGCCTGATAGGCCAGTGCTGGTCCTGTGGGTGCAGTTTGTGGTTGTGATGTCACTTGTGGCTCAGTGCCTGATAGGCCAGTGCTGGTGATGTGGCTGCAATTTGAGGTTGTGATGTCACTTGTGGCTCAGTGCCTGATAGGCCAGTGCTGGTCACATGGCTGCCGTTTGTGTTTGTGATGTCACTTGTGGCTCAGTGCCTGATAGGCCAGTGCTGGTGATGTGGGTGCAGTTTGTGTTTGTGATGTCACTTGTGGCTCAGTGCCTGATAGGCCAGTGCTGGTGACATGGCTGCAGTTTGTGTTTGTGATGTCACTTGTGGCTCAGTGCCTGATAGGCCAGTGCTGGTGATGTGGGTGCAGTTTGTGGTTGTGATGTCACTTGTGGCTCAGTGCCTGGTGGTCCCGTGCTGGCAGTGTGGGTGCACTTTGTGTTTGTGATGTCACTTGTGGCTCAGTGCCTGATAGGCCAGTGCTGGTGATGTGGGTGCACTTTGTGTTTGTGATGTCACTTGTGGCTCAGAGCCTGATAGGCCAGTGCTGGTGGTGTGGGTGCAATTTGTGTTTGTGATGTCACTTGTGGCTCAGTGCCTGATAGGCCAGTGCTGGTCCTGTGGGTGCAGTTTGTGGTTGTGATGTCACTTGTGGCTCAGTGCCTGATAGGCCAGTGCTGGTCACATGGCTGCAGTTTGTGTTTGTGATGTCACTTGTGGCTCAGTGCCTGATAGGCCAGTGCTGGTCACATGGCTGCAGTTTGTGGTTGTGATGTCACTTGTGGCTCAGTGCCTGATAGGCCAGTGCTGGTCCTGTGGGTGCAATTTGTGGTTGTGATATCACTTGTGGCTCAGTGCCTGATAGGCCAGTGCTGGTGGTGTGGGTGCAGTTTGTGTTTGTGATGTCACTTGTGGCTCAGTGCCTGATAGGCCAGTGCTGGTGATGTGGGTGCAGTTTGTGGTTGTGATGTCACTTGTGGCTCAGTGCCTGGTGGGCCAGTGCTGGTGATGTGGGTGCAGTTTGTGGTTGTGATGTCACTTGTGGCTCAGTGCCTGATAGGCCAGTGTTGGTGATGTGGGTAGTTTGTGGTTGTGATGTCACTTGTGGCTCAGTGCCTGATAGGCCAGTGCTGGTCACATGGCTGCAGTTTGTGTTTGTGATGTCACTTGTGGCTCAGTGCCTGATAGGCCAGTGCTGGTCCTGTGGGTGCAATTTGTGGTTGTGATGTCACTTGTGGCTCAGTGCCTGATAGGCCAGTGCTGGTGATGTGGCTGCAATTTGAGGTTGTGATGTCACTTGTGGCTCAGTGCCTGATAGGCCAGTGCTGGTCACATGGCTGCAGTTTGTGGTTGTGATGTCACTTGTGGCTCAGTGCCTGAAAGGCCAGTGCTGGTGATGTGGGTGCAGTTTGTGGTTGTGATGTCACTTGTGGCTCAGTGCCTGGTAGGCCAGTGCTGGTGGTGTGGGTGCAGTTTGTGTTTGTGAGGTCGCTTGTGGCTCAGAGCCTGATAGGCCAGTGCTGGTGATGTGGGTGCAGTTTGTGGTTGTGATGTCACTTTTGGCTCAGTTTCTGGTGGGCCAGTGCTGGTGATGTGGGTGCAGTTTGTGGTTGTGATGTCACTTGTGGCTCAGTGCCTGATAGGCCAGTGCTATTGATGTAGGTGGAGTTTATATTTGGGATGTCACTTGTGACTCAGTGCCTGATAGGCCAGTACTGGTCCTGTGGGTGCAGTTTGTGTTTGTGATGTCACTTGTGGCTCAGTGCCTGATAGGCCAGTGCTGGTGATGTGGGTGCAGTTTGTGGTTGTGATGTCACTTGTGGCTCAGTGCCTGATAGGCCAGTGCTGGTCACATGGCTGCAGTTTGTGGTTGTGATGTCACTTGTGGCTCAGTGCCTGATAGGCCAGTGCTGGTCCTGTGGGTGCAATTTGTGGTTGTGATATCACTTGTGGCTCAGTGCCTGATAGGCCAGTGCTGGTGGTGTGGGTGCAGTTTGTGTTTGTGATGTCACTTGTGGCTCAGTGCCTGATAGGCCAGTGCTGGTGATGTGGGTGCAGTTTGTGTTTGTGATGTCACTTGTGGCTCAGTGCCTGGTGGGCCAGTGCTGGTGATGTGGGTGCAGTTTGTGGTTGTGATGTCACTTGTGGCTCAGTGCCTGATAGGCCAGTGTTGGTGATGTGGGTAGTTTGTGGTTGTGATGTCACTTGTGGCTCAGTGCCTGATAGGCCAGTGCTGGTCACATGGCTGCAGTTTGTGTTTGTGATGTCACTTGTGGCTCAGTGCCTGATAGGCCAGTGCTGGTCCTGTGGGTGCAATTTGTGGTTGTGATGTCACTTGTGGCTCAGTGCCTGATAGGCCAGTGCTGGTGATGTGGCTGCAATTTGAGGTTGTGATGTCACTTGTGGCTCAGTGCCTGATAGGCCAGTGCTGGTCACATGGCTGCAGTTTGTGGTTGTGATGTCACTTGTGGCTCAGTGCCTGAAAGGCCAGTGCTGGTGATGTGGGTGCAGTTTGTGGTTGTGATGTCACTTGTGGCTCAGTGCCTGGTAGGCCAGTGCTGGTGGTGTGGGTGCAGTTTGTGTTTGTGAGGTCGCTTGTGGCTCAGTGCCTGATAGGCCAGTGCTGGTGATGTGGGTGCAGTTTGTGGTTGTGATGTCACTTTTGGCTCAGTTTCTGGTGGGCCAGTGCTGGTGATGTGGGTGCAGTTTGTGGTTGTGATGTCACTTGTGGCTCAGTGCCTGATAGGCCAGTGCTATTGATGTAGGTGGAGTTTATATTTGGGATGTCACTTGTGACTCAGTGCCTGATAGGCCAGTACTGGTCCTGTGGGTGCAGTTTGTGTTTGTGATGTCACTTGTGGCTCAGTGCCTGATAGGCCAGTGCTGGTGATGTGGGTGCAGTTTGTGGTTGTGATGTCACTTGTGGCTCAGTGCCTGATAGGCCAGTGCTGGTCACATGGCTGCAGTTTGTGTTTGTGATGTCACTTGTCGCTCAGTGCCTGATAGGCCAGTGCTGGTGATGTGGGTGCAGTTTGTGTTTGTGATGTCACTTGTGGCTCAGTGCCTGGTGGTCCTGTGCTGGTAGTGTGGGTGCACTTTCTGTTTGTGATGTCACTTGTGGCTCAGTGCCTGGTGGGCCAGTGCTGGTGATGTGGCTGCAGTTTGAGGTTGTGATGTCACTTGTGGCTCAGTGCCTGATAGGCCAGTGCTGGTGATGTGGGTGCAGTTTGTGGTTGTGATGTCACTTGTGGCTCAGTGCCTGATAGGCCAGTGCTGGTGATGTGGGTGCAGTTTGTGGTTGTGATGTCACTTGTGGCTCAGTGCCTGATGGGCCAGTGCTGGTGGTGTGGGTGCAGTTTGTGTTTGTGATGTCACTTGTGGCTCAGTGCCTGATAGGCCAGTGCTGGTGATGTGGCTGAAATTTGTGTTTGTGATGTCACTTGTGGCTCAGTGCCTGGTGGTCCAGTGCTGGTGATGTGGCTGCAGATTGTGTTTGTGATGTCACTTGTGGCTCAGTGCCTGATAGGCCAGTGTTGGTGATGTGGGTAGTTTGTGGTTGTGATGTCACTTGTGGCTCAGTGCCTGATAGGCCAGTGCTGGTGACATGGCTGCAGTTTGTGTTTGTGATGTCACTTGTGGCTCAGTGCCTGATAGGCCAGTGCTGGTCCTGTGGGTCCAGTTTGTGGTTGTGATGTCACTTGTGGCTCAGTGCCTGATAGGCCAGTGCTGGTGATGTGGGTTGAGTTTTTTTGTGATGTCACTTGTGGCTCAGTGCCTGATAGGCCAGTGCTGGTGGTGTGGGTGCAGTTTGTGGTTGTGATGTCACTTGTGGCTCAGTGCCTGATAGGCCATTGCTGGTGATGTGGGTGCAGTTTGTGTTTGTGATGTCACTTTTGGCACAGTTTCTGGTGGGCCAGTGCTGGTGATGTGGCTGCAGTTTGTGGTTGTGATGTCACTTGTGGCTCAGTGCCTGATAGGCCAGTGCTGGTGATGTGGGTGCAGTTTGTGGTTGTGATGTCACTTGTGGCTCAGTGCCTGATAGGCCAGTGCTGGTGATGTGGGTGCAGTTTGTGTTTGTGATGTCACTTGTGGCTCAGTGCCTGTTAGGCCAGTGCTGGTGATGTGGGTGCAGTTTGTGTTTGTGATGTCACTTGTGGCTCAGTGCCTGATAGGCCAGTGCTGGTCACATGGCTGCAGTTTGTGTTTGTGATGTCACTTGTGGCTCAATGCCTGAAAGGCCAGTGCTGGTGATGTGGGTGCAGTTTGTTGTTGTGATGTCACTTGTGGCTCAGTGCCTGATAGGCCAGTGCTGGCAGTGTGGGTGCAGTTTGTGTTTGTGATGTCCCTTGTGGCTCAGTGCCTGATAGGCCAGTGCTGGTGATGTGGCTGCAGTTTGTGGTTGTGATGTCACTTGTGGCTCAGTGCCTGGTGGGCCAGTGCTGGTGATGTGGGTGCACTTTGTGGTTGTGATGTCACTTGTGGCTCAGTGCCTGATAGGCCAGTGTTGGTGATGTGGGTAGTTTGTGGTTGTGATGTCACTTGTGGCTCAGTGCCTGATAGGCCAGTGCTGGTGATGTGGGTGCAGTTTGTGTTTGTGATGTCACTTGTGGCTCAGTGCCTGATAGGCCAGTGCTGGTCCTGTGGGTGCAGTTTGTGGTTGTGATGTCACTTGTGGCTCAGTGCCTGATAGGCCAGTGCTGGTGATGTGGCTGCAATTTGAGGTTGTGATGTCACTTGTGGCTCAGTGCCTGATAGGCCAGTGCTGGTCACATGGCTGCCGTTTGTGTTTGTGATGTCACTTGTGGCTCAGTGCCTGATAGGCCAGTGCTGGTGATGTGGGTGCAGTTTGTGGTTGTGATGTCACTTGTGGCTCAGTGCCTGGTAGGCCAGTGCTGGTGGTGTGGGTGCATTTTGAGGTTGTGATGTCACTTGTGGCTCAGTGCCTGATAGGCCAGTGCTGGTGGTGTGGGTGCAGTTTGTGTTTGTGATGTCACTTTTGGCTCAGTTTCTGGTGGGCCAGTGCTGGTGATGTGGCTGCAGTTTGTGGTTGTGATGTCACTTGTGGCTCAGTGCCTGATAGGCCAGTGCTATTGATGTAGGTGGAGTTTATATTTGTGATGTCACTTGTGACTCAGTGCCTGATAGGCCAGTACTGGTCCTGTGGGTGCGGTTTGTGTTTGTGATGTCACTTGTGGCTCAGTGCCTGATAGGCCAGTGCTGGTGATGTGGGTGCAGTTTGTGGTTGTGATGTCACTTGTGGCTCAGTGTCTGATAGGCCAGTGCTGGTCACATGGCTGCAGTTTGTGGTTGTGATGTCACTTGTGGCTCAGTGCCTGATAGGCCAGTGCTGGTGATGTGGGTGCAGTTTATGGTTGTGATGTCACTTGTGGCTCAGTGCCTCGTGGTCCCGTGCTGGTAGTGTGGGTGCGGTTTGTGTTTGTGATGTCACTTGTGGCTCAGTGCCTGGTGGGCCAGTGCTGGTGATGTGGCTGCAGTTTGTGGTTGTGATGTCACTTGTGGCTCAGTGCCTGATAGGCCAGTGCTGGTGGTGTGGGTGCAGTTTGTGGTTGTGATGTCACTTGTGGCTCAGTGCCTGATAGGCCAGTGCTGGTGATGTGGGTGCAGTTTGTGGTTGTGATGTCACTTTTGGCTCAGTGTCTGGTGGGCCAGTGCTGGTGATGTGGGTGCAGTTTGTGGTTGTGATGTCACTTGTGGCTCAGTGCCTGGTAGGCCAGTGCTGGTGGTGTGGGTGCAGTTTGTGTTTGTGAGGTCGCTTGTGGCTCAGTGCCTGATAGGCCAGTGTTGGTGATGTGGCTGCAGTTTGTGGTTGTGATGTCACTTGTGGCTCAGTGCCTGATAGGCCAGTGCTGGTGGTGTGGGTGCAGTTTGTGTTTGTGATGTCCCTTGTGGCTCAGTGCCTGATAGGCCAGTGCTGGTGATGTGGGTGCAGTTTGTGGTTGTGATGTCACTTGTGGCTCAGTGCCTGATAGGCCAGTGCAGGTCACGTGGCTGCAGTTTGTGGTTGTGATGTCACTTGTGGCTCAGTGCCTGATAGGCCAGTGCTGGTCACATGGCTGCAGTTTGTGTTTGTGATGTCGCTTGTGGCTCAGTGCCTGATAGGCCAGTGCTGGTGATGTGGGTGCAGTTTGTGGTTGTGATGTCACTTGTGGCTCAGTGCCTGATAGGCCAGTGCTGGTGATGTGGCTGCAATTTGAGGTTGTGATGTCACTTGTGGCTCAGTGCCTGATAGGCCAGTGCTGGTGATGTGGGTGCAGTTTGTGTTTGTGATGTCACTTGTGGCTCAGTGCCTGAAAGGCCAGTGTTGGTGATGTGGGTGCACTTTGTGTTTGTGATGTCACTTGTGGCTCAGTGCCTGATAGGCCAGTGCTGGTGGTGTGGGTGCACTTTGTGTTTGTGATGTCACTTGTGGCTCAGTGCCTGATAGGCCAGTGCTGGTGGTGTGGGTGCAGTTTGTGTTTGTGATGTCACTTGTGGCTCAGTGCCTGATAGGCCAGTGCTGGTGATGTGGGTGCAGTTTGTGGTTGTGATGTCACTTGTGGCTCAGTGCCTGATAGGCCAGTGCAGGTCACGTGGCTGCAGTTTGTGGTTGTGATGTCACTTGTGGCTCAGTGCCTGATAGGCCATTGCTGGTGATGTGGGTGCAGTTTGTGGTTGTGATGTCACTTTTGGCTCAGTTTCTGGTGGGCCAGTGCTGGTGATGTGGCTGCAGTTTGTGGTTGTGATGTCACTTGTGGCTCAGTGCCTGATAGGCCAGTGCTGGTGATGTGGGTGCAGTTTGTGGTTGTGATGTCACTTGTGGCTCAGTGCCTGATAGGCCAGTGCTGGTGATGTGGCTGCAGTTTGAGGTTGTGATGTCACTTGTGGCTCAGTGCCTGATAGGCCAGTGCTGGTGATGTGGGTGCAGTTTGTGGTTGTGATGTCACTTGTGGCTCAGTGCCTGGTGGGCCAGTGCTGGTGATGTGGGTGCAGTTTGTGGTTGTGATGTCACTTGTGGCTCAGTGCCTGATAGGCCAGTGCTATTGATGTAGGTGGAGTTTATATTTGTGATGTCACTTGTGACTCAGTGCCTGATAGGCCAGTACTGGTCCTGTGGGTGCAGTTTGTGTTTGTGATGTCACTTGTGGCTCAGTGCCTGATAGGCCAGTGCTGGTGATGTGGGTGCAGTTTGTGTTTGTGATGTCACTTGTGGCTCAGTGCCTGATAGGCCAGTGCTGGTGACATGGCTGCAGTTTGTGTTTGTGATGTCACTTGTGGCTCAGTGCCTGATAGGCCAGTGCTGGTGATGTGGGTGCAGTTTGTGGTTGTGATGTCACTTGTGGCTCAGTGCCTGGTGGTCCCGTGCTGGCAGTGTGGGTGCACTTTGTGTTTGTGATGTCACTTGTGGCTCAGTGCCTGATAGGCCAGTGCTGGTGATGTGGGTGCACTTTGTGTTTGTGATGTCACTTGTGGCTCAGTGCCTGATAGGCCAGTGCTGGTCCTGTGGGTGCAGTTTGTGTTTGTGATGTCACTTGTGGCTCAGTGCCTGATAGGCCAGTGCTGGTGATGTGGGTGCACTTTGTGTTTGTGATGTCACTTGTGGCTCAGAGCCTGATAGGCCAGTGCTGGTGGTGTGGGTGCAATTTGTGT
Organism: Apteryx mantelli; assembly: GCF_036417845.1. NCBI lineage: Eukaryota > Metazoa > Chordata > Aves > Apterygiformes > Apterygidae > Apteryx > Apteryx mantelli. Next base: position 10,555,445 of record NC_090001.1, on the reverse strand, counting down.
TTGTGATGTCACTTGTGGCTCAGTGCCTGATAGGCCAGTGCTGGTCCTGTGGGTGCAGTTTGTGGTTGTGATGTCACTTGTGGCTCAGTGCCTGGTGGGCCAGTGCTGGTGATGTGGGTGCAGTTTGTGGTTGTGATGTCACTTGTGGCTCAGTGCCTGATAGGCCAGTGTTGGTGATGTGGGTAGTTTGTGGTTGTGATGTCACTTGTGGCTCAGTGCCTGATAGGCCAGTGCTGGTCACATGGCTGCAGTTTGTGTTTGTGATGTCACTTGTGGCTCAGTGCCTGATAGGCCAGTGCTGGTCCTGTGGGTGCAATTTGTGGTTGTGATGTCACTTGTGGCTCAGTGCCTGATAGGCCAGTGCTGGTGATGTGGCTGCAATTTGAGGTTGTGATGTCACTTGTGGCTCAGTGCCTGATAGGCCAGTGCTGGTCACATGGCTGCAGTTTGTGGTTGTGATGTCACTTGTGGCTCAGTGCCTGAAAGGCCAGTGCTGGTGATGTGGGTGCAGTTTGTGGTTGTGATGTCACTTGTGGCTCAGTGCCTGGTAGGCCAGTGCTGGTGGTGTGGGTGCAGTTTGTGTTTGTGAGGTCGCTTGTGGCTCAGAGCCTGATAGGCCAGTGCTGGTGATGTGGGTGCAGTTTGTGGTTGTGATGTCACTTTTGGCTCAGTTTCTGGTGGGCCAGTGCTGGTGATGTGGGTGCAGTTTGTGGTTGTGATGTCACTTGTGGCTCAGTGCCTGATAGGCCAGTGCTATTGATGTAGGTGGAGTTTATATTTGGGATGTCACTTGTGACTCAGTGCCTGATAGGCCAGTACTGGTCCTGTGGGTGCAGTTTGTGTTTGTGATGTCACTTGTGGCTCAGTGCCTGATAGGCCAGTGCTGGTGATGTGGGTGCAGTTTGTGGTTGTGATGTCACTTGTGGCTCAGTGCCTGATAGGCCAGTGCTGGTCACATGGCTGCAGTTTGTGGTTGTGATGTCACTTGTGGCTCAGTGCCTGATAGGCCAGTGCTGGTCCTGTGGGTGCAATTTGTGGTTGTGATATCACTTGTGGCTCAGTGCCTGATAGGCCAGTGCTGGTGGTGTGGGTGCAGTTTGTGTTTGTGATGTCACTTGTGGCTCAGTGCCTGATAGGCCAGTGCTGGTGATGTGGGTGCAGTTTGTGGTTGTGATGTCACTTGTGGCTCAGTGCCTGATAGGCCAGTGCTGGTCACATGGCTGCAGTTTGTGTTTGTGATGTCACTTGTCGCTCAGTGCCTGATAGGCCAGTGCTGGTGATGTGGGTGCAGTTTGTGTTTGTGATGTCACTTGTGGCTCAGTGCCTGGTGGTCCTGTGCTGGTAGTGTGGGTGCACTTTCTGTTTGTGATGTCACTTGTGGCTCAGTGCCTGGTGGGCCAGTGCTGGTGATGTGGCTGCAGTTTGAGGTTGTGATGTCACTTGTGGCTCAGTGCCTGATAGGCCAGTGCTGGTGATGTGGGTGCAGTTTGTGGTTGTGATGTCACTTGTGGCTCAGTGCCTGATAGGCCAGTGCTGGTGATGTGGGTGCAGTTTGTGGTTGTGATGTCACTTGTGGCTCAGTGCCTGATGGGCCAGTGCTGGTGGTGTGGGTGCAGTTTGTGTTTGTGATGTCACTTGTGGCTCAGTGCCTGATAGGCCAGTGCTGGTGATGTGGCTGAAATTTGTGTTTGTGATGTCACTTGTGGCTCAGTGCCTGGTGGTCCAGTGCTGGTGATGTGGCTGCAGATTGTGTTTGTGATGTCACTTGTGGCTCAGTGCCTGATAGGCCAGTGTTGGTGATGTGGGTAGTTTGTGGTTGTGATGTCACTTGTGGCTCAGTGCCTGATAGGCCAGTGCTGGTGACATGGCTGCAGTTTGTGTTTGTGATGTCACTTGTGGCTCAGTGCCTGATAGGCCAGTGCTGGTCCTGTGGGTCCAGTTTGTGGTTGTGATGTCACTTGTGGCTCAGTGCCTGATAGGCCAGTGCTGGTGATGTGGGTTGAGTTTTTTTGTGATGTCACTTGTGGCTCAGTGCCTGATAGGCCAGTGCTGGTGGTGTGGGTGCAGTTTGTGGTTGTGATGTCACTTGTGGCTCAGTGCCTGATAGGCCATTGCTGGTGATGTGGGTGCAGTTTGTGTTTGTGATGTCACTTTTGGCACAGTTTCTGGTGGGCCAGTGCTGGTGATGTGGCTGCAGTTTGTGGTTGTGATGTCACTTGTGGCTCAGTGCCTGATAGGCCAGTGCTGGTGATGTGGGTGCAGTTTGTGGTTGTGATGTCACTTGTGGCTCAGTGCCTGATAGGCCAGTGCTGGTGATGTGGGTGCAGTTTGTGTTTGTGATGTCACTTGTGGCTCAGTGCCTGTTAGGCCAGTGCTGGTGATGTGGGTGCAGTTTGTGTTTGTGATGTCACTTGTGGCTCAGTGCCTGATAGGCCAGTGCTGGTCACATGGCTGCAGTTTGTGTTTGTGATGTCACTTGTGGCTCAATGCCTGAAAGGCCAGTGCTGGTGATGTGGGTGCAGTTTGTTGTTGTGATGTCACTTGTGGCTCAGTGCCTGATAGGCCAGTGCTGGCAGTGTGGGTGCAGTTTGTGTTTGTGATGTCCCTTGTGGCTCAGTGCCTGATAGGCCAGTGCTGGTGATGTGGCTGCAGTTTGTGGTTGTGATGTCACTTGTGGCTCAGTGCCTGGTGGGCCAGTGCTGGTGATGTGGGTGCACTTTGTGGTTGTGATGTCACTTGTGGCTCAGTGCCTGATAGGCCAGTGTTGGTGATGTGGGTAGTTTGTGGTTGTGATGTCACTTGTGGCTCAGTGCCTGATAGGCCAGTGCTGGTGATGTGGGTGCAGTTTGTGTTTGTGATGTCACTTGTGGCTCAGTGCCTGATAGGCCAGTGCTGGTCCTGTGGGTGCAGTTTGTGGTTGTGATGTCACTTGTGGCTCAGTGCCTGATAGGCCAGTGCTGGTGATGTGGCTGCAATTTGAGGTTGTGATGTCACTTGTGGCTCAGTGCCTGATAGGCCAGTGCTGGTCACATGGCTGCCGTTTGTGTTTGTGATGTCACTTGTGGCTCAGTGCCTGATAGGCCAGTGCTGGTGATGTGGGTGCAGTTTGTGGTTGTGATGTCACTTGTGGCTCAGTGCCTGGTAGGCCAGTGCTGGTGGTGTGGGTGCATTTTGAGGTTGTGATGTCACTTGTGGCTCAGTGCCTGATAGGCCAGTGCTGGTGGTGTGGGTGCAGTTTGTGTTTGTGATGTCACTTTTGGCTCAGTTTCTGGTGGGCCAGTGCTGGTGATGTGGCTGCAGTTTGTGGTTGTGATGTCACTTGTGGCTCAGTGCCTGATAGGCCAGTGCTATTGATGTAGGTGGAGTTTATATTTGTGATGTCACTTGTGACTCAGTGCCTGATAGGCCAGTACTGGTCCTGTGGGTGCGGTTTGTGTTTGTGATGTCACTTGTGGCTCAGTGCCTGATAGGCCAGTGCTGGTGATGTGGGTGCAGTTTGTGGTTGTGATGTCACTTGTGGCTCAGTGTCTGATAGGCCAGTGCTGGTCACATGGCTGCAGTTTGTGGTTGTGATGTCACTTGTGGCTCAGTGCCTGATAGGCCAGTGCTGGTGATGTGGGTGCAGTTTATGGTTGTGATGTCACTTGTGGCTCAGTGCCTCGTGGTCCCGTGCTGGTAGTGTGGGTGCGGTTTGTGTTTGTGATGTCACTTGTGGCTCAGTGCCTGGTGGGCCAGTGCTGGTGATGTGGCTGCAGTTTGTGGTTGTGATGTCACTTGTGGCTCAGTGCCTGATAGGCCAGTGCTGGTGGTGTGGGTGCAGTTTGTGGTTGTGATGTCACTTGTGGCTCAGTGCCTGATAGGCCAGTGCTGGTGATGTGGGTGCAGTTTGTGGTTGTGATGTCACTTTTGGCTCAGTGTCTGGTGGGCCAGTGCTGGTGATGTGGGTGCAGTTTGTGGTTGTGATGTCACTTGTGGCTCAGTGCCTGGTAGGCCAGTGCTGGTGGTGTGGGTGCAGTTTGTGTTTGTGAGGTCGCTTGTGGCTCAGTGCCTGATAGGCCAGTGTTGGTGATGTGGCTGCAGTTTGTGGTTGTGATGTCACTTGTGGCTCAGTGCCTGATAGGCCAGTGCTGGTGGTGTGGGTGCAGTTTGTGTTTGTGATGTCCCTTGTGGCTCAGTGCCTGATAGGCCAGTGCTGGTGATGTGGGTGCAGTTTGTGGTTGTGATGTCACTTGTGGCTCAGTGCCTGATAGGCCAGTGCAGGTCACGTGGCTGCAGTTTGTGGTTGTGATGTCACTTGTGGCTCAGTGCCTGATAGGCCAGTGCTGGTCACATGGCTGCAGTTTGTGTTTGTGATGTCGCTTGTGGCTCAGTGCCTGATAGGCCAGTGCTGGTGATGTGGGTGCAGTTTGTGGTTGTGATGTCACTTGTGGCTCAGTGCCTGATAGGCCAGTGCTGGTGATGTGGCTGCAATTTGAGGTTGTGATGTCACTTGTGGCTCAGTGCCTGATAGGCCAGTGCTGGTGATGTGGGTGCAGTTTGTGTTTGTGATGTCACTTGTGGCTCAGTGCCTGAAAGGCCAGTGTTGGTGATGTGGGTGCACTTTGTGTTTGTGATGTCACTTGTGGCTCAGTGCCTGATAGGCCAGTGCTGGTGGTGTGGGTGCACTTTGTGTTTGTGATGTCACTTGTGGCTCAGTGCCTGATAGGCCAGTGCTGGTGGTGTGGGTGCAGTTTGTGTTTGTGATGTCACTTGTGGCTCAGTGCCTGATAGGCCAGTGCTGGTGATGTGGGTGCAGTTTGTGGTTGTGATGTCACTTGTGGCTCAGTGCCTGATAGGCCAGTGCAGGTCACGTGGCTGCAGTTTGTGGTTGTGATGTCACTTGTGGCTCAGTGCCTGATAGGCCATTGCTGGTGATGTGGGTGCAGTTTGTGGTTGTGATGTCACTTTTGGCTCAGTTTCTGGTGGGCCAGTGCTGGTGATGTGGCTGCAGTTTGTGGTTGTGATGTCACTTGTGGCTCAGTGCCTGATAGGCCAGTGCTGGTGATGTGGGTGCAGTTTGTGGTTGTGATGTCACTTGTGGCTCAGTGCCTGATAGGCCAGTGCTGGTGATGTGGCTGCAGTTTGAGGTTGTGATGTCACTTGTGGCTCAGTGCCTGATAGGCCAGTGCTGGTGATGTGGGTGCAGTTTGTGGTTGTGATGTCACTTGTGGCTCAGTGCCTGGTGGGCCAGTGCTGGTGATGTGGGTGCAGTTTGTGGTTGTGATGTCACTTGTGGCTCAGTGCCTGATAGGCCAGTGCTATTGATGTAGGTGGAGTTTATATTTGTGATGTCACTTGTGACTCAGTGCCTGATAGGCCAGTACTGGTCCTGTGGGTGCAGTTTGTGTTTGTGATGTCACTTGTGGCTCAGTGCCTGATAGGCCAGTGCTGGTGATGTGGGTGCAGTTTGTGTTTGTGATGTCACTTGTGGCTCAGTGCCTGATAGGCCAGTGCTGGTGACATGGCTGCAGTTTGTGTTTGTGATGTCACTTGTGGCTCAGTGCCTGATAGGCCAGTGCTGGTGATGTGGGTGCAGTTTGTGGTTGTGATGTCACTTGTGGCTCAGTGCCTGGTGGTCCCGTGCTGGCAGTGTGGGTGCACTTTGTGTTTGTGATGTCACTTGTGGCTCAGTGCCTGATAGGCCAGTGCTGGTGATGTGGGTGCACTTTGTGTTTGTGATGTCACTTGTGGCTCAGTGCCTGATAGGCCAGTGCTGGTCCTGTGGGTGCAGTTTGTGTTTGTGATGTCACTTGTGGCTCAGTGCCTGATAGGCCAGTGCTGGTGATGTGGGTGCACTTTGTGTTTGTGATGTCACTTGTGGCTCAGAGCCTGATAGGCCAGTGCTGGTGGTGTGGGTGCAATTTGTGTTTGTGATGTCACTTGTGGCTCAGTGCCTGATAGGCCAGTGCTGGTCCTGTGGGTGCAGTTTGTGGTTGTGATGTCACTTGTGGCTCAGTGCCTGGTGGGCCAGTGCTGGTGATGTGGGTGCAGTTTGTGGTTGTGATGTCACTTGTGGCTCAGTGCCTGATAGGCCAGTGTTGGTGATGTGGGTAGTTTGTGGTTGTGATGTCACTTGTGGCTCAGTGCCTGATAGGCCAGTGCTGGTCACATGGCTGCAGTTTGTGTTTGTGATGTCACTTGTGGCTCAGTGCCTGATAGGCCAGTGCTGGTCCTGTGGGTGCAATTTGTGGTTGTGATGTCACTTGTGGCTCAGTGCCTGATAGGCCAGTGCTGGTGATGTGGCTGCAATTTGAGGTTGTGATGTCACTTGTGGCTCAGTGCCTGATAGGCCAGTGCTGGTCACATGGCTGCAGTTTGTGTTTGTGATGTCACTTGTCGCTCAGTGCCTGATAGGCCAGTGCTGGTGATGTGGGTGCAGTTTGTGGTTGTGATGTCACTTGTGGCTCAGTGCCTGATAGGCCAGTGCTGGTCACATGGCTGCAGTTTGTGTTTGTGATGTCACTTGTCGCTCAGTGCCTGATAGGCCAGTGCTGGTGATGTGGGTGCAGTTTGTGTTTGTGATGTCACTTGTGGCTCAGTGCCTGGTGGGCCAGTGCTGGTGATGTGGCTGCAGTTTGAGGTTGTGATGTCACTTGTGGCTCAGTGCCTGATAGGCCAGTGCTGGTGATGTGGGTGCAGTTTGTGGTTGTGATGTCACTTGTGGCTCAGTGCCTGATAGGCCAGTGCTGGTGATGTGGGTGCAGTTTGTGGTTGTGATGTCACTTGTGGCTCAGTGCCTGATGGGCCAGTGCTGGTGGTGTGGGTGCAGTTTGTGTTTGTGATGTCACTTGTGGCTCAGTGCCTGATAGGCCAGTGCTGGTGATGTGGCTGAAATTTGTGTTTGTGATGTCACTTGTGGCTCAGTGCCTGGTGGTCCAGTGCTGGTGATGTGGCTGCAGATTGTGTTTGTGATGTCACTTGTGGCTCAGTGCCTGATAGGCCAGTGTTGGTGATGTGGGTAGTTTGTGGTTGTGATGTCACTTGTGGCTCAGTGCCTGATAGGCCAGTGCTGGTGACATGGCTGCAGTTTGTGTTTGTGATGTCACTTGTGGCTCAGTGCCTGATAGGCCAGTGCTGGTCCTGTGGGTCCAGTTTGTGGTTGTGATGTCACTTGTGGCTCAGTGCCTGATAGGCCAGTGCTGGTGATGTGGGTTGAGTTTTTTTGTGATGTCACTTGTGGCTCAGTGCCTGATAGGCCAGTGCTGGTGGTGTGGGTGCAGTTTGTGGTTGTGATGTCACTTGTGGCTCAGTGCCTGATAGGCCATTGCTGGTGATGTGGGTGCAGTTTGTGTTTGTGATGTCACTTTTGGCACAGTTTCTGGTGGGCCAGTGCTGGTGATGTGGCTGCAGTTTGTGGTTGTGATGTCACTTGTGGCTCAGTGCCTGATAGGCCAGTGCTGGTGATGTGGGTGCAGTTTGTGGTTGTGATGTCACTTGTGGCTCAGTGCCTGATAGGCCAGTGCTGGTGATGTGGCTGCAGTTTGTGTTTGTGATGTCACTTGTGGCTCAGTGCCTGTTAGGCCAGTGCTGGTGATGTGGGTGCAGTTTGTGGTTGTGATGTCACTTGTGGCTCAGTGCCTGATAGGCCAGTGCTGGTCACATGGCTGCAGTTTGTGTTTGTGATGTCACTTGTGGCTCAATGCCTGAAAGGCCAGTGCTGGTGATGTGGGTGCAGTTTGTTGTTGTGATGTCACTTGTGGCTCAGTGCCTGATAGGCCAGTGCTGGTCCTGTGGGTGCAGTTTGTGTTTGTGATGTCCCTTGTGGCTCAGTGCCTGATAGGCCAGTGCTGGTGATGTGGCTGCAGTTTGTGGTTGTGATGTCACTTGTGGCTCAGTGCCTGGTGGGCCAGTGCTGGTGATGTGGGTGCACTTTGTGGTTGTGATGTCACTTGTGGCTCAGTGCCTGATAGGCCAGTGTTGGTGATGTGGGTAGTTTGTGGTTGTGATGTCACTTGTGGCTCAGTGCCTGATAGGCCAGTGCTGGTGATGTGGGTGCAGTTTGTGTTTGTGATGTCACTTGTGGCTCAGTGCCTGATAGGCCAGTGCTGGTCCTGTGGGTGCAGTTTGTGGTTGTGATGTCACTTGTGACTCAGTGCCTGATAGGCCAGTACTGGTCCTGTGGGTGCGGTTTGTGTTTGTGATGTCACTTGTGGCTCAGTGCCTGATAGGCCAGTGCTGGTGATGTGGGTGCAGTTTGTGGTTGTGATGTCACTTGTGGCTCAGTGTCTGATAGGCCAGTGCTGGTCACATGGCTGCAGTTTGTGGTTGTGATGTCACTTGTGGCTCAGTGCCTGATAGGCCAGTGCTGGTGATGTGGGTGCAGTTTATGGTTGTGATGTCACTTGTGGCTCAGTGCCTCGTGGTCCCGTGCTGGTAGTGTGGGTGCGGTTTGTGTTTGTGATGTCACTTGTGGCTCAGTGCCTGGTGGGCCAGTGCTGGTGATGTGGCTGCAGTTTGAGGTTGTGATGTCACTTGTGGCTCAGTGCCTGATAGGCCAGTGCTGGTGGTGTGGGTGCAGTTTGTGGTTGTGATGTCACTTGTGGCTCAGTGCCTGATAGGCCAGTGCTGGTGATGTGGGTGCAGTTTGTGGTTGTGATGTCACTTTTGGCTCAGTGTCTGGTGGGCCAGTGCTGGTGATGTGGGTGCAGTTTGTGTTTGTGATGTCACTTGTGGCTCAGAGCCTGATAGGCCAGTGCTGGTGGTGTGGGTGCAATTTGTGTTTGTGATGTCACTTGTGGCTCAGTGCCTGATAGGCCAGTGCTGGTGATGTGGGTGCAGTTTGTGTTTGTGATGTCCCTTGTGGCTCAGTGCCTGATAGGCCAGTGCTGGTCACATGGCTGCAGTTTGTGTTTGTGATGTCACTTGTGGCTCAGTGCCTGATAGGCCAGTGCTGGTCACATGGCTGCAGTTTGTGTTTGTGATGTCACTTGTGGCTCAGTGCCTGATAGGCCAGTGCTGGTGATGTGGGTGCAGTTTGTGGTTGTGATGTCACTTGTGGCTCAGTGCCTGGTGGGCCAGTGCTGGTGATGTGGGTGCAGTTTGTGGTTGTGATGTCACTTGTGGCTCAGTGCCTGATAGGCCAGTGCAGGTCACGTGGCTGCAGTTTGTGGTTGTGATGTCACTTGTGGCTCAGTGCCTGATAGGCCAGTGCTGGTGATGTGGCTGAAATTTGTGTTTGTGATGTCACTTGTGGCTCAGTGCCTGGTGGGCCAGTGCTGGTGATGTGGCTCCAGATTGTGTTTGTGATGTCACTTGTGACTCAGTGCCTGATAGGCCAGTGTTGGTGATGTGGGTGCAGTTTGTGTTTGTGATGTCACTTGTGGCTCAGTGCCTGATAGGCCAGTGCTGGTCCTGTGGGTGCAGTTTGTGGTTGTGATGTCACTTGTGGCTCAGTGCCTGATAGGCCAGTGCTGGTGATGTGGCTGCAGTTTGTGTTTGTGATGTCACTTGTGGCTCAGTGCCTGATAGGCCAGTGCTGGTCACATGGCTGCAGTTTGTGTTTGTGATGTCACTTGTGGCTCAGTGCCTGAAAGGCCAGTGCTGGTGATGTGGGTGCAGTTTGTGGTTGTGATGTCACTTGTGGCTCAGTGCCTGGTAGGCCAGTGCTGGTGGTGTGGGTGCAGTTTGTGTTTGTGAGGTCGCTTGTGGCTCAGTGCCTGATAGGCCAGTGTTGGTGATGTGGCTGCAGTTTGTGGTTGTGATGTCACTTGTGGCTCAGTGCCTGATAGGCCAGTGCTGGTGGTGTGGGTGCAGTTTGTGTTTGTGATGTCCCTTGTGGCTCAGTGCCTGATAGGCCAGTGCTGGTGATGTGGGTGCAGTTTGTGGTTGTGATGTCACTTGTGGCTCAGTGCCTGATAGGCCAGTGCAGGTCACGTGGCTGCAGTTTGTGGTTGTGATGTCACTTGTGGCTCAGTGCCTGATAGGCCAGTGCTGGTCACATGGCTGCAGTTTGTGTTTGTGATGTCACTTGTGGCTCAGTGCCTGATAGGCCAGTGCTGGTGATGTGGGTGCAGTTTGTGGTTGTGATGTCACTTGTGGCTCAGTGCCTGATAGGCCAGTGCTGGTGATGTGGCTGCAATTTGAGGTTGTGATGTCACTTGTGGCTCAGTGCCTGATAGGCCAGTGCTGGTGATGTGGGTGCAGTTTGTGTTTGTGATGTCACTTGTGGCTCAGTGCCTGAAAGGCCAGTGTTGGTGATGTGGGTGCACTTTGTGTTTGTGATGTCACTTGTGGCTCAGAGCCTGATAGGCCAGTGCTGGTGGTGTGGGTGCACTTTGTGTTTGTGATGTCACTTGTGGCTCAGTGCCTGACAGGCCAGTGCTGGTGGTGTGGGTGCAGTTTGTGTTTGTGATGTCACTTGTGGCTCAGTGCCTGATAGGCCAGTGCTGGTGATGTGGGTGCAGTTTGTGGTTGTGATGTCACTTGTGGCTCAGTGCCTGATAGGCCAGTGTTGGTGATGTGGGTGCAGTTTGTGGTTGTGATGTCACTTGTGGCTCAGTGCCTGGTGGGCCAGTGCTGGTGATGTGGGTGCAGTTTGTGGTTGTGATGTCACTTGTGGCTCAGTGCCTGATAGGCCAGTGCAGGTCACGTGGCTGCAGTTTGTGGTTGTGATGTCACTTGTGGCTCAGTGCCTGATAGGCCAGTGCTGGTCACATGGCTGCAGTTTGTGGTTGTGATGTCACTTGTGGCTCAGTGCCTGATAGGCCAGTGTTGGTGATGTGGGTGCAGTTTGTGGTTGTGATGTCACTTGTGGCTCAGTGCCTGATAGGCCAGTGCTGGTCCTGTGGGTGCAATTTGTGGTTGTGATATCACTTGTGGCTCAGTGCCTGATAGGCCAGTGCTGGTCACGTGGCTGAAGTTTGTGGTTGTGATGTCACTTGTGGCTCAGTGCCTGATAGGCCAGTGCTGGTCCTGTGGGTGCAGTTTGTGGTTGTGATGTCACTTGTGGCTCAGTGCCTGATAGGCCAGTGCTGGTCCTGTGGCTGCAGTTTGTGTTTGTGATGTCACTTGTGGCTCAGTGCCTGATAGGCCAGTGCTGGTGATGTGGCTGCAATTTGAGGTTGTGATGTCACTTGTGGCTCAGTGCCTGATAGGCCAGTGCTGGTCACATGGCTGCAGTTTGTGTTTGTGATGTCACTTGTGGCTCAGTGCCTGAAAGGCCAGTGCTGGTGATGTGGGTGCAGTTTGTGGTTGTGATGTCACTTGTGGCTCAGTGCCTGGTAGGCCAGTGCTGGTGGTGTGGGTGCAGTTTGTGTTTGTGAGGTCGCTTGTGGCTCAGTGCCTCATAGGCCAGTGTTGGTGATGTGGCTGCAGTTTGTGGTTGTGATGTCACTTGTGGCTCAGTGCCTGATAGGCCATTGCTGGTGATGTGGGTGCAGTTTGTGGTTGTGATGTCACTTTTGGCTCAGTTTCTGGTGGGCCAGTGCTGGTGATGTGGGTGCAGTTTGTGGTTGTGATGTCACTTGTGGCTCAGTGCCTGATAGGCCAGTGCTATTGATGTAGGTGGAGTTTATATTTGTGATGTCACTTGTGACTCAGTGCCTGATAGGCCAGTACTGGTCCTGTGGGTGCAGTTTGTGTTTGTGATGTCACTTGTGGCTCAGTGCCTGATAGGCCAGTGCTGGTGATGTGGGTGCAGTTTGTGGTTGTGATGTCACTTGTGGCTCAGTGCCTGATAGGCCAGTGCTGGTCCTGTGGGTGGAATTTGTGGTTGTGATGTCACTTGTGGCTCAGTGCCTGATAGGCCAGTGCTGGTGATGTGGGTGCACTTTGTGTTTGTGATGTCACTTGTGGCTCAGAGCCTGATAGGCCAGTGCTGGTGATGTGGCTGCAATTTGTGTTTGTGATGTCACTTGTGGCTCAGTGCCTGATAGGCCAGTACTGGTCCTGTGGGTGCAGTTTGTGGTTGTGATGTCACTTGTGGCTCAGTGCCTGATAGGCCAGTGCTGGTGGTGTGGGTGCGGTTTCTGTTTGTGATGTCACTTGTGGCTCAGTGCCTGATAGGCCAGTGCTGGTCACATGGCTGCAGTTTGTGTTTGTGATGTCACTTGTGGCTCAGTGCCTGATAGGCCAGTGCTGGTCCTGTGGGTGCAGTTTGTGGTTGTGATGTCACTTGTGGCTCAGTGCCTGATAGGCCAGTGCTGGTGATGTGGGTGCAGTTTGTGTTTGTGATGTCACTTGTGGCTCAGTGCCTGAAAGGCCAGTGCTGGTGATGTGGCGGCAGTTTGTGGTTGTGATGTCACTTGTGGCTCAGTGCCTGGTAGGCCAGTGCTGGGTATGTGGGTGCAGTTGTTGTTTGTGAGGTCGCTTGTGGCTCAGTGCCTGATAGGCCAGTGTTGGTGATGTGGCTGCAGTTTGTGGTTGTGATGTCACTTGTGGCTCAGTGCCTGATAGGCCAGTGCTATTGATGTAGGTGGAGTTTATATTTGTGATGTCACTTGTGGCTCAGTGCCTGATAGGCCAGTGCTGGTGATGTGGGTGCAGTTTGTGGTTGTGATGTCACTTGTGGCTCAGTGCCTGATAGGCCAGTGCTGGTCCTGTGGGTGCAATTTGTGGTTGTGATATCACTTGTGGCTCAGTGCCTGATAGGCCAGTGCTGGTGGTGTGGGTGCAGTTTGAGGTTGTGATGTCACTTGTGGCTCAGTGCCTGATAGGCCAGTGCTGGTGATGTGGGTGCACTTTGTGTTTGTGATGTCACTTGTGGCTCAGAGCCTGATAGGCCAGTGCTGGTGGTGTGGGTGCAGTTTGTGTTTGTGATGTCACTTGTGGCTCAGTGCCTGATAGGCCAGTGCTGGTGATGTGGGTGCAGTTTGTGTTTGTGATGTCACTTGTGGCTCAGTGCCTGATAGGCCAGTGCTGGTGATGTGGGTGCAGTTTGTGTTTGTGATGTCACTTGTGGCTCAGTGCCTGATAGGCCAGTGCAGGTCACGTGGCTGCAGTTTGTGGTTGTGATGTCACTTGTGGCTCAGTGCCTGGTGGGCCAGTGCTGGTGATGTGGGTGCAGTTTGTGGTTGTGATGTCACTTGTGGCTCAGTGCCTGATAGGCCAGTGCAGGTCACGTGGCTGCAGTTTGTGGTTGTGATGTCACTTGTGGCTCAGTGCCTGATAGGCCAGTGCTGGTCACATGGCTGCAGTTTGTGTTTGTGATGTCACTTGTGGCTCAGTGCCTGATAGGCCAGTGCTGGTGATGTGGGTGCAGTTTGTGGTTGTGATGTCACTTGTGGCTCAGTGCCTGATAGGCCAGTGCTGGTGATGTGGCTGCAATTTGAGGTTGTGATGTCACTTGTGGCTCAGTGCCTGATAGGCCAGTGCTGGTGATGTGGGTGCAGTTTGTGTTTGTGATGTCACTTGTGGCTCAGTGCCTGAAAGGCCAGTGTTGGTGATGTGGGTGCACTTTGTGTTTGTGATGTCACTTGTGGCTCAGAGCCTGATAGGCCAGTGCTGGTGGTGTGGGTGCAGTTTGTGTTTGTGATGTCACTTGTGGCTCAGTGCCTGATAGGCCAGTGCTGGTGATGTGGCTGCAGTTTGTGTTTGTGATGTCACTTGTGGCTCAGTGCCTGATAGGCCAGTGCTGGTGATGTGGGTGCAGTTTGTGGTTGTGATGTCACTTGTGGCTCAGTGCCTGATAGGCCAGTGCAGGTCACGTGGCTGCAGTTTGTGTTTGTGATGTCACTTGTGGCTCAGTGCCTGGTGGGCCAGTGCTGGTGATGTGGGTGCAGTTTGTGGTTGTGATGTCACTTGTGGCTCAGTGCCTGATAGGCCAGTGCAGGTCACGTGGCTGCAGTTTGTGGTTGTGATGTCACTTGTGGCTCAGTGCCTGATAGGCCAGTGCTGGTCACATGGCTGCAGTTTGTGTTTGTGATGTCACTTGTGGCTCAGTGCCTGAAAGGCCAGTGTTGGTGATGTGGCTGCAGTTTGTGGTTGTGATGTCACTTGTGGCTCAGTGCCTGATAGGCCATTGCTGGTGATGTGGGTGCAGTTTGTGTTTGTGATGTCACTTTTGGCTCAGTTTCTGGTGGGCCAGTGCTGGTGATGTGGCTGCAGTTTGTGTTTGTGATGTCACTTGTGGCTCAGTGCCTGATAGGCCAGTGCTATTGATGTAGGTGGAGTTTATATTTGTGATGTCACTTGTGACTCAGTGCCTGATAGGCCAGTACTGGTCCTGTGGGTGCAGTTTGTGTTTGTGATGTCACTTGTGGCTCAGTGCCTGGTGGGCCAGTGCTGGTGGTGTGGGTGCAGTTTGTGGTTGTGATGTCACTTGTGGCTCAGTGCCTGGTGGTCCCGTGCTGGTAGTGTGGGTGCACTTTGTGTTTGTGATGTCACTTGTGGCTCAGTGCCTGGTGGGCCAGTGCTGGTGATGTGGTTAGTTTGTGGTTGTGATGTCACTTGTGGCTCAGTGCCTGATAGGCCAGTGCTGGTGATGTGGGTGCAGTTTGTGTTTGTGATGTCACTTGTGGCTCAGTGCCTGATAGGCCAGTGTTGGTGATGTGGGTGCACTTTGTGTTTGTGATGTCACTTGTGGCTCAGAGCCTGATAGGCCAGTGCTGGTGGTGTGGGTGCAATTTGTGTTTGTGATGTCACTTGTGGCTCAGTGCCTGATAGGCCAGTGCTGGTGATGTGGGTGCAGTTTGTGTTTGTGATGTCACTTGTGGCTCAGTGCCTGATAGGCCAGTGCTGGTGATGTGGGTGCAGTTTGTGGTTGTGATGTCACTTGTGGCTCAGTGCCTGATAGGCCAGTGCTGGTCCTGTGGGTGCAATTTGTGTTTGTGATATCACTTGTGGCTCAGTGCCTGATAGGCCAGTGCTGGTGATGTGGGTGCAGTTTGTGGTTGTGATGTCACTTTTGGCTCAGTGTCTGGTGGGCCAGTGCTGGTGATGTGGGTGCAGTTTGTGGTTGTGATGTCACTTGTGGCTCAGTGCCTGATAGGCCAGTGCTATTGATGTAGGTGGAGTTTATATTTGTGATGTCACTTGTGACTCAGTGCCTGATAGGCCAGTACTGGTCCTGTGGGTGCAGTTTGTGTTTGTGATGTCACTTGTGGCTCAGTGCCTGATAGGCCAGTGCTGGTGATGTGGGTGCAGTTTGTGGTTGTGATGTCACTTGTGGCTCAGTGCCTGATAGGCCAGTGCTGGTCCTGTGGGTGGAATTTGTGGTTGTGATGTCACTTGTGGCTCAGTGCCTGATAGGCCAGTGCTGGTGATGTGGGTGCACTTTGTGTTTGTGATGTCACTTGTGGCTCAGAGCCTGATAGGCCAGTGCTGGTGATGTGGCTGCAATTTGTGTTTGTGATGTCACTTGTGGCTCAGTGCCTGATAGGCCAGTACTGGTCCTGTGGGTGCAGTTTGTGGTTGTGATGTCACTTGTGGCTCAGTGCCTGAAAGGCCAGTGCTGGTGATGTGGCGGCAGTTTGTGGTTGTGATGTCACTTGTGGCTCAGTGCCTGGTAGGCCAGTGCTGGGTATGTGGGTGCAGTTGTTGTTTGTGAGGTCGCTTGTGGCTCAGTGCCTGATAGGCCAGTGTTGGTGATGTGGCTGCAGTTTGTGGTTGTGATGTCACTTGTGGCTCAGTGCCTGATAGGCCAGTGCTATTGATGTAGGTGGAGTTTATATTTGTGATGTCACTTGTGGCTCAGTGCCTGATAGGCCAGTGCTGGTGATGTGGGTGCAGTTTGTGGTTGTGATGTCACTTGTGGCTCAGTGCCTGATAGGCCAGTGCTGGTCCTGTGGGTGCAATTTGTGGTTGTGATATCACTTGTGGCTCAGTGCCTGATAGGCCAGTGCTGGTGGTGTGGGTGCAGTTTGTGGTTGTGATGTCACTTGTGGCTCAGTGCCTGATAGGCCAGTGCTGGTGATGTGGGTGCACTTTGTGTTTGTGATGTCACTTGTGGCTCAGAGCCTGATAGGCCAGTGCTGGTGGTGTGGGTGCAGTTTGTGTTTGTGATGTCACTTGTGGCTCAGTGCCTGATAGGCCAGTGCTGGTGATGTGGGTGCAGTTTGTGGTTGTGATGTCACTTGTGGCTCAGTGCCTGATAGGCCAGTGCTGGTGATGTGGGTGGAGTTTGTGTTTGTGATGTCACTTGTGGCTCAGTGCCTGATAGGCCAGTGCAGGTCACGTGGCTGCAGTTTGTGTTTGTGATGTCACTTGTGGCTCAGTGCCTGGTGGGCCAGTGCTGGTGATGTGGGTGCAGTTTGTGGTTGTGATGTCACTTGTGGCTCAGTGCCTGATAGGCCAGTGCAGGTCACGTGGCTGCAGTTTGTGGTTGTGATGTCACTTGTGGCTCAGTGCCTGATAGGCCAGTGCTGGTCACATGGCTGCAGTTTGTGTTTGTGATGTCACTTGTGGCTCAGTGCCTGATAGGCCAGTGCTGGTGATGTGGGTGCAGTTTGTGGTTGTGATGTCACTTGTGGCTCAGTGCCTGATAGGCCAGTGCTGGTGATGTGGGTGCAGTTTGTGTTTGTGATGTCACTTGTGGCTCAGTGCCTGAAAGGCCAGTGTTGGTGATGTGGGTGCACTTTGTGTTTGTGATGTCACTTGTGGCTCAGAGCCTGATAGGCCAGTGCTGGTGGTGTGGGTGCAGTTTGTGTTTGTGATGTCACTTGTGGCTCAGTGCCTGATAGGCCAGTGCTGGTGATGTGGCTGCAGTTTGTGTTTGTGATGTCACTTGTGGCTCAGAGCCTGATAGGCCAGTGCTGGTGATGTGGGTGCAGTTTGTGGTTGTGATGTCACTTGTGGCTCAGTGCCTGATAGGCCAGTGCAGGTCACGTGGCTGCAGTTTGTGGTTGTGATGTCACTTGTGGCTCAGTGCCTGGTGGGCCAGTGCTGGTGATGTGGGTGCAGTTTGTGGTTGTGATGTCACTTGTGGCTCAGTGCCTGATAGGCCAGTGCAGGTCACGTGGCTGCAGTTTGTGGTTGTGATGTCACTTGTGGCTCAGTGCCTGATAGGCCAGTGCTGGTCACATGGCTGCAGTTTGTGTTTGTGATGTCACTGGTGGCTCAGTGCCTGATAGGCCAGTGCTGGTGATGTGGGTGCAGTTTGTGGTTGTGATGTCACTTGTGGCTCAGTGCCTGATAGGCCAGTGCTGGTGATGTGGCTGCAATTTGAGGTTGTGATGTCACTTGTGGCTCAGTGCCTGATAGGACAGTGCTGGTGATGTGGGTGCAGTTTGTGTTTGTGATGTCACTTGTGGCTCAGTGCCTGAAAGGCCAGTGTTGGTGATGTGGCTGCAGTTTGTGGTTGTGATGTCACTTGTGGCTCAGTGCCTGATAGGCCATTGCTGGTGATGTGGGTGCAGTTTGTGTTTGTGATGTCACTTTTGGCTCAGTTTCTGGTGGGCCAGTGCTGGTGATGTGGCTGCAGTTTGTGTTTGTGATGTCACTTGTGGCTCAGTGCCTGATAGGCCAGTGCTATTGATGTAGGTGGAGTTTATATTTGTGATGTCACTTGTGACTCAGTGCCTGATAGGCCAGTACTGGTCCTGTGGGTGCAGTTTGTGTTTGTGATGTCACTTGTGGCTCAGTGCCTGGTGGGCCAGTGCTGGTGGTGTGGGTGCAGTTTGTGGTTGTGATGTCACTTGTGGCTCAGTGCCTGGTACGCCAGTGCTGGTGATGTGGGTGCAGTTTGTGTTTGTGATGTCACTTGTGGCTCAGTGCCTGATAGGCCAGTGCTGGTGATGTGGGTGCACTTTGTGTTTGTGATGTCACTTGTGGCTCAGAGCCTGATAGGCCAGTGCTGGTGGTGTGGGTGCAATTTGTGTTTGTGATGTCACTTGTGGCTCAGTGCCTGATAGGCCAGTGCTATTGATGTAGGTGGAGTTTATATTTGTGATGTCACTTGTGACTCAGTGCCTGATAGGCCAGTACTGGTCCTGTGGGTGCAGTTTGTGGTTGTGATGTCACTTGTGGCTCAGTGCCTGGTGGTCCTGTGCTGGTAGTGTGGGTGCACTTTGTGTTTGTGATGTCACTTGTGGCTCAGTGCCTGGTGGGCCAGTGTTGGTGATGTGGCTGCAGTTTGAGGTTGTGATGTCACTTGTGGCTCAGTGCCTGATAGGCCAGTGCTGGTGACATGGCTGCAGTTTGTGGTTGTGATGTCACTTGTGGCTCAGTGCCTGATGGGCCAGTGCTGGTGGTGTGGGTGCAGTTTGTGTTTGTGATGTCACTTGTGGCTCAGTGCCTGATAGGCCAGTGCTGGTGATGTGGGTGCAGTTTGTGGTTGTGATGTCACTTGTGGCTCAGTGCCTGATAGGCCAGTGCTGGTGATGTGGGTGCAGTTTGTGGTTGTGATGTCACTTGTGGCTCAGTGCCTGATAGGCCAGTGCTGGTGATGTGGGTGCACTTTGTGTTTGTGATGTCACTTGTGGCTCAGAGCCTGATAGGCCAGTGCTGGTGATGTGGCTGCAATTTGTGTTTGTGATGTCACTTGTGGCTCAGTGCCTGATAGGCCAGTACTGGTCCTGTGGGTGCAGTTTGTGTTTGTGATGTCACTTGTGGCTCAGTGCCTGATAGGCCAGTGCTGGTGATGTGGGTGCAGTTTGTGGTTGTGATGTCACTTGTGGCTCAGTGCCTGATAGGCCAGTGCTGGTCCTGTGGGTGCAATTTGTGTTTGTGATATCACTTGTGGCTCAGTGCCTGATAGGCCAGTGCTGGTGATGTGGGTGCAGTTTGTGGTTGTGATGTCACTTTTGGCTCAGTGTCTGGTGGGCCAGTGCTGGTGATGTGGGTGCAGTTTGTGGTTGTGATGTCACTTGTGGCTCAGTGCCTGATAGGCCAGTGCTATTGATGTAGGTGGAGTTTATATTTGTGATGTCACTTGTGACTCAGTGCCTGATAGGCCAGTACTGGTCCTGTGGGTGCAGTTTGTGTTTGTGATGTCACTTGTGGCTCAGTGCCTGATAGGCCAGTGCTGGTGATGTGGGTGCAGTTTGTGGTTGTGATGTCACTTGTGGCTCAGTGCCTGATAGGCCAGTGCTGGTCCTGTGGGTGGAATTTGTGTTTGTGATGTCACTTGTGGCTCAGTGCCTGATAGGCCAGTGCTGGTGATGTGGGTGCACTTTGTGTTTGTGATGTCACTTGTGGCTCAGAGCCTGATAGGCCAGTGCTGGTGATGTGGCTGCAATTTGTGTTTGTGATGTCACTTGTGGCTCAGTGCCTGATAGGCCAGTACTGGTCCTGTGGGTGCAGTTTGTGGTTGTGATGTCACTTGTGGCTCAGTGCCTGATAGGCCAGTGCTATTGATGTAGGTGGAGTTTATATTTGTGATGTCACTTGTGACTCAGTGCCTGATAGGCCAGTACTGGTCCTGTGGGTGCAGTTTGTGTTTGTGATGTCACTTGTGGCTCAGTGCCTGGTGGGCCAGTGCTGGTGGTGTGGGTGCAGTTTGTGGTTGTGATGTCACTTGTGGCTCAGTGCCTGGTGGTCCCGTGCTGGTAGTGTGGGTGCACTTTGTGTTTGTGATGTCACTTGTGGCTCAGTGCCTGGTGGGCCAGTGCTGGTGATGTGGCTGCAGTTTGAGGTTGTGATGTCACTTGTGGCTCAGTGCCTGATAGGCCAGTGCTGGTGACATGGCTGCAGTTTGTGGTTGTGATGTCACTTGTGGCTCAGTGCCTGATGGGCCAGTGCTGGTGGTGTGGGTGCAGTTTGTGTTTGTGATGTCACTTGTGGCTCAGTGCCTGATAGGCCAGTGCTGGTGATGTGGGTGCAGTTTGTGGTTGTGATGTCACTTGTGGCTCAGTGCCTGATAGGCCAGTGCTGGTGATGTGGGTGCACTTTGTGTTTGTGATGTCACTTGTGGCTCAGAGCCTGATAGGCCAGTGCTGGTGGTGTGGGTGCAATTTGTGTTTGTGATGTCACTTGTGGCTCAGTGCCTGATAGGCCAGTGCTATTGATGTAGGTGGAGTTTATATTTGTGATGTCACTTGTGACTCAGTGCCTGATAGGCCAGTACTGGTCCTGTGGGTGCAGTTTGTGTTTGTGATGTCACTTGTGGCTCAGTGCCTGGTGGGCCAGTGCTGGTGGTGTGGGTGCAGTTTGTGGTTGTGATGTCACTTGTGGCTCAGTGCCTGGTGGTCCCGTGCTGGTAGTGTGGGTGCACTTTGTGTTTGTGATGTCACTTGTGGCTCAGTGCCTGGTGGGCCAGTGTTGGTGATGTGGCTGCAGTTTGAGGTTGTGATGTCACTTGTGGCTCAGTGCCTGATAGGCCAGTGCTGGTGACATGGCTGCAGTTTGTGGTTGTGATGTCACTTGTGGCTCAGTGCCTGATGGGCCAGTGCTGGTGGTGTGGGTGCAGTTTGTGTTTGTGATGTCACTTGTGGCTCAGTGCCTGATAGGCCAGTGCTGGTGATGTGGGTGCAGTTTGTGGTTGTGATGTCACTTGTGGCTCAGTGCCTGATAGGCCAGTGCTGGTGATGTGGGTGCACTTTGTGTTTGTGATGTCACTTGTGGCTCAGAGCCTGATAGGCCAGTGCTGGTGGTGTGGGTGCAATTTGTGTTTGTGATGTCACTTGTGGCTCAGTGCCTGATAGGCCAGTGCTTGTCCTGTGGGTGCAGTTTGTGTTTGTGATGTCAATGTGGCTCAGTGCCTGATAGGCCAGTGCTGGTGATGTGGGTGCAGTTTGTGTTTGTGATGTCACTTGTGGCTCAGTGCCTGATAGGCCAGTGCTGGTGATGTGGGTGCAGTTTGTGGCTGTGATGTCACTTGTGGCTCAGTGCCTGATAGGCCAGTGCTGGTCCTGTGGGTGCAATTTGTGTTTGTGATATCACTTGTGGCTCAGTGCCTGATAGGCCAGTGCTGGTGATGTGGGTGCAGTTTGTGGTTGTGATGTCACTTTTGGCTCAGTGTCTGGTGGGCCAGTGCTGGTGATGTGGGTGCAGTTTGTGGTTGTGATGTCACTTGTGGCTCAGTGCCTGATAGGCCAGTGCTATTGATGTAGGTGGAGTTTATATTTGTGATGTCACTTGTGACTCAGTGCCTGATAGGCCAGTACTGGTCCTGTGGGTGCAGTTTGTGTTTGTGATGTCACTTGTGGCTCAGTGCCTGATAGGCCAGTGCTGGTGATGTGGGTGCAGTTTGTGGTTGTGATGTCACTTGTGGCTCAGTGCCTGATAGGCCAGTGCTGGTCCTGTGGGTGGAATTTGTGGTTGTGATGTCACTTGTGGCTCAGTGCCTGATAGGCCAGTGCTGGTGGTGTGGGTGCACTTTGTGTTTGTGATGTCACTTGTGGCTCAGAGCCTGATAGGCCAGTGCTGGTGATGTGGCTGCAATTTGTGTTTGTGATGTCACTTGTGGCTCAGTGCCTGATAGGCCAGTACTGGTCCTGAGGGTGCAGTTTGTGGTTGTGATGTCACTTGTGGCTCAGTGCCTGATAGGCCAGTGCTGGTGGTGTGGGTGCAGTTTCTGTTTGTGATGTCACTTGTGGCTCAGTGCCTGATAGGCCAGTGCTGGTCACATGGCTGCAGTTTGTGTTTGTGATGTCACTTGTGGCTCAGTGCCTGATAGGCCAGTGCTGGTCACATGGCTGCAGTTTGTGGTTGTGATGTCACTTGTGGCTCAGTGCCTGATAGGCCAGGGCTGGTGATGTGGGTGCAGTTTGTGTTTGTGATGTCACTTGTGGCTCAGTGCCTGAAAGGCCAGTGCTGGTGATGTGGCGGCAGTTTGTGGTTGTGATGTCACTTGTGGCTCAGTGCCTGGTAGGCCAGTGCTGGGTATGTGGGTGCAGTTGTTGTTTGTGAGGTCGCTTGTGGCTCAGTGCCTGATAGGCCAGTGTTGGTGATGTGGCTGCAGTTTGTGGTTGTGATGTCACTTGTGGCTCAGTGCCTGATAGGCCAGTGCTATTGATGTAGGTGGAGTTTATATTTGTGATGTCACTTGTGGCTCAGTGCCTGATAGGCCAGTGCTGGTGATGTGGGTGCAGTTTGTGGTTGTGATGTCACTTGTGGCTCAGTGCCTGATAGGCCAGTGCTGGTCCTGTGGGTGCCATTTGTGGTTGTGATATCACTTGTGGCTCAGTGCCTGATAGGCCAGTGCTGGTGGTGTGGGTGCAGTTTGTGGTTGTGATGTCACTTGTGACTCAGTGCCTGATAGGCCAGTGCTGGTGATGTGGGTGCACTTTGTGTTTGTGATGTCACTTGTGGCTCAGAGCCTGATAGGCCAGTGCTGGTGGTGTGGGTGCAGTTTGTGTTTGTGATGTCACTTGTGGCTCAGTGCCTGATAGGCCAGTGCTGGTGATGTGGCTGCAGTTTGTGGTTGTGATGTCACTTGTGGCTCAGTGCCTGATAGGCCAGTGCTGGTGATGTGGGTGCAGTTTGTGGTTGTGATGTCACTTGTGGCTCAGTGCCTGATAGGCCAGTGCAGGTCACGTGGCTGCAGTTTGTGGTTGTGATGTCACTTGTGGCTCAGTGCCTGGTGGGCCAGTGCTGGTGATGTGGGTGCAGTTTGTGGTTGTGATGTCACTTGTGGCTCAGTGCCTGATAGGCCAGTGCAGGTCACGTGGCTGCAGTTTGTGGTTGTGATGTCACTTGTGGCTCAGTGCCTGATAGGCCAGTGCTGGTCACATGGCTGCAGTTTGTGTTTGTGATGTCACTTGTGGCTCAGTGCCTGATAGGCCAGTGCTGGTGATGTGGGTGCAGTTTGTGGTTGTGATGTCACTTGTGGCTCAGTGCCTGATAGGCCAGTGCTGGTGATGTGGCTGCAATTTGAGGTTGTGATGTCACTTGTGGCTCAGTGCCTGATAGGCCAGTGCTGGTGATGTGGGTGCAGTTTGTGTTTGTGATGTCACTTGTGGCTCAGTGCCTGATAGGCCAGTGCTTGTCCTGTGGGTGCAGTTTGTGTTTGTGAGGTCACTTGTGGCTCAGAGCCTGATAGGCCAGTGCTGGTGGTGTGGGTGCAGTTTGTGGTTGTGATGTCACTTGTGGCTCAGTGCCTGATAGGCCAGTGCTGGTGATGTGGCTGCAGTTTGTGTTTGTGATGTCACTTGTGGCTCAGTGCCTGATAGGCCAGTGCTGGTGATGTGGGTGCAGTTTGTGGTTGTGATGTCACTTGTGGCTCAGTGCCTGATAGGCCAGTGCTGGTGATGTGGCTGCAATTTGAGGTTGTGATGTCACTTGTGGCTCAGTGCCTGATAGGCCAGGGCTGGTGATGTGGGTGCAGTTTGTGTTTGTGATGTCACTTGTGGCTCAGTGCCTGAAAGGCCAGTGTTGGTGATGTGGCTGCAGTTTGTGGTTGTGATGTCACTTGTGGCTCAGTGCCTGAAAGGCCATTGCTGGTGATGTGGGTGCAGTTTGTGGTTGTGATGTCACTTTTGGCTCAGTTTCTGGTGGGCCAGTGCTGGTGATGTGGCTGCAGTTTGTGGTTGTGATGTCACTTGTGGCTCAGTGCCTGATAGGCCAGTGCTATTGATGTAGGTGGAGTTTATATTTGTGATGTCACTTGTGACTCAGTGCCTGATAGGCCAGTACTGGTCCTGTGGGTGCAGTTTGTGGTTGTGATGTCACTTGTGGCTCAGTGCCTGATAGGCCAGTGCTGGTGACATGGCTGCAGTTTGTGGTTGTGATGTCACTTGTGGCTCAGTGCCTGATGGGCCAGTGCTGGTGGTGTGGGTGCAGTTTGTGTTTGTGATGTCACTTGTGGCTCAGTGCCTGATAGGCCAGTGCTGGTGGTGTGGGTGCAGTTTGTGTTTGTGATGTCACTTGTGGCTCAGTGCCTGATAGGCCAGTGCTGGTGATGTGGGTGCAGTTTGTGGTTGTGATGTCACTTGTGGCTCAGTGCCTGGTGGGCCAGTGCTGGTGATGTGGGTGCAGTTTGTGGTTGTGATGTCACTTGTGGCTCAGTGCCTGATAGGCCAGTGCTGGTGATGTGGGTGCAGTTTGAGGTTGTGATGTCACTTGTGGCTCAGAGCCTGATAGGCCAGTGCTGGTGGTGTGGGTGCAATTTGTGTTTGTGATGTCACTTGTGGCTCAGTGCCTGATAGGCCAGTGCTATTGATGTAGGTGGAGTTTATATTTGTGATGTCACTTGTGACTCAGTGCCTGATAGGCCAGTACTGGTCCTGTGGGTGCAGTTTGTGTTTGTGATGTCACTTGTGGCTCAGTGCCTGGTGGGCCAGTGCTGGTGGTGTGGGTGCAGTTTGTGGTTGTGATGTCAGTTGTGGCTCAGTGCCTGGTGGTCCCGTGCTGGTAGTGTGGGTGCACTTTGTGTTTGTGATGTCACTTGTGGCTCAGTGCCTGGTGGGCCAGTGCTGGTGATGTGGCTGCAGTTTGAGGTTGTGATGTCACTTGTGGCTCAGTGCCTGATAGGCCAGTGCTGGTGACATGGCTGCAGTTTGTGGTTGTGATGTCACTTGTGGCTCAGTGCCTGATAGGCCAGTGCTGGTGATGTGGCTGCAGTTTGTGGTTGTGATGTCACTTGTGGCTCAGTGCCTGGTGGGCCAGTGCTGGTGATGTGGGTGCAGTTTGAGGTTGTGATGTCACTTGTGGCTCAGTGCCTGATAGGCCAGTGCTGGTGATGTGGGTGCAGTTTGTGGTTGTGATGTCACTTTTGGCTCAGTGTCTGGTGGGCCAGTGCTGGTGATGTGGGTGCAGTTTGTGGTTGTGATGTCACTTGTGGCTCAGTGCCTGATAGGCCAGTGCTATTGATGTAGGTGGAGTTTATATTTGTGATGTCACTTGTGACTCAGTGCCTGATAGGCCAGTACTGGTCCTGTGGGTGCAGTTTGTGTTTGTGATGTCACTTGTGGCTCAGTGCCTGATAGGCCAGTGCTGGTGATGTGGGTGCAGTTTGTGGTTGTGATGTCACTTGTGGCTCAGTGCCTGATAGGCCAGTGCTGGTCCTGTGGGTGGAATTTGTGGTTGTGATGTCACTTGTGGCTCAGTGCCTGATAGGCCAGTGCTGGTGATGTGGGTGCACTTTGTGTTTGTGATGTCACTTGTGGCTCAGAGCCTGATAGGCCAGTGCTGGTGATGTGGCTGCAATTTGTGTTTGTGATGTCACTTGTGGCTCAGTGCCTGATAGGCCAGTACTGGTCCTGTGGGTGCAGTTTCTGTTTGTGATGTCACTTGTGGCTCAGTGCCTGATAGGCCAGTGCTGGTCACATGGCTGCAGTTTGTGTTTGTGATGTCACTTGTGGCTCAGTGCCTGATAGGCCAGTGCTGGTCCTGTGGCTGCAGTTTGTGTTTGTGATGTCACTTGTGGCTCAGTGCCTGATAGGCCAGGGCTGGTGATGTGGGTGCAGTTTGTGTTTGTGATGTCACTTGTGGCTCAGTGCCTGATAGGCCAGGGCTGGTGATGTGGGTGCAGTTTGTGTTTGTGATGTCACTTGTGGCTCAGTGCCTGAAAGGCCAGTGCTGGTGATGTGGGTGCAGTTTGTGGTTGTGATGTCACTTGTGGCTCAGTTTCTGGTGGGCCAGTGCTGGTGGTGTGGGTGCAGTTTGTGGTTGTGATGTCACTTGTGGCTCAGTGCCTGATAGGCCAGTGCTATTGATGTAGGTGGAGTTTATATTTGTGATGTCACTTGTGACTCAGTGCCTGATAGGCCAGTACTGGTCCTGTGGGTGCAGTTTGTGTTTGTGATGTCACTTGTGGCTCAGTGCCTGGTGGGCCAGTGCTGGTGGTGTGGGTGCAGTTTGTGGTTGTGATGTCACTTGTGTCTCAGTGCCTGGTGGTCCCGTGCTGGTAGTGTGGGTGCACTTTGTGTTTGTGATGTCACTTGTGGCTCAGTGCCTGGTGGGCCAGTGCTGGTGATGTGGCTGCAGTTTGAGGTTGTGATGTCACTTGTGGCTCAGTGCCTGATAGGCCAGTGCTGGTGACATGGCTGCAGTTTGTGGTTGTGATGTCACTTGTGGCTCAGTGCCTGATGGGCCAGTGCTGGTGGTGTGGGTGCAGTTTGTGTTTGTGATGTCACTTGTGGCTCAGTGCCTGATAGGCCAGTGCTGGTGGTGTGGGTGCAGTTTGTGTTTGTGATGTCACTTGTGGCTCAGTGCCTGATAGGCCAGTGCTGGTGATGTGGGTGCAGTTTGTGGTTGTGATGTCACTTGTGGCTTAGTGCCTCGTGGGCCAGTGCTGGTGATGTGGGTGCAGTTTGTGGTTGTGATGTCACTTGTGGCTCAGTGCCTGATAGGCCAGTGCTGGTGATGTGGCTGCAGTTTGAGGTTGTGATGTCACTTGTGGCTCAGAGCCTGATAGGCCAGTGCTGGTGGTGTGGGTGCAATTTGTGTTTGTGATGTCACTTGTGGCTCAGTGCCTGATAGGCCAGTGCTATTGATGTAGGTGGAGTTTATATTTGTGATGTCACTTGTGACTCAGTGCCTGATAGGCCAGTACTGGTCCTGTGGGTGCAGTTTGTGTTTGTGATGTCACTTGTGGCTCAGTGCCTGGTGGGCCAGTGCTGGTGGTGTGGGTGCAGTTTGTGGTTGTGATGTCAGTTGTGGCTCAGTGCCTGGTGGTCCTGTGCTGGTAGTGTGGGTGCACTTTGTGTTTGTAATGTCACTTGTGGCTCAGTGCCTGGTGGGCCAGTGCTGGTGATGTGGCTGCAGTTTGAGGTTGTGATGTCACTTGTGGCTCAGTGTCTGATAGGCCAGTGCTGGTGACATGGCTGCAGTTTGTGGTTGTGATGTCACTTGTGGCTCAGTGCCTGATGGGCCAGTGCTGGTGGTGTGGGTGCAGTTTGTGTTTGTGATGTCACTTGTGGCTCAGTGCCTGATAGGCCAGTGCTGGTGATGTGGGTGCAGTTTGTGGTTGTGATGTCACTTGTGGCTCAGTGCCTGATAGGCCAGTGCTGGTGATGTGGCTGCAGTTTGAGGTTGTGATGTCACTTGTGGCTCAGTGCCTGATAGGCCAGTGCTGGTGATGTGGGTGCAGTTTGTGTTTGTGATGTCACTTGTGGCTCAGTGCCTGAAAGGCCAGTGTTGGTGATGTGGCTGCAGTTTGTGGTTGTGATGTCACTTGTGGCTCAGTGCCTGATAGGCCATTGCTGGTGATGTGGGTGCAGTTTGTGGTTGTGATGTCACTTTTGGCTCAGTTTCTGGTGGGCCAGTGCTGGTGATGTGGCTGCAGTTTGTGGTTGTGATGTCACTTGTGGCTCAGTGCCTGATAGGCCAGTGCTATTGATGTAGGTGGAGTTTATATTTGTGATGTCACTTGTGACTCAGTGCCTGATAGGCCAGTACTGGTCCTGTGGGTGCAGTTTGTGTTTGTGATGTCACTTGTGGCTCAGTGCCTGGTGGGCCAGTGCTGGTGGTGTGGGTGCAATTTGTGGTTGTGATGTCACTTGTGGCTCAGTGCCTGGTGGTCCCGTGCTGGTAGTGTGGGTGCACTTTGTGTTTGTGATGTCACTTGTGGCTCAGTGCCTGGTGGGCCAGTGCTGGTGATGTGGCTGCAGTTTGAGGTTGTGATGTCACTTGTGGCTCAGTGCCTGATAGGCCAGTGCTGGTGACATGGCTGCAGTTTGTGGTTGTGATGTCACTTGTGGCTCAGTGCCTGATGGGCCAGTGCTGGTGGTGTGGGTGCAGTTTGTGTTTGTGATGTCACTTGTGGCTCAGTGCCTGATAGGCCAGTGCTGGTGGTGTGGGTGCAGTTTGTGTTTGTGATGTCACTTGTGGCTCAGTGCCTGATAGGCCAGTGCTGGTGATGTGGGTGCAGTTTGTGGTTGTGATGTCACTTGTGGCTTAGTGCCTCGTGGGCCAGTGCTGGTGATGTGGGTGCAGTTTGTGGTTGTGATGTCACTTGTGGCTCAGTGCCTGATAGGCCAGTGCTGGTGATGTGGCTGCAGTTTGTGTTTGTGATGTCACTTGTGGCTCAGTGCCTGATAGGCCAGTGCTGGTCACATGGCTGCAGTTTGTGTTTGTGATGTCACTTGTGGCTCAGTGCCTGATAGGCCAGTGCTGGTGGTGTGGGTGCAGTTTCTGTTTGTGAGGTCGCTTGTGGCTCAGTGCCTGATAGGCCAGTGCTTGTCCTGTGGCTGCAGTTTGTGTTTGTGATGTCCCTTGTGGCTCAGTGCCTGATAGGCCAGTGCTGGTGATGTGGGTGCAGTTTGTGTTTGTGATGTCACTTGTGGCTCAGTGCCTGATAGGCCAGTGCTGGTCCTGTGGGTGCAGTTTGTGGTTGTGATGTCACTTGTGGCTCAGTGCCTGATAGGCCAGTGTTGGTGATGTGGGTGCAGTTTGTGGTTGTGATGTCACTTGTGGCTCAGTGCCTGATAGGCCAGTGCTGGTCCTGTGGGTGCAATTTGTGGTTGTGATATCACTTGTGGCTCAGTGCCTGATAGGCCAGTGCTGGTGGTGTGGGTGCAGTTTCTGTTTGTGAGGTCGCTTGTGGCTCAGTGCCTGATAGGCCAGTGTTGGTGATGTGGCTGCAGTTTGTGGTTGTGATGTCACTTGTGGCTCAGTGCCTGATAGGCCAGTGCTGGTGGTGTGGGTGCAGTTTCTGTTTGTGAGGTCGCTTGTGGCTCAGTGCCTGATAGGCCAGTGCTGGTGATGTGGGTGCAGTTTGTGTTTGTGATGTCACTTGTGGCTCAGTGCCTGAAAGGCCAGTGTTGGTGATGTGGCTGCAGTTTGTGGTTGTGATGTCACTTGTGGCTCAGTGCCTGATAGGCCATTGCTGGTGATGTGGGTGCAGTTTGTGGTTGTGATGTCACTTTTGGCTCAGTTTCTGGTGGGCCAGTGCTGGTGATGTGGCTGCAGTTTGTGGTTGTGATGTCACTTGTGGCTCAGTGCCTGATAGGCCAGTGCTATTGATGTAGGTGGAGTTTATATTTGTGATGTCACTTGTGACTCAGTGCCTGATAGGCCAGTACTGGTCCTGTGGGTGCAGTTTGTGTTTGTGATGTCACTTGTGGCTCAGTGCCTGGTGGGCCAGTGCTGGTGGTGTGGGTGCAATTTGTGGTTGTGATGTCACTTGTGGCTCAGTGCCTGGTGGTCCCGTGCTGGTAGTGTGGGTGCACTTTGTGTTTGTGATGTCACTTGTGGCTCAGTGCCTGGTGGGCCAGTGCTGGTGATGTGGCTGCAGTTTGAGGTTGTGATGTCACTTGTGGCTCAGTGCCTGATAGGCCAGTGCTGGTGACATGGCTGCAGTTTGTGGTTGTGATGTCACTTGTGGCTCAGTGCCTGATGGGCCAGTGCTGGTGGTGTGGGTGCAGTTTGTGTTTGTGATGTCACTTGTGGCTCAGTGCCTGATAGGCCAGTGCTGGTGGTGTGGGTGCAGTTTGTGTTTGTGATGTCACTTGTGGCTCAGTGCCTGATAGGCCAGTGCTGGTGATGTGGGTGCAGTTTGTGGTTGTGATGTCACTTGTGGCTTAGTGCCTCGTGGGCCAGTGCTGGTGATGTGGGTGCAGTTTGTGGTTGTGATGTCACTTGTGGCTCAGTGCCTGATAGGCCAGTGCTGGTGATGTGGCTGCAGTTTGTGTTTGTGATGTCACTTGTGGCTCAGTGCCTGATAGGCCAGTGCTGGTCACATGGCTGCAGTTTGTGTTTGTGATGTCACTTGTGGCTCAGTGCCTGATAGGCCAGTGCTGGTGGTGTGGGTGCAGTTTCTGTTTGTGAGGTCGCTTGTGGCTCAGTGCCTGATAGGCCAGTGCTTGTCCTGTGGCTGCAGTTTGTGTTTGTGATGTCCCTTGTGGCTCAGTGCCTGATAGGCCAGTGCTGGTGATGTGGGTGCAGTTTGTGTTTGTGATGTCACTTGTGGCTCAGTGCCTGATAGGCCAGTGCTGGTCCTGTGGGTGCAGTTTGTGGTTGTGATGTCACTTGTGGCTCAGTGCCTGATAGGCCAGTGTTGGTGATGTGGGTGCAGTTTGTGGTTGTGATGTCACTTGTGGCTCAGTGCCTGATAGGCCAGTGCTGGTCCTGTGGGTGCAATTTGTGGTTGTGATATCACTTGTGGCTCAGTGCCTGATAGGCCAGTGCTGGTGGTGTGGGTGCAGTTTCTGTTTGTGAGGTCGCTTGTGGCTCAGTGCCTGATAGGCCAGTGTTGGTGATGTGGCTGCAGTTTGTGGTTGTGATGTCACTTGTGGCTCAGTGCCTGATAGGCCAGTGCTGGTGGTGTGGGTGCAGTTTCTGTTTGTGAGGTCGCTTGTGGCTCAGTGCCTGATAGGCCAGTGTTGGTGATGTGGCTGCAGTTTGTGGTTGTGATGTCACTTGTGGCTCAGTGCCTGATAGGCCAGTGCTGGTGATGTGGGTGCAGTTTGTGTTTGTGATGTCACTTTTGGCTCAGTTTCTGGTGGGCCAGTGTTGGTGATGTGGCTGCAGTTTGTGGTTGTGATGTCACTTGTGGCTCAGTGCCTGATAGGCCAGTGCTGGTCCTGTGGGTGCAGTTTGTGGTTGTGATGTCACTTGTGGCTCAGTGCCTGATAGGCCAGTGCTGGTCCTGTGGGTGCAGTTTGTGTTTGTGATGTCACTTGTGGCTCAGTGCCTGATAGGCCAGTGCTGGTGATGTGGGTGCAGTTTGTGGTTGTGATGTCACTTGTGGCTCAGTGCTTGATAGGCCAGTGCTGGTGATGTGGCTGCAATTTGAGGTTGTGATGTCACTTGTGGCTCAGTGCCTGATAGGCCAGTGCTGGTGATGTGGGTGCAGTTTGTGGTTGTGATGTCACTTGTGGCTCAGTGCCTGGTGGTCCCGTGCTGGTAGTATGGGTGCAGTTTGTGTTTGTGATGTCACTTGTGGCTCAGTGCCTGGTGGGCCAGTGCTGGTGATGTGGCTGCAGTTTGAGGTTGTGATGTCACTTGTGGCTCAGTGCCTGATAGGCCAGTGCTGGTGATGTGGGTGCAGTTTGTGTTTGTGATGTCACTTGTGGCTCAGTGCCTGAAAGGCCAGTGTTGGTGATGTGGGTGCAGTTTGTGGTTGTGATGTCACTTGTGGCTCAGTGCCTGATAGGCCATTGCTGGTGATGTGGGTGCAGTTTGTGGTTGTGATGTCACTTGTGGCTCAGTGCCTGGTGGTCCCGTGCTGGTAGTGTGGGTGCACTTTGTGTTTGTGATGTCACTTGTGGCTCAGTGCCTGGTGGGCCAGTGCTGGTGATGTGGCTGCAGTTTGTGGTTGTGATGTCACTTGTGGCTCAGTGCCTGATAGGCCAGTGCTGGTGATGTGGGTGCAGTTTGAGGTTGTGATGTCACTTGTGGCTCAGTGCCTGATAGGCCAGTGCTGGTGGTGTGGGTGCAGTTTGTGTTTGTGATGTCACTTTTGGCTCAGTTTCTGGTGGGCCAGTGCTGGTGATGTGGCTGCAGTTTGAGGTTGTGATGTCACTTGTGGCTCAGTGCCTGATAGGCCAGTGCTGGTCACATGGCTGCAGTTTGTGGTTGTGATGTCACTTGTGGCTCAGTGCCTGATAGGCCAGTGCTGGTGATGTGGGTGCAGTTTGTGGTTGTGATGTCACTTTTGGCTCAGTGTCTGGTGGGCCAGTGCTGGTGATGTGGGTGCACTTTGTGTTTGTTATGTCACTTGTGGCTCAGAGCCTGATAGGCCAGTGCTGGTGGTGTGGGTGCAATTTGTGTTTGTGATGTCACTTGTGGCTCAGTGCCTGATAGGCCAGTGCTTGTCCTGTGGGTGCAGTTTGTGTTTGTGATGTCCCTTGTGGCTCAGTGCCTGATAGGCCAGTGCTGGTGGTGTGGGTGCAGTTTGTGTTTGTGATGTCACTTGTGGCTCAGTGCCTGATAGGCCAGTGCTGGTGATGTGGGTGCAGTTTGTGTTTGTGATGTCCCTTGTGGCTCAGTGCCTGATAGGCCAGTGCTGGTCACATGGCTGCAGTTTGTGGTTGTGATGTCACTTGTGGCTCAGTGCCTGATAGGCCAGTGCTGGTCACATGGCTGCAGTTTGTGTTTGTGATGTCACTTGTGGCTCAGTGCCTGATAGGCCAGTGCTGGTCCTGTGGGTGCAGTTTGTGGTTGTGATGTCACTTGTGGCTCAGTGCCTGATAGGCCAGTGCTGGTGGTGTGGGTGCAATTTGTGTTTGTGATGTCACTTGTGGCTCAGTGCCTGATAGGCCAGTGCTGGTGATGTGGGTGCAGTTTGTGGTTGTGATGTCACTTGTGGCTCAGTGCCTGGTGGGCCAGTGCTGGTGATGTGGGTGCAGTTTGTGGTTGTGATGTCACTTGTGGCTCAGTGCCTGATAGGCCAGTGCTGGTGATGTGGCTGAAATTTGTGTTTGTGATGTCACTTGTGGCTCAGTGCCTGGTGGGCCAGTGCTGGTGATGTGGCTGCAGATTGTGTTTGTGATGTCACTTGTGGCTCAGTGCCTGATAGGCCAGTGTTGGTGATGTGGGTGCAGTTTGTGTTTGTGATGTCACTTGTGGCTCAGAGCCTGATAGGCCAGTGCTGGTGGTGTGGGTGCAATTTGTGTTTGTGATGTCACTTGTGGCTCAGTGCCTGATAGGCCAGTGCTTGTCCTGTGGGTGCAGTTTGTGTTTGTGATGTCACTTGTGGCTAAGTGCCTGATAGGCCAGTGCTGGTGATGTGGGTGCAGTTTGTGTTTGTGATGTCACTTGTGGCTCAGTGCCCGATAGGCCAGTGCTTGTGGTGTGGGTGCAGTTTGTGGTTGTGATGTCACTTGTGGCTCAGTGCCTGATAGGCCAGTGCTGGTCCTGTGGGTGCAGTTTGTGGTTGTGATGTCACTTGTGGCTCAGTGCCTGATAGGCCAGTGTTGGTGATGTGGGTGCAGTTTGTGGTTGTGATGTCACTTGTGGCTCAGTGCCTGATAGGCCAGTGCTGGTGATGTGGCTGCAGTTTGTGTTTGTGATGTCACTTGTGGCTCAGTGCCTGATAGGCCAGTGCTGGTCACATGGCTGCAGTTTGTGTTTGTGATGTCACTTGTGGCTCAGTGCCTGATAGGCCAGTGCTGGTGGTGTGGGTGCAGTTTCTGTTTGTGAGGTCGCTTGTGGCTCAGTGCCTGATAGGCCAGTGCTTGTCCTGTGGCTGCAGTTTGTGTTTGTGATGTCCCTTGTGGCTCAGTGCCTGATAGGCCAGTGCTGGTGATGTGGGTGCAGTTTGTGTTTGTGATGTCACTTGTGGCTCAGTGCCTGATAGGCCAGTGCTGGTCCTGTGGGTGCAGTTTGTGGTTGTGATGTCACTTGTGGCTCAGTGCCTGATAGGCCAGTGTTGGTGATGTGGGTGCAGTTTGTGGTTGTGATGTCACTTGTGGCTCAGTGCCTGATAGGCCAGTGCTGGTCCTGTGGGTGCAATTTGTGGTTGTGATATCACTTGTGGCTCAGTGCCTGATAGGCCAGTGCTGGTGGTGTGGGTGCAGTTTCTGTTTGTGAGGTCGCTTGTGGCTCAGTGCCTGATAGGCCAGTGTTGGTGATGTGGCTGCAGTTTGTGGTTGTGATGTCACTTGTGGCTCAGTGCCTGATAGGCCAGTGCTGGTGATGTGGCTGCAGTTTGTGTTTGTGATGTCACTTTTGGCTCAGTTTCTGGTGGGCCAGTGTTGGTGATGTGGCTGCAGTTTGTGGTTGTGATGTCACTTGTGGCTCAGTGCCTGATAGGCCAGTGCTGGTCCTGTGGGTGCAGTTTGTGGTTGTGATGTCACTTGTGGCTCAGTGCCTGATAGGCCAGTGCTGGTCCTGTGGGTGCAGTTTGTGGTTGTGATGTCACTTGTGGCTCAGTGCCTGATAGGCCAGTGCTGGTGATGTGGGTGCAGTTTGTGGTTGTGATGTCACTTGTGGCTCAGTGCTTGATAGGCCAGTGCTGGTGATGTGGCTGCAATTTGAGGTTGTGATGTCACTTGTGGCTCAGTGCCTGATAGGCCAGTGCTGGTCACATGGCTGCAGTTTGTGTTTGTGATGTCACTTGTGGCTCAGTGCCTGAAAGGCCAGTGCTGGTGATGTGGGTGCAGTTTGTGTTTGTGATGTCACTTGTGGCTCAGTGCCTGGTAGGCCAGTGCTGGTGGTGTGGGTGCAGTTTGTGTTTGTGAGGTCGCTTGTGGCTCAGTGCCTGATAGGCCAGTGTTGGTGATGTGGCTGCAGTTTGTGGTTGTGATGTCACTTGTGGCTCAGTGCCTGATAGGCCAGTGCTGGTGATGTGGGTGCAGTTTGTGGTTGTGATGTCACTTTTGGCTCAGTGTCTGGTGGGCCAGTGCTGGTGATGTGGGTGCAGTTTGTGGTTGTGATGTCACTTGTGGCTCAGTGCCTGATAGGCCAGTGCTGGTGATGTGGCTGCAGTTTGTGTTTGTGATGTCACTTGTGGCTCAGTGCCTGGTAGGCCAGTGCTATTGATGTAGGTGGAGTTTATATTTGTGATGTCACTTGTGACTCATTGCCTGATAGGCCAGTACTGGTCCTGTGGGTGCAGTTTGTGTTTGTGATGTCACTTGTGGCTCAGTGCCTGGTGGGCCATTGCTGGTGATGTGGGTGCAGTTTGTGTTTGTGATGTCACTTGTGGCTCAGTGCCTGATAGGCCAGTGCTGGTGACATGGCTGCAGTTTGTGGTTGTGATGTCACTTGTGGCTCAGTGCCTGATGGGCCAGTGCTGGTCCTGTGGGTGCAGTTTGTGTTTGTGATGTCACTTGTGGCTCAGTGCCTGATAGGCCAGTGCTGGTGATGTGGGTGCACTTTGTGTTTGTGATGTCACTTGTGGCTCAGAGCCTGATAGGCCAGTGCTGGTGGTGTGGGTGCAATTTGTGTTTGTGATGTCACTTGTGGCTCAGTGCCTGATAGGCCAGTGCTTGTCCTGTGGGTGCAGTTTGTGTTTGTGATGTCACTTGTGGCTAAGTGCCTGATAGGCCAGTGCTGGTGATGTGGGTGCAGTTTGTGTTTGTGATGTCACTTGTGGCTCAGTGCCTGATAGGCCAGTGCTTGTGGTGTGGGTGCAGTTTGTGGTTGTGATGTCACTTGTGGCTCAGTGCCTGATAGGCCATTGCTGGTCCTGTGGGTGCAGTTTGTGGTTGTGATGTCACTTGTGGCTCAGTGCCTGATAGGCCAGTGTTGGTGATGTGGGTGCAGTTTGTGGTTGTGATGTCACTTGTGGCTCAGTGCCTGATAGGCCAGTGCTGGTCCTGTGGGTGCAATTTGTGGTTGTGATATCACTTGTGGCTCAGTGCCTGATAGGCCAGTGCTGGTGATGTGGGTGGAGTTTGTGTTTGTGATGTCACTTGTGGCTCAGTGCCTGATAGGCCAGTGCTGGTGATGTGGCTGAAATTTGTGTTTGTGATGTCACTTGTGGCTCAGTGCCTGGTAGGCCAGTGCTGGTGGTGTGGGTGCAGTTTGAGGTTGTGATGTCACTTGTGGCTCAGTGCCTGATAGGCCAGTGCTGGTGGTGTGGGTGCAGTTTGTGTTTGTGATGTCACTTTTGGCTCAGTTTCTGGTGGGCCAGTGCTGGTGATGTGGCTGCAGTTTGAGGTTGTGATGTCACTTGTGGCTCAGTGCCTGATAGGCCAGTGCTGGTCACATGGCTGCAGTTTGTGTTTGTGATGTCACTTGTGGCTCAGTGCCTGATAGGCCAGTGCTGGTGATGTGGGTGCAGTTTGTGTTTGTGATGTCCCTTGTGGCTCAGTGCCTGATAGGCCAGTGCTGGTCACATGGCTGCAGTTTGTGGTTGTGATGTCACTTGTGGCTCAGTGCCTGATAGGCCAGTGCTGGTCACATGGCTGCAGTTTGTGTTTGTGATGTCACTTGTGGCTCAGTGCCTGATAGGCCAGTGCTGGTGATGTGGGTGCAGTTTGTGGTTGTGATGTCACTTGTGGCTCAGTGCCTGATAGGCCAGTGCTGGTGATGTGGCTGAAATTTGTGTTTGTGATGTCACTTGTGGCTCAGTGCCTGGTGGGCCAGTGCTGGTGATGTGGCTGCAGATTGTGTTTGTGATGTCACTTGTGGCTCAGTGCCTGATAGGCCAGTGTTGGTGATGTGGGTGCAGTTTGTGTTTGTGATGTCACTTGTGGCTCAGAGCCTGATAGGCCAGTGCTGGTGGTGTGGGTGCAATTTGTGTTTGTGATGTCACTTGTGGCTCAGTGCCTGATAGGCCAGTGCTTGTCCTGTGGGTGCAGTTTGTGTTTGTGATGTCACTTGTGGCTAAGTGCCTGATAGGCCAGTGCTGGTGATGTGGGTGCAGTTTGTGTTTGTGATGTCACTTGTGGCTCAGTGCCTGATAGGCCAGTGCTTGTGGTGTGGGTGCAGTTTGTGGTTGTGATGTCACTTGTGGCTCAGTGCCTGATAGGCCAGTGCTGGTCCTGTGGGTGCATTTTGTGGTTGTGATGTCACTTGTGGCTCAGTGCCTGATAGGCCAGTGTTGGTGATGTGGGTGCAGTTTGTGGTTGTGATGTCACTTGTGGCTCAGTGCCTGATAGGCCAGTGCTGGTCCTGTGGGTGCAATTTGTGGTTGTGATATCACTTGTGGCTCAGTGCCTGATAGGCCAGTGCTGGTGATGTGGCTGCAGTTTGTGTTTGTGATGTCACTTGTGGCTCAGTGCCTGATAGGCCAGTGCTGGTCACATGGCTGCAGTTTGTGTTTGTGATGTCACTTGTGGCTCAGTGCCTGATAGGCCAGTGCTGGTGGTGTGGGTGCAGTTTCTGTTTGTGAGGTCGCTTGTGGCTCAGTGCCTGATAGGCCAGTGCTTGTCCTGTGGCTGCAGTTTGTGTTTGTGATGTCCCTTGTGGCTCAGTGCCTGATAGGCCAGTGCTGGTGATGTGGGTGCAGTTTGTGTTTGTGATGTCACTTGTGGCTCAGTGCCTGATAGGCCAGTGCTGGTCCTGTGGGTGCAGTTTGTGGTTGTGATGTCACTTGTGGCTCAGTGCCTGATAGGCCAGTGTTGGTGATGTGGGTGCAGTTTGTGGTTGTGATGTCACTTGTGGCTCAGTGCCTGATAGGCCAGTGCTGGTCCTGTGGGTGCAATTTGTGGTTGTGATATCACTTGTGGCTCAGTGCCTGATAGGCCAGTGCTGGTGGTGTGGGTGCAGTTTCTGTTTGTGAGGTCGCTTGTGGCTCAGTGCCTGATAGGCCAGTGTTGGTGATGTGGCTGCAGTTTGTGGTTGTGATGTCACTTGTGGCTCAGTGCCTGATAGGCCAGTGCTGGTGATGTGGGTGCAGTTTGTGTTTGTGATGTCACTTTTGGCTCAGTTTCTGGTGGGCCAGTGTTGGTGATGTGGCTGCAGTTTGTGGTTGTGATGTCACTTGTGGCTCAGTGCCTGATAGGCCAGTGCTGGTCCTGTGGGTGCAGTTTGTGGTTGTGATGTCACTTGTGGCTCAGTGCCTGATAGGCCAGTGCTGGTGATGTGGGTGCAGTTTGTGGTTGTGATGTCACTTGTGGCTCAGTGCCTGATAGGCCAGTGCTGGTGATGTGGGTGCAGTTTGTGGTTGTGATGTCACTTGTGGCTCAGTGCCTGATAGGCCAGTGCTGGTCACATGTCTGCAGTTTGTGGTTGTGATGTCACTTGTGGCTGAGTGCCTGATAGGACAGTGCTGGTGATGTGGGTGCAGTTTGTGTTTGTGATGTCACTTGTGGCTCAGTGCCTGAAAGGCCAGTGTTGGTGATGTGGCTGCAGTTTGTGTTTGTGATGTCACTTGTGGCTCAGTGCCTGATAGGCCAGTGCTGGTCACATGGCTGCAGTTTGTGTTTGTGATGTCACTTGTGGCTCAGTGCCTGAAAGGCCAGTGCTGGTGATGTGGGTGCAGTTTGTGTTTGTGATGTCACTTGTGGCTCAGTGCCTGGTAGGCCAGTGCTGGTGGTGTGGGTGCAGTTTGTGTTTGTGAGGTCGCTTGTGGCTCAGTGCCTGATAGGCCAGTGTTGGTGATGTGGCTGCAGTTTGTGGTTGTGATGTCACTTGTGGCTCAGTGCCTGATAGGCCAGTGCTGGTGATGTGGGTGCAGTTTGTGGTTGTGATGTCACTTTTGGCTCAGTGTCTGGTGGGCCAGTGCTGGTGATGTGGGTGCAGTTTGTGGTTGTGATGTCACTTGTGGCTCAGTGCCTGATAGGCCAGTGCTGGTGATGTGGCTGCAGTTTGTGTTTGTGATGTCACTTGTGGCTCAGTGCCTGGTAGGCCAGTGCTATTGATGTAGGTGGAGTTTATATTTGTGATGTCACTTGTGACTCAGTGCCTGATAGGCCAGTACTGGTCCTGTGGGTGCAGTTTGTGTTTGTGATGTCACTTGTGGCTCAGTGCCTGGTGGGCCATTGCTGGTGATGTGGGTGCAGTTTGTGTTTGTGATGTCACTTGTGGCTCAGTGCCTGATAGGCCAGTGCTGGTGACATGGCTGCAGTTTGTGTTTGTGATGTCACTTGTGGCTCAGTGCCTGATGGGCCAGTGCTGGTCCTGTGGGTGCAGTTTGTGTTTGTGATGTCACTTGTGGCTCAGTGCCTGATAGGCCAGTGCTGGTGATGTGGGTGCACTTTGTGTTTGTGATGTCACTTGTGGCTCAGAGCCTGATAGGCCAGTGCTGGTGGTGTGGGTGCAATTTGTGTTTGTGATGTCACTTGTGGCTCAGTGCCTGATAGGCCAGTGCTTGTCCTGTGGGTGCAGTTTGTGTTTGTGATGTCACTTGTGGCTAAGTGCCTGATAGGGCAGTGCTGGTGATGTGGGTGCAGTTTGTGTTTGTGATGTCACTTGTGGCTCAGTGCCTGATAGGCCAGTGCTTGTGGTGTGGGTGCAGTTTGTGGTTGTGATGTCACTTGTGGCTCAGTGCCTGATAGGCCATTGCTGGTCCTGTGGGTGCAGTTTGTGGTTGTGATGTCACTTGTGGCTCAGTGCCTGATAGGCCAGTGTTGGTGATGTGGGTGCAGTTTGTGGTTGTGATGTCACTTGTGGCTCAGTGCCTGATAGGCCAGTGCTGGTCCTGTGGGTGCAATTTGTGGTTGTGATATCACTTGTGGCTCAGTGCCTGATAGGCCAGTGCTGGTGATGTGGGTGGAGTTTGTGTTTGTGATGTCACTTGTGGCTCAGTGCCTGATAGGCCAGTGCTGGTGATGTGGCTGAAATTTGTGTTTGTGATGTCACTTGTGGCTCAGTGCCTGGTAGGCCAGTGCTGGTGGTGTGGGTGCAGTTTGAGGTTGTGATGTCACTTGTGGCTCAGTGCCTGATAGGCCAGTGCTGGTGGTGTGGGTGCAGTTTGTGTTTGTGATGTCACTTTTGGCTCAGTTTCTGGTGGGCCAGTGCTGGTGATGTGGCTGCAGTTTGAGGTTGTGATGTCACTTGTGGCTCAGTGCCTGATAGGCCAGTGCTGGTCACATGGCTGCAGTTTGTGGTTGTGATGTCACTTGTGGCTCAGTGCCTGATAGGCCAGTGCTGGTGATGTGGGTGCAGTTTGTGGTTGTGATGTCACTTTTGGCTCAGTGTCTGGTGGGCCAGTGCTGGTGATGTGGGTGCACTTTGTGTTTGTTATGTCACTTGTGGCTCAGAGCCTGATAGGCCAGTGCTGGTGGTGTGGGTGCAATTTGTGTTTGTGATGTCACTTGTGGCTCAGTGCCTGATAGGCCAGTGCTTGTCCTGTGGGTGCAGTTTGTGTTTGTGATGTCCCTTGTGGCTCAGTGCCTGATAGGCCAGTGCTGGTGGTGTGGGTGCAGTTTGTGTTTGTGATGTCACTTGTGGCTCAGTGCCTGATAGGCCAGTGCTGGTGATGTGGGTGCAGTTTGTGTTTGTGATGTCCCTTGTGGCTCAGTGCCTGATAGGCCAGTGCTGGTCACATGGCTGCAGTTTGTGGTTGTGATGTCACTTGTGGCTCAGTGCCTGATAGGCCAGTGCTGGTCACATGGCTGCAGTTTGTGTTTGTGATGTCACTTGTGGCTCAGTGCCTGATAGGCCAGTGCTGGTCCTGTGGGTGCAGTTTGTGGTTGTGATGTCACTTGTGGCTCAGTGCCTGATAGGCCAGTGCTGGTGGTGTGGGTGCAATTTGTGTTTGTGATGTCACTTGTGGCTCAGTGCCTGATAGGCCAGTGCTGGTGATGTGGGTGCAGTTTGTGGTTGTGATGTCACTTGTGGCTCAGTGCCTGGTGGGCCAGTGCTGGTGATGTGGGTGCAGTTTGTGGTTGTGATGTCACTTGTGGCTCAGTGCCTGATAGGCCAGTGCTGGTCCTGTGGGTGCAGTTTGTGGTTGTGATGTCACTTGTGGCTCAGTGCCTGATAGGCCAGTGCTGGTGGTGTGGGTGCAATTTGTGTTTGTGATGTCACTTGTGGCTCAGTGCCTGATAGGCCAGTGCTGGTCACATGGCTGCAGTTTGTGGTTGTGATGTCACTTGTGGCTCAGTGCCTGGTGGGCCAGTGCTGGTGATGTGGCTGCAGATTGTGTTTGTGATGTCACTTGTGGCTCAGTGCCTGATAGGCCAGTGTTGGTGATGTGGGTGCAGTTTGTGTTTGTGATGTCACTTGTGGCTCAGAGCCTGATAGGCCAGTGCTGGTGGTGTGGGTGCAATTTGTGTTTGTGATGTCACTTGTGGCTCAGTGCCTGATAGGCCAGTGCTTGTCCTGTGGGTGCAGTTTGTGTTTGTGATGTCACTTGTGGCTAAGTGCCTGATAGGCCAGTGCTGGTGATGTGGGTGCAGTTTGTGTTTGTGATGTCACTTGTGGCTCAGTGCCTGATAGGCCAGTGCTTGTGGTGTGGGTGCAGTTTGTGGTTGTGATGTCACTTGTGGCTCAGTGCCTGATAGGCCAGTGCTGGTCCTGTGGGTGCAGTTTGTGGTTGTGATGTCACTTGTGGCTCAGTGCCTGATAGGCCAGTGTTGGTGATGTGGGTGCAGTTTGTGGTTGTGATGTCACTTGTGGCTCAGTGCCTGATAGGCCAGTGCTGGTCCTGTGGGTGCAATTTGTGGTTGTGATATCACTTGTGGCTCAGTGCCTGATAGGCCAGTGCTGGTGATGTGGGTGGAGTTTGTGTTTGTGATGTCACTTGTGGCTCAGTGCCTGATAGGCCAGTGCTGGTGATGTGGCTGAAATTTGTGTTTGTGATGTCACTTGTGGCTCAGTGCCTGGTAGGCCAGTGCTGGTGGTGTGGGTGCAGTTTGAGGTTGTGATGTCACTTGTGGCTCAGTGCCTGATAGGCCAGTGCTGGTCACATGGCTGCAGTTTGTGGTTGTGATGTCACTTGTGGCTCAGTGCCTGATAGGCCAGTGCTGGTCACATGGCTGCAGTTTGTGGTTGTGATGTCACTTGTGGCTCAGTGCCTGATAGGCCAGTGCTGGTGGTGTGGGTGCAGTTTGTGTTTGTGATGTCACTTTTGGCTCAGTTTCTGGTGGGCCAGTGCTGGTGATGTGGGTGCAGTTTGTGGTTGTGATGTCACTTGTGGCTCAGTGCCTGATAGGCCAGTGCTATTGATGTAGGTGGAGTTTATATTTGTGATGTCACTTGTGACTCAGTGCCTGATAGGCCAGTACTGGTCCTGTGGGTGCGGTTTGTGTTTGTGATGTCACTTGTGGCTCAGTGCCTGATAGGCCAGTGCTGGTGATGTGGGTGCAGTTTGTGGTTGTGATGTCACTTGTGGCTCAGTGTCTGATAGGCCAGTGCTGGTCACATGGCTGCAGTTTGTGGTTGTGATGTCACTTGTGGCTCAGTGCCTGATAGGCCAGTGCTGGTGATGTGGGTGCAGTTTGTGGTTGTGATGTCACTTGTGGCTCAGTGCCTCGTGGTCCCGTGCTGGTAGTGTGGGTGCGGTTTGTGTTTGTGATGTCACTTGTGGCTCAGTGCCTGGTGGGCCAGTGCTGGTGATGTGGCTGCAGTTTGAGGTTGTGATGTCACTTGTGGCTCAGTGCCTGATAGGCCAGTGCTGGTCACATGGCTGCAGTTTGTGGTTGTGATGTCACTTGTGGCTCAGTGCCTGATAGGCCAGTGCTGGTGATGTGGGTGCAGTTTGTGGTTGTGATGTCACTTTTGGCTCAGTGTCTGGTGGGCCAGTGCTGGTGATGTGGGTGCACTTTGTGTTTGTGATGTCACTTGTGGCTCAGAGCCTGATAGGCCAGTGCTGGTGGTGTGGGTGCAATTTGTGTTTGTGATGTCACTTGTGGCTCAGTGCCTGATAGGCCAGTGCTTGTCCTGTGGGTGCAGTTTGTGTTTGTGATGTCCCTTGTGGCTCAGTGCCTGATAGGCCAGTGCTGGTGGTGTGGGTGCAGTTTGTGTTTGTGATGT
The DNA here is from genome assembly GCF_036417845.1 of Apteryx mantelli. Lineage (NCBI taxonomy): Eukaryota > Metazoa > Chordata > Aves > Apterygiformes > Apterygidae > Apteryx > Apteryx mantelli. The sequence continues at coordinate 10,513,400 of NC_090001.1, read as the reverse complement.
CCCTTGTGGCTCAGTGCCTGATAGGCCAGTGCTGGTCACATGGCTGCAGTTTGTGGTTGTGATGTCACTTGTGGCTCAGTGCCTGATAGGCCAGTGCTGGTCACATGGCTGCAGTTTGTGTTTGTGATGTCACTTGTGGCTCAGTGCCTGATAGGCCAGTGCTGGTCCTGTGGGTGCAGTTTGTGGTTGTGATGTCACTTGTGGCTCAGTGCCTGATAGGCCAGTGCTGGTGGTGTGGGTGCAATTTGTGTTTGTGATGTCACTTGTGGCTCAGTGCCTGATAGGCCAGTGCTGGTGGTGTGGGTGCACTTTGTGTTTGTGATGTCACTTGTGGCTCAGTGCCTGATAGGCCAGTGCTGGTGATGTGGGTGCAGTTTGTGTTTGTGATGTCACTTGTGGCTCAGTGCCTGGTGGGCCAGTGCTGGTGATGTGGGTGCAGTTTGTGGTTGTGATGTCACTTGTGGCTCAGTGCCTGATAGGCCAGTGCAGGTCACGTGGCTGCAGTTTGTGGTTGTGATGTCACTTGTGGCTCAGTGCCTGGTAGGCCAGTGCTGGTGGTGTGGGTGCGGTTTGTGTTTGTGATGTCACTTGTGGCTCAGTGCCTGATAGGCCAGTGCTGGTGATGTGGCTGAAATTTGTGTTTGTGATGTCACTTGTGGCTCAGTGCCTGGTGGGCCAGTGCTGGTGATGTGGCTGCAGATTGTGTTTGTGATGTCACTTGTGGCTCAGTGCCTGATAGGCCAGTGTTGGTGATGTGGGTGCAGTTTGTGTTTGTGATGTCACTTGTGGCTCAGTGCCTGATAGCCCAGTGCTGGTCCTGTGGGTCCAGTTTGTGGTTGTGATGTCACTTGTGGCTCAGTGCCTGATAGGCCAGTGCTGGTGATGTGGGTGCACTTTGTGTTTGTGATGTCACTTGTGGCTCAGAGCCTGATAGGCCAGTGCTGGTGGTGTGGGTGCAATTTGTGTTTGTGATGTCACTTGTGGCTCAGTGCCTGATAGGCCAGTGCTTGTCCTGTGGGTGCAGTTTGTGTTTGTGATGTCCCTTGTGGCTCAGTGCCTGATAGGCCAGTGCTGGTGATGTGGGTGCAGTTTGTGTTTGTGATGTCACTTGTGGCTCAGTGCCTGATAGGCCAGTGCTGGTGATGTGGGTGCAGTTTGTGGTTGTGATGTCACTTGTGGCTCAGTGCCTGATAGGCCAGTGCTGGTGGTGTGGGTGCAGTTTCTGTTTGTGATGTCACTTGTGGCTCAGTGCCTGATAGGCCAGTGCTGGTCACATGGCTGCAGTTTGTGGTTGTGATGTCACTTGTGGCTCAGTGCCTGATAGGCCAGTGCTGGTGATGTGGGTGCAGTTTGTGGTTGTGATGTCACTTGTGGCTCAGTGCCTGATAGGCCAGTGCTGGTGGTGTGGGTGCAGTTTGTGTTTGTGATGTCACTTGTGGCTCAGTGCCTGATAGGCCAGTGCTGGTGATGTGGGTGCAGTTTGTGGTTGTGATGTCACTTGTGGCTCAGTGCCTGGTGGGCCAGTGCTGGTGATGTGGGTGCAGTTTGTGGTTGTGATGTCACTTGTGGCTCAGTGCCTGATAGGCCAGTGCTGGTGATGTGGCTGCAGTTTGTGGTTGTGATGTCACTTGTGGCTCAGTGCCTGGTAGGCCAGTGCTGGTGGTGTGGCTGAAATTTGTGTTTGTGATGTCACTTGTGATTCACTGCCTGATAGGCCAGTGCTGGTGATGTGGCTGCAGATTGTGTTTGTAATGTCACTTGTGGCTCAGTGCCTGATAGGCCAGTGCTGGTGATGTGGGTGCAGTTTGTGGTTGTGATGTCACTTGTGGCTCAGTGCCTGGTAGGCCAGTGCTGGTCACATGGCTGCAGTTTGTGGTTGTGATGTCACTTGTGGCTCAGTGCCTGGTAGGCCAGTGCTGGTGGTGTGGCTGAAATTTGTGTTTGTGATGTCACTTGTGATTCACTGCCTGATAGGCCAGTGCTGGTGATGTGGCTGCAGATTGTGTTTGTAATGTCACTTGTGGCTCAGTGCCTGATAGGCCAGTGTTGGTGATGTGGGTAGTTTGTGGTTGTGATGTCACTTGTGGCTCAGTGCCTGAAAGGCCAGTGCTGGTCCTGTGGGTGCAGTTTGTGGTTGTGATGTCACTTGTGGCTCAGTGCCTGATAGGCCAGTGCTGGTGGTGTGGGTGCAGTTTGTGTTTGTGAGGTCGCTTGTGGCTCAGTGCCTGATAGGCCAGGGCTGGTGATGTGGGTGCAGTTTGTGTTTGTGATGTCACTTGTGGCTCAGTGCCTGAAAGGCCAGTGCTGGTGATGTGGCGGCAGTTTGTGGTTGTGATGTCACTTGTGGCTCAGTGCCTGGTAGGCCAGTGCTGGGTATGTGGGTGCAGTTGTTGTTTGTGAGGTCGCTTGTGGCTCAGTGCCTGATAGGCCAGTGTTGGTGATGTGGCTGCAGTTTGTGGTTGTGATGTCACTTGTGGCTCAGTGCCTGATAGGCCAGTGCTATTGATGTAGGTGGAGTTTATATTTGTGATGTCCCTTGTGGCTCAGTGCCTGATAGGCCAGTGCTGGTGATGTGGGTGCAGTTTGTGGTTGTGATGTCACTTGTGGCTCAGTGCCTGATAGGCCAGTGCTGGTCCTGTGGGTGCAATTTGTGGTTGTGATATCACTTGTGGCTCAGTGCCTGATAGGCCAGTGCAGGTCACGTGGCTGCAGTTTGTGTTTGTGATGTCACTTGTGGCTCAGTGCCTGATAGGCCAGTGCTGGTGATGTGGGTGCAGTTTGTGGTTGTGATGTCACTTGTGGCTCAGTGCCTGATAGGCCAGTGCTGGTGATGTGGCTGCAATTTGAGGTTGTGATGTCACTTGTGGCTGAGTGCCTGATAGGCCAGTGCTGGTGATGTGGGTGCAGTTTGTGTTTGTGATGTCACTTGTGGCTCAGTGCCTGAAAGGCCAGTGTTGGTGATGTGGGTGCACTTTGTGTTTGTGATGTCACTTGTGGCTCAGAGCCTGATAGGCCAGTGCTGGTGGTGTGGGTGCAGTTTGTGTTTGTGATGTCACTTGTGGCTCAGTGCCTGATAGGCCAGTGCTGGTGATGTGGGTGCAGTTTGTGGTTGTGATGTCACTTGTGGCTCAGTGCCTGATAGGCCAGTGCTGGTGATGTGGGTGCAGTTTGTGGTTGTGATGTCACTTGTGGCTCAGTGCCTGATAGGCCAGTGCAGGTCACGTGGCTGCAGTTTGTGTTTGTGATGTCACTTGTGGCTCAGTGCCTGGTGGGCCAGTGCTGGTGATGTGGGTGCAGTTTGTGGTTGTGATGTCACTTGTGGCTCAGTGCCTGATAGGCCAGTGCAGGTCACGTGGCTGCAGTTTGTGGTTGTGATGTCACTTGTGGCTCAGTGCCTGATAGGCCAGTGCTGGTCACATGGCTGCAGTTTGTGTTTGTGATGTCACTTGTGGCTCAGTGCCTGATAGGCCAGTGCTGGTGATGTGGCTGCAATTTGAGGTTGTGATGTCACTTGTGGCTCAGTGCCTGATAGGCCAGTGCTGGTGATGTGGGTGCAGTTTGTGTTTGTGATGTCACTTGTGGCTCAGTGCCTGAAAGGCCAGTGTTGGTGATGTGGCTGCAGTTTGTGGTTGTGATGTCACTTGTGGCTCAGTGCCTGATAGGCCATTGCTGGTGATGTGGGTGCAGTTTGTGGTTGTGATGTCACTTTTGGCTCATTTTCTGGTGGGCCAGTGCTATTGATGTAGGTGGAGTTTATATTTGTGATGTCACTTGTGACTCAGTGCCTGATAGGCCAGTGCTGGTGATGTGGGTGCAGTTTGTGTTTGTGATGTCACTTGTGGCTCAGTGCCTGGTGGGCCAGTGCTGGTGGTGTGGGTGCAGTTTGTGGTTGTGATGTCACTTGTGGCTCAGTGCCTGGTGGTCCCGTGCTGGTAGTGTGGGTGCACTTTGTGTTTGTGATGTCACTTGTGGCTCAGTGCCTGGTGGGCCAGTGTTGGTGATGTGGCTGCAGTTTGAGGTTGTGATGTCACTTGTGGCTCAGTGCCTGATAGGCCAGTGCTGGTGACATGGCTGCAGTTTGTGGTTGTGATGTCACTTGTGGCTCAGTGCCTGATGGGCCAGTGCTGGTGGTGTGGGTGCAGTTTGTGTTTGTGATGTCACTTGTGGCTCAGTGCCTGATAGGCCAGTGCTGGTGATGTGGGTGCAGTTTGTGGTTGTGATGTCACTTGTGGCTCAGTGACTGATACGCCAGTGCTGGTGATGTGGGTGCACTTTGTGTTTGTGATGTCACTTGTGGCTCAGAGCCTGATAGGCCAGTGCTGGTGGTGTGGGTGCAATTTGTGTTTGTGATGTCACTTGTGGCTCAGTGCCTGATAGGCCAGTGCTTGTCCTGTGGGTGCAGTTTGTGTTTGTGATGTCAATGTGGCTCAGTGCCTGATAGGCCAGTGCTGGTGATGTGGGTGCAGTTTGTGGTTGTGATGTCACTTGTGGCTCAGTGCCTGGTGGGCCAGTGCTGGTGATGTGGGTGCAGTTTGTGGTTGTGATGTCACTTGTGGCTCAGTGCCTGATAGGCCAGTGCTATTGATGTAGGTGGAGTTTATATTTGTGATGTCACTTGTGACTCAGTGCCTGATAGGCCAGTACTGGTCCTGTAGGTGCAGTTTGTGTTTGTGATGTCACTTGTGGCTCAGTGCCTGATAGGCCAGTGCTGGTGATGTGGGTGCAGTTTGTGGTTGTGATGTCACTTGTGGCTCAGTGCCTGATAGGCCAGTGCTGGTCCTGTGGGTGGAATTTGTGGTTGTGATGTCACTTGTGTCTCAGTGCCTGATAGGCCAGTGCTGGTGATGTGGGTGCACTTTGTGTTTGTGATGTCACTTGTGGCTCAGAGCCTGATAGGCCAGTGCTGGTGATGTGGCTGCAATTTGTGTTTGTGATGTCACTTGTGGCTCAGTGCCTGATAGGCCAGTACTGGTCCTGTGGGTGCAGTTTGTGGTTGTGATGTCACTTGTGGCTCAGTGCCTGATAGGCCAGTGCTGGTGGTGTGGGTGCAGTTTCTGTTTGTGATGTCACTTGTGGCTCAGTGCCTGATAGGCCAGTGCTGGTCACATGGCTGCAGTTTGTGGTTGTGATGTCACTTGTGGCTCAGTGCCTGATAGGCCAGTGCTGGTCCTGTGGGTGCAGTTTGTGTTTGTGATGTCCCTTGTGGCTCAGTGCCTGATAGGCCAGGGCTGGTGATGTGGGTGCAGTTTGTGTTTGTGATGTCACTTGTGGCTCAGTGCCTGAAAGGCCAGTGCTGGTGATGTGGCGGCAGTTTGTGGTTGTGATGTCACTTGTGGCTCAGTGCCTGGTAGGCCAGTGCTGGGTATGTGGGTGCAGTTGTTGTTTGTGAGGTCGCTTGTGGCTCAGTGCCTGATAGGCCAGTGTTGGTGATGTGGCTGCAGTTTGTGGTTGTGATGTCACTTGTGGCTCAGTGCCTTATAGGCCAGTGCTATTGATGTAGGTGGAGTTTATATTTGTGATGTCACTTGTGGCTCAGTGCCTGATAGGCCAGTGCTGGTGATGTGGGTGCAGTTTGTGGTTGTGATGTCACTTGTGGCTCAGTGCCTGATAGGCCAGTGCTGGTCCTGTGGGTGCAATTTGTGGTTGTGATATCACTTGTGGCTCAGTGCCTGATAGGCCAGTGCTGGTGGTGTGGGTGCAGTTTGTGGTTGTGATGTCACTTGTGGCTCAGTGCCTGATAGGCCAGTGCTGGTGATGTGGGTGCACTTTGTGTTTGTGATGTCACTTGTGGCTCAGAGCCTGATAGGCCAGTGCTGGTGGTGTGGGTGCAGTTTGTGTTTGTGATGTCACTTGTGGCTCAGTGCCTGATAGGCCAGTGCTGGTGATGTGGGTGCAGTTTGTGGTTGTGATGTCACTTGTGGCTCAGTGCCTGATAGGCCAGTGCAGGTCACGTGGCTGCAGTTTGTGGTTGTGATGTCACTTGTGGCTCAGTGCCTGGTGGGCCAGGGCTGGTGATGTGGGTGCAGTTTGTGGTTGTGATGTCACTTGTGGCTCAGTGCCTGATAGGCCAGTGCAGGTCACGTGGCTGCAGTTTGTGGTTGTGATGTCACTTGTGGCTCAGTGCCTGATAGGCCAGTGCTGGTCACATGGCTGCAGTTTGTGTTTGTGATGTCACTTGTGGCTCAGTGCCTGATAGGCCAGTGCTGGTGATGTGGGTGCAGTTTGTGGTTGTGATGTCACTTGTGGCTCAGTGCCTGATAGGCCAGTGCTGGTGATGTGGCTGCAATTTGAGGTTGTGATGTCACTTGTGGCTCAGTGCCTGATAGGCCAGTGCTGGTGATGTGGGTGCAGTTTGTGTTTGTGATGTCACTTGTGGCTCAGTGCCTGAAAGGCCAGTGTTGGTGATGTGGGTGCACTTTGTGTTTGTGATGTCACTTGTGGCTCAGAGCCTGATAGGCCAGTGCTGGTGGTGTGGGTGCAGTTTGTGTTTGTGATGTCACTTGTGGCTCAGTGCCTGATAGGCCAGTGCTGGTGATGTGGCTGCAGTTTGTGTTTGTGATGTCACTTGTGGCTCAGTGCCTGGTGGTCCCGTGCTGGTAGTGTGGGTGCACTTTGTGGTTGTGATGTCACTTGTGGCTCAGTGCCTGATAGGCCAGTGCAGGTCACGTGGCTGCAGTTTGTGTTTGTGATGTCACTTGTGGCTCAGTGCCTGGTGGGCCAGTGCTGGTGATGTGGGTGCAGTTTGTGGTTGTGATGTCACTTGTGGCTCAGTGCCTGATAGGCCAGTGCAGGTCACGTGGCTGCAGTTTGTGGTTGTGATGTCACTTGTGGCTCAGTGCCTGATAGGCCAGTGCTGGTCACATGGCTGCAGTTTGTGTTTGTGATGTCACTTGTGGCTCAGTGCCTGATAGGCCAGTGCTGGTGATGTGGGTGCAGTTTGTGGTTGTGATGTCACTTGTGGCTCAGTGCCTGATAGGCCACTGCTGGTGATGTGGCTGCAATTTGAGGTTGTGATGTCACTTGTGGCTCAGTGCCTGATAGGCCAGTGCTGGTGATGTGGGTGCAGTTTGTGTTTGTGATGTCACTTGTGGCTCAGTGCCTGAAAGGCCAGTGTTGGTGATGTGGCTGCAGTTTGTGGTTGTGATGTCACTTGTGGCTCAGTGCCTGATAGGCCATTGCTGGTGATGTGGGTGCAGTTTGTGGTTGTGATGTCACTTTTGGCTCAGTTTCTGGTGGGCCAGTGCTGGTGATGTGGCTGCAGTTTGTGGTTGTGATGTCACTTGTGGCTCAGTGCCTGATAGGCCAGTGCTATTGATGTAGGTGGAGTTTATATTTGTGATGTCACTTGTGACTCAGTGCCTGATAGGCCAGTACTGGTCCTGTGGGTGCAGTTTGTGTTTGTGATGTCACTTGTGGCTCAGTGCCTGGTGGGCCAGTGCTGGTGGTGTGGGTGCAGTTTGTGGTTGTGATGTCACTTGTGGCTCAGTGCCTGGTGGTCCCGTGCTGGTAGTGTGGGTGCACTTTGTGTTTGTGATGTCACTTGTGGCTCAGTGCCTGGTGGGCCAGTGCTGGTGATGTGGCTGCAGTTTGAGGTTGTGATGTCACTTGTGGCTCAGTGCCTGATAGGCCAGTGTTGGTGATGTGGGTAGTTTGTGGTTGTGATGTCACTTGTGGCTCAGTGCCTGATGGGCCAGTGCTGGTGGTGTGGGTGCAGTTTGTGTTTGTGATGTCACTTGTGGCTCAGTGCCTGATAGGCCAGTGCTGGTGGTGTGGGTGCAGTTTGTGTTTGTGATGTCACTTGTGGCTCAGTGCCTGATAGGCCAGTGCTGGTGATGTGGGTGCAGTTTGAGGTTGTGATGTCACTTGTGGCTCAGTGCCTGATAGGCCAGTGCTGGTGATGTGGGTGCAGTTTGAGGTTGTGATGTCACTTGTGGCTCAGAGCCTGATAGGCCAGTGCTGGTGGTGTGGGTGCAATTTGTGTTTGTGATGTCACTTGTGGCTCAGTGCCTGATAGGCCAGTGCTATTGATGTAGGTGGAGTTTATATTTGTGATGTCACTTGTGACTCAGTGCCTGATAGGCCAGTACTGGTCCTGTGGGTGCAGTTTGTGTTTGTGATGTCACTTGTGGCTCAGTGCCTGGTGGGCCAGTGCTGGTGGTGTGGGTGCAGTTTGTGGTTGTGATGTCACTTGTGGCTCAGTGCCTGGTGGTCCCGTGCTGGTAGTGTGGGTGCACTTTGTGTTTGTGATGTCACTTGTGGCTCAGTGCCTGGTGGGCCAGTGCTGGTGATGTGGCTGCAGTTTGAGGTTGTGATGTCACTTGTGGCTCAGTGCCTGATAGGCCAGTGCTGGTGACATGGCTGCAGTTTGTGTTTGTGATGTCACTTGTGGCTCAGTGCCTGATAGGCCAGTGCTGGTGATGTGGGTGCACTTTGTGGTTGTGATGTCACTTGTGGCTCAGAGCCTGATAGGCCAGTGCTGGTGGTGTGGGTGCAATTTGTGTTTGTGATGTCACTTGTGGCTCAGTGCCTGATAGGCCAGTGCTGGTGATGTGGGTGCAGTTTGTGTTTTTGATGTCAATGTGGCTCAGTGCCTGATAGGCCAGTGCTGGTGATGTGGGTGCAGTTTGTGTTTGTGATGTCACTTGTGGCTCAGTGCCTGGTGGGCCAGTGCTGGTGATGTGGGTGCAGTTTGTGGTTGTGATGTCACTTGTGGCTCAGTGCCTGATAGGCCAGTGCTGGTCCTGTGGGTGCAATTTGTGTTTGTGATATCACTTGTGGCTCAGTGCCTGATAGGCCAGTGCTGGTGGTGTGGGTGCAGTTTGTGTTTGTGATGTCACTTGTGGCTCAGTGCCTGATAGGCCAGTGCTGGTGATGTGGCTGCAGTTTGTGGTTGTGATGTCACTTGTGGCTCAGTGCCTGATAGGCCAGTGCTATTGATGTAGGTGGAGTTTATATTTGTGATGTCACTTGTGACTCAGTGCCTAATAGGCCAGTACTGGTCCTATGGGTGCAGTTTGTGTTTGTGATGTCACTTGTGGCTCAGTGCCTGATAGGCCAGTGCTGGTGATGTGGGTGCAGTTTGTGGTTGTGATGTCACTTGTGGCTCAGTGCCTGGTGGTCCCGTGCTGGTAGTGTGGGTGCACTTTGTGTTTGTGATGTCACTTGTGGCTCAGTGCCTGGTGGGCCAGTGCTGGTGATGTGGCTGCAGTTTGAGGTTGTGATGTCACTTGTGGCTCAGTGCCTGATAGGCCAGTGCTGGTGACATGGCTGCAGTTTGTGGTTGTGATGTCACTTGTGGCTCAGTGCCTGATGGGCCAGTGCTGGTGGTGTGGGTGCAGTTTCTGTTTGTGAGGTCGCTTGTGGCTCAGTGCCTGATAGGCCAGTGCTTGTCCTGTGGCTGCAGTTTGTGTTTGTGATGTCCCTTGTGGCTCAGTGCCTAATAGGCCAGTGCTGGTGATGTGGGTGCAGTTTGTGTTTGTGATGTCACTTGTGGCTCAGTGCCTGATAGGCCAGTGCTGGTCCTGTGGGTGCAGTTTGTGGTTGTGATGTCACTTGTGGCTCAGTGCCTGATAGGCCAGTGTTGGTGATGTGGGTGCAGTTTGTGGTTGTGATGTCACTTGTGGCTCAGTGCCTGATAGGCCAGTGCTGGTGATGTGGGTGCAGTTTGTGTTTGTGATGTCACTTGTGGCTCAGTGCCTGAAAGGCCAGTGCTGGTGATGTGGCGGCAGTTTGTGGTTGTGATGTCACTTGTGGCTCAGTGCCTGGTAGGCCAGTGCTGGGTATGTGGGTGCAGTTGTTGTTTGTGAGGTCGCTTGTGGCTCAGTGCCTGATAGGCCAGTGTTGGTGATGTGGCTGCAGTTTGTGGTTGTGATGTCACTTGTGGCTCAGTGCCTGATAGGCCAGTGCTGGTGATGTGGGTGCAGTTTGTGTTTGTGATGTCACTTTTGGCTCAGTGTCTGGTGGGCCAGTGTTGGTGATGTGGCTGCAGTTTGTGGTTGTGATGTCACTTGTGGCTCAGTGCCTGATAGGCCAGTGCTGGTCCTGTGGGTGCAGTTTGTGGTTGTGATGTCACTTGTGGCTCAGTGCCTGATAGGCCAGTGCTGGTCCTGTGGGTGCAGTTTGTGTTTGTGATGTCACTTGTGGCTCAGTGCCTGATAGGCCAGTGCTGGTGATGTGGGTGCAGTTTGTGGTTGTGATGTCACTTGTGGCTCAGTGCTTGATAGGCCAGTGCTGGTGATGTGGCTGCAATTTGAGGTTGTGATGTCACTTGTGGCTCAGTGCCTGATAGGCCAGTGCTTGTCCTGTGGGTGCAGTTTGTGTTTGTGATGTCACTTGTGGCTCAGTGCCTGATAGGCCAGTGCTGGTGATGTGGGTGCAGTTTGTGTTTGTGATGTCACTTGTGGCTCAGTGCCTGGTAGGCCAGTGCTGGTGGTGTGGGTGCAGTTTGTGTTTGTGAGGTCGCTTGTGGCTCAGTGCCTGATAGGCCAGTGTTGGTGATGTGGCTGCAGTTTGTGGTTGTGATGTCACTTGTGGCTCAGTGCCTGATAGGCCAGTGCTGGTGATGTGGGTGCAGTTTGTGGTTGTGATGTCACTTTTGGCTCAGTGTCTGGTGGGCCAGTGCTGGTGATGTGGGTGCAGTTTGTGGTTGTGATGTCACTTGTGGCTCAGTGCCTGATAGGCCAGTGCTTGTGGTGTGGGTGCAGTTTGTGGTTGTGATGTCACTTTTGGCTCAGTGCCTGATAGGCCAGTGCTGGTCCTGTGGGTGCAGTTTGTGGTTGTGATGTCACTTGTGGCTCAGTGCCTGATAGGCCAGTGTTGGTGGTGTGGGTGCAGTTTGTGGTTGTGATGTCACTTGTGGCTCAGTGCCTGATAGGCCAGTGCTGGTCCTGTGGGTGCAATTTGTGGTTGTGATATCACTTGTGGCTCAGTGCCTGATAGGCCAGTGCTGGTGATGTGGGTGCAGTTTGTGTTTGTGATGTCACTTGTGGCTCAGTGCCTGATAGGCCAGTGTTGGTGATATGGGTAGTTTGTGGTTGTGATGTCACTTGTGGCTCAGTGCCTGATAGGCCAGTGCTGGTCACATGGCTGCAGTTTGTGTTTGTGATGTCACTTGTGGCTCAGTGCCTGATAGGCCAGTGCTGGTGATGTGGGTGCACTTTGTGTTTGTGATGTCACTTGTGGCTCAGTGCCTGATAGGCCAGTGCTGGTGATGTGGGTGCAATTTGAGGTTGTGATGTCACTTGTGGCTCAGTGCCTGATAGGCCAGTGCTGGTGATGTGGCTGCAATTTGAGGTTGTGATGTCACTTGTGGCTCAGTGCCTGATAGGCCAGTGCTGGTCACATGGCTGCAGTTTGTGTTTGTGATGTCACTTGTGGCTCAGTGCCTGAAAGGCCAGTGCTGGTGATGTGGGTGCAGTTTGAGGTTGTGATGTCACTTTTGGCTCAGTGCCTGATAGGCCAGTGCTTGTCCTGTGGGTGCAGTTTGTGTTTGTGATGTCACTTGTGGCTAAGTGCCTGATAGGCCAGTGCTGGTGATGTGGGTGCAGTTTGTGTTTGTGATGTCACTTGTGGCTCAGTGCCTGATAGGCCAGTACTGGTCCTGTGGGTGCAGTTTGAGGTTGTGATGTCACTTGTGGCTCAGTGCCTGATAGGCCAGTGCTGGTGGTGTGGGTGCAGTTTCTGTTTGTGATGTCACTTGTGGCTCAGTGCCTGATAGGCCAGTGCTGGTCACATGGCTGCAGTTTGTGGTTGTGATGTCACTTGTGGCTCAGTGCCTGATAGGCCAGTGCTGGTCACATGGCTGCAGTTTGTGGTTGTGATGTCACTTGTGGCTCAGTGCCTGATAGGCCAGTGCTGGTGATGTGGGTGCAGTTTGTGGTTGTGATGTCACTTGTGGCTCAGTGCCTGATAGGCCAGTGTTGGTGATGTGGGTGCAGTTTGTGGTTGTGATGTCACTTGTGGCTCAGTGCCTGATAGGCCAGTGCTGGTCCTGTGGGTGCAATTTGTGGTTGTGATATCACTTGTGGCTCAGTGCCTGATAGGCCAGTGCTGGTGATGTGGGTGCAGTTTGTGTTTGTGATGTCACTTGTGGCTCAGTGCCTGATAGGCCAGTGCTGGTGATGTGGGTGCAGTTTGTGGTTGTGATGTCACTTGTGGCTCAGTGCCTGATAGGCCAGTGCAGGTCACGTGGCTGCAGTTTGTGGTTGTGATGTCACTTGTGGCTCAGTGCCTGGTAGGCCAGTGCTGGTGGTGTGGGTGCGGTTTGTGGTTGTGATGTCACTTGTGGCTCAGTGCCTGATAGGCCAGTGCTGATGATGTGGCTGAAATTTGTGTTTGTGATGTCACTTGTGGCTCAGTGCCTGGTGGGCCAGTGCTGGTGATGTGGCTGCAGATTGTGTTTGTGATGTCACTTGTGGCTCAGTGCCTGATAGGCCATTGCTGGTGATGTGGGTGCAGTTTGTGGTTGTGATGTCACTTGTGGCTCAGTGCCTGATGGGCCAGTGTTGGTGATGTGGGTGCAGTTTGTGGTTGTGATGTCACTTGTGGCTCAGTGCCTGATAGGCCAGTGCTGGTCCTGTGGGTGCAATTTGTGGTTGTGATATCACTTGTGGCTCAGTGCCTGATAGGCCAGTGCTGGGTATGTGGGTGCAGTTGGTGTTTGTGAGGTCGCTTGTGGCTCAGAGCCTGATAGGCCAGTGCTGGTGGTGTGGGTGCAGTTTGTGGTTGTGATGTCACTTGTGTCTCAGTGCCTGATAGGCCAGTGCTGGTGATGTGGGTGCAGTTTGTGTTTGTGATGTCACTTTTGGCTCAGTGCCTGGTAGGCCAGTGCTGGTGGTGTGGGTGCGGTTTGTGGTTGTGATGTCACTTGTGGCTCAGTGCCTGATAGGCCAGTGCTGGTGATGTGGCTGAAATTTGTGTTTGTGATGTCACTTGTGGCTCAGTGCCTGGTGGGCCAGTGCTGGTGATGTGGCTGCAGATTGTGTTTGTGATGTCACTTGTGGCTCAGTGCCTGATAGGCCAGTGTTGGTGATGTGGGTAGTTTGTGGTTGTGATGTCACTTGTGGCTCAGTGCCTGATAGGCCAGTGCTGGTGATGTGGGTGCAGTTTGTGGTTGTGATGTCACTTGTGGCTCAGTGCCTGATAGGCCAGTGCTGGTGATGTGGCTGCAATTTGAGGTTGTGATGTCACTTGTGGCTCAGTGCCTGATAGGCCAGTGCTGGTCACATGGCTGCAGTTTGTGTTTGTGATGTCACTTGTGGCTCAGTGCCTGATAGGCCAGTGCTGGTGATGTGGGTGCAGTTTGTGGTTGTGATGTCACTTGTGGCTCAGTGCCTGATAGGCCAGTGCTTGTGGTGTGGGTGCAGTTTGTGGTTGTGATGTCACTTGTGGCTCAGTGCCTGATAGGCCAGTGCTGGTCCTGTGGGTGCAGTTTGTGGTTGTGATGTCACTTGTGGCTCAGTGCCTGATAGGCCAGTGTTGGTGATGTGGGTGCAGTTTGTGGTTGTGATGTCACTTGTGGCTCAGTGCCTGATAGGCCAGTGCTGGTCACATGGCTGCAATTTGTGTTTGTGATGTCACTTGTGGCTCAGTGCCTGATAGGCCAGTGCTGGTGATGTGGGTGCAGTTTGTGTTTGTGATGTCACTTGTGGCTCAGAGCCTGATAGGCCAGTGCTGGTGGTGTGGGTGCAATTTGTGTTTGTGATGTCACTTGTGGCTCAGTGCCTGATAGGCCAGTGCTGGTGATGTGGGTGCAATTTGAGGTTGTGATGTCACTTGTGGCTCAGTGCCTGATAGGCTAGTGCTGGTCACATGGCTGCAGTTTGTGTTTGTGATGTCACTTGTGGCTCAGTGCCTGAAAGGCCAGTGCTGGTGATGTGGGTGCAGTTTGAGGTTGTGATGTCACTTTTGGCTCAGTGTCTGGTGGGCCAGTGCTGGTGATGTGGCTGCAGTTTGTGGTTGTGATGTCACTTGTGGCTCAGTGCCTGATAGGCCAGTGCTGGTGATGTGGGTGCAGTTTGTGTTTGTGATGTCACTTGTGGCTCAGTGCCTGATAGGCCAGTGCTGGTGATGTGGGTGCAGTTTGTGGTTGTGATGTCACTTGTGGCTCAGTGCCTGATAGGCCAGTGCTGGTGATGTGGGTGCAGTTTGTGGTTGTGATGTCACTTGTGGCTCAGTGCCTGATAGGCCAGTGCTGGTAGTGTGGGTGCAATTTGAGGTTGTGATGTCACTTGTGGCTCAGTGCCTGATAGGCCAGTGCTGGTGGTGTGGGTGCACTTTGTGTTTGTGATGTCACTTGTGGCTCAGTGCCTGATAGGCCAGTGCTGGTGATGTGGGTGCAGTTTGTGGTTGTGATGTCACTTGTGGCTCAGTGCCTGATAGGCCAGTGCTGGTGGTGTGGGTGCAGTTTGTGTTTGTGAGGTCGCTTGTGGCTCAGAGCCTGATAGGCCAGTGCTGGTGGTGTGGGTGCAGTTTGTGGTTGTGATGTCACTTGTGGCTCAGTGCCTGGTGGGCCAGTGCTGGTGGTGTGGGTGCAGTTTGTGGTTGTGATGTCACTTGTGGCTCAGTGCCTGATAGGCCAGTGCTGGTGGTGTGGGTGCAGTTTCTGTTTGTGATGTCACTTGTGGCTCAGTGCCTGATAGGCCAGTGCTGGTCACATGGCTGCAGTTTGTGGTTGTGATGTCACTTGTGGCTCAGTGCCTGATAGGCCAGTGCTGGTCACATGGCTGCAGTTTGTGGTTGTGATGTCACTTGTGGCTCAGTGCCTGATAGGCCAGTGCTGGTGATGTGGGTGCAGTTTGTGGTTGTGATGTCACTTGTGGCTCAGTGCCTGATAGGCCAGTGTTGGTGATGTGGGTGCAGTTTGTGTTTGTGATGTCACTTGTGGCTCAGTGCCTGATAGGCCAGTGCTGGTCCTGTGGGTGGAATTTGTGGTTGTGATATCACTTGTGGCTCAGTGCCTGATAGGCCAGTGCTGGTGATGTGGGTGCAGTTTGTGGTTGTGATGTCACTTGTGGCTCAGTGCCTGATAGGCCAGTGCTGGTGATGTGGGTGCAGTTTGTGGTTGTGATGTCACTTGTGGCTCAGTGCCTGATAGGCCAGTGCTGGTGGTGTGGGTGCACTTTGTGTTTGTGATGTCACTTGTGGCTCAGTGCCTGATAGGCCAGTGCTTGTCCTGTGGGTGCAGTTTGTGTTTGTGATGTCACTTGTGGCTCAGTGCCTGATAGGCCAGTGCAGGTCACGTGGCTGCAGTTTGTGGTTGTGATGTCACTTGTGGCTCAGTGCCTGGTAGGCCAGTGCTGGTGGTGTGGGTGCGGTTTGTGGTTGTGATGTCACTTGTGGCTCAGTGCCTGATAGGCCAGTGCTGATGATGTGGCTGAAATTTGTGTTTGTGATGTCACTTGTGGCTCAGTGCCTGGTGGGCCAGTGCTGGTGATGTGGGTGCTCTTTGTGTTTGTGATGTCACTTGTGGCTCAGTGCCTGATAGGCCAGTGCTGGTCCTGTGGGTGCAATTTGTGGTTGTGATATCACTTGTGGCTCAGTGCCTGATAGGCCAGTGCTGGGTATGTGGGTGCAGTTGGTGTTTGTGAGGTCGCTTGTGGCTCAGAGCCTGATAGGCCAGTGCTGGTGGTGTGGGTGCAGTTTGTGGTTGTGATGTCACTTGTGGCTCAGTGCCTGATAGGCCAGTGCTGGTGATGTGGGTGCAGTTTGTGTTTGTGATGTCACTTTTGGCTCAGTGCCTGATAGGCCAGTGCTGGTGATGTGGGTGCAGTTTGTGGTTGTGATGTCACTTGTGGCTCAGTGCCTGATAGGCCAGTGCAGGTCACGTGGCTGCAGTTTGTGGCTGTGATGTCACTTGTGGCTCAGTGCCTGGTAGGCCAGTGCTGGTGGTGTGGGTGCGGTTTGTGGTTGTGATGTCACTTGTGGCTCAGTGCCTGATAGGCCAGTGCTGGTGATGTGGCTGAAATTTGTGTTTGTGATGTCACTTGTGGCTCAGTGCCTGGTGGGCCAGTGCTGGTGATGTGGCTGCAGATTGTGTTTGTGATGTCACTTGTGGCTCAGTGCCTGATAGGCCAGTGTTGGTGATGTGGGTAGTTTGTGGTTGTGATGTCACTTGTGGCTCAGTGCCTGATAGGCCAGTGCTGGTGATGTGGGTGCAATTTGAGGTTGTGATGTCACTTGTGGCTCAGTGCCTGATAGGCCAGTGCTGGTGGTGTGGGTGCAGTTTGTGTTTGTGATGTCACTTGTGGCTCAGTGCCTGATAGGCCAGTGCTGGTGACATGGCTGCAGTTTGTGGTTGTGATGTCACTTGTGGCTCAGTGCCTGATAGGCCAGTGCTGGTGATGTGGGTGCAGTTTGTGGTTGTGATGTCACTTGTGGCTCAGTGCCTGATAGGCCAGTACTGGTCACATGGCTGCAGTTTGTGGTTGTGATGTCACTTGTGGCTCAGTGCCTGATAGGCCAGTGCTGGTGGTGTGGGTGCAGTTTCTGTTTGTGATGTCACTTGTGGCTCAGTGCCTGATAGGCCAGTGCTGGTCACATGGCTGCAGTTTGTGGTTGTGATGTCACTTGTGGCTCAGTGCCTGATAGGCCAGTGCTGGTCACATGGCTGCAGTTTGTGGTTGTGATGTCACTTGTGGCTCAGTGCCTGATAGGCCAGTGCTGGTGATGTGGGTGCAGTTTGTGGTTGTGATGTCACTTGTGGCTCAGTGCCTGATAGGCCAGTGCTGGTGATGTGGGTGCAGTTTGTGTTTGTGATGTCACTTGTGGCTCAGTGCCTGATAGGCCAGTACTGGTCCTGTGGGTGCAGTTTGTGGTTGTGATGTCACTTGTGGCTCAGTGCCTGATAGGCCAGTGCTGGTGGTGTGGGTGCAGTTTCTGTTTGTGATGTCACTTGTGGCTCAGTGCCTGATAGGCCAGTGCTGGTCACATGGCTGCAGTTTGTGGTTGTGATGTCACTTGTGGCTCAGTGCCTGATAGGCCAGTGCTGGTCACATGGCTGCAGTTTGTGGTTGTGATGTCACTTGTGGCTCAGTGCCTGATAGGCCAGTGCTGGTGATGTGGGTGCAGTTTGTGGTTGTGATGTCACTTGTGGCTCAGTGCCTGATAGGCCAGTGTTGGTGATGTGGGTGCAGTTTGTGTTTGTGATGTCACTTGTGGCTCAGTGCCTGATAGGCCAGTGCTGGTCCTGTGGGTGGAATTTGTGGTTGTGATATCACTTGTGGCTCAGTGCCTGATAGGCCAGTGCTGGTGATGTGGGTGCAGTTTGTGGTTGTGATGTCACTTGTGGCTCAGTGCCTGATAGGCCAGTGCTGGTGATGTGGGTGCAGTTTGTGGTTGTGATGTCACTTGTGGCTCAGTGCCTGATAGGCCAGTGCTGGTGGTGTGGGTGCACTTTGTGTTTGTGATGTCACTTGTGGCTCAGTGCCTGATAGGCCAGTGCTTGTCCTGTGGGTGCAGTTTGTGTTTGTGATGTCACTTGTGGCTCAGTGCCTGATAGGCCAGTGCAGGTCACGTGGCTGCAGTTTGTGGTTGTGATGTCACTTGTGGCTCAGTGCCTGGTAGGCCAGTGCTGGTGGTGTGGGTGCGGTTTGTGGTTGTGATGTCACTTGTGGCTCAGTGCCTGATAGGCCAGTGCTGATGATGTGGCTGAAATTTGTGTTTGTGATGTCACTTGTGGCTCAGTGCCTGGTGGGCCAGTGCTGGTGATGTGGCTGCAGATTGTGTTTGTGATGTCACTTGTGGCTCAGTGCCTGATAGGCCATTGCTGGTGATGTGGGTGCTCTTTGTGTTTGTGATGTCACTTGTGGCTCAGTGCCTGATAGGCCAGTGCTGGGTATGTGGGTGCAGTTGGTGTTTGTGAGGTCGCTTGTGGCTCAGAGCCTGATAGGCCAGTGCTGGTGGTGTGGGTGCAGTTTGTGGTTGTGATGTCACTTGTGGCTCAGTGCCTGATAGGCCAGTGCTGGTGATGTGGGTGCAGTTTGTGTTTGTGATGTCACTTTTGGCTCAGTGCCTGATAGGCCAGTGCTGGTGATGTGGGTGCAGTTTGTGGTTGTGATGTCACTTGTGGCTCAGTGCCTGATAGGCCAGTGCAGGTCACGTGGCTGCAGTTTGTGGCTGTGATGTCACTTGTGGCTCAGTGCCTGGTAGGCCAGTGCTGGTGGTGTGGGTGCGGTTTGTGGTTGTGATGTCACTTGTGGCTCAGTGCCTGATAGGCCAGTGCTGGTGATGTGGCTGAAATTTGTGTTTGTGATGTCACTTGTGGCTCAGTGCCTGGTGGGCCAGTGCTGGTGATGTGGCTGCAGATTGTGTTTGTGATGTCACTTGTGGCTCAGTGCCTGATAGGCCAGTGTTGGTGATGTGGGTAGTTTGTGGTTGTGATGTCACTTGTGGCTCAGTGCCTGATAGGCCAGTGCTGGTGATGTGGGTGCAATTTGAGGTTGTGATGTCACTTGTGGCTCAGTGCCTGATAGGCCAGTGCTGGTGGTGTGGGTGCAGTTTGTGTTTGTGATGTCACTTGTGGCTCAGTGCCTGATAGGCCAGTGCTGGTGACATGGCTGCAGTTTGTGGTTGTGATGTCACTTGTGGCTCAGTGCCTGATAGGCCAGTGCTGGTGATGTGGGTGCAGTTTGTGGTTGTGATGTCACTTGTGGCTCAGTGCCTGATAGGCCAGTGCTTGTGGTGTGGGTGCAGTTTGTGGTTGTGATGTCACTTGTGGCTCAGTGCCTGATAGGCCAGTGCTGGTCCTGTGGGTGCAGTTTGTGGTTGTGATGTCACTTGTGGCTCAGTGCCTGATAGGCCAGTGTTGGTGATGTGGGTGCAGTTTGTGGTTGTGATGTCACTTGTGGCTCAGTGCCTGATAGGCCAGTGCTGGTCCTGTGGGTGCAATTTGTGGTTGTGATATCACTTGTGGCTCAGTGCCTGATAGGCCAGTGCTGGTGATGTGGGTGCAGTTTGTGGTTGTGATGTCACTTGTGGCTCAGTGCCTGATAGGCCAGTGCTGGTGATGTGGGTGCAGTTTGTGGTTGTGATGTCACTTGTGGCTCAGTGCCTGATAGGCCAGTGCAGGTCACGTGGCTGCAGTTTGTGGTTGTGATGTCACTTGTGGCTCAGTGCCTGATAGGCCAGTGCTGGTGATGTGGCTGAAATTTGTGTTTGTGATGTCACTTGTGGCTCAGTGCCTGGTGGGCCAGTGCTGGTGATGTGGGTGCAGTTTGTGTTTGTGATGTCACTTGTGGCTCAGTGCCTGATAGGCCAGTGTTGGTGATGTGGGTAGTTTGTGGTTGTGATGTCACTTGTGGCTCAGTGCCTGATAGGCCAGTGCAGGTCACGTGGCTGCAGTTTGTGGTTGTGATGTCACTTGTGGCTCAGTGCCTGATAGGCCAGTGCTGGTGATGTGGGTGCACTTTGTGTTTGTGATGTCACTTGTGGCTCAGTGCCTGATAGGCCAGTGCTGGTGATGTGGGTGCAATTTGAGGTTGTGATGTCACTTGTGGCTCAGTGCCTGATAGGCCAGTGCTGGTGATGTGGCTGCAATTTGAGGTTGTGATGTCACTTGTGGCTCAGTGCCTGATAGGCCAGTGCTGGTCACATGGCTGCAGTTTGTGTTTGTGATGTCACTTGTGGCTCAGTGCCTGAAAGGCCAGTGCTGGTGATGTGGGTGCAGTTTGAGGTTGTGATGTCACTTTTGGCTCAGTGTCTGGTGGGCCAGTGCTGGTGATGTGGCTGCAGTTTGTGGTTGTGATGTCACTTGTGGCTCAGTGCCTGATAGGCCAGTGCTGGTGATGTGGGTGCAGTTTGTGTTTGTGATGTCACTTGTGGCTCAGTGCCTGATAGGCCAGTGCTGGTGATGTGGGTGCAGTTTGTGGTTGTGATGTCACTTGTGGCTCAGTGCCTGATAGGCCAGTGCTGGTGATGTGGGTGCAGTTTGTGTTTGTGATGTCACTTGTGGCTCAGAGCCTGATAGGCCAGTGCTGGTAGTGTGGGTGCAATTTGAGGTTGTGATGTCACTTGTGGCTCAGTGCCTGATAGGCCAGTGCTGGTGGTGTGGGTGCACTTTGTGTTTGTGATGTCACTTGTGGCTCAGTGCCTGATAGGCCAGTGCTTGTCCTGTGGGTGCAGTTTGTGTTTGTGAGGTCGCTTGTGGCTCAGAGCCTGATAGGCCAGTGCTGGTGGTGTGGGTGCAGTTTGTGGTTGTGATGTCACTTGTGGCTCAGTGCCTGGTGGTCCCGTGCTGGTAGTGTGGGTGCAGGTTGTGGTTGTGATGTCACTTGTGGCTCAGTGCCTGATAGGCCAGTGCTGGTGATGTGGCTGAAATTTGTGTTTGTGATGTCACTTGTGGCTCAGTGCCTGATGGGCCAGTGCTGGTGATGTGGGTGCAGTTTGTGTTTGTGATGTCACTTGTGATTCACTGCCTGATAGGCCAGTGCTGGTGATGTGGGTGCAGTTTGTGGTTGTGATGTCACTTTTGGCTCAGTGTCTGGTGGGCCAGTGTTGGTGATGTGGGTGCAGTTTGTGTTTGTGATGTCACTTGTGGCTCAGTGCCTGATAGGCCAGTGCTGGTGATGTGGGTGCAGTTTGTGGTTGTGATGTCACTTGTGGCTCAGTGCCTGATAGGCCAGTGCTGGTGATGTGGGTGCAGTTTGTGTTTGTGATGTCACTTTTGGCTCAGTGCCTGATAGGCCAGTGCTGGTGATGTGGGTGCAGTTTGTGGTTGTGATGTCACTTGTGGCTCAGTGCCTGATAGGCCAGTGCAGGTCACGTGGCTGCAGTTTGTGGTTGTGATGTCACTTGTGGCTCAGTGCCTGGTAGGCCAGTGCTGGTGGTGTGGGTGCGGTTTGTGGTTGTGATGTCACTTGTGGCTCAGTGCCTGATAGGCCAGTACTGGTCCTGTGGGTGCAGTTTGTGGTTGTGATGTCACTTGTGGCTCAGTGCCTGATAGGCCAGTGCTGGTGATGTGGGTGCAGTTTGAGGTTGTGATGTCACTTGTGGCTCAGTGCCTGATAGGCCAGTGCTGGTGGTGTGGGTGCAGTATCTGTTTGTGATGTCACTTGTGGCTGAGTGCTTGATAGGCCAGTGCTGGTGAGGTGGGTGCAGTTTGTGTTTGTGAGGTCACTTGTGGCTCAGAGCCTGATAGGCCATGCTGGTGGTGTGGCTGCAGTTTGTGTTTGTGATGTCACTTGTGGCTGAGTGCCTGATAGGCCAGTACTGGTCCTGTGGGTTTAGTTTGTGGTTGTGATGTCACTTGTGGCTCAGTGCCTGATAGGCCAGTGCTGGTGATGTGGGTGCAGTTTGAGGTTGTGATGTCACTTGTGGCTCAGTGCCTGATAGGCCAGTGCTGGTGATGTGGGTGCAGTTTGTGTTTGTGATGTCACTTGTGGTTCACTGCCTGATAGGCCAGTGCTGGTGATGTGGGTGCAGTTTGTGGTTGTGATGTCACTTGTGGCTCAGTGCGTGATAGGCCAGTGCTATTGATGTAGGTAGAGTTTATATTTGTGATGTCACTTGTGGCTCAGTGCCTGATAGGCCTGTGCTGGTGATATGGCTGCAGTTTGTGGTTGTGATGTCACTTGTGGCTCAGTGCCTGATAGGCGAGTACTGCTGATGTGGGTGCAGTTTGTGTTTGTGATGTCACTTGTGGCTCAGTGCCTGATAGGCCAGTGCTGGTCCTGTGGGTGGAATTTGTGGGTGTGATGTCACTTGTGGCTCAGTGCCTGATAGGCCACTACTACTGATGTGGGTGCAGTTTGTGGTTGTGATGTCACTTGTGGCTCAGTGCCTGATAGGCCAGTGCTGGTGATGTGGCTGAAATTTGTGTTTGTGATGTCACTTGTGGCTGAGTGCCTGAAAGGCCAGTGCTGGTGATGTGGCTGCAGTTTGTGGTTGTGATGTCACTTGTGGCTCAGTGCCTGAAAGGCCAGTGCTGGTGATGTGGCTGCAGTTTGTGTTTGTGATGTCACTTGTGGCTCAGTGCCTGATAGGCCAGTGCTGGTCACATGGCTGCAGTTTGTGTTTGTGATGTCACTTGTGGCTCAGTGCCTGATAGGCCAGTACTGGTCCTGTGGGTGCAGTTTGTGTTTGTGATGTCACTTGTGGCTCAGTGCCTGATAGGCCAGTGCTGGTGCTGTGGCTGCAGTTTGTGGTTGTGATGTCACTTGTGGCTCAGTGCCTGATAGGCCAGTGCTGGTCACATGGCTGCAGTTTGTGTTTGTGATGTCACTTGTGGCTCAGTGCCTGAAAGGCCAGTGCTGGTGATGTGGGTGCAGTTTGTGGTTGTGATGTCACTTGTGGCTCAGTGCCTGATAGGCCAGTGCTGGTAGTGTGGGTGCAATTTGAGGTTGTGATGTCACTTGTGGCTCAGTGCCTGATAGGCCAGTGCTGGTGGTGTGGGTGCACTTTGTGTTTGTGATGTCACTTGTGGCTCAGTGCCTGATAGGGCAGTGCTTGTCCTGTGGGTGCAGTTTGTGTTTGTGAGGTCGCTTGTGGCTCAGAGCCTGATAGGCCAGTGCTGGTGGTGTGGGTGCAGTTTGTGGTTGTGATGTCACTTGTGGCTCAGTGCCTGGTGGTCCCGTGCTGGTAGTGTGGGTGCAGGTTGTGGTTGTGATGTCACTTGTGGCTCAGTGCCTGATAGGCCAGTGCTGGTGATGTGGCTGAAATTTGTGTTTGTGATGTCACTTGTGGCTCAGTGCCTGATGGGCCAGTGCTGGTGATGTGGGTGCAGTTTGTGTTTGTGATGTCACTTGTGATTCACTGCCTGATAGGCCAGTGCTGGTGATGTGGGTGCAGTTTGTGGTTGTGATGTCACTTTTGGCTCAGTGTCTGGTGGGCCAGTGTTGGTGATGTGGGTGCAGTTTGTGTTTGTGATGTCACTTGTGGCTCAGTGCCTGATAGGCCAGTGCTGGTGATGTGGGTGCAGTTTGTGGTTGTGATGTCACTTGTGGCTCAGTGCCTGATAGGCCAGTGCTGGTGATGTGGGTGCAGTTTGTGTTTGTGATGTCACTTTTGGCTCAGTGCCTGATAGGCCAGTGCTGGTGATGTGGGTGCAGTTTGTGGTTGTGATGTCACTTGTGGCTCAGTGCCTGATAGGCCAGTGCAGGTCACGTGGCTGCAGTTTGTGGTTGTGATGTCACTTGTGGCTCAGTGCCTGGTAGGCCAGTGCTGGTGGTGTGGGTGCGGTTTGTGGTTGTGATGTCACTTGTGGCTCAGTGCCTGATAGGCCAGTGCTGGTGGTGTGGGTGCAGTTTGTGGTTGTGATGTCACTTGTGGCTCAGTGCCTGATAGGCCAGTGCTGGTGATGTGGGTGCAGTTTGAGGTTGTGATGTCACTTGTGGCTCAGTGCCTGATAGGCCAGTGCTGGTGGTGTGGGTGCAGTATCTGTTTGTGATGTCACTTGTGGCTGAGTGCTTGATAGGCCAGTGCTGGTGAGGTGGGTGCAGTTTGTGTTTGTGAGGTCACTTGTGGCTGAGTGCCTGATAGGCCAGTGCTTGTCCTGTGGGTGCAGTTTGTGATTGTGAGGTCGCTTGTGGCTCAGTGCCTGATAGGCCAGTGCTGGTGATGTGGGTGCAGTTTGTGGTTGTGATGTCACTTGTGGCTCAGTGCCTGGTGGGCCAGTGCTGGTGATGTGGGTGCACTTTGTGTTTGTGATGTCACTTGTGGCTCAGTGCCTGATAGGCCAGTGCTGGTGATGTGGGTGCAGTTTGTGTTTGTGATGTCACTTGTGGCTCAGTGCCTGATAGGCCAGTGCTGGTGATGTGGGTGCAGTTTGTGGTTGTGATGTCACTTGTGGCTCAGTGCGTGATAGGCCAGTGCTATTGATGTAGGTAGAGTTTATATTTGTGATGTCACTTGTGGCTCAGTGCCTGATAGGCCTGTGCTGGTGATATGGCTGCACTTTGTGGTTGTGATGTCACTTGTGGCTCAGTGCCTGATAGGCGAGTACTGCTGATGTGGGTGCAGTTTGTGTTTGTGATGTCACTTGTGGCTCAGTGCCTGATAGGCCAGTGCTGGTCCTGTGGGTGGAATTTGTGGGTGTGATGTCACTTGTGGCTCAGTGCCTGATAGGCCACTACTACTGATGTGGGTGCAGTTTGTGGTTGTGATGTCACTTGTGGCTCAGTGCCTGATAGGCCAGTGCTGGTGCTGTGGCTGCAGTTTGTGGTTGTGATGTCACTTGTGGCTCAGTGCCTGAAAGGCCAGTGCTGGTGATGTGGCTGCAATTTGAGGTTGTGATGTCACTTGTGGCTCAGTGCCTGATAGGCCAGTGCTGGTCACATGGCTGCAGTTTGTGTTTGTGATGTCACTTGTGGCTCAGTGCCTGAAAGGCCAGTGCTGGTGATGTGGGTGCAGTTTGTGGTTGTGATGTCACTTGTGGCTCAGTGTCTGGTGGGCCAGTGCTGGTGATGTGGCTGCAATTTGTGGTTGTGATGTCACTTGTGGCTCAGTGCCTGATAGGCAGGTGCTGGTGATGTGGGTGCAGTTTGTGGTTGTGATGTCACTTGTGGCTCAGTGCCTGATAGGCCAGTGCTGGTGATGTGGGTGCAGTTTGTGGTTGTGATGTCACTTGTGGCTCAGTGCCTGATAGGCCAGTGCTGGTCCTGTGGGTGCAATTTGTGGTTGTGATATCACTTGTGGCTCAGTGCCTGATAGGCCAGTGCTGGGTATGTGGGTGCAGTTTGTGTTTGTGAGGTCGCTTGTGGCTCAGAGCCTGATAGGCCAGTGCTGGTGGTGTGGGTGCAGTTTGTGGTTGTGATGTCACTTGTGGCTCAGTGCCTGATAGGCCAGTGCTGGTGATGTGGGTGTAGTTTGTGTTTGTGATGTCACTTTTGGCTCAGTGTCTGGTGGGCCAGTGTTGGTGATGTGGCTGCAGTTTGTGGTTGTGATGTCACTTGTGGCTCAGTGCCTGATAGGCCAGTGCTGGTGATGTGGGTGCAGTTTGTGGTTGTGATGTCACTTGTGGCTCAGTGCCTGATGGGCCAGTGCTGGTGATGTGTGTGCAGTTTGTGTTTGTGATGTCACTTGTGATTCACTGCCTGATAGGCCAGTGCTGGTGATGTGGGTGCAGTTTGTGTTTGTGATGTCACTTGTGGCTCAGTGCCTGATAGGCCAGTGCTGGTGATGTGGGTGCAGTTTGTGGTTTTGATGTCACTTGTGGCTCAGTGCCTGGTGGTCCCGTGCTGGCAGTGTGGGTGCAGTTTGTGTTTGTGATGTCACTTGTGGCTCAGTGCCTGATAGGCCAGTGCTGGTGGTGTGGGTGCACTTTGTGTTTGTGATGTCACTTGTGGCTCAGTGCCTGATAGGCCAGTGCTGGTGATGTGGGTGCAGTTTGTGTTTGTGAGGTCACTTGTGGCTCAGTGCCTGATAGGCCAGTGCTGGTGATGTGGGTGCAGTTTGTGTTTGTGATGTCACTTGTGGCTCAGTGCCTGATAGGCCAGTGCTGGTGATATGGGTGCAGTTTGTGTTTGTGATGTCACTTGTGGCTCAGTGCCTGATAGGCCAGTGCTGGTGATGTGGGTGCAGTTTGAGGTTGTGATGTCACTTGTGGCTCAGTGCCTGATAGGCCAGTGCTGGTCCTGTGGGTGCAGTTTGTGGTTGTGATGTCACTTGTGGCTCAGTGCCTGATAGGCCAGTGCTGGTGATGTGGGTGCAGTTTGTGTTTGTGATGTCACTTGTGGCTCAGTGCCTGGTGGGCCAGTGCTGGTGATGTGGCTGCAGTTTGAGGTTGTGATGTCACTTGTGGCTCAGTGCCTGATAGGCCAGTGCTGGTGGTGTGGGTGCAGTTTGTGTTTGTGATGTCACTTGTGGCTCAGTGCCTGATAGGCCAGTGCTGGTGATGTGGGTGCAGTTTGAGGTTGTGATGTCACTTGTGGCTCAGTGCCTGATAGGCCAGTGCTATTGATGTAGGTGGAGTTTATATTTGTGATGTCACTTGTGGCTCAGTGCCTGATAGGCCAGTGCTGGTGATGTGGGTGCAGTTTGTGTTTGTGATGTCACTTGTGGCTCAGTGCCTGATAGGCCAGTGCTGGTCCTGTGGGTGCAGTTTGTGGTTGTGATGTCACTTGTGGCTCAGTGCCTGATAGGCCAGTGCTGGTGATGTGGCTGCAGTTTGAGGTTGTGATGTCACTTGTGGCTCAGTGCCTGATGGGCCAGTGCTGGTGATGTGTGTGCAGTTTGTGTTTGTGATGTCACTTGTGGCTCAGTGCCTGATAGGCCAGTGTTGGTGATGTGGGTGCAGTTTGTGTTTGTGATGTCACTTGTGGCTCAGTGCCTGATAGGCCAGTGCTGGTCCTGTGGGTGCAGTTTGTGGTTGTGATGTCACTTGTGGCTCAGTGCCTGGTGGTCCCGTGCTGGTAGTGTGGGTGCAGGTTGTGGTTGTGATGTCACTTGTGGCTCAGTGCCTGATAGGCCAGTGCTGGTCACATGGCTGCAGTTTGTGTTTGTGATGCCACTTGTGGCTCAGTGCCTGATAGGCCAGTGCTGGTCACATGGCTGCAGTTTGTGTTTGTGATGTCACTTGTGGCTGAGTGCTTGATAGGCCAGTGCTGGTGAGGTGGGTGCAGTTTGTGTTTGTGAGGTCACTTGTGGCTCAGAGCCTGATAGGCCATGCTGGTGGTGTGGCTGCAGTTTGTGTTTGTGATGTCACTTGTGGCTGAGTGCCTGATAGGCCAGTACTGGTCCTGTGGGTTTAGTTTGTGGTTGTGATGTCACTTGTGGCTCAGTGCCTGATAGGCCAGTGCTGGTGATGTGGGTGCAGTTTGTGGTTGTGATGTCACTTGTGGCTCAGTGCCTGATGGGCCAGTGCTGGTGATGTGGGTGCAGTTTGTGTTTGTGATGTCACTTGTGATTCACTGCCTGATAGGCCAGTGCTGGTGATGTGGGTGCAGTTTGAGGTTGTGATGTCACTTGTGGCTCAGTGCCTGATAGGCCAGTGCTGGTGATGTGGGTGCAGTTTGTGGTTGTGATGTCACTTGTGGCTCAGTGCCTGATAGGCCAGTGCTGGTGATGTGGGTGCAGTTTGTGGTTGTGATGTCACTTGTGGCTCAGTGCCTGATAGGCCAGTGCTGGTGATGTGGGTGCAGTTTGTGGTTGTGATGTCACTTGTGGCTCAGTGCCTGATAGGCCAGTGCTTGTGGTGTGGGTGCAGTTTGTGGTTGTGATGTCACTTGTGGCTCAGTGCCTGATAGGCCAGTGCTGGTCCTGTGGGTGCAGTTTGTGGTTTTGATGTCACTTGTGGCTCAGTGCCTGGTGGTCCCGTGCTGGTAGTGTGGGTGCACTTTGTGTTTGTGATGTCACTTGTGGCTCAGTGCCTGATAGGCCAGTGCTGGTGGTGTGGGTGCACTTTGTGTTTGTGATGTCACTTGTGGCTCAGTGCCTGATAGGCCAGTGCTTGTCCTGTGGGTGCAGTTTGTGTTTGTGAGGTCACTTGTGGCTCAGTGCCTGATAGGCCAGTGCTGGTGATGTGGGTGCAGTT
The DNA here is from genome assembly GCF_036417845.1 of Apteryx mantelli. Classification (NCBI taxonomy): domain Eukaryota; kingdom Metazoa; phylum Chordata; class Aves; order Apterygiformes; family Apterygidae; genus Apteryx; species Apteryx mantelli. Next base: position 10,485,937 of record NC_090001.1, on the reverse strand, counting down.
TGTGTTTGTGATGTCACTTGTGGCTCAGTGCCTGATAGGCCAGTGCTGGTGATGTGGGTGCAGTTTGTGTTTGTGATGTCACTTGTGGCTCAGTGCCTGATAGGCCAGTGCTGGTGATGTGGGTGCAGTTTGTGGTTGTGATGTCACTTGTGGCTCAGTGCCTGATAGGCCAGTGCTGGTGGTGTGGGTGCAGTATCTGTTTGTGATGTCACTTGTGGCTCAGTGCCTGATAGGCAGGTGCTGGTGATGTGGGTGCAGTTTGTGGTTGTGATATCACTTGTGGCTCAGTGCCTGATAGGCCAGTGCTGGTGATGTGGGTGCAGTTTGTGTTTGTGATGTCACTTGTGGCTCAGTGCCTGGTGGGCCAGTGCTGGTGATGTGGCTGCAGTTTGAGGTTGTGATGTCACTTGTGGCTCAGTGCCTGATAGGCCAGTGCTGGTGACATGGCTGCAGTTTGTGGTTGTGATGTCACTTGTGGCTCAGTGCCTGATGGGCCAGTGCTGGTGGTGTGGGTGCAGTTTGTGGTTGTGATGTCACTTGTGGCTCAGTGCCTGGTCGTCCCGTGCTGGTAGTGTGGGTGCAGTTTGTGTTTGTGATGTCACTTGTGGCTCAGAGCCTGATAGGCCAGTGCTGGTGGTGTGGGTGCACTTTGTGTTTGTGATGTCACTTGTGGCTCAGTGCCTGATAGGCCAGTGCTGGTGATGTGGGTGCAGTTTGTGTTTGTGATGTCACTTGTGGCTCAGTGCCTGATAGGCCAGTGCTGGTGATGTGGGTGCAGTTTGTGGTTGTGATGTCACTTGTGGCTCAGTGCCTGATAGGCCAGTGCTGGTGATGTGGGTGCAGTTTGTGGTTGTGATGTCACTTGTGGCTCAGTGCCTGATAGGCCAGTACTGGTCCTGTGGGTTTAGTTTGTGGTTGTGATGTCACTTGTGGCTCAGTGCCTGGTGGGCCAGTGCTGGTGATGTGGGTGCACTTTGTGTTTGTGATGTCACTTGTGGCTCAGTGCCTGATAGGCCAGTGCTGGTGATGTGGGTGCAGTTTGTGTTTGTGATGTCACTTGTGGTTCACTGCCTGATAGGCCAGTGCTGGTGATGTGGGTGCAGTTTGTGGTTGTGATGTCACTTGTGGCTCAGTGCGTGATAGGCCAGTGCTATTGATGTAGGTAGAGTTTATATTTGTGATGTCACTTGTGGCTCAGTGCCTGATAGGCCTGTGCTGGTGATATGGCTGCAGTTTGTGGTTGTGATGTCACTTGTGGCTCAGTGCCTGATAGGCGAGTACTGCTGATGTGGGTGCAGTTTGTGTTTGTGATGTCACTTGTGGCTCAGTGCCTGATAGGCCAGTGCTGGTCCTGTGGGTGGAATTTGTGGGTGTGATGTCACTTGTGGCTGAGTGCCTGAAAGGCCAGTGCTGGTGATGTGGCTGCAGTTTGTGGTTGTGATGTCACTTGTGGCTCAGTGCCTGAAAGGCCAGTGCTGGTGATGTGGCTGCAGTTTGTGTTTGTGATGTCACTTGTGGCTCAGTGCCTGATAGGCCAGTGCTGGTCACATGGCTGCAGTTTGTGTTTGTGATGTCACTTGTGGCTCAGTGCCTGATAGGCCAGTGTTGGTGATGTGGGTGCAGTTTGTGGTTGTGATGTCACTTGTGGCTCAGTGCCTGATAGGCCAGTGCTGGTGCTGTGGGTGCAGTTTGTGGTTGTGATGTCACTTGTGGCTCAGTGCCTGAAAGGCCAGTGCTGGTGATGTGGCTGCAGTTTGTGGTTGTGATGTCACTTGTGGCTCAGTGCCTGATAGGCCAGTGCTGGTGATGTGGCTGCAGTTTGTGTTTGTGATGTCACTTGTGGCTCAGTGCCTGATAGGCCAGTGCTGGTCACATGGCTGCAGTTTGTGTTTGTGATGTCACTTGTGGCTCAGTGCCTGATAGGCCAGTACTGGTCCTGTGGGTGCAGTTTGTGGTTGTGATGTCACTTGTGGCTCAGTGCCTGATAGGCCAGTGCTGGTGCTGTGGCTGCAGTTTGTGGTTGTGATGTCACTTGTGGCTCAGTGCCTGAAAGGCCAGTGCTGGTGATGTGGCTGCAATTTGAGGTTGTGATGTCACTTGTGGCTCAGTGCCTGATAGGCCAGTGCTGGTCACATGGCTGCAGTTTGTGTTTGTGATGTCACTTGTGGCTCAGTGCCTGAAAGGCCAGTGCTGGTGATGTGGGTGCAGTTTGTGGTTGTGATGTCACTTGTGGCTGAGTGCCTGATAGGCCAGTGCTGGTGATGTGGGTGCAGTTTGTGTTTGTGAGGTCACTTGTGGCTCAGTGCCTGATAGGCCAGTGCTTGTCCTGTGGGTGCAGTTTGTGTTTGTGATGTCACTTGTGGCTCAGTGCCTGATAGGCCAGTGCTGGTGATGTGGGTGCAGTTTGTGGTTGTGATGTCACTTGTGGCTCAGTGCCTGATAGGCCAGTGTTGGTGATGTGGGTGCAGTTTGTGGTTGTGATGTCACTTGTGGCTCAGTGCCTGATAGGCCAGTGCTTGTCCTGTGGGTGCAATTTGTGGTTGTGATATCACTTGTGGCTCAGTGCCTGATAGGCCAGTGCTGGGTATGTGGGTGCAGTTGGTGTTTGTGAGGTCGCTTGTGGCTCAGAGCCTGATAGGCCAGTGCTGGTGGTGTGGGTGCAGTTTGTGGTTGTGATGTCACTTGTGGCTCAGTGCCTGATAGGCCAGTGCTGGTGATGTGGGTGTAGTTTGTGTTTGTGATGTCACTTTTGGCTCAGTGTCTGGTGGGCCAGTGTTGGTGATGTGGCTGCAGTTTGTGGTTGTGATGTCACTTGTGGCTCAGTGCCTGATAGGCCAGTGCTGGTGATGTGGGTGCAGTTTGTGGTTGTGATGTCACTTGTGGCTCAGTGCCTGATGGGCCAGTGCTGGTGATGTGGGTGCAGTTTGTGTTTGTGATGTCACTTGTGATTCACTGCCTGATAGGCCAGTGCTGGTGATGTGGGTGCAGTTTGTGGTTGTGATGTCACTTGTGGCTCAGTGCCTGATAGGCCAGTGCTGGTGATGTGGGTGCAGTTTGTGGTTTTGATGTCACTTGTGGCTCAGTGCCTGGTGGTCCCGTGCTGGTAGTGTGGGTGCAGTTTGTGTTTGTGATGTCACTTGTGGCTCAGTGCCTGATAGGCCAGTGCTGGTGGTGTGGGTGCACTTTGTGGTTGTGATGTCACTTGTGGCTCAGTGCCTGATAGGCCAGTGCTTGTCCTGTGGGTGCAGTTTGTGTTTGTGAGGTCACTTGTGGCTCAGTGCCTGATAGGCCAGTGCTATTGATGTAGGTGGAGTTTATATTTGTGATGTCACTTGTGGCTCAGTGCCTGATAGGCCAGTGCTGGTGATGTGGGTGCAGTTTGTGTTTGTGATGTCACTTGTGGCTCAGTGCCTGATAGGCCAGTGCTGGTCCTGTGGGTGCAGTTTGTGGTTGTGATGTCACTTGTGGCTCAGTGCCTGATAGGCCAGTGCTGGTGATGTGGGTGCAGTTTGTGTTTGTGATGTCACTTGTGGCTCAGTGCCTGGTGGGCCAGTGCTGGTGATGTGGCTGCAGTTTGAGGTTGTGATGTCACTTGTGGCTCAGTGCCTGATAGGCCAGTGCTGGTGATGTGGGTGCAGTTTGTGTTTGTGATGTCACTTGTGGCTCAGTGCCTGATAGGCCAGTGCTGGTGATGTGGGTGCAGTTTGAGGTTGTGATGTCACTTGTGGCTCAGTGCCTGATAGGCCAGTGCTGGTCCTGTGGGTGGAATTTGTGGTTGTGATGTCACTTGTGGCTCAGTGCCTGATAGGCCAGTGCTGGTGATGTGGCTGCAGTTTGAGGTTGTGATGTCACTTGTGGCTCAGTGCCTGATGGGCCAGTGCTGGTGATGTGTGTGCAGTTTGTGTTTGTGATGTCACTTGTGGCTCAGTGCCTGATAGGCCAGTGTTGGTGATGTGTGTGCAGTTTGTGTTTGTGATGTCACTTGTGGCTCAGTGCCTGATAGGCCAGTGCTGGTCCTGTGGGTGCAGTTTGTGTTTGTGATGTCACTTGTGGCTCAGTGCCTGATAGGCCAGTGCTGGTGGTGTGGGTGCAGTTTCTGTTTGTGATGTCACTTGTGGCTCAGTGCCTGATAGGCCAGTGCTGGTCACATGGCTGCAGTTTGTGTTTGTGATGCCACTTGTGGCTCAGTGCCTGATAGGCCAGTGCTGGTCACATGGCTGCAATTTGTGTTTGTGATGTCACTTGTGGCTGAGTGCTTGATAGGCCAGTGCTGGTGGTGTGGGTGCAGTTTGTGTTTGTGATGTCACTTGTGGCTCAGAGCCTGATAGGCCATGCTGGTGGTGTGGCTGCAGTTTGTGTTTGTGATGTCACTTGTGGCTGAGTGCCTGATAGGCCAGTACTGGTCCTGTGGGTTTAGTTTGTGGTTGTGATGTCACTTGTGGCTCAGTGCCTGATAGGCCAGTGCTGGTGATGTGGGTGCAGTTTGTGGTTGTGATGTCACTTGTGGCTCAGTGCCTGATGGGCCAGTGCTGGTGATGTGGGTGCAGTTTGTGTTTGTGATGTCACTTGTGATTCACTGCCTGATAGGCCAGTGCTGGTGATGTGGGTGCAGTTTGTGGTTTTGATGTCACTTGTGGCTCAGTGCCTGGTGGTCCCGTGCTGGTAGTGTGGGTGCACTTTGTGTTTGTGATGTCACTTGTGGCTCAGTGCCTGATAGGCCAGTGCTGGTGGTGTGGGTGCACTTTGTGTTTGTGATGTCACTTGTGGCTCAGTGCCTGATAGGCCAGTGCTTGTCCTGTGGGTGCAGTTTGTGTTTGTGAGGTCACTTGTGGCTCAGTGCCTGATAGGCCAGTGCTGGTGATGTGGGTGCAGTTTGTGTTTGTGATGTCACTTGTGGCTCAGTGCCTGATAGGCCAGTGCTGGTGATGTGGGTGCAGTTTGTGGTTGTGATGTCACTTGTGGCTCAGTGCCTGATAGGCCAGTGCTGGTGATGTGGGTGCAGTTTGTGTTTGTGATGTCACTTGTGGCTCAGTGCCTGATAGGCCAGTGCTGGTGGTGTGGGTGCAGTATCTGTTTGTGATGTCACTTGTGGCTCAGTGCCTGATAGGCAGGTGCTGGTGATGTGGGTGCAGTTTGTGGTTGTGATATCACTTGTGGCTCAGTGCCTGATAGGCCAGTGCTGGTGATGTGGGTGCAGTTTGTGTTTGTGATGTCACTTGTGGCTCAGTGCCTGGTGGGCCAGTGCTGGTGATGTGGCTGCAGTTTGAGGTTGTGATGTCACTTGTGGCTCAGTGCCTGATAGGCCAGTGCTGGTGATGTGGGTGCAGTTTGTGGTTGTGATGTCACTTGTGGCTGAGTGCCTGATAGGCCAGTGTTGGTGATGTGGGTGCAGTTTGTGGTTGTGATGTCACTTGTGGCTCAGTGCCTGATAGGCCAGTGCTGGTGATGTGGCTGAAATTTGTGTTTGTGATATCACTTGTGGCTCAGTGCCTGATAGGCCAGTGCTGGGTATGTGGGTGCAGTTTGTGTTTGTGATGTCACTTGTGGCTCAGTGCCTGATAGGCCAGTGCTGGTGATGTGGGTGCAGTTTGTGGTTGTGATGTCACTTGTGGCTCAGTGCCTGATGGGCCAGTGCTGGTGATGTGGGTGCAGTTTGTGTTTGTGATGTCACTTGTGATTCACTGCCTGATAGGCCAGTGCTGGTGATGTGGGTGCAGTTTGAGGTTGTGATGTCACTTGTGGCTCAGTGCCTGATAGGCCAGTGCTGGTGATGTGGGTGCAGTTTGTGGTTTTGATGTCACTTGTGGCTCAGTGCCTGGTGGGCCCGTGCTGGTAGTGTGGGTGCACTTTGTGTTTGTGATGTCACTTGTGGCTCAGTGCCTGATAGGCCAGTGCTGGTGGTGTGGGTGCACTTTGTGTTTGTGATGTCACTTGTGGCTCAGTGCCTGATAGGCCAGTGCTTGTCCTGTGGGTGCAGTTTGTGTTTGTGAGGTCACTTGTGGCTCAGTGCCTGATAGGCCAGTGCTGGTGATGTGGGTGCAGTTTGTGTTTGTGATGTCACTTGTGGCTCAGTGCCTGATAGGCCAGTGCTGGTGATGTGGGTGCAGTTTGTGTTTGTGATGTCACTTGTGGCTCAGTGCCTGATAGGCCAGTGCTGGTGATGTGGGTGCAGTTTGTGGTTGTGATGTCACTTGTGGCTCAGTGCCTGATAGGCCAGTGCTGGTGGTGTGGGTGCAGTATCTGTTTGTGATGTCACTTGTGGCTCAGTGCCTGATAGGCCAGTGCTGGTGATGTGGGTGCAGTTTGTGGTTGTGATATCACTTGTGGCTCAGTGCCTGATAGGCCAGTGCTGGTGATGTGGGTGCAGTTTGTGTTTGTGATGTCACTTGTGGCTCAGTGCCTGGTGGGCCAGTGCTGGTGATGTGGCTGCAGTTTGAGGTTGTGATGTCACTTGTGGTTCACTGCCTGATAGGCCAGTGCTGGTGACATGGCTGCAGTTTGTGGTTGTGATGTCACTTGTGGCTCAGTGCCTGATGGGCCAGTGCTGGTGGTGTGGGTGCAGTTTGTGGTTGTGATGTCACTTGTGGCTCAGTGCCTGATAGGCCAGTGCTGGTGGTGTGGGTGCAGTTTGTGTTTGTGATGTCACTTGTGGCTCAGTGCCTGATAGGCCAGTGCTGGTGATGTGGGTGCAGTTTGTGGTTGTGATGTCACTTGTGGCTCAGTGCCTGGTCGTCCCGTGCTGGTAGTGTGGGTGCACTTTGTGTTTGTGATGTCACTTGTGGCTCAGAGCCTGATAGGCCAGTGCTGGTGGTGTGGGTGCACTTTGTGTTTGTGATGTCACTTGTGGCTCAGTGCCTGATAGGCCAGTGCTTGTCCTGTGGGTGCAGTTTGTGGTTGTGATGTCACTTGTGGCTCAGTGCCTGATAGGCCAGTGCTGGTGATGTGGGTGCAGTTTCTGTTTGTGATGTCACTTGTGGCTCAGTGCCTGATAGGCCAGTGCTGGTGATGTGGGTGCAGTTTGTGGTTGTGATGTCACTTGTGGCTCAGTGCCTGATAGGCCAGTGCTGGTGATGTGGCTGCAATTTGAGGTTGTGATGTCACTTGTGGCTCAGTGCCTGATAGGCCAGTACTGGTCCTGTGGGTTTAGTTTGTGGTTGTGATGTCACTTGTGGCTCAGTGCCTGGTGGGCCAGTGCTGGTGATGTGGGTGCACTTTGTGTTTGTGATGTCACTTGTGGCTCAGTGCCTGATAGGCCAGTGCTGGTGATGTGGGTGCAGTTTGTGGTTGTGATGTCACTTGTGGCTCAGTGCGTGATAGGCCAGTGCTATTGATGTAGGTAGAGTTTATATTTGTGATGTCACTTGTGGCTCAGTGCCTGATAGGCCTGTGCTGGTGATATGGCTGCAGTTTGTGGTTGTGATGTCACTTGTGGCTCAGTGCCTGATAGGCGAGTACTGCTGATGTGGGTGCAGTTTGTGTTTGTGATGTCACTTGTGGCTCAGTGCCTGATAGGCCAGTGCTGGTCCTGTGGGTGGAATTTGTGGGTGTGATGTCACTTGTGGCTCAGTGCCTGATAGGCCACTACTACTGATGTGGGTGCAGTTTGTGGTTGTGATGTCACTTGTGGGTCAGTGCCTGATAGGCCAGTGCTGGTGAGGTGGCTGAAATTTGTGTTTGTGATGTCACTTGTGGCTGAGTGCCTGAAAGGCCAGTGCTGGTGATGTGGCTGCAGTTTGTGGTTGTGATGTCACTTGTGGCTCAGTGCCTGAAAGGCCAGTGCTGGTGATGTGGCTGCAGTTTGTGTTTGTGATGTCACTTGTGGCTCAGTGCCTGATAGGCCAGTGCTGGTCACATGGCTGCAGTTTGTGTTTGTGATGTCACTTGTGGCTCAGTGCCTGATAGGCCAGTACTGGTCCTGTGGGTGCAGTTTGTGGTTGTGATGTCACTTGTGGCTCAGTGCCTGATAGGCCAGTGCTGGTGCTGTGGCTGCAGTTTGTGGTTGTGATGTCACTTGTGGCTCAGTGCCTGAAAGGCCAGTGCTGGTGATGTGGCTGCAATTTGAGGTTGTGATGTCACTTGTGGCTCAGTGCCTGATAGGCCAGTGCTGGTCACATGGCTGCAGTTTGTGTTTGTGATGTCACTTGTGGCTCAGTGCCTGAAAGGCCAGTGCTGGTGATGTGGGTGCAGTTTGTGGTTGTGATGTCACTTGTGGCTCAGTGTCTGGTGGGCCAGTGCTGGTGATGTGGCTGCAGTTTGTGGTTGTGATGTCACTTGTGGCTCAGTGCCTGATAGGCCAGTGCTGGTGATGTGGCTGCAGTTTGTGTTTGTGATGTCACTTGTGGCTCAGTGCCTGATAGGCCAGTGCTGGTCACATGGCTGCAGTTTGTGGTTGTGATGTCACTTGTGGCTCAGTGCCTGATAGGCCAGTGCTGGTCACATGGCTGCAGTTTGTGTTTGTGATGTCACTTGTGGCTCAGTGCCTGATAGGCCAGTGCTGGTGATGTGGCTGCAATTTGAGGTTGTGATGTCACTTGTGGCTCAGTGCCTGATAGGCCAGTGCTGGTGATGTGGGTGCAGTTTGTGTTTGTGATGTCACTTGTGGCTCAGTGCCTGAAAGGCCAGTGTTGGTGATGTGGGTGCAGTTTGTGTTTGTGATGTCACTTGTGGCTCAGTGCCTGATAGGCCAGTGCTGGTCCTGTGGGTGGAATTTGTGGGTGTGATGTCACTTGTGGCTCAGTGCCTGATAGGCCACTACTACTGATGTGGGTGCAGTTTGTGGTTGTGATGTCACTTGTGGCTCAGTGCCTGATAGGCCAGTGCTGGTGCTGTGGCTGCAGTTTGTGGTTGTGATGTCACTTGTGGCTCAGTGCCTGAAAGGCCAGTGCTGGTGATGTGGCTGCAATTTGAGGTTGTGATGTCACTTGTGGCTCAGTGCCTGATAGGCCAGTGCTGGTCACATGGCTGCAGTTTGTGTTTGTGATGTCACTTGTGGCTCAGTGCCTGAAAGGCCAGTGCTGGTGATGTGGGTGCAGTTTGTGGTTGTGATGTCACTTGTGGCTCAGTGTCTGGTGGGCCAGTGCTGGTGATGTGGCTGCAATTTGTGGTTGTGATGTCACTTGTGGCTCAGTGCCTGATAGGCCAGTGTTGGTGATGTGGGTGCAGTTTGTGGTTGTGATGTCACTTGTGGCTCAGTGCCTGATAGGCCAGTGCTGGTCCTGTGGGTGCAATTTGTGGTTGTGATATCACTTGTGGCTCAGTGCCTGATAGGCCAGTGCTGGGTATGTGGGTGCAGTTTGTGTTTGTGAGGTCGCTTGTGGCTCAGAGCCTGATAGGCCAGTGCTGGTGGTGTGGGTGCAGTTTGTGGTTGTGATGTCACTTGTGGCTCAGTGCCTGATAGGCCAGTGCTGGTGATGTGGGTGTAGTTTGTGTTTGTGATGTCACTTTTGGCTCAGTGTCTGGTGGGCCAGTGTTGGTGATGTGGCTGCAGTTTGTGGTTGTGATGTCACTTGTGGCTCAGTGCCTGATAGGCCAGTGCTGGTGATGTGGGTGCAGTTTGTGGTTGTGATGTCACTTGTGGCTCAGTGCCTGATGGGCCAGTGCTGGTGATGTGGGTGCAGTTTGTGTTTGTGATGTCACTTGTGATTCACTGCCTGATAGGCCAGTGCTGGTGATGTGGGTGCAGTTTGTGTTTGTGATGTCACTTGTGGCTCAGTGCCTGATAGGCCAGTGCTGGTGATGTGGGTGCAGTTTGTGTTTGTGATGTCACTTGTGGCTCAGTGCCTGATAGGCCAGTGCTATTGATGTAGGTGGAGTTTATATTTGTGATGTCACTTGTGGCTCAGTGCCTGATAGGCCAGTGCTGGTGATGTGGGTGCAGTTTGTGGTTGTGATGTCACTTGTGGCTCAGTGCCTGATAGGCCAGTGCTGGTCCTGTGGGTGCAGTTTGTGGTTGTGATGTCACTTGTGGCTCAGTGCCTGATAGGCCAGTGCTGGTGATGTGGGTGCAGTTTGTGTTTGTGATGTCACTTGTGGCTCAGTGCCTGGTGGGCCAGTGCTGGTGATGTGGCTGCAGTTTGAGGTTGTGATGTCACTTGTGGCTCAGTGCCTGATAGGCCAGTGCTGGTGGTGTGGGTGCAGTTTGTGTTTGTGATGTCACTTGTGGCTCAGTGCCTGATAGGCCAGTGCTGGTGATGTGGGTGCAGTTTGAGGTTGTGATGTCACTTGTGGCTCAGTGCCTGATAGGCCAGTGCTATTGATGTAGGTGGAGTTTATATTTGTGATGTCACTTGTGGCTCAGTGCCTGATAGGCCAGTGCTGGTCCTGTGGGTGCAGTTTGTGGTTGTGATGTCACTTGTGGCTCAGTGCCTGGTGGTCCCGTGCTGGTAGTGTGGGTGCAGGTTGTGGTTGTGATGTCACTTGTGGCTCAGTGCCTGATAGGCCAGTGCTGGTCACATGGCTGCAGTTTGTGTTTGTGATGCCACTTGTGGCTCAGTGCCTGATAGGCCAGTGCTGGTCACATGGCTGCAGTTTGTGTTTGTGATGTCACTTGTGGCTGAGTGCTTGATAGGCCAGTGCTGGTGAGGTGGGTGCAGTTTGTGTTTGTGAGGTCACTTGTGGCTCAGAGCCTGATAGGCCATGCTGGTGGTGTGGCTGCAGTTTGTGTTTGTGATGTCACTTGTGGCTGAGTGCCTGATAGGCCAGTACTGGTCCTGTGGGTTTAGTTTGTGGTTGTGATGTCACTTGTGGCTCAGTGCCTGATAGGCCAGTGCTGGTGATGTGGGTGCAGTTTGTGTTTGTGATGTCACTTTTGGCTCAGTGTCTGGTGGGCCAGTGTTGGTGATGTGGGTGCAGTTTGTGTTTGTGATGTCACTTGTGGCTCAGTGCCTGATAGGCCAGTGCTGGTGATGTGGGTGCAGTTTGTGTTTGTGATGTCACTTGTGGCTCAGTGCCTGGTGGTCCCGTGCTGGTAGTGTGGGTGCACTTTGTGTTTGTGATGTCACTTGTGGCTCAGTGCCTGATAGGCCAGTGCTGGTGGTGTGGGTGCACTTTGTGGTTGTGATGTCACTTGTGGCTCAGTGCCTGATAGGCCAGTGCTTGTCCTGTGGGTGCAGTTTGTGTTTGTGAGGTCACTTGTGGCTCAGTGCCTGATAGGCCAGTGCTGGTGATGTGGGTGCAGTTTGTGTTTGTGATGTCACTTGTGGCTCAGTGCCTGATAGGCCAGTGCTGGTGATGTGGGTGCAGTTTGTGTTTGTGATGTCACTTGTGGCTCAGTGCCTGATAGGCCAGTGCTGGTGATGTGGGTGCAGTTTGTGGTTGTGATGTCACTTGTGGCTCAGTGCCTGATAGGCCAGTGCTGGTGGTGTGGGTGCAGTATCTGTTTGTGATGTCACTTGTGGCTCAGTGCCTGATAGGCAGGTGCTGGTGATGTGGGTGCAGTTTGTGGTTGTGATATCACTTGTGGCTCAGTGCCTGATAGGCCAGTGCTGGTGATGTGGGTGCAGTTTGTGTTTGTGATGTCACTTGTGGCTCAGTGCCTGGTGGGCCAGTGCTGGTGATGTGGCTGCAGTTTGAGGTTGTGATGTCACTTGTGGCTCAGTGCCTGATAGGCCAGTGCTGGTGACATGGCTGCAGTTTGTGGTTGTGATGTCACTTGTGGCTCAGTGCCTGATGGGCCAGTGCTGGTGGTGTGGGTGCAGTTTGTGGTTGTGATGTCACTTGTGGCTCAGTGCCTGGTCGTCCCGTGCTGGTAGTGTGGGTGCAGTTTGTGTTTGTGATGTCACTTGTGGCTCAGAGCCTGATAGGCCAGTGCTGGTGGTGTGGGTGCACTTTGTGTTTGTGATGTCACTTGTGGCTCAGTGCCTGATAGGCCAGTGCTGGTGATGTGGGTGCAGTTTGTGTTTGTGATGTCACTTGTGGCTCAGTGCCTGATAGGCCAGTGCTGGTGATGTGGGTGCAGTTTGTGGTTGTGATGTCACTTGTGGCTCAGTGCCTGATAGGCCAGTGCTGGTGATGTGGGTGCAGTTTGTGGTTGTGATGTCACTTGTGGCTCAGTGCCTGATAGGCCAGTACTGGTCCTGTGGGTTTAGTTTGTGGTTGTGATGTCACTTGTGGCTCAGTGCCTGGTGGGCCAGTGCTGGTGATGTGGGTGCACTTTGTGTTTGTGATGTCACTTGTGGCTCAGTGCCTGATAGGCCAGTGCTGGTGATGTGGGTGCAGTTTGTGTTTGTGATGTCACTTGTGGTTCACTGCCTGATAGGCCAGTGCTGGTGATGTGGGTGCAGTTTGTGGTTGTGATGTCACTTGTGGCTCAGTGCGTGATAGGCCAGTGCTATTGATGTAGGTAGAGTTTATATTTGTGATGTCACTTGTGGCTCAGTGCCTGATAGGCCTGTGCTGGTGATATGGCTGCAGTTTGTGGTTGTGATGTCACTTGTGGCTCAGTGCCTGATAGGCGAGTACTGCTGATGTGGGTGCAGTTTGTGTTTGTGATGTCACTTGTGGCTCAGTGCCTGATAGGCCAGTGCTGCTCCTGTGGGTGGAATTTGTGGGTGTGATGTCACTTGTGGCTGAGTGCCTGAAAGGCCAGTGCTGGTGATGTGGCTGCAGTTTGTGGTTGTGATGTCACTTGTGGCTCAGTGCCTGAAAGGCCAGTGCTGGTGATGTGGCTGCAGTTTGTGTTTGTGATGTCACTTGTGGCTCAGTGCCTGATAGGCCAGTGCTGGTCACATGGCTGCAGTTTGTGTTTGTGATGTCACTTGTGGCTCAGTGCCTGATAGGCCAGTGTTGGTGATGTGGGTGCAGTTTGTGGTTGTGATGTCACTTGTGGCTCAGTGCCTGATAGGCCAGTGCTGGTGCTGTGGGTGCAGTTTGTGGTTGTGATGTCACTTGTGGCTCAGTGCCTGAAAGGCCAGTGCTGGTGATGTGGCTGCAGTTTGTGGTTGTGATGTCACTTGTGGCTCAGTGCCTGATAGGCCAGTGCTGGTGATGTGGCTGCAGTTTGTGTTTGTGATGTCACTTGTGGCTCAGTGCCTGATAGGCCAGTGCTGGTCACATGGCTGCAGTTTGTGTTTGTGATGTCACTTGTGGCTCAGTGCCTGATAGGCCAGTACTGGTCCTGTGGGTGCAGTTTGTGGTTGTGATGTCACTTGTGGCTCAGTGCCTGATAGGCCAGTGCTGGTGCTGTGGCTGCAGTTTGTGGTTGTGATGTCACTTGTGGCTCAGTGCCTGAAAGGCCAGTGCTGGTGATGTGGCTGCAATTTGAGGTTGTGATGTCACTTGTGGCTCAGTGCCTGATAGGCCAGTGCTGGTCACATGGCTGCAGTTTGTGTTTGTGATGTCACTTGTGGCTCAGTGCCTGAAAGGCCAGTGCTGGTGATGTGGGTGCAGTTTGTGGTTGTGATGTCACTTGTGGCTCAGTGCCTGATAGGCCAGTGCTGGTGATGTGGGTGCAGTTTGTGTTTGTGAGGTCACTTGTGGCTCAGTGCCTGATAGGCCAGTGCTTGTCCTGTGGGTGCAGTTTGTGGTTGTGATGTCACTTGTGGCTCAGTGCCTGATAGGCCAGTGCTGGTGATGTGGGTGCAGTTTGTGGTTGTGATGTCACTTGTGGCTCAGTGCCTGATAGGCCAGTGTTGGTGATGTGGGTGCAGTTTGTGGTTGTGATGTCACTTGTGGCTCAGTGCCTGATAGGCCAGTGCTTGTCCTGTGGGTGCAATTTGTGGTTGTGATATCACTTGTGGCTCAGTGCCTGATAGGCCAGTGCTGGGTATGTGGGTGCAGTTGGTGTTTGTGAGGTCGCTTGTGGCTCAGAGCCTGATAGGCCAGTGCTGGTGGTGTGGGTGCAGTTTGTGGTTGTGATGTCACTTGTGGCTCAGTGCCTGATAGGCCAGTGCTGGTGATGTGGGTGTAGTTTGTGTTTGTGATGTCACTTTTGGCTCAGTGTCTGGTGGGCCAGTGTTGGTGATGTGGCTGCAGTTTGTGGTTGTGATGTCACTTGTGGCTCAGTGCCTGATAGGCCAGTGCTGGTGATGTGGGTGCAGTTTGTGGTTGTGATGTCACTTGTGGCTCAGTGCCTGATGGGCCAGTGCTGGTGATGTGGGTGCAGTTTGTGTTTGTGATGTCACTTGTGATTCACTGCCTGATAGGCCAGTGCTGGTGATGTGGGTGCAGTTTGTGGTTGTGATGTCACTTGTGGCTCAGTGCCTGATAGGCCAGTGCTGGTGATGTGGGTGCAGTTTGTGGTTTTGATGTCACTTGTGGCTCAGTGCCTGGTGGTCCCGTGCTGGTAGTGTGGGTGCAGTTTGTGTTTGTGATGTCACTTGTGGCTCAGTGCCTGATAGGCCAGTGCTGGTGGTGTGGGTGCACTTTGTGGTTGTGATGTCACTTGTGGCTCAGTGCCTGATAGGCCAGTGCTTGTCCTGTGGGTGCAGTTTGTGTTTGTGAGGTCACTTGTGGCTCAGTGCCTGATAGGCCAGTGCTATTGATGTAGGTGGAGTTTATATTTGTGATGTCACTTGTGGCTCAGTGCCTGATAGGCCAGTGCTGGTGATGTGGGTGCAGTTTGTGTTTGTGATGTCACTTGTGGCTCAGTGCCTGATAGGCCAGTGCTGGTCCTGTGGGTGCAGTTTGTGGTTGTGATGTCACTTGTGGCTCAGTGCCTGATAGGCCAGTGCTGGTGATGTGGGTGCAGTTTGTGGTTGTGATGTCACTTGTGGCTCAGTGCCTGGTGGGCCAGTGCTGGTGATGTGGCTGCAGTTTGAGGTTGTGATGTCACTTGTGGCTCAGTGCCTGATAGGCCAGTGCTGGTGATGTGGGTGCAGTTTGTGTTTGTGATGTCACTTGTGGCTCAGTGCCTGATAGGCCAGTGCTGGTGATGTGGGTGCAGTTTGAGGTTGTGATGTCACTTGTGGCTCAGTGCCTGATAGGCCAGTGCTATTGATGTAGGTGGAGTTTATATTTGTGATGTCACTTGTGGCTCAGTGCCTGATAGGCCAGTGCTGGTGATGTGGGTGCAGTTTGTGTTTGTGATGTCACTTGTGGCTCAGTGCCTGATAGGCCAGTGCTGGTCCTGTGGGTGCAGTTTGTGGTTGTGATGTCACTTGTGGCTCAGTGCCTGATAGGCCAGTGCTGGTGATGTGGGTGCAGTTTGAGGTTGTGATGTCACTTGTGGCTCAGTGCCTGATAGTCCAGTGCTGGTCCTGTGGGTGGAATTTGTGGTTGTGATGTCACTTGTGGCTCAGTGCCTGATAGGCCAGTGCTGGTGATGTGGCTGCAGTTTGAGGTTGTGATGTCACTTGTGGCTCAGTGCCTGATGGGCCAGTGCTGGTGATGTGTGTGCAGTTTGTGTTTGTGATGTCACTTGTGGCTCAGTGCCTGATAGGCCAGTGTTGGTGATGTGTGTGCAGTTTGTGTTTGTGATGTCACTTGTGGCTCAGTGCCTGATAGGCCAGTGCTGGTCACATGGCTGCAGTTTGTGTTTGTGATGCCACTTGTGGCTCAGTGCCTGATAGGCCAGTGCTGGTCACATGGCTGCAATTTGTGTTTGTGATGTCACTTGTGGCTGAGTGCTTGATAGGCCAGTGCTGGTGAGGTGGGTGCAGTTTGTGTTTGTGAGGTCACTTGTGGCTCAGAGCCTGATAGGCCATGCTGGTGGTGTGGCTGCAGTTTGTGTTTGTGATGTCACTTGTGGCTGAGTGCCTGATAGGCCAGTACTGGTCCTGTGGGTTTAGTTTGTGGTTGTGATGTCACTTGTGGCTCAGTGCCTGATAGGCCAGTGCTGGTGATGTGGGTGCAGTTTGTGGTTGTGATGTCACTTGTGGCTCAGTGCCTGATGGGCCAGTGCTGGTGATGTGGGTGCAGTTTGTGTTTGTGATGTCACTTGTGATTCACTGCCTGATAGGCCAGTGCTGGTGATGTGGGTGCAGTTTGAGGTTGTGATGTCACTTGTGGCTCAGTGCCTGATAGGCCAGTGCTGGTGATGTGGGTGCAGTTTGTGGTTTTGATGTCACTTGTGGCTCAGTGCCTGGTGGTCCCGTGCTGGTAGTGTGGGTGCACTTTGTGTTTGTGATGTCACTTGTGGCTCAGTGCCTGATAGGCCAGTGCTGGTGGTGTGGGTGCACTTTGTGTTTGTGATGTCACTTGTGGCTCAGTGCCTGATAGGCCAGTGCTTGTCCTGTGGGTGCAGTTTGTGTTTGTGAGGTCACTTGTGGCTCAGTGCCTGATAGGCCAGTGCTGGTGATGTGGGTGCAGTTTGTGTTTGTGATGTCACTTGTGGCTCAGTGCCTGATAGGCCAGTGCTGGTGATGTGGGTGCAGTTTGTGGTTGTGATGTCACTTGTGGCTCAGTGCCTGATAGGCCAGTGCTGGTGATGTGGGTGGAGTTTGTGTTTGTGATGTCACTTGTGGCTGAGTGCCTGATAGGCCAGTGCTGGTGGTGTGGGTGCAGTTTGTGTTTGTGATGTCACTTGTGGCTCAGTGCCTGATAGGCCAGTGCTGGTGATGTGGGTGCAGTTTGTGGTTGTGATGTCACTTGTGGCTCAGTGCCTGATGGGCCAGTGCTGGTGATGTGGGTGCAGTTTGTGTTTGTGATGTCACTTGTGATTCACTGCCTGATAGGCCAGTGCTGGTGATGTGGGTGCAGTTTGAGGTTGTGATGTCACTTGTGGCTCAGTGCCTGATAGGCCAGTGCTGGTGATGTGGGTGCAGTTTGTGGTTTTGATGTCACTTGTGGCTCAGTGCCTGGTGGGCCCGTGCTGGTAGTGTGGGTGCACTTTGTGTTTGTGATGTCACTTGTGGCTCAGTGCCTGATAGGCCAGTGCTGGTGGTGTGGGTGCACTTTGTGTTTGTGATGTCACTTGTGGCTCAGTGCCTGATAGGCCAGTGCTTGTCCTGTGGGTGCAGTTTGTGTTTGTGAGGTCACTTGTGGCTCAGTGCCTGATAGGCCAGTGCTGGTGATGTGGGTGCAGTTTGTGTTTGTGATGTCACTTGTGGCTCAGTGCCTGATAGGCCAGTGCTGGTGATGTGGGTGCAGTTTGTGTTTGTGATGTCACTTGTGGCTCAGTGCCTGATAGGCCAGTGCTGGTGATGTGGGTGCAGTTTGTGGTTGTGAGGTCACTTGTGGCTCAGTGCCTGATAGGCCAGTGCTGGTGGTGTGGGTGCAGTATCTGTTTGTGATGTCACTTGTGGCTCAGTGCCTGATAGGCAGGTGCTGGTGATGTGGGTGCAGTTTGTGGTTGTGATATCACTTGTGGCTCAGTGCCTGATAGGCCAGTGCTGGTGATGTGGGTGCAGTTTGTGTTTGTGATGTCACTTGTGGCTCAGTGCCTGGTGGGCCAGTGCTGGTGATGTGGCTGCAGTTTGAGGTTGTGATGTCACTTGTGGTTCACTGCCTGATAGGCCAGTGCTGGTCACATGGCTGCAGTTTGTGGTTGTGATGTCACTTGTGGCTCAGTGCCTGATAGGCCAGTGCTGGTGATGTGGGTGCAGTTTGTGGTTGTGATGTCACTTGTGGCTCAGTGCCTGGTCGTCCCGTGCTGGTAGTGTGGGTGCACTTTGTGTTTGTGATGTCACTTGTGGCTCAGAGCCTGATAGGCCAGTGCTGGTGGTGTGGGTGCACTTTGTGTTTGTGATGTCACTTGTGGCTCAGTGCCTGATAGGCCAGTGCTTGTCCTGTGGGTGCAGTTTGTGGTTGTGATGTCACTTGTGGCTCAGTGCCTGATAGGCCAGTGCTGGTGATGTGGGTGCAGTTTCTGTTTGTGATGTCACTTGTGGCTCAGTGCCTGATAGGCCAGTGCTGGTGATGTGGGTGCAGTTTGTGGTTGTGATGTCACTTGTGGCTCAGTGCCTGATAGGCCAGTGCTGGTGATGTGGGTGCAGTTTGTGGTTGTGATGTCACTTGTGGCTCAGTGCCTGATAGGCCAGTACTGGTCCTGTGGGTTTAGTTTGTGGTTGTGATGTCACTTGTGGCTCAGTGCCTGGTGGGCCAGTGCTGGTGATGTGGGTGCACTTTGTGTTTGTGATGTCACTTGTGGCTCAGTGCCTGATAGGCCAGTGCTGGTGATGTGGGTGCAGTTTGTGGTTGTGATGTCACTTGTGGCTCAGTGCGTGATAGGCCAGTGCTATTGATGTAGGTAGAGTTTATATTTGTGATGTCACTTGTGGCTCAGTGCCTGATAGGCCTGTGCTGGTGATATGGCTGCAGTTTGTGGTTGTGATGTCACTTGTGGCTCAGTGCCTGATAGGCGAGTACTGCTGATGTGGGTGCAGTTTGTGTTTGTGATGTCACTTGTGGCTCAGTGCCTGATAGGCCAGTGCTGGTCCTGTGGGTGGAATTTGTGGGTGTGATGTCACTTGTGGCTCAGTGCCTGATAGGCCACTACTACTGATGTGGGTGCAGTTTGTGTTTGTGATGTCACTTGTGGCTCAGTGCCTGATAGGCCAGTGCTGGTGATGTGGCTGAAATTTGTGTTTGTGATGTCACTTGTGGCTGAGTGCCTGAAAGGCCAGTGCTGGTGATGTGGCTGCAGTTTGTGGTTGTGATGTCACTTGTGGCTCAGTGCCTGAAAGGCCAGTGCTGGTGATGTGGCTGCAGTTTGTGTTTGTGATGTCACTTGTGGCTCAGTGCCTGATAGGCCAGTGCTGGTGATGTGGGTGCAGTTTGTGTTTGTGATGTCACTTGTGGTTCACTGCCTGATAGGCCAGTGCTGGTGATGTGGGTGCAGTTTGTGGTTGTGATGTCACTTGTGGCTCAGTGCGTGATAGGCCAGTGCTATTGATGTAGGTAGAGTTTATATTTGTGATGTCACTTGTGGCTCAGTGCCTGATAGGCCTGTGCTGGTGATATGGCTGCAGTTTGTGTTTGTGATGTCACTTGTGGCTCAGTGCCTGATAGGCCAGTGCTGGTCCTGTGGGTGGAATTTGTGGGTGTGATGTCACTTGTGGCTCAGTGCCTGATAGGCCACTACTACTGATGTGGGTGCAGTTTGTGGTTGTGATGTCACTTGTGGCTCAGTGCCTGATAGGCCAGTGCTGGTGAGGTGGCTGAAATTTGTGTTTGTGATGTCACTTGTGGTTGAGTGCCTGAAAGGCCAGTGCTGGTGATGTGGCTGCAGTTTGTGGTTGTGATGTCACTTGTGGCTCAGTGCCTGAAAGGCCAGTGCTGGTGATGTGGCTGCAGTTTGTGTTTGTGATGTCACTTGTGGCTCAGTGCCTGATAGGCCAGTGCTGGTCACATGGCTGCAGTTTGTGTTTGTGATGTCACTTGTGGCTCAGTGCCTGATAGGCCAGTACTGGTCCTGTGGGTGCAGTTTGTGGTTGTGATGTCACTTGTGGCTCAGTGCCTGATAGGCCAGTGCTGGTGCTGTGGCTGCAGTTTGTGGTTGTGATGTCACTTGTGGCTCAGTGCCTGAAAGGCCAGTGCTGGTGATGTGGCTGCAATTTGAGGTTGTGATGTCACTTGTGGCTCAGTGCCTGATAGGCCAGTGCTGGTCACATGGCTGCAGTTTGTGTTTGTGATGTCACTTGTGGCTCAGTGCCTGAAAGGCCAGTGCTGGTGATGTGGGTGCAGTTTGTGGTTGTGATGTCACTTGTGGCTCAGTGTCTGGTGGGCCAGTGCTGGTGATGTGGCTGCAGTTTGTGGTTGTGATGTCACTTGTGGCTCAGTGCCTGATAGGCCAGTGCTGGTGATGTGGCTGCAGTTTGTGTTTGTGATGTCACTTGTGGCTCAGTGCCTGATAGGCCAGTGCTGGTCACATGGCTGCAGTTTGTGGTTGTGATGTCACTTGTGGCTCAGTGCCTGATAGGCCAGTGCTGGTCACATGGCTGCAGTTTGTGTTTGTGATGTCACTTGTGGCTCAGTGCCTGATGGGCCTGTGCTGGTGGTGTGGGTGCAGTTTGTGTTTGTGATGTCCCTTGTGGCTCAGTGCCTGATAGGCCAGTGCTGGTGGTGTGGGTGCAGTTTGTGTTTGTGATGTCACTTGTGGCTCAGTGCCTGATAGGCCAGTGCTGGTGATGTGGGTGCACTTTGTGTTTGTGATGTCACTTGTGGCTCAGAGCCTGATAGGCCAGTGCTGGTGGTGTGGGTGCAATTTGTGTTTGTGATGTCACTTGTGGCTCAGTGCCTGATAGGCCAGTGCTGGTCCTGTGGCTGCAGTTTGTGTTTGTGATGTCACTTGTGGCTCAGTGCCTGATAGGCCAGTGCTGGTGGTGTGGGTGCAGTTTCTGTTTGTGATGTCACTTGTGGCTCAGTGCCTGATAGGCCAGTGCTGGTCACATGGCTGCAGTTTGTGGTTGTGATGTCACTTGTGGCTCAGTGCCTGATAGGCCAGTGCTGGTCCTGTGGGTGCAGTTTGTGTTTGTGATGTCACTTGTGGCTCAGTGCCTGATAGGCCAGTGCTGGTCCTGTGGGTGCAGTTTGTGTTTGTGATGTCACTTGTGGCTCAGTGCCTGGTAGGCCAGTGCTGGTGGTGTGGGTGCAGTTTCTGTTTGTGAGGTCGCTTGTGGCTCAGTGCCTGATAGGCCAGTGTTGGTGATGTGGCTGCAGTTTGTGGTTGTGATGTCACTTGTGGCTCAGTGCCTGATAGGCCAGTGCTGGTGATGTGGGTGCAGTTTGTGTTTGTGATGTCACTTTTGGCTCAGTGTCTGGTGGGCCAGTGTTGGTGATGTGGGTGCAGTTTGTGTTTGTGATGTCACTTGTGGCTCAGTGCCTGATAGGCCAGTGCTGGTGATGTGGGTGCAGTTTGTGTTTGTGATGTCACTTGTGATTCACTGCCTGATAGGCCAGTGCTGGTGATGTGGGTGCAGTTTGTGGTTGTGATGTCACTTGTGGCTCAGTGCCTGATAGGCCAGTGCTGGTGGTGTGGGTGCAGTTTGTGGTTGTGATGTCACTTGTGGCTCAGTCCCTGGTGGTCCCGTGCTGGTAGTGTGGGTGCACTTTGTGTTTGTGATGTCACTTGTGATTCACTGCCTGATAGGCCAGTGCTGGTGATGTGGGTGCAGTTTGTGTTTGTGATGTCACTTGTGGCTCAGTGCCTGATAGGCCAGTGCTGGTGATGTGGGTGCAGTTTGTGGTTGTGATGTCACTTGTGGCTCAGTGCCTGATAGGCCAGTGCTGGTGATGTGGCTGCAGTTTGAGGTTGTGATGTCACTTCTGGTTCACTGCCTGATAGGCCAGTGCTGGTGATGTGGGTGCAGTTTGTGTTTGTGATGTCACTTGTGGCTCAGTGCCTGATGGGCCAGTGCTGGTGGTGTGGGTGCAGTTTGTGGTTGTGATGTCACTTGTGGCTCAGTGCCTGATAGGCCAGTGCTATTGATGTAGGTGGAGTTTATATTTGTGATGTCACTTGTGGCTCAGTGCCTGATAGGCCAGTGCTGGTGATGTGGGTGCAGTTTGTGTTTGTGATGTCACTTGTGGCTCAGTGCCTGATAGGCCAGTGCTGGTGATGTGGGTGCAGTTTGTGTTTGTGATGTCACTTGTGGCTCAGTGCCTGATAGGCCAGTGTTGGTGATGTGGCTGCAGTTTGTGGTTGTGATGTCACTTGTGGCTCAGTGCCTGATAGGCCAGTGCTGGTGGTGTGGGTGCAGTTTGTGGTTGTGATGTCACTTGTGGCTCAGTGCCTGGTGGGCCAGTGCTGGTGATGTGGGTGCTCTTTGTGGTTGTGATGTCACTTGTGGCTCAGTGCCTGATAGGCCAGTGCTGGTGATGTGGGTGCAGTTTGTGTTTGTGATGTCACTTGTGGCTCAGTGCCTGATAGGCCAGTGCTGGTGGTGTGGGTGCAGTTTGTGTTTGTGATGTCACTTGTGGCTCAGTGCCTGATAGGCCAGTGCTGGTGATGTGGGTGCACTTTGTGTTTGTGATGTCACTTGTGGCTCAGAGCCTGATAGGCCAGTGCTTGTCCTGTGGGTGCAGTTTGTGTTTGTGATGTCCCTTGTGGCTCAGTGCCTGGTAGGCCAGTGCTGGTGATGTGGGTGCAGTTTGTGTTTGTGATGTCACTTGTGGCTCAGTGCCTGATAGGCCAGTGCTGGTGATGTGGGTGCAGTTTGTGGTTGTGATGTCACTTGTGGCTCAGTGCCTGATAGGCCAGTACTGGTCCTGTGGGTTTAGTTTGTGGTTGTGATGTCACTTGTGGCTCAGTGCCTGGTGGGCCAGTGCTGGTGATGTGGGTGCACTTTGTGTTTGTGATGTCACTTGTGGCTCAGTGCCTGATAGGCCAGTGCTGGTGATGTGGGTGCAGTTTGTGGTTGTGATGTCACTTGTGGCTCAGTGCGTGATAGGCCAGTGCTATTGATGTAGGTAGAGTTTATATTTGTGATGTCACTTGTGGCTCAGTGCCTGATAGGCCTGTGCTGGTGATATGGCTGCAGTTTGTGGTTGTGATGTCACTTGTGGCTCAGTGCCTGATAGGCGAGTACTGCTGATGTGGGTGCAGTTTGTGTTTGTGATGTCACTTGTGGCTCAGTGCCTGATAGGCCAGTGCTGGTGATGTGGGTGCAGTTTGTGGTTGTGATGTCACTTGTGGCTCAGTGCCTGATAGGCCAGTACTGGTCCTGTGGGTTTAGTTTGTGGTTGTGATGTCACTTGTGGCTCAGTGCCTGATAGGCCTGTGCTGGTGATATGGCTGCAGTTTGTGGTTGTGATGTCACTTGTGGCTCAGTGCCTGATAGGCCAGTGCTGGTGATGTGGGTGCAGTTTGTGGTTGTGATGTCACTTGTGGCTCAGTGCCTGATGGGCCAGTGCTGGTGATGTGGGTGCAGTTTGTGTTTGTGATGTCACTTGTGATTCACTGCCTGATAGGCCAGTGCTGGTGATGTGGGTGCAGTTTGAGGTTGTGATGTCACTTGTGGCTCAGTGCCTGATAGGCCAGTGCTGGTGATGTGGGTGCAGTTTGTGGTTTTGATGTCACTTGTGGCTCAGTGCCTGGTGGGCCCGTGCTGGTAGTGTGGGTGCACTTTGTGTTTGTGATGTCACTTGTGGCTCAGTGCCTGATAGGCCAGTGCTGGTGGTGTGGGTGCACTTTGTGTTTGTGATGTCACTTGTGGCTCAGTGCCTGATAGGCCAGTGCTTGTCCTGTGGGTGCAGTTTGTGTTTGTGAGGTCACTTGTGGCTCAGTGCCTGATAGGCCAGTGCTGGTGATGTGGGTGCAGTTTGTGTTTGTGATGTCACTTGTGGCTCAGTGCCTGATAGGCCAGTGCTGGTGATGTGGGTGCAGTTTGTGTTTGTGATGTCACTTGTGGCTCAGTGCCTGATAGGCCAGTGCTGGTGATGTGGGTGCAGTTTGTGGTTGTGATGTCACTTGTGGTTCACTGCCTGATAGGCCAGTGCTGGTGACATGGCTGCAGTTTGTGGTTGTGATGTCACTTGTGGCTCAGTGCCTGATGGGCCAGTGCTGGTGGTGTGGGTGCAGTTTGTGGTTGTGATGTCACTTGTGGCTCAGTGCCTGATAGGCCAGTGCTGGTCCTGTGGGTGCAGTTTGTGTTTGTGATGTCACTTGTGGCTCAGTGCCTGATAGGCCAGTGCTGGTGATGTGGGTGCAGTTTGTGGTTGTGATGTCACTTGTGGCTCAGTGCCTGGTCGTCCCGTGCTGGTAGTGTGGGTGCACTTTGTGTTTGTGATGTCACTTGTGGCTCAGAGCCTGATAGGCCAGTGCTGGTGGTGTGGGTGCACTTTGTGTTTGTGATGTCACTTGTGGCTCAGTGCCTGATAGGCCAGTGCTTGTCCTGTGGGTGCAGTTTGTGGTTGTGATGTCACTTGTGGCTCAGTGCCTGATAGGCCAGTGCTGGTGATGTGGGTGCAGTTTCTGTTTGTGATGTCACTTGTGGCTCAGTGCCTGATAGGCCAGTGCTGGTGATGTGGGTGCAGTTTGTGGTTGTGATGTCACTTGTGGCTCAGTGCCTGATAGGCCAGTGTTGGTGATGTGGGTGCAGTTTGTGGTTGTGATGTCACTTGTGGCTCAGTGCCTGATAGGCCAGTACTGGTCCTGTGGGTTTAGTTTGTGGTTGTGATGTCACTTGTGGCTCAGTGCCTGGTGGGCCAGTGCTGGTGATGTGGGTGCACTTTGTGTTTGTGATGTCACTTGTGGCTCAGTGCCTGATAGGCCAGTGCTGGTGATGTGGGTGCAGTTTGTGGTTGTGATGTCACTTGTGGCTCAGTGCGTGATAGGCCAGTGCTATTGATGTAGGTAGAGTTTATATTTGTGATGTCACTTGTGGCTCAGTGCCTGATAGGCCTGTGCTGGTGATATGGGTGCAGTTTGTGGTTGTGATGTCACTTGTGGCTCAGTGCCTGATAGGCGAGTACTGCTGATGTGGGTGCAGTTTGTGTTTGTGATGTCACTTGTGGCTCAGTGCCTGATAGGCCAGTGCTGGTCCTGTGGGTGGAATTTGTGGGTGTGATGTCACTTGTGGCTCAGTGCCTGATAGGCCACTACTACTGATGTGGGTGCAGTTTGTGTTTGTGATGTCACTTGTGGCTCAGTGCCTGATAGGCCAGTGCTGGTGATGTGGCTGAAATTTGTGTTTGTGATGTCACTTGTGGCTGAGTGCCTGAAAGGCCAGTGCTGGTGATGTGGCTGCAGTTTGTGGTTGTGATGTCACTTGTGGCTCAGTGCCTGAAAGGCCAGTGCTGGTGATGTGGCTGCAGTTTGTGTTTGTGATGTCCCTTGTGGCTCAGTGCCTGATAGGCCAGTGCTGGTGGTGTGGGTGCAGTTTGTGTTTGTGATGTCACTTGTGGCTCAGTGCCTGATAGGCCAGTGCTGGTGATGTGGGTGCACTTTGTGTTTGTGATGTCACTTGTGGCTCAGAGCCTGATAGGCCAGTGCTGGTGGTGTGGGTGCAATTTGTGTTTGTGATGTCACTTGTGGCTCAGTGCCTGATAGGCCAGTGCTGGTCCTGTGGCTGCAGTTTGTGTTTGTGATGTCACTTGTGGCTCAGTGCCTGATAGGCCAGTGCTGGTGGTGTGGGTGCAGTTTCTGTTTGTGATGTCACTTGTGGCTCAGTGCCTGATAGGCCAGTGCTGGTCACATGGCTGCAGTTTGTGTTTGTGATGTCACTTGTGGCTCAGTGCCTGATAGGCCAGTGCTGGTCCTGTGGGTGCAGTTTGTGTTTGTGATGTCACTTGTGGCTCAGTGCCTGAAAGGCCAGTGCTGGTGATGTGGGTGCAGTTTGTGTTTGTGATGTCACTTGTGGCTCAGTGCCTGATAGGCCAGTGCTGGTGATGTGGGTGCAGTTTGTGTTTGTGATGTCACTTGTGATTCACTGCCTGATAGGCCAGTGCTGGTGATGTGGGTGCAGTTTGTGGTTGTGATGTCACTTGTGGCTCAGTGCCTGATAGGCCAGTGCTGGTGGTGTGGGTGCAGTTTGTGGTTGTGATGTCACTTGTGGCTCAGTCCCTGGTGGTCCCGTGCTGGTAGTGTGGGTGCACTTTGTGTTTGTGATGTCACTTGTGATTCACTGCCTGATAGGCCAGTGCTGGTGATGTGGGTGCAGTTTGTGTTTGTGATGTCACTTGTGGCTCAGTGCCTGATAGGCCAGTGCTGGTGATGTGGGTGCAGTTTGTGTTTGTGATGTCACTTGTGGCTCAGTGCCTGATAGGCCAGTGCTGGTGATGTGGCTGCAGTTTGAGGTTGTGATGTCACTTCTGGTTCACTGCCTGATAGGCCAGTGCTGGTGATGTGGGTGCAGTTTGTGTTTGTGATGTCACTTGTGGCTCAGTGCCTGATGGGCCAGTGCTGGTGGTGTGGGTGCAGTTTGTGGTTGTGATGTCACTTGTGGCTCAGTGCCTGATAGGCCAGTGCTATTGATGTAGGTGGAGTTTATATTTGTGATGTCACTTGTGGCTCAGTGCCTGATAGGCCAGTGCTGGTGATGTGGGTGCAGTTTGTGTTTGTGATGTCACTTGTGGCTCAGTGCCTGATAGGTCAGTGCTGGTGATGTGGGTGCAGTTTGTGTTTGTGATGTCACTTGTGGCTCAGTGCCTGATAGGCCAGTGTTGGTGATGTGGCTGCAGTTTGTGGTTGTGATGTCACTTGTGGCTCAGTGCCTGATAGGCCAGTGCTGGTGGTGTGGCTGCAGTTTGTGGTTGTGATGTCACTTGTGGCTCAGTGCCTGGTGGGCCAGTGCTGGTGATGTGGCTGCAGTTTGTGGTTGTGATGTCACTTGTGGCTCAGTGCCTGATAGGCCAGTGCTGGTGATGTGGGTGCAGTTTGTGTTTGTGATGTCACTTGTGGCTCAGTGCCTGATAGGCCAGTGCTGGTGGTGTGGGTGCAGTTTGTGTTTGTGATGTCACTTGTGGCTCAGTGCCTGATAGGCCAGTGCTGGTGATGTGGGTGCACTTTGTGTTTGTGATGTCACTTGTGGCTCAGAGCCTGATAGGCCAGTGCTTGTCCTGTGGGTGCAGTTTGTGTTTGTGATGTCCCTTGTGGCTCAGTGCCTGGTAGGCCAGTGCTGGTGATGTGGGTGCAGTTTGTGTTTGTGATGTCACTTGTGGCTCAGTGCCTGATAGGCCAGTGCTGGTGATGTGGGTGCAGTTTGTGGTTGTGATGTCACTTGTGGCTCAGTGCGTGATAGGCCAGTGCTATTGATGTAGGTAGAGTTTATATTTGTGATGTCACTTGTGGCTCAGTGCCTGATAGGCCTGTGCTGGTGATATGGCTGCAGTTTGTGGTTGTGATGTCACTTGTGGCTCAGTGCCTGATAGGCGAGTACTGCTGATGTGGGTGCAGTTTGTGTTTGTGATGTCACTTGTGGCTCAGTGCCTGATAGGCCAGTGCTGGTCCTGTGGGTGGAATTTGTGGTTGTGATGTCACTTGTGGCTCAGTGCCTGATAGGCCACTACTACTGATGTGGGTGCAGTTTGTGTTTGTGATGTCACTTGTGGCTCAGTGCCTGATAGGCCAGTGCTGGTGATGTGGCTGAAATTTGTGTTTGTGATGTCACTTGTGGCTGAGTGCCTGAAAGGCCAGTGCTGGTGATGTGGCTGCAGTTTGTGGTTGTGATGTCACTTGTGGCTCAGTGCCTGAAAGGCCAGTGTTGGTGATGTGGCTGCAGTTTGTGTTTGTGATGTCACTTGTGGCTCAGTGCCTGATAGGCCAGTGCTGGTGATGTGGGTGCAGTTTGTGTTTGTGATGTCACTTGTGGTTCACTGCCTGATAGGCCAGTGCTGGTGATGTGGGTGCAGTTTGTGGTTGTGATGTCACTTGTGGCTCAGTGCGTGATAGGCCAGTGCTATTGATGTAGGTAGAGTTTATATTTGTGATGTCACTTGTGGCTCAGTGCCTGATAGGCCTGTGCTGGTGATATGGCTGCAGTTTGTGGTTGTGATGTCACTTGTGGCTCAGTGCCTGATAGGCGAGTACTGCTGATGTGGGTGCAGTTTGTGTTTGTCATGTCACTTGTGGCTCAGTGCCTGATAGGCCAGTGCTGGTCCTGTGGGTGGAATTTGTGGGTGTGATGTCACTTGTGGCTCAGTGCCTGATAGGCCACTACTACTGATGTGGGTGCAGTTTGTGGTTGTGATGTCACTTGTGGCTCAGTGCCTGATAGGCCAGTGCTGGTCACATGGCTGCAGTTTGTGTTTGTGATGTCACTTGTGGCTCAGTGCCTGATGGGCCTGTGCTGGTGGTGTGGGTGCAGTTTGTGTTTGTGATGTCACTTGTGGCTCAGTGCCTGATAGGCCAGTGCTGGTGATGTGGGTGGAGTTTGTGGTTGTGATGTCACTTGTGGCTCAGTGCCTGATAGGCCAGTGCTGGACATGTGGGTGCAGTTTGTGTTTGTGAGGTCACTTGTGGCTCAGTGCCTGATAGGCCAGTGCTGGTCACATGGCTGCAGTTTGTGTTTGTGATGTCACTTGTGGCTCAGTGCCTGATAGGCCAGTACTGGTCCTGTGGGTGCAGTTTGTGGTTGTGATGTCACTTGTGGCTCAGTGCCTGATAGGCCAGTGCTGGTGCTGTGGCTGCAGTTTGTGGTTGTGATGTCACTTGTGGCTCAGTGCCTGAAAGGCCAGTGCTGGTGATGTGGCTGCAATTTGAGGTTGTGATGTCACTTGTGGCTCAGTGCCTGATAGGCCAGTGCTGGTCACATGGCTGCAGTTTGTGTTTGTGATGTCACTTGTGGCTCAGTGCCTGAAAGGCCAGTGCTGGTGATGTGGGTGCAGTTTGTGGTTGTGATGTCACTTGTGGCTCAGTGTCTGGTGGGCCAGTGCTGGTGATGTGGCTGCAGTTTGTGGTTGTGATGTCACTTGTGGCTCAGTGCCTGATAGGCCAGTGCTGGTGATGTGGCTGCAGTTTGTGTTTGTGATGTCACTTGTGGCTCAGTGCCTGATAGGCCAGTGCTGGTCACATGGCTGCAGTTTGTGGTTGTGATGTCACTTGTGGCTCAGTGCCTGATAGGCCAGTGCTGGTCACATGGCTGCAGTTTGTGTTTGTGATGTCACTTGTGGCTCAGTGCCTGATGGGCCTGTGCTGGTGGTGTGGGTGCAGTTTGTGTTTGTGATGTCCCTTGTGGCTCAGTGCCTGATAGGCCAGTGCTGGTGGTGTGGGTGCAGTTTCTGTTTGTGATGTCACTTGTGGCTCAGTGCCTGATGGGCCTGTGCTGGTGGTGTGGGTGCAGTTTGTGTTTGTGATGTCCCTTGTGGCTCAGTGCCTGAAAGGCCAGTGCTGGTGGTGTGGGTGCAATTTGTTTTTGTGATGTCACTTGTGGCTCAGTGCCTGATAGGCCAGTGCTGGTCCTGTGGCTGCAGTTTGTGTTTGTGATGTCACTTGTGGCTCAGTGCCTGATAGGCCAGTGCTGGTGGTGTGGGTGCAGTTTCTGTTTGTGATGTCACTTGTGGCTCAGTGCCTGATAGGCCAGTGCTGGTCACATGGCTGCAGTTTGTGGTTGTGATGTCACTTGTGGCTCAGTGCCTGATAGGCCAGTGCTGGTCCTGTGGGTGCAGTTTGTGTTTGTGATGTCACTTGTGGCTCAGTGCCTGATAGGCCAGTGCTGGTCCTGTGGGTGCAGTTTGTGTTTGTGATGTCACTTGTGGCTCAGTGCCTGGTAGGCCAGTGCTGGTGGTGTGGGTGCAGTTTCTGTTTGTGAGGTCGCTTGTGGCTCAGTGCCTGATAGGCCAGTGTTGGTGATGTGGCTGCAGTTTGTGGTTGTGATGTCACTTGTGGCTCAGTGCCTGATAGGCCAGTGCTGGTGATGTGGGTGCAGTTTGTGTTTGTGATGTCACTTTTGGCTCAGTGTCTGGTGGGCCAGTGTTGGTGATGTGGGTGCAGTTTGTGTTTGTGATGTCACTTGTGGCTCAGTGCCTGATAGGCCAGTGCTGGTGATGTGGGTGCAGTTTGTGTTTGTGATGTCACTTGTGATTCACTGCCTGATAGGCCAGTGCTGGTGATGTGGGTGCAGTTTGTGGTTGTGATGTCACTTGTGGCTCAGTGCCTGATAGGCCAGTGCTGGTGGTGTGGGTGCAGTTTGTGTTTGTGATGTCACTTGTGGCTCAGTCCCTGGTGGTCCCGTGCTGGTAGTGTGGGTGCACTTTGTGTTTGTGATGTCACTTGTGATTCACTGCCTGATAGGCCAGTGCTGGTGATGTGGGTGCAGTTTGTGGTTGTGATGTCACTTGTGGCTCAGTGCCTGATAGGCCAGTGCAGGTCACGTGGCTGCAGTTTGTGGTTGTGATGTCACTTGTGGCTCAGTGCCTGATAGGCCAGTGCTGGTGATGTGGCTGCAGTTTGAGGTTGTGATGTCACTTCTGGTTCACTGCCTGATAGGCCAGTGCTGGTGATGTGGGTGCAGTTTGTGTTTGTGATGTCACTTGTGGCTCAGTGCCTGATGGGCCAGTGCTGGTGGTGTGGGTGCAGTTTGTGGTTGTGATGTCACTTGTGGCTCAGTGCCTGATAGGCCAGTGCTATTGATGTAGGTGGAGTTTATATTTGTGATGTCACTTGTGGCTCAGTGCCTGATAGGCCAGTGCTGGTGATGTGGGTGCAGTTTGTGTTTGTGATGTCACTTGTGGCTCAGTGCCTGATAGGCCAGTGCTGGTGATGTGGGTGCAGTTTGTGTTTGTGATGTCACTTGTGGCTCAGTGCCTGATAGGCCAGTGTTGGTGATGTGGCTGCAGTTTGTGGTTGTGATGTCACTTGTGGCTCAGTGCCTGATAGGCCAGTGCTGGTGGTGTGGGTGCAGTTTGTGGTTGTGATGTCACTTGTGGCTCAGTGCCTGGTGGGCCAGTGCTGGTGATGTGGGTGCTCTTTGTGGTTGTGATGTCACTTGTGGCTCAGTGCCTGATAGGCCAGTGCTGGTGATGTGGGTGCAGTTTGTGTTTGTGATGTCACTTGTGGCTCAGTGCCTGATAGGCCAGTGCTGGTGGTGTGGGTGCAGTTTGTGTTTGTGATGTCACTTGTGGCTCAGTGCCTGATAGGCCAGTGCTGGTGATGTGGGTGCACTTTGTGTTTGTGATGTCACTTGTGGCTCAGAGCCTGATAGGCCAGTGCTTGTCCTGTGGGTGCAGTTTGTGTTTGTGATGTCCCTTGTGGCTCAGTGCCTGGTAGGCCAGTGCTGGTGATGTGGGTGCAGTTTGTGTTTGTGATGTCACTTGTGGCTCAGTGCCTGATAGGCCAGTGCTCGTGATGTGGGTGCAGTTTGTGGTTGTGATGTCACTTGTGGCTCAGTGCCTGATAGGCCAGTGCTGGTGGTGTGGGTGCAGTTTCTGTTTGTGATGTCACTTGTGGCTCAGTGCCTGATAGGCCAGTGCTGGTCCTGTGGGTGGAATTTGTGGTTGTGATGTCACTTGTGGCTCAGTGCCTGATAGGCCAGTGCTGGTCACATGGCTGCAGTTTGTGGTTGTGATGTCACTTGTGGCTCAGTGCCTGGTGGGCCAGTGCTGGTGATGTGGGTGCAGTTTCTGTTTGGGATGTCACTTGTGGCTCAGTGCCTGATAGGCCAGTGCTGGTGGTGTGGGTGCAGTATCTGTTTGTGATGTCACTTGTGGCTCAGTGCCTGATAGGCCAGTGCTGGTGAGGTGGGTGCAGTTTGTGTTTGTGATGTCACTTGTGGCTCAGTGCCTGGTAGGCCAGTGCTGGTGGTGTGGGTGCAGTTTCTGTTTGTGAGGTCGCTTGTGGCTCAGTGCCTGATAGGCCAGTGTTGGTGATGTGGCTGCAGTTTGTGGTTGTGATGTCACTTGTGGCTCAGTGCCTGATAGGCCAGTGCTGGTGATGTGGGTGCAGTTTGTGTTTGTGATGTCACTTTTGGCTCAGTGTCTGGTGGGCCAGTGCTGGTGATGTGGGTGCAGTTTGTGGTTGTGATGTCACTTGTGATTCACTGCCTGATAGGCCAGTGCTGGTGATGTGGGTGCAGTTTGTGGTTGTGATGTCACTTGTGGCTCAGTGCCTGATAGGCCAGTGCTGGTGATGTGGGTGCAGTTTGTGTTTGTGATGTCACTTGTGATTCACTGCCTGATAGGCCAGTGCTGGTGATGTGGGTGCAGTTTGTGGTTGTGATGTCACTTGTGGCTCAGTGCCTGATAGGCCAGTGCTGGTGATGTGGGTGCAGTTTGTGGTTTTGATGTCACTTGTGGCTCAGTGCCTGGTGGTCCCGTGCTGGTAGTGTGGGTGCACTTTGTGTTTGTGAGGTCACTTGTGGCTCAGTGCCTGATGGGCCAGTGCTGGTCACATGGCTGCAGTTTGTGTTTGTGATGTCACTTGTGGCTCAGTGCCTGATAGGCCAGTGCTTGTCCTGTGGGTGCACTTTGTGTTTGTGATGTCACTTGTGGCTCAGTGCCTGATAGGCCAGTGCTGGTGATGTGGGTGCAGTTTGTGGTTGTGATGTCACTTGTGGCTCAGTGCCTGATAGGCCAGTGCTGGTGACATGGCTGCAGTTTGTGTTTGTGATGTCCCTTGTGGCTCAGTGCCTGATAGGCCAGTGCTGGTGATGTGGGTGCAGTTTGTGTTTGTGATGTCACTTGTGGCTCAGTGCCTGAAAGGCCAGTGTTGGTGATGTGGCTGCAGTTTGTGGTTGTGATGTCACTTGTGGCTCAGTGCCTGATAGGCCAGTGCTGGTGGTGTGGGTGCAGTTTGTGGTTGTGATGTCACTTGTGGCTCAGTGCCTGATAGGCCAGTGCTGGTGGTGTGGGTGCAGTTTGTGTTTGTGATGTCACTTGTGGCTCAGTGCCTGATAGGCCAGTGCTGGTCACATGGCTGCAGTTTGTGTTTGTGATGCCACTTGTGGCTCAGTGCCTGATAGGCCAGTGCTGGTCACATGGCTGCAGTTTGTGTTTGTGATGTCACTTGTGGCTGAGTGCTTGATAGGCCAGTGCTGGTGAGGTGGGTGCAGTTTGTATTTGTGAGGTCACTTGTGGCTCAGAGCCTGATAGGCCATGCTCGTGGTGTGGCTGCAGTTTGTGTTTGTGATGTCACTTGTGGCTCAGTGCCTGATAGGCCAGTGCTGGTGGTGTGGCTGCAGTTTGTGGTTGTGATGTCACTTGTGGCTCAGTGCCTGATGGGCCAGTGCTGGTGGTGTGGCTGCAATTTGTGTTTGTGATGTCACTTGTGGCTGAGTGCCTGATAGGCCAGTGCTTGTCCTGTGGGTGCAGTTTGTGTTTGTGAGGTCGCTTGTGGCTCAGTGCCTGATAGGCCAGTGTTGGTGATGTGGGTGCAGTTTGTGGTTTTGATGTCACTTGTGGCTCAGTGCCTGATAGGCCAGTGCTGGTGATGTGGCTGCAGTTTGTGGTTGTGATGTCACTTGTGGCTCAGTGCCTGAAAGGCCAGTGCTGGTGATGTGGGTGCAGTTTGTGGTTGTGATGTCACTTGTGGCTCAGTGCCTGATAGGCCAGTGCTATTGATGTAGGTAGAGTTTATATTTGTGATGTCACTTGTGGCTCAGTGCCTGATAGGCCAGTGCTGGTGATATGGCTGCAGTTTGTGGTTGTGATGTCACTTGTGGCTCAGTGCCTGATAGGCCAGTGCTGGTGATGTGGCTGAAATTTGTGTTTGTGATGTCACTTGTGGCTCAGTGCCTGATAGGCCAGTGCTGGTGGTGTGGGTGCAGTTTGTGGTTGTGATGTCACTTGTGGCTCAGTGCCTGATAGGCCAGTGCTGGTCACATGGCTGCAGTTTGTGTTTGTGATGTCACTTGTGGCTCAGTGCCTGATAGGCCAGTACTGGTCCTGTGGGTGCAGTTTGTGGTTGTGATGTCACTTGTGGCTCAGTGCCTGATAGGCCAGTGCTGGTCCTGTGGGTGCAGTTTGTGGTTGTGATGTCACTTGTGGCTCAGTGCCTGGTGGTCCCGTGCTGGTAGTGTGGGTGCACTTTGTGTTTGTGATGTCACTTGTGGCTCAGAGCCTGATAGGCCAGTACTGGTGGTGTGGGTGCACTTTGTGTTTGTGATGTCACTTGTGGCTCAGTGCCTGATAGGCCAGTGCTTGTCCTGTGGGTGCAGTTTGTGTTTGTGAGGTCACTTGTGGCTCAATGCCTGATAGGCCAGTGCTGGTCACATGGCTGCAGTTTGTGGTTGTGATGTCACTTGTGGCTCAGTGCCTGATAGGCCAGTACTGGTCCTGTGGGTGCAGTTTGTGGTTGTGATGTCACTTGTGGCTCAGTGCCTGATAGGCCAGTGCTGGTGATGTGGGTGCAGTTTGTGGTTGTGATGTCACTTGTGGCTCAGTGCCTGATAGGCCAGTACTGGTCCTGTGGGTGCAGTTTGTGTTTGTGATGTCACTTGTGGCTCAGTGCCTGATAGGCCAGTGCTGGTGATGTGGGTGCAGTTTGTGGTTGTGATGTCACTTGTGGCTCAGTGCCTGATAGGCCAGTACTGGTCCTGTGGGTGCAGTTTGTGGTTGTGATGTCACTTGAGGCTCAGTGCCTGATAGGCCAGTGCTGGTGGTGTGGGTGCAATTTGTGTTTGTGATGTCACTTGTGGCTCAGTGCCTGATAGGCCAGTGCTGGTGGTGTGGGTGCAGTTTGTGTTTGTGATGTCACTTGTGGCTCAGTGCCTGATAGGCCAGTGCTGGTGATGTGGGTGCAGTTTGTGGTTGTGATGTCACTTGTGGCTCAGTGCCTGGTGGGCCAGTGCTGGTGATGTGGGTGCAGTTTGTGTTTGTGATGTCACTTGTGGCTCAGTGCCTGGTGGGCCAGTGCTGGTGATGTGGCTGCAGTTTGAGGTTGTGATGTCACTTGTGGTTCACTGCCTGATAGGCCAGTGCTGGTGACATGGCTGCAGTTTGTGGTTGTGATGTCACTTGTGGCTCAGTGCCTGATAGGCCAGTGCTGGTGGTGTGGGTGCAGTATCTGTTTGTGATGTCACTTGTGGCTGAGTGCCTGATAGGCAGGTGCTGGTGATGTGGGTGCACTTTGTGGTTGTGATGTCACTTGTGGCTCAGAGCCTGATAGGCCAGTGCTGGTGGTGTGGGTGCACTTTGTGTTTGTGATGTCACTTGTGGCTGAGTGCCTGATAGGCCAGTGCTTGTCCTGTGGGTGCAGTTTGTGTTTGTGATGTCACTTGTGGCTCAGTGCCTGATAGGCCAGTGCTGGTCCTGTGGGTGCAGTTTGTGGTTGTGATGTCACTTGTGGCTCAGTGCCTGATAGGCCAGTGCTATTGATGTAGGTGGAGTTTATATTTGTGATGTCACTTGTGGCTCAGTGCCTGATAGGCCAGTGCTGGTGATGTGGGTGCAGTTTGTGGTTGTGATGTCACTTGTGGCTCAGAGCCTGATAGGCCAGTGCTGGTGATGTGGGTGCAGTTTGTGGTTGTGATGTCACTTGTGGCTCAGTGCCTGATAGGCCAGTGCTGGTGATGTGGGTGCAGTTTGTGGTTGTGATGTCACTTGTGGCTCAGTGCCTGATAGGCCAGTACTGGTCCTGTGGGTGCAGTTTGTGGTTGTGATGTCACTTGTGGCTCAGTGCCTGATAGGCCAGTACTGGTCCTGTGGGTGCAGTTTGTGGTTGTGATGTCACTTGAGGCTCAGTGCCTGATAGGCCAGTGCTGGTGGTGTGGGTGCAATTTGTGTTTGTGTTGTCACTTGTGGCTCAGTGCCTGATAGGCCAGTGCTGGTGGTGTGGGTGCAGTTTGTGTTTGTGATGTCACTTGTGGCTCAGTGCCTGATAGGCCAGTGCTGGTCACATGGCTGCAGTTTGTGGTTGTGATGTCACTTGTGGTTCTGTGCCTGATATGGCAGTGGGTGCAGTTTGTGTTTGTGATGTCCCTTGTGGCTCAGTGCCTGATAGGCCAGTGCTGGTGGTGTGGGTGCAGTTTGTGTTTGTGATGTCACTTGTGGCTCAGTGCCTGATAGGCCAGTGCTGGTCACATGGCTGCAGTTTGTGTTTGTGATGTCCCTTTTGGCTCAGTGCCTGATAGGCCAGTGCTGGTCACATGGCTGCAGTTTGTGTTTGTGAGGTCACTTGTGGCTCAGTGCCTGACAGGCAAGTGCTGGTCATGTGGGTGCGGTTTTTGGTTGTGATGTCCCTTGTGGCTCAGTGCCTGATAGGCCAGTGCTTGTCCTGTGGTTGCAATTTGTGTTTGTGGTGTCACTTGTGGCTCAGTGCCTGATAGGCCAGTGCTACTGGTGTGGGTGCAGTTTGTGTTTGTGATGTCACTTGTGGCTCAGTGCCTGATAGGCCAGTGCTGGTGATGTGGCTGCAGTTTGAGGTTGTGATGTCACTTGTGGCTCAGTGCCTGATGGGCCAGTGCTGGTGATGTGGGTGCAGTTTGTGTTTGTGATGTCACTTGTGGCTCAGTGCCTGATAGGCCAGTGTTGGTGATGTGGCTGCAGTTTGTGGTTGTGATGTCACTTGTGGCTCAGTGCCTGATAGGCCAGTGCTGGTGACATGGCTGCAGTTTGTGGTTGTGATGTCACTTGTGGCTCAGTGCCTGATAGGCCAGTGCTGGTGGTGTGGGTGCAGTTTCTGTTTGTGATGTCACTTGTGGCTCAGTGCCTGATAGGCCAGTGCTGGTCACATGGCTGCAGTTTGTGTTTGTGATGCCACTTGTGGCTCAGTGCCTGATAGGCCAGTGCTGGTCACATGGCTGCAGTTTGTGTTTGTGATGTCTCTTGTGGCTGAGTGCTTGATAGGCCAGTGCTGGTGAGGTGGGTGCAGTTTGTATTTGTGAGGTCACTTGTGGCTCAGAGCCTGATAGGCCATGCTGGTGGTGTGGCTGCAGTTTGTGTTTGTGATGTCACTTGTGGCTGAGTGCCTGATAGGCCAGTACTGGTCCTGTGGGTTTAGTTTGTGGTTGTGATGTCACTTGTGATTCACTGCCTGATAGGCCAGTGCTGGTGATGTGGGTGCAGTTTGTGGTTGTGATGTCACTTGTGGCTCAGTGCCTGATGGGCCAGTGCTGGTGATGTGGCTGCAATTTGTGTTTGTGATGTCACTTGTGGCTCAGTGCCTGATAGGCCAGTGCTGGTGGTGTGGGTGCACTTTGTGTTTGTGATGTCACTTGTGGCTGAGTGCCTGATAGGCCAGTGCTTGTCCTGTGGGTGCAGTTTGTGTTTGTGAGGTCGCTTGTGGCTCAGTGCCTGATAGGCCAGTGTTGGTGATGTGGGTGCAGTTTGTGTTTGTGATGTCACTTGTGGCTCAGTGCCTGATAGGCCAGTGCTGGTGATGTGGGTGCAGTTTGTGGTTGTGATGTCACTTGTGGCTCAGTGCCTGGTGGGCCAGTGCTGGTGATGTGGGTGCAGTTTGTGTTTGTGATGTCACTTGTGGCTCAGTGCCTGATAGGCCAGTGCTGGTGATGTGGGTGCAGTTTGTGGTTGTGATGTCACTTGTGGTTCACTGCCTGATAGGCCAGTGCTGGTGGTGTGGGTGCAGTTTGTGGTTGTGATGTCACTTGTGGCTCAGTGCGTGATAGGCCAGTGCTATTGATGTAGGTAGAGTTTATATTTGTGATGTCACTTGTGGCTCAGTGCCTGATAGGCCAGTGCTGGTGATGTGGCTGCAGTTTGTGTTTGTGATGTCACTTGTGGCTCAGTGCCTGATAGGCCAGTACTGGTCCTGTGGGTGCAGTTTGTGTTTGTGATGTCACTTGTGGCTCAGTGGCTGATAGGCCAGTGCTGGTGATGTGGCTGCAGTTTGAGGTTGTGATGTCACTTGTGGCTCAGTGCCTGATAGGCCAGGGCTTGTCCTGTGGGAGCAGTTTGTGTTTGTGATGTCACTTGTGGCTCAGTGCCTGATAGGCCAGTGCTGGTCCTGTGGGTGCAGTTTGTGGTTGTGATGTCACTTGTGGCTCAGTGCCTGATAGGCCAGTGCTGGTGATGTGGCTGCAGTTTGTGTTTGTGATGTCACTTGTGGCTCAGTGCCTGATAGGCCAGTGCTGGTGATGTGGGTGCAGTTTGTGTTTGTGATGTCACTTGTGGCTCAGTGCCTGATAGGCCAGTGCTGGTCACATGGCTGCAGTTTGTGTTTGTGATGTCACTTGTGGTTCTGTGCCTGATATGGCAGTGGGTGCAGTTTGTGTTTGTGATGTCCCTTGTGGCTCAGTGCCTGATAGGCCAGTGCTGGTGGTGTGGGTGCAGTTTGTGTTTGTGATGTCACTTGTGGCTCAGTGCCTGATAGGCCAGTGCTGGTCACATGGCTGCAGTTTGTGTTTGTGATGTCCCTTTTGGCTCAGTGCCTGATAGGCCAGTGCTGGTCACATGGCTGCAATTTGTGTTTGTGAGGTCACTTGTGGCTCAGTGCCTGACAGGCAAGTGCTGGTCATGTGGGTGCGGTTTTTGGTTGTGATGTCCCTTGTGGCTCAGTGCCTGATAGGCCAGTGCTTGTCCTGTGGTTGCAATTTGTGTTTGTGGTGTCACTTGTGGCTCAGTGCCTCATAGGCCAGTGCTACTGGTGTGGGTGCAGTTTGTGTTTGTGATGTCACTTGTGGCTCAGTGCCTGATAGGCCAGTGCTGGTGATGTGGCTGCAGTTTGAGGTTGTGATGTCACTTGTGGCTCAGTGCCTGATGGGCCAGTGCTGGTGATGTGGGTGCAGTTTGTGTTTGTGATGTCACTTGTGGCTCAGTGCCTGATGGGCCAGTGCTGGTGATGTGGGTGCAGTTTGTGTTTGTGATGTCACTTGTGGCTCAGTGCCTGATAGGCCAGTGTTGGTGATGTGGGTGCAGTTTGTGGTTGTGATGTCACTTGTGGCTCAGTGCCTGATAGGCCAGTGCTGGTGACATGGCTGCAGTTTGTGGTTGTGATGTCACTTGTGGCTCAGTGCCTGATAGGCCAGTGCTGGTGGTGTGGGTGCAGTTTCTGTTTGTGATGTCACTTGTGGCTCAGTGCCTGATAGGCCAGTGCTGGTCACATGGCTGCAGTTTGTGTTTGTGATGCCACTTGTGGCTCAGTGCCTGATAGGCCAGTGCTGGTCACATGGCTGCAGTTTGTGTTTGTGATGTCTCTTGTGGCTGAGTGCTTGATAGGCCAGTGCTGGTGAGGTGGGTGCAGTTTGTATTTGTGAGGTCACTTGTGGCTCAGAGCCTGATAGGCCATGCTGGTGGTGTGGCTGCAGTTTGTGTTTGTGATGTCACTTGTGGCTGAGTGCCTGATAGGCCAGTACTGGTCCTGTGGGTTTAGTTTGTGGTTGTGATGTCACTTGTGATTCACTGCCTGATAGGCCAGTGCTGGTGATGTGGGTGCAGTTTGTGGTTGTGATGTCACTTGTGGCTCAGTGCCTGATGGGCCAGTGCTGGTGATGTGGCTGCAATTTGTGTTTGTGATGTCACTTGTGGCTCAGTGCCTGATAGGCCAGTGCTGGTGGTGTGGGTGCACTTTGTGTTTGTGATGTCACTTGTGGCTGAGTGCCTGATAGGCCAGTGCTTGTCCTGTGGGTGCAGTTTGTGTTTGTGAGGTCGCTTGTGGCTCAGTGCCTGATAGGCCAGTGCTGGTGATGTGGGTGCAGTTTGTGTTTGTGATGTCACTTGTGGCTCAGTGCCTGATAGGCCAGTGCTGGTGATGTGGGTGCAGTTTGTGGTTGTGATGTCACTTGTGGCTCAGTGCCTGGTGGGCCAGTGCTGGTGATGTGGGTGCAGTTTGTGTTTGTGATGTCACTTGTGGCTCAGTGCCTGATAGGCCAGTGCTGGTGATGTGGGTGCAGTTTGTGGTTGTGATGTCACTTGTGGTTCACTGCCTGATAGGCCAGTGCTGGTGATGTGGGTGCAGTTTGTGGTTGTGATGTCACTTGTGGCTCAGTGCGTGATAGGCCAGTGCTATTGATGTAGGTAGAGTTTATATTTGTGATGTCACTTGTGGCTCAGTGCCTGATAGGCCAGTGCTGGTGATGTGGGTGCAGTTTGTGGTTGTGATGTCACTTGTGGCTCAGTGCCTGATAGGCCAGTGCTGGTCCTGTGGGTGGAATTTGTGGTTGTGATGTCACTTGTGGCTCAGTGCCTGATAGGCCAGTGCTGGTGATGTGGGTGCAGTTTGTGTTTGTGATGTCACTTGTGGCTCAGTGCCTGATAGGCCAGTACTGGTCCTGTGGGTGCAGTTTGTGTTTGTGATGTCACTTGTGGCTCAGTGGCTGATAGGCCAGTGCTGGTGATGTGGCTGCAGTTTGAGGTTGTGATGTCACTTGTGGCTCAGTGCCTGATAGGCCAGGGCTTGTCCTGTGGGAGCAGTTTGTGGTTGTGATGTCACTTGTGGCTCAGTGCCTGATAGGCCAGTGCTGGTCACATGGCTGCACTTTGTGTTTGTGATGTCACTTGTGGCTCAGTGCCTGATAGGCCAGTGCTGGTCCTGTGGGTGCAGTTTGTGTTTGTGATGTCACTTGTGGCTCAGTGCCTGATAGGCCAGTGCTGGTGATGTGGCTGCAGTTTGTGTTTGTGATGTCACTTGTGGCTCAGTGCCTGATAGGCCAGTGCTGGTGATGTGGGTGCAGTTTGTGGTTGTGATGTCACTTGTGGCTCAGTGCCTGATAGGCCAGTGCTGGTCACATGGCTGCAGTTTGTGGTTGTGATGTCACTTGTGGTTCTGTGCCTGATATGGCAGTGGGTGCAGTTTGTGTTTGTGATGTCCCTTGTGGCTCAGTGCCTGATAGGCCAGTGCTGGTGGTGTGGGTGCAGTTTGTGTTTGTGATGTCACTTGTGGCTCAGTGCCTGATAGGCCAGTGCTGGTCACATGGCTGCAGTTTGTGTTTGTGATGTCACTTGTGGCTCAGTGCCTGATAGGCCAGTGCTGGTCACATGGCTGCAATTTGTGTTTGTGAGGTCACTTGTGGCTCAGTGCCTGACAGGCAAGTGCTGGTCATGTGGGTGCGGTTTTTGGTTGTGATGTCCCTTGTGGCTCAGTGCCTGATAGGCCAGTGCTTGTCCTGTGGTTGCAATTTGTGTTTGTGGTGTCACTTGTGGCTCAGTGCCTGATAGGCCAGTGCTGGTCCTGTGGCTGCAGTTTGTGGTTGTGATGTCACTTGTGGCTCAGTGCCTGATGGGCCAGTGCTGGTCACATGGCTGCCGTTTGTGTTTGTGATGTCACTTGTGGCTCAGTGCCTGATAGGCCAGTGCAGGTCACGTGGCTGCAGTTTGTGGTTGTGATGTCACTTGTGGCTCAGTGCCTGATAGGCCAGTGCTGGTGATGTGGGTGCAGTTTGTGTTTGTGATGTCACTTGTGGCTCAGTGCCTGATAGGCCAGTGCTGGTGATGTGGCTGCAGTTTGTGTTTGTGATGTCACTTGTGGCTCAGTGCCTGATAGGCCAGTGCTGGTGGTGTGGGTGCAGTTTGTGTTTGTGATGTCACTTGTGGCTCAGTGCCCGATAGGCCAGTTCTGAGCAGGAACAAGGACTTTGAAAAGAACCGGGCCTGAGCTTAAGATGTCTTTGCAGAGTTCTTGTAGTTTTGATTGCTTCCTTTCTTCCTGTAGTTGCTAGGGTGGAAAGTAAAAGGATGCCACAAATGGGCAGTGTCCTTACTAGACCAAGGAGAAAGACCTGGACACACCCCTGCATGGAGAGCATTTTCAAAGGATTTACAGGTTAGGGCCCATTTTGTCAGTTTGTTTCCAATATTCCTCGACACAAGTGTCCTTATTCCTTTCTCCCAGGCCCTTGGTTAAACCTAAATGGTAAAGCCAGAGTGGAACCCTCTCATGGAGGTGTGCATTGCTGTGGAGGACAGAGGTAGATGAGCAGAGATTGATTTTTCCTTGCTTCTGCTTCTTGTCCATTTGTGTGCCCTGGCTGTGGGTGCTTTAGCAAATCCAACCTTTCCCCATTCATTTCTGAACTGTGAAGACAAAATGGATCTTCCTGTGTGATTAAACTACTTCTGAGCCCCCAAGTGTTTGATAAAGATGTACAGAACAAGAGTCTCATGGATGTTGAGTGCTCTCCAAAACCTGGAGCAGGATGTGCTTCTGTTTAAGAGCAGGTATTGTTACTGCAGCCAGGTATTTAAACTGTAGTTCTCTCTGAATGTCACACTGAGAATGTTGACTTGTTCTTTCTCTCTGCAGGAGAGCTGATGTGTGCAAGCTGTGACTGAAGACAACTCGACTGAAACTCACGTGCTAAAAGTTGAACTGGAGGACACAGAAGTCTTCTGCCACCTTGAGTTTTGCCTTCTGAAATACCAAAGCATGCTGAATGAGAATCTATTTTAGTAGGAACAGATCTGCATTTACCATCTAGCCCCCAATATTTTCTGCTTCACGTTAGTAGTAAATTGACAGCAACTATTCCATGTGTTCAGTGAAAGGTGCGCTTAAGGCTCTCAGTTCTGTTGTAGGAAGTTTTTGTGCACCTGACACAAAAGGGAGATGGTCCAGTAGTGATGGTAGCAGCTGGGTTTGGGAGCAAAAGAAATGAAAAGAAGTGATTTTTTGTTGAACCCAGATTGAAGAATCCTTACAGTGTTGCCTAGTCTTTTTGAAAGCAGCTAGAAGAAAACTTAGAAACCGCTTTAGGTCTCTGTTCATGAAGCAGAACTACTTGCAAGACTCCATCTTTGTATCAGCTGACAAAATCTTTCACCTGACTATTGCCTTGTGGCTGGTGAGGAAGTGTGCAGCTGAGACTTACTGAAAGACCTAGATCCTGAGCCCTGCTTTAG
Organism: Apteryx mantelli; assembly: GCF_036417845.1. Classification (NCBI taxonomy): domain Eukaryota; kingdom Metazoa; phylum Chordata; class Aves; order Apterygiformes; family Apterygidae; genus Apteryx; species Apteryx mantelli. The sequence continues at coordinate 10,443,958 of NC_090001.1, read as the reverse complement.
CAGGATGTTATTTCAGTGAGTGTCTGAGTTGCTTTTCCATCTTTTCTTTCCTGTCCTAGGTGGACTCTTCTTTTTCTGGAGCTAACAGAGGTAGTGATTTACATGTTTGCTTATGATCTGAGATGGCTCAGTAACCTTTAGTGTGTTGCTTTCCTTGAGGAAGGCAGCAAGCTTTACATCTAGGCCGGGGTAGTATGCTGTTGCTAGTAACACCAGAAACCTTGGGTGCTCGAAGGGGGTGTTACTGGAAGGCCTGTGAGAAAGAGGCCGAAGACGCTGTGGTGGGAGAAGTGGCTGTGTGTGAGCGCACTGTTGGCTGGGCGAGGTGTGTGGGGTTGCTGAGATGCTGCAGCAGTGGCAGTAGCTGCCCCTCAAGAGACCTTCCCGTGTTTCTGTTGGAGATGATCTGCAAGATGCTTGGAGGGGAGAACTTTGGGAGCTGAAAGGTAATGTTGGGAGTCAGGGCCCTGTGCAGGGCACTCAGTCTGCGAGAGACTTGCCTGTGGCTGCCCAACGCTGTTGTGCCTGTTCTTTCCTCAGCATTGAGCCATGTGTGGAGGACCCTGGCCAGATTCGAGCAGGGAAGAGAAAATCAGGAGTTACACCTTATTCAAGTAGTTAATGTGCGTTATTGTTCTTAGGTGTCAGGTGCCTTGGAAAACTCTGCTTCTTCTACTAACCCATTGTTGCTGAAATGGTGAGGCTTTTCCCCCATTCTTTTCTCTTGGTGACCAGCTGTGCAGCCAGGGGCCCGAGGAGGTGTCCTGGGGGCTAGCCCTAGGTAGGATATAATCTGTGCAGAGTGAATGTGACGGGCTACACTATTTCTAGTGCCAGCAGGAGAGATGCCCATGTCAGCAGAGTGCCCTGGACTCCAGGCATTGTTTTCTGGCTCTGTGCCTCTCCCCATGGGCAGCAGCGAGAGCATTTCAGCCGAAAGTCTAAGATCTTTTGGTCGAGGAAGTCTAAATCAGCTGGAGCATTTATGCTAATATAGCTTCTGTCGGAAGCTGTAGAATACAACAAGCTCTCTCTGGAAAGAAAGAAAAAAAAGGGGGTTGGGGGGGAACCAACCCTCCTGGCTAGTTACTGGCTGAAGTGGCTTTGTAAGGTTTTCGTGAAAGGGAAAATGCATGTTGAAAGTGAATGAGAGCCTTCAGTGTGCCAGTGGCTCTTTTAGGCGTAGTCTGAACGCCCTTCTCCTAGGGGTGACCTTTGTAGTGTCCTGCCGTTTGCAGTAACGGTGGAAGATAAATTCCTTGTGCACCCTTAGGAGCCCTTTACTTAAATTAAGGTAGAGTTTAGACAAGACTCTTAAATAATCCCTTTGTAACTCTTTGGTGTGTGTGTGTATGGTTTTTTTGTTTGTTTTCTTGTTTGTTTGTTTTATGCTGGCAGAGCTTCCAAACCAAGTAAGCAAATCACATCTTTTCTGGACAAGCCCCGTTCCACTGTTTTTATCAAGGTAGTTTCTTTTCTGGACCTTCTCTAGGAAATTGGAGGTATGTAACTTGTGAGGGTGTCCTGAACTGTGCCCTGCAGAGAGGTCAGGTTAAATTGGTTTGCTGACAAACAATTTTCTTCTGTATCCTGCAGTTTGTAAGAATGTCATGTGTACGCATTTACTATTGTCCCAAAGAGGTTTTTTTTTTTTAATCCTGTGTGTTATTTAAAGAATAGTTCACAAGTACTTCTTTTTACGTGTCTGATGTTATTGTGCAGATATATGGGTTTTGTAATTATTTTTGAGTAGGTGCTGGAATTAGGGGCCTAATTTGGTCCAGTGTGGAGTCTCGACATGAAACCCCTAGCAGCTGCCTTGCTTCTGTGCTCATGGACTTTCACAGGATACTTGAAAGGCCTATTTGTCAGAGTTCGGGCTTCCTGCTCAGCAGTGAGTGTTAGGAAGCTGTCTGCACTGTCCCCCATAAACTGGCAGCCCCGTACATCTAATTGTCCTTGAAAGCTGACTCGTGCTTTTTCTCTTAACACTTTGCCTTCCTTAAGCACGCTTGCATGCCAACAGCCATCTTGCAGCCAGTCGAACGCACACCATGGTGTTCCGATTGCCTGATTCGTGTTGTCATCTGTTTCCCCTTGTGTTGTCAGCTCAGCTCCCTTTGAAGCTCACCACCTTCAAGACCTTCCAGGCTCCTGTCCTAGGTGCCTTGGTGTGGGCAATGCCTGCTGTGGTTGGCTCCTTCCTCGGAGATATTCAAGCCATCTGGACACAGTCCTGGGCAACATGTGCTAAGTGACCCTTCCTGAGCAGGAGGGTCGGACTAGATGATCTCCAGAGGTCCCTTCCAACCTCAACCATTCTGTGATTCTGTGAACTCTAGGATAAAAAGCAAAGATAAATTCATATACTTCAGGAATCTCTGTGGATGTCTGGGTTTTTTGTTTTTTTTTTTAAAAAAAACTTGTCCTGGGCCATGAATCAACATGTTAACAGAGAGACAAAGTAGGCCATGAACTGAATTTAAAAGTACAGGTTTTCTTCTTGTCTTAAAATATGCATCCATTTTCTCATCTCTCTTAGACTGACAGATATAGGCCTAAACCAGAAGGTGCCTCTTGTGAAAATAGGTAAAACTAGATGGTTGGATTCCAGCAATGCTTCCTTGCTTTCTGCATCGTAGAACTGCATGCTAATCTTTTGTGTCCATGCAGAGCCTTGATAAAGTTACTGTGTAGGCACCAAGTGTGCATACGTCAGATTTTCTGCGTGTTTGTGACTGACCCTTGTTGTTTCTTCTCATTAGGAAAACTTGGATATGTCCTCCCGAGGAGAACTGATGAGGAAATCGCTGACACTCAAGATGGCAGTGCAGGTTAGTTCTGGCTTTCAATTTTCTTTACTGTGTTCTGGCCAAAAGCCTCCTCTGAAACAGCTGAAATGAGTTGAACTACTAGAAGCCTTAGTGCTTACAAGCCATAGTCAGGGACTCCAGGGCCCTGCCGGTAAGCTCTGGACAGAGAGTCAGCAAACAAAACCAGTCCTTTTCCCAAATGCTTATAACCGAGCACAAGAGAAAAGGCAAGAGATGGCTGTCAAGAGGTGGGAATACAAGGAAATGCACAGTCCTACTCTTAATGATGAGCACTGCTCTCACTGCAGCAGTAGCCTGACAGTTTTCATGGGTTTTGAGCAGCCCAGCAAGAATTTTCAGGAGGCAAGGAAGACTGCCAGGTGCATATGAAAACCTTCTCCCAAGCGTGAAGGTGGCAGCTGAGAAGAGAACATGCTTCTGCATTTTTGTATTGAGGGGTTAGTCAGTGAGAGGTGCTGTCAGGGCCGGCTCGGAATTCAGAGCTGTTTTCTGGGCACTCAGTGGGAACTAATGTAGGAAGGAGGGTAATTCATGAAAGGCCTTAGCAACTCTGTTTGCTGAGAGAGAAGAAACTTGAAGGGTTTCAGGAGAATGCGCTTTGTGATGAAGGGAATAAGTTCAGAAGATGACCTTTAGAGCAACTTTCTGAATGGATCTGAGTGGGGCAAGGCTGTACTTCAGGACAGAAGAGGATGTTGCAGTAGTTGAGCTGATCATGCCTTGAGGAAGAGGGGTAATTATGCAATACCTCGTGAAGGCAGTACCTCGCCCACGTTCCGCAGCCTGTGCAAGACTTGAACAAGGGGAATAAAAACCTATAAAAAGCCAAAACTGGTATGCATCATAATTATCATCCTGTATGCATCGTAATTAATTGAAGCTCTCTCAGGAGCTCCCTTCTTGACTTGTCCTGCTGTTTTTGGTAACAGCTGTGAATACGAAGTTCAGGGGAAATCAGGGGCAATAGATTCACAAATACAGCTGCTTTGCAAGGCTTTACAGTTACTTTGCAAGGCTCTGGCCTATCATATGCCAAAGTCAAGCTGCATATAAGTACCATGTGCCTTTTTTTTTTTTTTAACTTCCCAACAAAGATGGAATTTTGCTCTCACAAGGAAGAACATGTAATGCAGTTTGAAATCAGATGCACCACAAATACATATAATGGGCTGGAAACTTCCTAGATCTCACAGTACCTTCCAGGGTAGACTGCACTTGATTTTTGACTTAGTGTGACCTAATCTTGTTTTTGTTATTGCCTTTGAAATGCTTGCAGGGGGAAACACGCAGTCTACAGCAGCGATTCCCCATCCTCCGCTGATGATGATGAGCAACATTCTGCCCAGGAATCTACTGAAGAGGAGGAGCAAGTGCCTGACTGTGAAGCATTCTCCTCCCTGCTCTTGTAGAGAGTCTAAATGGTGGCAATACTTAATGCGTTGGTGTAATATGTAAGCTGTTGGCACCGGTGGCTCTTAACTGGGCTCTCTACCATTGGACTTTTAGAATTGATTCTTTAAGAGCAATTGGATTTCTTTGGAGAGGTTAGGCATAAACTCTAAATAGTTTAATGTAAAATTCTGCTGCCCCTGCGCTTTACAGTAGGCTATTCAGAAAGAAACACCCCCCCCAACAGAAAATGTATAAATAGAGGCAAGGATGGGGTTTCTTTGCCTTCCTTTAACCTAGGACATGGGTTCTGTTGAATTTATCTTTAGGTAAACTGAGGCATCAATACATTTGTGTGCTTGAAAAACTTCTGCCAACACTGAGCTTTTATAGTAGTAGTAAAAAGCCATTTCTTAAGAATTTTTAAAATGCAAACTATATGGAGATTCAAGGTAGAGGGAATCCCTTGCCATAGTTAAAGGCTTAGTGACTTGTGTGATCAAAGGAAAGTATGCTCCAAAAGTGTCCTGGTTTAAAAAGGTGCTTTGGGGTTTTGTTGTCTTTGAGTGTTTCATGTACATGTGACCTTGATTAGTGTATAAGCAGGAGAGGGTTATCTGTTAGAAGTCAATTGTAATCTTTTGCTTGAAAGACCAGGTGTTTCCCTTTGTGGGCACAATATCCAAAGATTTAAGAGTTAGCTGTATATATTCTCTATCATCAGGAAAACTCAATTCACAGCATGATGAAATAGAACTGTAAATTCTTCTCTTTCAATAAGGTTAAAAGTACTGCAAATAAGGAAACCAAAACCTTCAAATGTTTTGCTGCTTTATTCATTGACATTCTCTTCTGAACAACAGCAGGTTAGCTTTGCTAGTTGGTATTTAAGTATTATCTGGAAATGCAGAATACCTTTTTCTTCCTCCCACCTTTACCCTTTCTCCTCAGCTATTGCCGACCAATTCTGGGAGACAAAATCCAATAACTTGCCACTTTTTAAGAAGGCATGAAAGGCTTTGCTATCAAGTCCTGCTTGTCTATCTGGAGATAGATCAGATCCATGGACTAGTAGACTGAGTTTAGTGAACTGTTAAAGATATGAAGTGGAAATGGGAGGAGGCAGATGGACTGTGGGGAAGGAAGCAGCAAAAGTTTGTGGAGAAGCTGCAAGGCTTTAGATAGCAGGACAGCATGAGTCGTGATATTTGATGATGTCATTTGAAGGAACGGCAAGAAAGGCTTCAGGTAGAGCCTCAAAGATGTCAATGTTTGAGGTACTGCTACTTGGGCTGAAGGGCTTTGAACTCTTTGAGGAGGCCTACGTTAATTGTTATATCCTAAATCCTATATCCTAAATTCTCATCCTCTTTGGAAAGATAAGGTGGAACCTTTGCACCTTGGCTCCTGGACATCAGAGAGCGACATGGCTCCCCCCATCCTGAGGAAATGGAGGACTGTTTCCAGGGCCAGCACTGACCCCTGACCTGGGGGCTTAGCCCTGAACTACTGGAGCCTTCTGTGAGAAAAGGGACCTGCTTTGCTGCCAGAAACTCTTGACGTGCTGGAATTTCAGTATTCAGTTTTAGAAGGGATTTACCAACAGCATCCAAGTTAAGCACTTTCAAAGCCTTTGATGGTAAACGCATCCAGTTAGGGTTTGTGTTTCCGTGTTCAGGAAGACATCATCAGCTGGAGAGTAACCTGTTTCATCTTTTAAACACCTTCCTTTAAGGCCAACTCTCAGAAGCCTGGAAAGTGAAGGCTGTACTCCTCCTGAAGTCTGCTGATGGAAATCGAGGTAGTTGTCTTCCTAAAGTCGCTGAAACACAAGATGGGATTGAGCTTCGTAATTTTTCAAGCTTTGGCCTTTATGAAGCAAGAGCTGACACTGTAGTTAAGGCGTTGAAGTGCTCAACTGATTTCTCTGCTGAACAATGTAACAACTCTACTTTGCAGTGGCAGACTGTGGGAAGGTATGCTTTTAGTGAGCACATCTTGATTGCCTTTTACATTGCACTCATTGCATACACTGGGCGCAGGATATAAACAGCCATCTCAAAGTCACCGCAGTGATTCCCCTAGGCAAACTTCCAGATCTGTCGAGTAAGCCTGTGTGTGTGAGAATGTGGGGAAGGCTGGGTCCGAGTGAATCTTGACTCCGAAAACACTTCAGAGAACAGTTTTCAGTATTGTTTTCCGGCTAAGCAAATGTTAATAGGTTCAGGTAGGGTGCCCTCGTGATAACAGTATCCAGTTGCTTGGGAAAGCACAGCATTCAGGTGCTTCATCTTCACTGAAGTGCCCTTGAAACTGGAAAAGGAAACTCAAAACAATACCTATCCATCCATCTGAATTGGCAAGCAACAAAACTTGTGCATATGCTGGACTGTTCTGTAGTAATGTTGTAAATGGAGCTTCCCAGGAGACTCCAAAAGCCTCCACCTTACGTGGACATGTGGAACATAAATGAGAGTTGGTGTTGTCCTCTGGCCTGCCTGTGTGCTGGTGAAAAGGAAGTTTGTATGAGAATATTGAGCCATGTAGAATAGGCTGCTATGTAACTAATAACTCTGTATCTATGCAAACTAACACATGTAAACACATGTAAAGAGGATGTAAAATGTAAACTGATGAAAACTGTATCAACCAGATAGATAGTACATCGAGACAAAGTGTCAGAACACACCTACCAAGACAAACCGATGACTTAATAATAGGGTATAATTACTGCTCCGCTTAAATTACAGACCTAGCTACACAGACAGAAATAGACCTTAACCTCTGCCTGACTTCAGAGCTACTGAGATGTAAGTCACTCCTAAGGAGCCTCGCAGCTCGGTTTGTGTGGGGCGTGCTTGAGAAAAGAAGCCGAGCCCTTCAGCAAGGTGGATGAGCCTGGGTGCACTGCTGCACCCCCGGGACTGCTGAGTTTTCAGCTCAGGATGGACTTGTGCCCAAGTCAGTCTGGAGCACAAGGCAGGAAAGGTGAGGGCAGGCACTGTCCTGTTTGCCTGGTCATGAATCATAATTTCAAAGGTCATTTTGGAAGAGGTGACCAGCCTTCAAGCTGTCTGAAGAGCTCCCCAGCTCACAGCCTGCTGCCTCATTTCCAGAGGCTCCTTCAGACCAGGTTTCTTGCTCAGGAACATCACAAGCCATTGCCTGTACGTGGTGCCTCAAGCACATTAGCACATGCTGGTGGTACATGTGGGCACTGACTAGACATTACTGGTAGATGACCAGAGAGGCAACCATCAGATAACCCAAATGGAGATCTTCCTCTTGTGTGACAGATGAGCCCTCAACCATGTAACATGTGTGCCCATACTGTCACAGCTCTCAAATGTTTCTAGTAAAGGTCCAGCTGCTGTAATACAGTGAATCTTCTGTAAATTCTCTCCCTGCCACCCTGGAGCATGGTTTCTGAAATACTCATGGATAGCTGGTGCCGCTTGCTGGACCAATAGGCTCACTGCCAGCCTTTCATTAACATTTTCCACAGACATCCCTCCATAGCATAAGAGCATAATTTGCCACAAGCAAATATTCCAAAAATCAAGTGTTCCTCAGACTTTTGCTAACGATAGTACCTTTTCTGAGATAACACCCATTTGCCCTGCAGTTCGTATAGCTAAAACTAGATTTTGGCATGCCATTTGACACGCTGCCCAATCATTTGTATTATTATAATCCCAATTCAGATCTCCTCGTGGGCAAGGCTGTCGGTTATCATCTCAGTCTGCCAATTCCCTATCCTTTTTTCAATATCCATTCTCTATCCCCTGGCTGAAATATCTGTTGAAACAATACTTGAACATCCCCCTAACAAATGGGATGTCCCTCTACTCTTGTACAAAACAGTCGAGCTGCCTTTTCCGGGTCCTCCCATGTTATGGAAAATCAGGCTCGCCGGCCTCCATAACAGGGTCCGACCCTAGGTTCCTGCTGAGGCAGAAGTTCGGAGTCAGATTGAAGAAAAATAAAATTTAATGACATACGTGCGGTAATTACAGCTCGAGCTGGGTGCCTCCGAAGAGGGACCCCGAACAAAGAAATCCCTGGGCAATTATACCCTTACAATCTAAATTCCCCACCCCTCTAGCGATAGTTTGGACCAATAGTAATAGTTAGGTCTGGGGTCTTCCCCTTCTTCACTGGGCCCCTTCATTGTCTCTAGGCAGGCTGCTGCTTATCTTCAAGGTTGGCTGCTCCTGCTGTCAGTGTAGCTTCTTTATCTCTCCAGCTTGAACCGGCTCTGGGGCCCCCTTTTACTTATCTAAGTAAAAGTTCACAGCAAGTTCACAGCCTGAGGCCTAAGGCTTCAGCAAATTTAGCTACTAATGCTAAGCAAGTTATGCTAAGCAATTAATTCTAGACAGCTTCAGTCTGATATTCTCTAACAGTCCTCCCTTTGTTTTTATTAAGCATCCCTGCTAATATGTTAAGCAGAGTTCTCGAAGCCTTTCGAGGCGTACTATCACTCTCCATAATCTTATGTACAATATGGCTGTAAGCAATAGGCATAACATGGTCAAACTTAACACAACTACTACTGGGTGCAACATGTGATTATAGATCCCTGTTGCGGTTGGTGACCATCCCAGAAGAGTCTCCCACCAATGATATTCTCCATCCTTCTTCACTCTTTCCAAGATGTGGTGTATCTCTTCTGTATCATGATGAACAGTGATTAGAGTTTTTTGTCCATTGTTTCAGATGCGTTTTAACAGTTGACACAGGTCATCATGTTGTAGTAGTTTCTGTACCAATGTAAGGTTCATTCCAATGGGGGTAGGCAATAAATCTTGACTTAAGGTATAATTAGATTGTATTAATTGATAAGACACAACAGGAGCTGAATAATTAAAGTCACAGCCCATAACTTTAGAAAAATTACAAACACAAATATTTGAATGATTACTTGTGTCTACAGTAATGTTCTCTACGAATATAAGATTACAGAGAGTTCTCATACAGACACATCCTTTTCCAATATATACAAGTACAGTTTCAGGGGTTTCATCAGGATGTATTTCAAAATGACAAACATTTTGTTCAGTATCAAGACAAATGTCTTGAGCTTTGACAGTGTTTATCTCACAAATAAATATATATATAATTTTAAGATTTTCAAACCTTTTTTGCATACCTAGAACATACTGGGTTAGCTGTTCATCTCCGTCCAACAGGCTGGTCTTAGCTGGGATATAAGTTCCTGTAGCCAATTGATGCCCAAATAAGACTTCTGCTGAGGATAATCCTACCTGTTGTATAGGGGTTGTTCTAATTTCCCACAACACTAAGTTTAAGGCATTAGGCCATTTGAGACTTGCCTGTGTACATACCCATGCTAACTTGTTTTTAATAGTTCTGTTCATTCTCTCAGTTTGTCCTCAAGACTGGGGATGATAAGGTGTGTACAATTCTCTATGAATTCCTAGCATTTGATATAATTTCCCTAAAACTCCTGCTGAAAAGTGCGAACCCCTACCTGAATCTACAGTTTCTGGGACTCCAGACCTAGGGACAATTTCCTTTAACAAGGCTTTAATCACTGCAGCCGTATCTGCTTTGCAGGTAGGAAAGGCTTCCACCCATCTGCTTAGTTGATCAACTGTCACAAGAAGATGTTTAAATCCTTCTGCTGCTGGCATGTCAGCATAGTCAATTTGTAGACGCTGGAATGGAAAATAAGCCCGTGGGAGACCTCTTCTGTTAATCTTAGGATAAGTATCGTTAAATTTTTGGCAAGTTGGGCAGGTTGTTGTTATGCATTTTGCAACCACATGCACTCGGGAGCTGCCCAGGTTTGTAGAGTACATGAGGCGACAGTCAATGCTCCTCCATGTCCACGATCATGATATCACCTATCTGTAGAACGTAAATACCTTAAGGAAAGGATGGGCTTACCCCTGATAGTCCAAATTCCTTTTTCGTCTTGAACCACTTCACGCTTTTTCCAATTCTCTTTCTTCTTCTGTGGCATATACACAGTCATTGGGTGACCCAAAACTTCAGGTCGTGCTTTTCTAATAAGGGCTGCTGTAGCTACTATGCTCTGATGCATCCTGGAGTGCCTTTGATTACCGCATCTAGTTGGGTGAAGTAATAGGCCACTGGCCTACGGTGAGGACCTAGTTTTTGACTGAATACTCCACTTGCTACTCCGTCGTTCATGAACAAATAATTCAAATGGCTTACTATAATCTGGTAGTCCTAGAGCCGGCGCTGAGACCAACACCCTTTTTACAGATGTAAAAGCTTTCTCTTTTTCTGGAGTCCAGGTCAAAGGCTCTGCCTCCTCCGTTTTTGTTGCCTGGACCAAAGGTTTGGTAAGCCCTCCCAACCCAGGAATCCATGGCTGACAAAATCCTACAGCTCCTAAAAAATCCCCTAAATTGCTTTTTTGATATAGGACGGGGTATATTGAGAATTGTCTTTACTCATTCTGGATCAATTAATCTGTGTCTTTCCTTCAAGATAAGCCCCAAATATTTTACCTCTTGTTGACGCAGCTGGAGTTTGGACGGAGATGCTCGATGCCCTTTCTCTGCAAGAGCGTTACATAGAGAAATAGTGTCTTTCAAACATGTCTCGTAATCTTTACTTGCTAATAACAAATCATCCACATACTGTATTAACACTGAATGTCCTGGAAGTTTGATATCTGCCAGATCATTTTTAAGTATACGTGAAAAAATAGTCGGAGACCCAGTAAATCCCTGTAGTAGCCTAGTCCAAGTCAATTGTTGTCCCTTCCAAGTGAAGGCAAAAAGATCTTGGCTGTCCTCAGCTACTGGTATACTAAAAAAGGCTGCTGTTAAATCAATCACAGTAAAATAAGTTGCCCAGTGGGGTATCTGTGGTAATATAGTTGATGGGTCAGGAACTACTGGATGCGGAGCGATTACATTTTGGTTTACAACTCTTAGGTCTTGTACAAACTGATACTCCAGATCGCCATTTAGAATCCTGCCTATTCTTTTTAACTGGCAGAATTGGGGTGTTGTATGGGGATTCACAAACTCTAAGGATACCCAGTTTTAGATAGTGATCAATTTGCTTTTGGATACTTTTCTCTGCTTCCTTTGGGATAGGGTATTGTTTAACCACGGGAGGTAATCCTCCCCTTGTTTTGATTGAGACTGGACTAGCTGATTTCAATAGTCCAACATCCATTCCTGAAGAGCTCCATAACTTTCCAGGAACTGATTCTAAACCTGTCGGAATTTGCAGATTAGTTGACTCTGGTTCTGGTGTCTCAGCCAGAACACATGAGCCCATTATTATTAATTTCATCCCTTCCGGCTGTAAGCAAATCTGGGTATCCAGGGCTTGTAAGAGATCCCTCCCTAAAAGGCAAAAGGGTGAATCCATGGAAATTATGAAACGTCCCCACACTCCTTTTCCTCCAATAGTGAGCAACAAGGGCTTAGTCAATGTTCGTTCGCCTTTTCCCATTACTCCCTGTATTGTTATTTTATCTGATGTCTTACATCCTTTAGGCTCAAAATTCAGAAGAGAAAGGGTAGCTCCAGTATCCACTAAGAAGGGAATTTCTTGACCTGCTATATTTGCCATTACCTGCCCCCTGAAATCCAAATCTATATCCCATAAATTTACCCCAATTCCCATGGTGTTTTCTGGGTCTCCCATCTCCTGTCATTGTGGACTGGCTGGGAATTGCCTGGTGTCATTCCCAGTACTCGGCTGTCTCATGCCATCCCTTCTATTCCTAGGCATGCGGGGTCTCACTGGGCATTCCTGCTGCCAGTGCCCTTGTTCACCACAATAATGGCAATAATCATTAACTCTTAAGCGTACAATACGTTCGCTTTGGTTCCACCTGTCTCCTCTGACCCTTGCTCGTCCCCTTCCTCTAGTTTCTTTAAACTTGTCTCTTAACACAGCCGCTAACACACTCACTTCCTTTCTTCTGTCGTCTCTTTTCTTTCACCTTCTCTTCATCTTGACCGTTATATACAAATGTGGCTAAGCGTACTATTTCATCCATAGACTTCCCTGGCCAGTCAGGAACATGTTTAGAAAAATACTTTTTAATGTCAGAGGCCATTTGATCCACAAATGTGGAAACTATCAGAGGCCTCTTAGCCTCGGCTTCTGGGTCTATCCCCCCTCCAAACATTCTGATTTGTTTAAATAGTCTAGAAAGGAAAGCTGAGGGCTGTTCCTCAGGTTGTTGCTGACACTCCCTTATTTTAGACCAATTCGCAGTCTTTTGTCCTGCCAACCATATAGCTTCTTCTAAGCCTTGTCTGGCTAATTGCAACTGCCAGCAATCTGCCTCTACATTATGATTCCACGCGGGGTCCACAATTGGCCAGGCCGTTCGAGCAGCCAGAACACCCCCCTCTCCTGCCCAACGACGGTTTACATCCAGAATTGAGTGTTTTTCATCTGGAGTGAACAAGGCTTCAAGGAGCATTTGCACATCCTCCCCAGGCAGGATCATACGCCCACAGTATTCCTTTTACAATTTGTAACACTTTCTCTGGATCTTCCCTAAGCCTGGGAGTTTGTTGACTCCATGCAATCAAATCTTGGGGCCCCCAGGGTCGGTAAATTCGCGTTGTAGCTACCCGAGGTGCCCCGTCCGGACCTGGCGGGGGCACTCCTGGCACAGGAATGATGTGCAAAGGGGCTTGAAAGGCAGAGGGGGAAGGCAAGGGGGGGTATAGAGAAGTTGAAGCAGAGGACAGCGCATAGGGTGGAGCAGTTTCCACAAGCGTTTTAGCAGCTGCACTACTTTCAATACTCTGAGAAAATTTTTCTTTGCCCAACTGTCCCATACATACCAATAATCCATTTGTCCGGGGAACCTATCCTGCAAATGGTGACGCAGGAAAGTTAACTCCTGATGATCAAAGGTTCCCTGTGGTGGCCATCGTTCTGCCGGGTTACCATCCTTTGTCAGGAACGGCCAATCCTCCTGACATAGTTGGATCAACTCCCCCCCCTTTTTTTTTTTTCCTCTTAGGTTCTTGGTACCATCAATCTTACTCTATTTTTGCAGAATTTCGGCTAAGGGCGTCCCCTTTTCTATGCCGAACTTATTTCCCATATTGAGTTCCTGAAAAGTGCGTCTTATGCTGATCAGGTAGCACACTTCCTTATAATATACTTTTTTTATCTTTTTTTTTTCTCAGCAACACCAGAATTTAAATTTTCATTACCGCCTGCAGCCGGCATGATTACACTCTTTCTCTCTCTCACTCTCTCTCTCTGGGAACCGCACTCACACCACCCGAGTCTTTAACTGCTAGGACTGCCGTCCCTTCGCAGTGGGCGGCTCTGTCAGCCGACGGGTGCCCCTTTCGGTTCCCAGGTCATACGCGCTCACACCAGTCACAGTACCGGTATCCACACTCACACTAGTCACAGTAACTCTAAGTTAGTCTTGCGGTGCGCCTTACGCTGATCAGGCTGCGCACTCCCCCCTTCCGGCCGGAGTGAGACGGGACTCGAACCCTCTCAAAACCTGGGCGTGGGACTCGAACCCACCCCAATCCTGGGCGTGGGACCCGAACCCACCCCAAAACCTGGGAGTGGGACTCGAACCCACTCCAAACCTGGGCGTGGGACTTGAACCCACCCCAAACCCTGGGCGTGGGACTCGAACCCACCCCAAAACCTGGTACGCCTTACGGTTATCAGCCCGCGTACCCCTTACAGTGCACTTTGTTACCAAACCAGAATTTAGAATTTAGGCAGGAATTTAAGACTCACCCTCTCGGTGCCTCCCGTTGCCAAAGATCCCAGGTGAACTCACCCGATGGCGCCAGATGATTGTTTGGAGACGAGAGGCCCCGACAGTGGTCGCCTAGGGTCCCACCAGAGTTGCCAAACTGTTATGGAAAATCAGGCTCGCCGGCCTCCATAACAGGGTCTGACCCTAGGTTCCTGCTGAGGCAGAAGTTCGGAGTCAGATTGAAGAAAAATAAAATTTAATGACATACGTGCGGTAATTACAGCTCGAGCTGGGTGCCTCCGAAGAGGGACCCCGAACAAAGAAATCCCTGGGCAATTATACCCTTACAATCTAAATTCCCCACCCCTCTAGCGATAGTTTGGACCAATAGTAATAGTTAGGTCTGGGGTCTTCCCCTTCTTCACTGGGCCCCTTCATTGTCTCTAGGCAGGCTGCTGCTTATCTTCAAGGTTGGCTGCTCCTGCTGTCAGTGTAGCTTCTTTATCTCTCCAGCTTGAACCGGCTCTGGGGCCCCCTTTTACTTATCTAAGTAAAAGTTCACAGCAAGTTCACAGCCTGAGGCCTAAGGCTTCAGCAAATTTAGCTACTAATGCTAAGCAAGTTATGCTAAGCAATTAATTCTAGACAGCTTCAGTCTGATATTCTCTAACATCCCACATCCGGGGCATTTGCTGTGCCCATTGAAGTAGATCTCTGGGAGCCCACGGCCAATAAACGCAGGCACGCAAGACCAGTGCCAGTGCTCACCAGATGAGAACCTCGCTGTGTTCTATCTGGGGTGCCAAACAAATAAGATAATCTGTTCTGTTTTCTTTGCTCTCGGGTACTGGTAATGAGGAGCAGGAGTCATATTTCTAAGTTTTTAAGTATTATTGCTGGCAATAAGGTCCTTCTTATGCTCTCAGCCAGGTAGTGAGAAAAAGGGATTTCCAACTAAGCTGTAAAGCCTTGTACCTGCTACTGGCCTATCAGACGCAAAGGCAGAACTGAAATCAGGTCTGCATCGACACCATGGGCTTCCTGCTGCCCTATAAGGTACAGGGGCACAATGACCTCACAAAGACAAAGAGGAGCCATGCGCCTACCATGGCATTATGTGGTGCTGAAGGCAGAAATAACCTGACAGGTTAAAACCAGCAGACATGTGACCAGCACTGGCCTATCAGGCACTGAGCCACAAGTGACATCACAAACACAAACTGCACCCACATCACCAGCACTGGCCCATCAGGCACTGAGCCACAAGTGACATCACAACCACAAACTGCACCCACAGGACCAGCACTGGCCTATCAGGCACTGAGCCACAAATGACATCATAACCACAAACTGTAGCCATGTGACCAGCACTGGCCTATCAGGCACTGAGCAACATGTGACACCACAAACACAAACTGCACTCACATCACCAGCACTGGCCTATCAGGCACTGAGACACAAGTGACATCACAACCACAAACTGCACCAAGGTGACCAGAACAGGCCTATCAGGCACTCAGCCACAAGTTACATCACAACCACAAACTCCACCCACATCACCAGCACTGGCCTATCAGGCACTGAGACACAAGTGGCATCACAACAAGAAACCGCACTCACATCACCAGCACTGGTCTATCAGGCACTGAGCCACAAGTGACATCACAACCACAAACTCAACCCACATCACCAGCACTGGCCTATCAGGCACTGAGCCACAAGTGACCTCACAAAAACAAACTGCAGCCATGTGACCAGCACTGGCCTATCAGGCACTGAGCCACAAGTGACATCACAACCACAAACTGCACCCACACCACCAGCACTGGCCTATCAGGCACTGAGCCACAAGTGACCTCACAAACACAAACTGCACCAAGGTGACCAGCACTGGCCTATCAGGCACTGAGCCGCAAGTGACCTCACAAACACAAACTGCACCAAGGTGACCAGCACTGGCCTATCAGGCACTGAGCCACAAGTGACATCACAAACACAAACTGCAGCCATGTGACCAGCACTGGCCTATCAGGCACTCAGCCACAAGTGACATCACAACTACAAACTGCAGCCACAACACCAGCACTGGCCTATCAGGCACTGAGCCACAAGTGACATCACAACCAAAACCTGCACCCACAGGACCAGCACTGGCCTACCAGACACTGAGCCACAAGTGACCTCACAACCACAAACTGCACCCACAGGACCAGCATGGCCTGTCAGGCACTCAGACAGAAGTGACCTCACAATCACAAATTGTTGCCACATTACCAGCATTGCCCTATCAGGCACTGAGCCACAAGTGACATCACAACCTCAAACTGCAGCCACAGAACAAGCACTGGGCTATCAGCCACTGAGCCACAAGTGACATCACAAACACAAACTGCACCAAGGTGACCAGCACTGGCCCATCAGGCACTGAGCCACAAGTGACATCACAAACACAAACTGCAGCCACATCACGAGCATTGCCCTATCAGGCACTGACCCACAAGTGACATCACAAACACAAACTGCACCCACACCACCAGCACTGGCCTATCAGGCACTGAGCCACAAGTGACCTCACAAACACAAACTGCACCAAGGTGACCAGCACTGGCCTCTCAGGCACTCAGCCACAAGTGACATCACAAACACAAACTGCAGCCACATCACCAGCACTGGCCTATCAGGCACTGAGCCACAAGTGACATCACAAACACAAACTGCACCCACATGAACAGCACTGGCCTATCAGGCACTGAGCTACAAGTGACATCACAACCACAAACTCCACCCATAGGACTAGCACAGGCCTATCAGGCACTCAGCCACAAGTGACATCACAAACACAAACTGCACCCACAGGACCAGCACTGGCCTATCAGGCACTGAGCCACAAGTGACATCACAACCACAAACTGCACCCACACCACCAGCACTGGCCTATCAGGCACTGAGCCACAAGTGACATCACAACCACAAACTCAACCCACAGGACAAGTACCGGCCTATCAGGCACTGAGCCACAAGTGACATCACAACCACAAACTGCAGCCACACCACCAGCATGGCCTATCAGGCACTGAGCCACAAGTGACCTCACAAATACAAACTGCACACACGACCAGCACTGGCCTATCAAGCACTCAGCCACAAGTGACATCACAAACACAAACTGCAGCCATGTGACCAGCACTGGCCTATCAGGCACTGAGCCAAAAGTGACCTCACAACCACAAACTGAACCCACATCACCAGCACTGGCCTATCAGGCACTGAGCCACAAGTGACCTCAGAATCACAAACTGCACCCACATGAACAGCACTGGCCTAGCAGGCACTGAGCCACAACTGACGTCAAAAACACAAATGGTACCCACATCAGCAGCACTGGCTTATCAGGCACTCAGCCACAAGTGACATCACAACCACAAACTGCAGCCATGTGACCAGCACTGGCCTATCAGGCACTGAGCCACAGCTGACATCACAAACACAAACTGCACACACGACCAGCACTGGCCTATCAAGCACTGAGCCACAAGTGACATCACAAACACAAACTCCACCCACAGGACCAGCACTGGCTGATCAGGCCCTGAGCCACAAGTGACATCACAAACACAAATTGCAGCCACATCACCAGCACTGGCCTATCAGGCACTGAGCCACAAGTGACCTCACAGCCACAAACTGCAGCCACATGACCAGCACTGGCCTATCAGGCACTGAGCCACAAGTGACATCACAACCACAAACTGCAGCCATGTGACCAGCACTGGCCTATCAGGTACTCAGCCACAAGTGACATCACAAACACAAACTGCGCATGGGATGTGGCTATGGAGGACCCTGTTTTACCCCTCTTGGGAAACCTGCATGCTCGATCACCTCCCTGAAATGCCTTTACACCAATGCACACAGCTTGGGGAACAAACAGGAAGAACTAGAGATATGTGTGCGGTCGCAGGGCCATGATCTCATTGCCATTACAGAGACATGGTGGTATAGCTCGCATGACTGGAGTGCTGTCATGGATGGCTACGTGTTTTTTAGGAAAGACAGGCCAGGAAAGCGAGGTGGTGGAGTTGCTCTTTATGTGAGAGAGCAACTGGAATGTATTGAGCTGTGCCTAGGGGTGGATGAAGAGCGAGTCGAGAGCTTATGGGTAAGGATCAAAGGGCAGGCTAGCATGGGTGACACTGTTGTGGGTGTTTACTACAGGCCAGCTGATCAGGAAGAGGAAGTCAATGAGGCCTTCTACAGACTGCTGGAAGTAGCCTCACGATCCCAGGCCCTGGTTCTCATGGGGGACTTCAACCACCCCGATATCTGCTGGAGAGACAACACAGCTAGGCACAAACAGTCCTGGAGGTTCCTGCAGAGCATTGGTGACAACTTCTTGACACAGGTGGTGGAGGAGCCAACAAGGAGAGGTGTGCTGCTGGACCTCGTACTAACAAACAAAGAAGGACTGGTGGAAGATGTGAAGGTCGGGGGCTGCCTTGGCTGCAGTGACCATGAGATCGTGGAGTTCAGTATCCTGCGAGGAGGCAGCAGGGCACCAAGTAGGATCGCAACCCTGGACTTCAGGAGAGCAAACTTTGGCCTCTTCAGGGACCTACTTGGAGGAATCCCATGGGTGAGGGCCCTAGAAGGAAGGGGTGTTCAAGAGAGCTGGTTAATATTCAAACATCACTTCCTCCAGGCTCAAGAGTGGTGCATCCCTATGAGTAGGAAGTCAAGCAAAGGAGGCAGGAGACCTGCATGGATGAGCAAGGAGCTCCTGGCAAAACTCAACCAGAAGAAGGAAGTCTACAGAAAGTGGAAAGGGGGACAGGCCACTTGGGAGAAATATAGGAACGTTGTCAGAGTATGCAGGGATGCGACGAGGAAGGCTAAGGCCCGTTTGGAATTAAATCTGGCTAGAGATGTCAAGGACAGCAAGAAGGGCTTCTTCAAATACATCAGTAGCAAGAGGAAGACTAGGGAAAATGTGGGCCCTTTGCTGAATGGGGTGGGTGCCCTGGTGACGAAGGATACAGAGAAGGCAGAGTTACTGAATGCCTTCTTTGCTTCAGTCTTTACTGCTCAGGCCAGCCCTCAGGAACCCCAGATCCTGGAGACAAGAGAGAAAGTCTGGAGAAAGGAAGACTTTCCCTTGGTGGAGGAGGAGTGGGTTAGAGATCATTTAAGCAAACTTGACACCCACAAATCCATGGGCCCTGATGGGATGCACCCACGAGTGCTGAGGGAGCTGGCGGACATTATTGCTAAGCCACTCTCCATCATCTTTGAAAGGTCATGGAGGACAGGAGAGGTGCCTGAGGACTGGAAGAAAGCCAATGTCACCCCAGTCTTCAAAAAGGGCAAGAAGGAGGACCCAGGGAACTACAGGCCAGCCAGCCTCACCTCCATCCCTGGAAAGGTGATGGAGCAGCTCATCCTGGAGGCCATCTCCAAGCATGTGGAGGACAAGAAGGTGATCAGGAGTAGTCAGCATGGCTTCACCAAGGGGAAATCATGCCTAACCAATCTGATAGCCTTCTCTGATGGAGTGACTGGCTGGGTAGATGAGGGGAGAGCAGTGGATGTTGTCTACCTAGACTTCAGCAAGGCTTTTGACACTGTCTCCCATAGCATCCTCATAGACAAGCTCAGGAAGTGTGGGTTAGATGAGTGGACAGTGAGGTGGATTGAGAACTGGCTGAATGGCAGAGCTCAGAGAGTTGTGATCAGTGGCACAGAGTCTAGTTGGAGGCCTGTAGCTAGCGGTGTCCCCCAGGGGTCAGTAGTGGGTCCAGTCTTGTTCAACTTCTTCATCAATGACCTGGATGAAGGGACAGAGTGCACCCTCAGCAAGTTTGCTGACGATACAAAACTGGGAGGAGTGGCTGATACGCCAGAGGGCTGTGCTGCCATTCAGAGAGACTTGGACAGGCTGGAGAGGTGGGCGGAGAGGAACCTCATGAAGTTCAACAAAGGGAAGTGCAGGGTCCTGCACCTGGGGAGGAATAACCCCATGCACCAGTACAGGTTGGGGGTTGACCTGCTGGAAAGCAGCTCTGCGGAGAAGGACCTGGGAGTGCTGGTGGACACCAAGTTAAGCATGAGGCAGCAATGTGCCCTTGTGGCCAAGAAGGCCACTGGTATCCTGGGGTGCATCAGGAAGAGTGTTGCCAGCAGGTCGAGGGAGGTGATTTTCCCCCTCTACTCAGCCCTGGTGAGGCCCCATCTGGAGTACTGCGTCCAGTTCTGGGCTCCCCAGTGCAAGAGGGATGTGGCGCTACTGGAGCAAGTCCAGCGAAGGGCTACAAAGATGATTAGGGGACTGGAGCATCTCTCTTATGAGGAAAGGCTGAGAGAGCTTGGCCTGTTTAGCCTAGAGAAGAGAAGGCTGAGAGGAGATCTTATCAACGTGTACAAGTATCTGAAGAGAGGGTGTCGAGAGGATGGGACCAGACTCTTTTCAGTGGTGCCCAGCGACAGGACGCGAGGCAACGGGCACAAACTGAAACACAGACACTTCCATCTGAACATGAGGAAAAACTTTTTCACTGTGAGGGTGACAGAGCACTGGAACAGGTTGCCCAGAGAGGTGGTGGAGTCTCCTTCTCTGGAGATATTCAAAACGCGCCTGGATGCAATCCTGTGCAATGTGCTCTAGGTGACCCTGCTTGAGCAGGGGGGTTGGACTAGATGATCTCCAGAGGTCCCTTCCAACCTCAGCAATTCTGTGATTCTGTGAAAATGGAGGCAAAGGGAATAAAAGGGGGGCCAGTCATGTGTAAGCAAGCTGCTGGCAAGGACACTTGTCTGGCCAGGCTGTGTACCTGGTCTCTGCAGTGTAGCCTATCATTGTATTAAATCCTATTCCTAGCTCTTTTCTGGGTGAGCGTGCTTGCTGTTCTGCATGAGTGCATGTGTGGAAGGCTTGCAGACGTCAAGGCAGCCAGCTACCAGAGACACCCCGTGCGAGGGTGCGTGTGAGGTCTCCTGCAAGCTTTGAGTCTGATTAGCTGGTGAGCAAGAACAGGACCAGGCCGTTTGTATCGTTCATGTTTATGAGTGCTGCTCACGTCTCTGTGGTGCCTGTAAAGGTACTGTGCCCCTGCCGGAGTTGATTCCTTTTTGGTCGACCATGACCGTACAGAGTGTGTGTATGCCTCTTGGAAGTACATGCCCTGTCTCGCTGCTGGCAGGACCAGGGAACAGAGAAGTGCAGTAGTTTCCCTTCCAGTGGACCAGGAAGGAGGAATCCTTTATTCAAAAATCCACTGGATCCAGCATCCTTTAACAGTGCAGGCCTTGGAGGTGCTGCAGCTACTTGATCTTTATGTTGAGGTCCTGCTTCTCTGTCACCTTGTGGTTCCCAAAGGGCACAGAGGCTTTGGGGCTGCAGCGTGAAGGACCAGCTTTAGCACACATCGTTCTAGTTCCCCACTATTGATTTAAGCAATACAAATACCAAGATCTTATAAGTGTTTGGGTCAGTGATCCCCTAGAGTCAAAGGGAGTTTTGTTTTGTTTTTTTTCTGATCAGACTTTCCATCTGCAAGCCTTTATCATAAAAGTGGCTGGGGTTGGACAGGCAGTGCCATAAGATCTACCCTCCATTTCTAAACCAATCACAGAAAGTAGCACTATTTAGTCAGTCTAAATAGCAGGGGCAATGGCCACTGTTTTGTTGGTATTCCATAAACAGGACAGTTGTGCTAAGCAAAACTCTGTTGTCTAAGGATCTGATACACATTACTAAACACATCTTCATCATGTCCAAGGGTAAAAAAAAAAGCTGGGCATTGCACAAACATCTCCATAGCTGCATTATTGCCATTTCTGCCTGCTGTGAGACTGCAGATAACACGGGCACAAGAATAAGGTGCCTTAACTGCAAGCTGATGCGTAGATCTGAGGCAGCACAAGGCCCTGGCTATTAGTCTTTAAATGGTTTGTCCAGTATTTTGTGAGAGAGGTGCCCAGGCTACATGGAAAAGCACCACAAATGTAAAAGCTGGGAATGCTTTTTGTACCGTGAAAAGATCTTGAACGTCAGCCAGCACCAGTGTTTCACACCTGTGGTCGAACCCCAGAAATAGGGAAGGGCTGTATTTGCTGTGATGTGTAACATGTGCAGGAAACTGGAACCAATCACATTTCTCTCCTGGAGGTAGCACTGGAAGTAGCGTGGGATGAAGAAGGGGTGGAAAGGAAAGCTCGGTGAGAACGGGAGTTCAGGAGGGTCACGAGTCTCGGGGACTTTCTGGGGTTGGCTCCGCCTGTGCCGGCTCAATGGTCTCCATGGCGAGGGACAGTCTGTGACACACCATGCTGCATCTCTATGGTCACCTGGAGGGGACACCCTCCCTATCATCTCTATGGTCAGGTGGCTCCTCTGGGCCGGCCTCCAGCGCTTCTCTATGCTCTCCCGGCAGAGGGACACTCCGGGATCCCCTCTCCAGCCCCTTTCTTGGGCTGCTGATGGAGACAAAATTTCAGGGCCACCCGCTCATGGCAGATAATGCCAAAGGCTGCGATGGCCCCTGGGTTGTTCGCCCACTTCTGAAAAAAAGGCCGCAGCCTCCCGGGGCTCCCGTCACGTGCACGTGCATCCCCTTGTGGAGACTCGCCCAGGCCCTGGGGCACAGCGGGGTCCTGGGGCAGCAGCGCCCCAGCAGCAGCATTTCCCCACCAACGCTCCCCTGCAGCACAACTCCCGCAGCCCAGGGCCAGCCCGGCGCCGCTCCCCCTCGCTCCCTGCCCTCCAGCCGGCAGCAGCCGCTGCAGGCTCCGCGCACACGAGCACACGCCGGGCCGCAGCGTCGCTCCGGGCTCCCTGCGCAGCAGCCGCCAACACCCGTCGCTGCCGCAGCTGCTTCTCCGCGGCCTCGAGAGCGGCGCCGCGGCAGGGCCCAGTGGGGGCGGGGCCGGCGGCACCAGGGCCGGTGGCCATGGACACACAGGCCCCGCCCCCCACAGGGCCGGAAGTGCCGCCTCCTGCGGAGCATGCGCACTGGCTCAGAGGAGCGTGGCGAGGGGCGGGGGCGGGGCTGCCCGGGCCCTGCGGGGAGGGAGGGGCCGAGAGGCGGCTGGTGCTGCGCGGGGCAGCGTCTCCCGGCGCGGGGCCGCCCGGAGCCTCGAGCCGCAGCGCCGGGAGCTGCCGCGCCGGGGCCGAGGGCCGAGGGCTGAGGGCTGTGGGCTGGGCAGAGCGAGCGGCTGTGTGCACGGGGGCAGCTGGAGCCGCTGCGGCCCGATGTGTGCGAGCAGCTGCTGGGGAAGGCCCGGCCCGGCCTGGGCCACCTCCAGCCCCGCGGGAGCCCCCGGCTCTTGCGCCCTTGTGCTGGTGGCCCCGCGGCTCAGTGCCGGCTGCGGTGGCCGTTTGTCAGCGCCGTCCCAGCCGCAAGGGGAGGGCGCGGGTGCATCTGGGCTTGTGGTGGCTCCAGGCTGGAGGTGACAGCAGGCATGGTGGAGCCAGCAGAGGTGCTGCTGGTGCTGCTTGTGGGCAGAGTGGTGTGAAGGCGCTTTCTGAGCTTCCTCGCAGACCTGCTGGTCTCTCCGTGGGCTTCAGAGTCTCGGGCCCCTTTCCCTTCCCCCCACTGCAGCAGCAGGGATCTGGAAGCAGAGGCTCGGGGAAGCTCCTTGCCTTTGGTGTCGTCCCTGCCTGGAGCTTTCTGCTGAGAAGCCCCTGGGGAAGTGTCGTGGGGGCGAGCGGGAGCTGTGAGCAGCCCTGCCCCACGCAGCCCCTCTGCATGGGGAATGAGCCTGCCCTGCCGGGGCT
Organism: Apteryx mantelli; assembly: GCF_036417845.1. NCBI lineage: Eukaryota > Metazoa > Chordata > Aves > Apterygiformes > Apterygidae > Apteryx > Apteryx mantelli. Next base: position 10,420,254 of record NC_090001.1, on the reverse strand, counting down.
GCTCCTTCCCCCAGAGCTTCCGCAGCCCATGTTCACCCTGTTTGTAGTTACCCCTGGATGTTGCCGGGAGAAGGCTGGGTTGTGCTTTGTGTCTGCTGGGAGACCGATGCTGGCGAGTTGTGACTGAAGGATCAGCATGAAATGTGCCTCTGGCTAAAAGCTGGACTGGAGCACACAGGCATTTTTTGTCACCTTGGGTTTTCCCTTCTGAAGTACCAGCATGTGCTGACCGAGAATGGATTTTGATAGGAATGGATTTGCACTTAAAATCGACGCCCTGATTTTTTTGTAAGTCAAATTCGGTAGCATATTGACAGCCGATGTTCTCTGTATGACACGAAAGGTGCAGTTAAGGATATCAGCTTTGTTCTGTGGACGCTTTGTACATCTGATACCCTCGACGCTTGGGCCGCTGGCCAGCAGAGCACTGGCACAAGAGCACCGTGATGCAACGCTGCCGCTTCACCGTGGAGCGTGAGAGAGTCAGTGCAAGAGGAACGGGGGCTTCAGCCAGGGCCTGTGGGGTGGCCTTGGCCCTGGCACAGTGATGCACCCAACATGCTGCCAGCAGCAGCAGCCGTGCAGATCTGAGCATGCACTGATGCAAGAAGAAGAAATATGTCCTGAGGAGTCATGTTTTAACTCTGCATTTCGGATACCGTAATTCGTATTGCTGTCATGTACCCTGATACCAGTTTTTTCATGACTATCCCTTCCCTCATGTGTGTTGCTTCTATGTGAAAGTGCACAAGTGATAATTTCTGCTGTTTTACTGTCCCTGTAGGTCACACCCTGTAAAGCCTGATTGGAAACCTGTTGTTAAAAGTGAGGGCTGGCTAAGATAAGAAGTGGAGCACAGTGAAGACACCTGCCTTGCTCTGCCCTGGTCCTGGAAGTGGTCTGCTGCAGGCTAGGCTGCCTCTTGGAAGGCTTTGTCATCTCAAAAGTGATCATTACAGCAGTGTATCCCTGGCAACTCTAGGCGCTAAATTCCACAAGGATGCAGAATTGGTTCACTTTTTAGGTCATTTTCAGTGTACAGGTTTTGGAAGGAAATGATTTCTTCTGTGTGTCTGAGAGGGCTTGCAAGCATTTCCATACATAATGTTCTTTTGTCTTCCCTCTGCTGTTCATTCTTGTTATCTCTTTTTTGTTCTCTCCCTCCCCACTTACGCTTTCTTGCTCTTAGCATGCTGCTGAAGCAAAGGAAAGGAACTAGGGGGTGTGTGGGGGGAGGCGGGGGGGAGAGAGGGTGCTTAAAAGGTGCAGAAGGCAGGTATGTAAAACTAGGGAGCCCTTTTAAAAGATGGATTTTCTGCTCTCCTGTTATGGGGAAAATCAGGAAATTGAGAGGAAGAAGAGAAAAGAAACTTTTTTCTTAAATAAAACTCAGTAGGTTGTATATTAATTGCAATTAATTAATAGTATTAACTCCATTCCCCCACCCTTCAATCTCAAGGGCTTAATTTCATTCTGGCTGTTCTAGGGGCACGATGGGAAAGGGCAGAGTCAAGAGGCTGCGGCCTGGCTCTTCAGTGCAGCCACAGGGCAGAGGGCTCGAGGGTAGTAAATGAGCGTGGGGAGAAACAAGCCCATCTTCTGAACCTCAGCACCCAAGTTCAGCTTTTTTTTCCCTCTTTTTATGGTAGCAGGTTGGGGGTTGATGTCACATCGAGCTGAGGGGGGTGTAAAACTATGCTGCAGCAGCACATGGTCCATCGCCTGCAGTCCTGCTCTCAGCCCGTGCCAGTCCTTGCAGTTTTGTGATGAGAGGGATTTCTGTCTGAAAACAAACCCCATGAGTAGGAAGAGGATCACAGGAGAGGGGAGCACCTGCTTTGCGGGCTGGCCTGGGGTTACAGCAGCTGGAGGAGGTGCTGAAGCCGAGCCCGCAGTGAGGGAGTGAAGCTGGAGGTTGTCACACTTCATTTGGAAGGAGACTGTTCCCATCTGCCAACCTGATTGTCAACCAGGTGGCCAAGCTGGTGAAGAGAGCCTTAAAGTGGGAGTGAGTGGGAGGAGAGGGTGACTCAAAAAAGAGTGAGGATGTAATGGCGTGGGATGGCAATGAAAAGGTGCAGGGTGATGTGGGGAAGAGAAACGCCGAGAGAGCAGTGGGAATGCAGGGAGCTCTGCCTAGGGACGGACGGTGAGGCATTCGAGAGTGTATGGGTGAGGATTAGGGGGCAGACCAACAGGGGTGGCCTTGTAGTGGATTTCTGCAATGGATTGTCTGAAGAAGGGCAGCCTCTGCAAGGCCCAAGGAGCGCTGAGCTGGGGAGAGGAAAATTTGTCCTGCTCTGCAGATCCCAGCTCCCAGGTGGGCTCAGAGCTGGAACAAGAGGCTTGGAGGCAATGACGTGGTGATGGATGTCCCCACGGTGACCGCCAAGGCATTGAGATGGGGATCCCCACAGTGACCACCAAGGCATTGTGATGGGGGGTCCCCATGGTCACCACCAAGGCATTGTGATGGTAGTCCCCACGGCGACCACCAGGGCTTTGTGATGGGAGTGGCATCGTGCCCACAAGGCCATTGTGATGGGGCAGTCCCTGTGGTGACCGTGTCCTTGCTGGGGCCAGAGCCCTGAGGTCCTCACTCCGAGGAGAGCGGCTCGATCAGGAGGAAGCAGCTCCCCTTGGTGCCAGAGTGGCAGGTCTCTGGAAGAAGATCCTGGAGATGGGCAAGGAGCGGCAGGCAAACGTCTGCTCCCAGCCCATGGATGGGCTTGCAGGCACACAGGAGCGCAGGAGAGAGGTGAGTGATGGGGCTGGAGGGAGAGGCAGGCAGCAGGGATGGGACCCGCACAGAGAGCACAAGGATGATGGGGAAGGGGAGCTGGGGCATGAGCTCCTCCAGCAAGGGGGTATTTATTCCTAGCCTGGGGATTTTCTCTGAGACAAAGCACACCAAGCTGGATGCTCCAGGGCCCACACAGACCCCGTGAGCTCTGTGCTGAGAGGCAGAGAGCAGCTCTGGGCCAAGCTCAGCCAGGCCATACTCGGCCATGATCTTCCGTTCGACACGGGGCTGAGGTTCCCTGTGCTTCAGGGGCCCTCGTACCAATGCAATCACCCCCATCATGTGCCTTCCTCCATCGGCCTTGTAAGGAAGGCTCCTTTGGGACACAGGCAGACACTGCCTGGCAGGACTTGTGCAAGAGCAGAGACACATCTGCCTGACTTACCACCTCTGCCAACCAAGGCAGCTAGGCAGGCACATGGAGGCCTGGAGGCCTCTGCAGGTAAAACATCAGGAACTACAAGTCGAACCAAGCTGCCTGCTCTGGAAACATCCTGCAGATCTTCTGCCAGAGGCAAGGTCAGTGCCATGGCTACTGAAGGTGTGGTGGCCAGGAGAATCCTGGAGAGAGTGACCGAGGGATTAGAGAGGCTGGCTGCAAATTCCAGCCAAACTGCTGCCAGGGAACACTTCCTGCCTATTAGTGGTGCTGGGATGGCTCTGGACTCAGGGAAGAGATGGGAAGAGGAAGAACTAAAGCCATCCCATCTTTCCTTGCCTCCCCTTCAAAAACCCAAGCAGGAAATGGTGACAGTGTGCTCCCCCCTACCCCAGCCAGACCTCTGCATAACCCCGCTCAGGCGATAAACATCAGCAACAGTTGTGATGGCTGCACCCAGTTCAAATCGAAATTTGGGGAGACAGATAACAGCATGATAGCCAAGGGCTAATTGAGCATGCACCAACCCAAATACAGTTGGCATGCAAATATGACTACAAGTCAATCATCTTACCCCGTAAATAGGAGGCAGCCCAGAGCCCGTTGAGCTCTACTGCATGGCAGCGGGCTGCACGGCAGGATCTCCTCTTGAACAGGGACACCTCTCAAGGTCACTCCTCGAGGTTGGGAGATCTCTTACCTGCAGCAGATCCTCCCTAAGTGACTAATACTGCACTGAAACTTTGCTAAGTTGCATCTCTGATTGATTGTGCACATAATCCTTTAGACATAAACCGTTGACCAAATCTGGGACTAAAATTGGATCCAGGCGCACCCAGACTCCTCTGAGAAGGAGTTTGGAAAGCAAGGGGGTCCACTCTGAACCTCGTGACTCAACGGGAGGGCCTCCTTGACAATTTGGTTTGAAGCTTATATGTAGTTATTGTTTTACCCTCCATGCAGTAAATAACTGAGTGTACCTTGCCATCAAACCTTGTTAAATCACTGTCTTATCTCAATAAAACATATTGCTGCTTCTCTCTTACGAGTGAAGTGCATCACTCATCCGCAACAAATTGGTGTAGTCGGCAGGATGGCAAGTAGTATCACCAATTATTTTGGGAGGCATGGAGTGAACCCGAGTCCCAACTTCTCAGAAGAATGGGCTCGTGACAATTGGCATAATTGGGAAGCTGTTGAAGAATACCTAAAAGTGACCAGGGGCCACAGAAAGGATGGAAAAGGGAAAGGAATTAACTGCAAGATGCGAGGTACCTGTTTAGAAGCTGCATATCAAGAAAGGAAGAATAAAAATAAAGAGGAGCAGGACCTAAAGGAAGAAATAGAAGAGCGAAAGGCAGCTGAGTTGTTACTGTCTTTGAAAATTGAGCAGCTGCAGAAAGAGTTACAGGAGGAAAAGGAGAAAAGACAGAAGTTGGGAGAAAAGGTTGAGCTGATGCTTATGGGGGCTCCCTGCCCCCCTGACATTGTACAGATTAGGAAACTAATAGTATGCCCTGAAGATTGGGATGGAGACATGTGGGGTGATCCCGATGATAGCGAGCCAGGAGAAGATGATCCTTTGTCCCCCTCAAATCCCCCTGAATATGAAGCTAGACCCACTGTTAAAAGGGAATGAACCGAGGGACCTCGGGGTGGTGCTCCACGATATACTATGCGAATCACTCCCTGGGATCCGTGACAATTGACAATTTGGCAAGAGAGATATCACAGAATCACAGAATGGTTGAGGTTGGAAGCAGAAAATATAAGCAGAAAACCATGTGAAATTGAAACAGAATACTTGTGGTGAGTCTGCCTAAGTGGCGGTAACCGAATAATGCTGAGTGAGGACAAAGCAAACAGCTACTGCGGTGTTAAAGAAGTTCCTTGACCCTAGGTTTCCTGAAGCAGAGTCTTAGACACGGAGTATCACAAACTGATTTACTAGAAGTGGTACAGCAGCAAACAACAGCTCGAGCAAATAAAGCTTGGAGTTGGCTGCACCTCACACTGTGACCTGAGGCTGATCATATTTCCCATGTCTGCAAAAGAGGACCAAACAACTCTTTTATCCCATGTAGTGCAGTGCATTCATACATCTACAAGGTAGAAATCTGCAAGGGGAAGGCAAGAAGGGAATGGGAAGGGTCTTCGTTTCACTCATTAGGATAGCAGGCCTTTCCCCAGAGCATGGTTACTCCCTGCAATGGCTTCACAATGGAGCTATAACACCAATCCCATGCTGAGGGCTATAGTCAGTGATCGACAAGTGACGGCTTCTCTAGCCTTTCCAGTCTCCTCCTGAATGACTCTCTGCTTTGCTCCTTCACAGCGAGACATGTCCTTCCACAAGCCCACCAACTGGAGAGTCCAGCTTAGACTGAGGGCATGTGGTGGATGCCAAGACCCACGGGAGTCATGCTGTGGCAGAGACGTTTCTTCTGGGAGCATCCGAGAGAGGAACACTGTGGAGGAAGCAGAGGAGGAGCAGCATGCTCGCTTTTCCCCCTCCCGCCCAGCTGCCGAGGAATTTGCCAGCTTCATGGACTTCCTCGCTGACAGGGAGGTGTTTAACAGCCTCCAGACAGTCATAGAAGAAACCACCCAGAAAATAGAGGATGTCATGGCGGCATATGGAGAGCCCAGCTGCAGCCCAGAGACTGAGTGTCAAAGGTGTTCCTGTCGGACCGAGAGGGGCCATTTCTACTCCTGCCGCTACCCTGCCACCTCCAGCTTAGGAGGGCACTGGGAGAAGCAATGCATGACCAGAGCTGGGCAGGACCTGGAGTGGAGAATACTGGACCCGTCTGCTGCCAAAATTGCATGCAGGAAGGACAGGAAGTGGGTGGAGGAAGCGGTGAGGGCTTTTCACCCAACTGTCTCTCTCTTCTAAATCGTGGGGCCCTGGGCCTTTTCCCAGAGTGCAAAGCCACAAAGACTGTGATCTGATTTGATTGGAAACTGAATGTATAGTGTTGTATAGAGATACATGCAGCAAAATCTCAGCCTTAGCCCCTTCCTGTGGGGTTTGCATTATTTGCATACACGACCAGCTCTGTGTAATGCCCTTCTCTGCACCCAACAGTGTGAATTTGGGGTGTAAGGGATTGAGAAAGGAAGGCGGTGGAGACTTTCTCTTCTTGACTTTCATCACTTGAAAGCCGAACGCCAGCGTGAGCAGGAGGCACTTTTCTTAAAGGCACGTGCCTCCTACAGGCTGCTTATAGTACTGGGCCATTCCTCCTCTTTGGGCTACAGGGAGGCCCTGAGGGGGATCTGGCAAAGGCTCCGTCTCCACAGAAAAACCCTCATTCCACAGAGCCTTGAGTATAAGCTTCAGATTCATGCATGTCAGCACATGGCCAGAGAACAATCTTGGTGCTATAAGCGGGACAAATGCATGGCACAAGATCCTGGAAGAAGAGCAAGTACATGCTGTTTTGCTCTAAACTAGAGTCATGGCATTTAGTTATCTAAAGCCCCCCATAAGCCAGACAGTAAAAGTCTACAAGTTTTTAAAATAAGGACAGAGGCAGAGAGATTTTGTATGTTCTGCTACCTTCTGAGCTATTCAGAGTAGACTTGGATGAAGCTGTCAAGGTTTTTTCCCACAGCTATGAAAGCTACAACTATCCCAGAACAGAAGCTCTTAGAATCCATAGTCTGCTCATTTCTGGAGGGTGGGGCTTGAAGCAAATCCCCTGGGAAAATCACACTCAAATTGCAAGAACTGGCAGCCCTGAATGTGTGGCTGAATGAAAGCTGCAATCTGGCTCTGACACTCATGATCCTGCCCTCAAGCCTGGGGAGGCACAAGTGCCACCTATGTCATGAGCTCAGCTGTGCTCACAGCCCTGCCCAGCTCTCTGCAAGCGTTGGCAGAGCGTGTGCTCAGCAGCATCCCATGGTGTCCAAAGCATGACATTGGGCTGCCTGACCTGGTGTCCACCTTGGGGGCAAGATCTGAACTTGCCCAGTCAAAAACTTGGATTCCACTAGACCTGTCATTAAAACTCACTGAGGCTTGGACCTCAGACTGGGCTTTGGCCCCTCTTCAAACTAGAGATGGGATTTGCCTAGTTTAGCCTTCCCTCACTGAGTCTCTGTGCTTCACGGGCTTACTCTGGTAAGATTTTCATCCTCTTCCCTCTTCTTGCAGACTGTTCATGAAAAGGCAGCTGAATTTCTGTCTCACAGGACCAAGATGAGATCTGCACCAGGGGCTAGCAAAGAACGTGAAAAAGAAATCACAGCTGTCCTGAAAAAAGCAAGCCCCCCGAAGCTTCTCAGGACCATCATGGCCAGTTTCCCTCTGGCACTCCTCATTTCTTCAAAGAAAAGACAGCATTATTCTCAGCCCTCCAAGATCTCACCAAGGACATTGTTGTCCAAGTATTCAGTGCAGTAATGGAAGAAGGATCCCACCTCCCTGACAAGTCCTGGGGACATGGGGAGAGCAAACCAAAACCATCTGCGGAGGAACCTCAGCCCAAGCCTACATCTGTGCCACCTCCACTGGCTAAAATTGCTCCAAGACCACCCCTGGAGAAACCTCCACCTAGGCTAAACAACAAGCCACCTCCACTGTGGAAGCAGAAACTTAAAGCCAAGAAATTGGAGAGGATCGAAGAAAACCCTCCACTTTCCCAGGTAACTTTCTATTTTTCCAGCTCAAGCAAAATGACATCCTGGGATCAGTCGCATGTTGCAGGTGTTTTTTCTTGGTATCCCATCCAACTCTGCATGATATCTGCATGATTTGTAGCTACAATGTCTGCCTAAGAATCACATCTTGCTCCTTTACATTGCACTAGAACAATGTAGTCTTCAAATTCAGGTATTCTTAGGGTTGTCCCTGAAACACTGCTTTTGGAGTAGTCGCACGATAGCCAGTGTGCTTTATGGGCACAGTGGAGACACGTGTGCATGATGTCACTGCAGCTCTTGCTTTTACAGTAGGTGGTGCGTGTCTTGTGCTGTCTATCTTGAAGGCAGATTCACTTCTGGCATAGGTAGCAATGTAAGATGAGCTCTACAGGGAAATGGGATACAAAAATCGTCTCCAGCAAGACAGTCCAGGTAGACAGGCCTGAGGACTTCAGTGAGGCTGTCTCGGGGCTCAGGCAGCTGCAGGAGTCACGTTTCTTATAGCCATAGCGCTTCCATAAGCCTTCACATGAACCCCTGAGCCAACAACCATACACAGTCCCAAGGTGAGGCAAGAACAGCCTTCCTGTACTGGGGGATGATAACTTCAGTGCTCACTGAGAGTGAATTTTAATCCCTTTTCTACTTCCATCCTTCAGAGGGCAATTTTTTCCTCTGCTGCATTTCTTCCAGTGTCTCTCATGTGGACTGAAAACACATTAAGTCATAGCTGAGGCTGAGCTGAGCTGATCTGTAGCATCCATGACTGGTGACAGACTGAAAGGCAAAGATGCTACTTTTGGTTACAAATGTCTCTGATGCCTCACGCTGCTGAGGTCCGCTCAATATCCAAAGCTGCTGGTTATGAGAGAGTTGGGGCAGGGAGCCCTTTGACAAGCCAAAATGATGGTTCTCAAAAAGCGACTGTTTAACTGTGTGGATTTAGTCTAGACTCCCACATCCCATCAGCTGCTCTGTCACACCAAAACTCTGTCATGTCTTCAGCATAAGAGGCCATTTGCTCTTTTCCACTCCCACCTTGCTCCCTTGGCTTCAGTGGGCATGGTCCAAACAAGAGCAGAGTTTAGCCTGGTTCTGGTTTTGACCAAAGTTAATCAGAAGCCACTACTACCAATAAAAAAAACACCACAAAGGGGTCTTCATGTTTAGAAAATATTTGCTATCTTTCACATTCCAAATTGTAATGAAATATATAAATTTTTTTTTCATGCTGATTCTCTCTTGGCAACTGGACATATGGACAGGCGGGACCTCATCTCCCCCCAAGGAGCCAGCTTGCTAAAAGGGTGGCGAAGAAGAATCAGCTCGGAGGAGGCAAGCATTTCCAAATCAAAGAGCAGATTATCGAGTCTCTTGTGGAAAAGGCGGTCAGGCACATACTACGCAAGTATAAGTATGAACGATCACTTTCAGAGAAACTTGGATTTAGCTCTGTTCTGGTAACAAAGGTGCTCCTTGAGATGGTGTTGGGCTTTAAAAAGCTGAAGGGCAGTGGCATACAGTTAACGTCGCAGGTTGACTGGGCTGAGGTGTATAAGCAAGGAAATCTGAAGACTTCTTCTCAAGCTCGAAAGCCGACAGCAGAAGGGATGGGCAAGAAGATTTCTCCTCAACGAGAAATGATTCTCAGCAAAGCAGAATTGCCCAAGAAGCACATTAGGCAGCATGCCACTCCTCTGCCAGCACCCACAGAAACAGCACCTCCAAAATTCCCTCAGGTGCTAACACAAAAGGCAGAGGACTCACCACAGCTGGCCGCTGTGCAATTTCTCGGGCAAACATCATCTTCTACAAAACCAAGGATTGCAAATGAGAGCCAGAGAAAACGACCTGTTTTACCAAACACTCAAGTCAACACCTCTGCAAGGCCGCCCATACCTCCTCCAAAGCCTGGTAGCCAAAAGCCACTCGCCTTCTTCCCAGACATTGCAGGAAATCGGACAGAGCCTTCAAAGCCCTGTGCCCACTCTGAAAGAGCTAGTGCTACCCCTGAGAGCCTTGGGACCCTGTCTACCACCTTATTATTACACAGAAGAGTTAATTCCGCAGCTCCCTGGCAGCAATCAGCATCTTCTCCAAAGCCAGGTACCTCCAACATCTCAGATGATTTAGCAGACACAACGGCCCACTCCCCTCGAGCTCAAAGAGAGAGCTCATCCTCTTCCAGGACTGACACCAATGGCGAGAGCAGCCAAAACTCTCTGACTCTTTTACTGGCCACAGACCGCCACGACTCTCTAGGAGTGCTGAGGCACTCCTCTCTTTCCCAAAGACCACAAGGAGGGCACAGGCACCAAAAGCCCTCTGCTGTTCTCCCCCCGATTTGAAATTCTCTCTGTTTAAACATGAATATCATTGTACAGATTTTTGCCCAGTGTGTTCTTTGTCTTTACCAATTCTACTTATTCTTACAGTCTTCTGAGATGGATTCAGTGTGAACAAGTGAAACATCAGTTTTTGGCTCTCTCATCCTTCAACAAATGTGCCAAGTGATGAGACGCTGAGCACTTCCACAGGTTCTTTGCAAACCATTGGGTTTTTTGTGGCTTCCGTCTCTCCTTGGGAAACAGCGCTACTGTTATTAATGCTGTTAGTCATTTGTATTATGGCCATGCTTTGGGGTCACAGGGAAGAAAACTCTGCTCTTAGCCGTGGGAACGGATAGCAATGTTTGATGTAGGGTGAGGTTATGACCATCAGTTCATCAGGGTGGGGGAAAGAAGGACACAGAAGGGAAGAAGCAAAAGAAGGCACAGACTGTTTGCAGGCTTGATTCTCCACAGTATGTGTTCACGCACTGTCTTTCCAACCCCACCTTCTCCTGGCTACTCTCTGAACAACTTCAAAAAACCACCTTCTTTCCCACAAGAGTCTTCACTGATTTCCCAGCTTCTCATATATTGGTACTGGGTAATTCTAAGAGCTAGGGCATATTGAACTGGATTGGCTCCTGTGGTGTTAGCCAGGCATCCAAATGGTTTTGTTAGTGATGATTTACATTTATCTATTTCGACAGCAATCCAGGACCTTTGCAGGTGAACACCATTCATCAGCATTTACCTTTTAGTATTTCTTTGAGTGACCTCTCTGTGTTAACCCAATGTAGTGTATTTAGCATACAGGTTCAGAGTGGCCTAAAGGAAGGACTGCCTCATTTAGAAAAACCTCCTGGCTAGGAGATCCCACGACTGCTCTGGGTCCCTGTTCCAGTGTTTGACTACTGTCACGGTGAAAAATTACTCCTGCTGTCTAACTGGAGTTTCCCTTGCTTCAGCTTCTGCCCATTCCTGTCTCTGTGCACCTCCAAAACAGCCTGGCTCTCTCCTCCCTGCAGCCTCCCACGAGACAGCTGCAGACAGCCACAAGATCACCCCTCAGCCTTCCCTTCTCCACGCTGGACAAGCCCAGTTCTCCCAGTCTGTCATCATACATCCAGTGCTCCAGACCCCCACCATACTGATGGCCTCTGCTGGATTTTCTCCAATAGATGTCAACATCTTTCCTGTGCTAGGAGCCCCAAACTGGACACAGTGCTCCACATGCCATCTCGGAAGTGCCGAGTAGAGGAGAAAAAAGACTTCCTTTGCCCTGCATGTCTGCTAATACAGCCCAGGGTGCAATTGGTGGTCTTTGCTGCAAGGGTACACTGGTGACTTCTGGTCGACTTGGTGTCCAACAGTACTCCCCAGGTCCTTTTCTGCAAAGCTGCTTTCCAGCCCCTGGCAGGCTGCAGCCAGGCTTGCTGCATGAGGTTCCTCCGTCCCCAAGAAGCAGGACTTGGCATTTGCTCTTGTTGCACTTCATGAGATTTCTGTCAGCCTGTTTCTCCAGACTCTCAGTGTCCATCTGAACAGCAGCCCATCACACATTTCAGAGAGCTTTGGGAATCTTTGTGTAAACAACTGGACTGAGCCCCTGATGTCTGTTTTTTAGATGGCGAAAGTTAGATGAACAAAATCCCACTTCAGGTAGTGGTTTGGTAGTAGGGGAAACATTTTACTGTCCGTGTCTCTGCAGCATTGCCTACGCAGCCAGCTGTACAGGTTGTTCCCCTAGAAATGCATCTTAAGTCAGCATAATAGTAGCTGGGAAATGCTACAGTCTTTTCTTCCAAACAATGTTGGCAGTGTAGATTCTCATTTAATCAATTTTCCTCAGAAGAATCAATAAATCCTCCTACAAAGAGGTAGACGCTGACCCACTCTTGACATGAGAGCGGTACTGCCTTGTGACTACCATGTTTCCTGGGGATGGAGGGGCATTGCCTATGTTTATGCAGTAGATTAAACACCACTGTCTGGGCTGCTAATCTCTGGGGTCCCTGCTGTTCCCTCCAGAGATTGTCATGGACCTCTGCTGAGACTTTAACCAGCACCAGGAGGCCAACTGCAAGGGCAGTACCATTCAATTGGGTTCTTCAGCAGGGCCTCAACTGGCTTCTGAATACATTGTAAAGGGGCCCAGAGTGTAAGAATTTGCCTTCAGTTTCAGTTCTGCGGGAGACACCATCTTGCCCAAAGCCACACAGGGCACAAGCGACTTGCTCTGTGGGTAGAGCCCAACACCCTACAAAGCATAAAAGAACTTGGGAACTGGTTCTGATGATGACTAGGCTGTATGTGATAACTGTGCTCGGGTTGAAATCATGTCTGCCAGTTTTAGATAGCTACATTTGATCTCATTATGTAGGCTTCTAATATGTCTTTGAAAAGGCATAGGCATCCCTTTTGAGATGATTCATCTGTCCTACAGTAGATGAAAAACAGGTTCCTATAGGCACTGTTGATTTCTCCTGGTGACTCTAAAGGCTTGTTCTTAGTGAACATCACAATTTACATAGGTAAGAGACCAACCACTTCTCTAAAGGTAGGGAAGGGCATCCTAGAAAATCAGAGACAGCCACATTGGGCTGTGACATATGACTCAAGACCTCCAGGAGACCAAAGCTTTCTTTGAACATCAACTGGAGGCCAGGCAGGCTCTCCTGGGACATATTAGGTAACTGGATCCCAAAGTGTGGGATTCACATTACCCATCCTTAGGGATGAAAGTTCAGTTCTGTATTTAAACACCTAAAAATGGCTTTTGATAACGCAGATGTCTACATGCGAGTTAGGTACTTTCAGTTCCTGCTTTAATGAAATCATTGGACAGTTGGTGAATACAGTCAGTTGGGTCTAGAGAGTTATTCAGTAGCAAGACTCATTTGCCCAGCTGTAGGCATGTAGCTCCAGTACAGAGCTGGAAAATATGTTATGGGACTTCCATAACACCTGCACTCTTGTGGAATGGTGAGTAGAGGCCAGAAGGGATTAACGACAGATGCAAGGAGTTTCATACACGATGCAGAGATGTCTGAGGCAGTGCCTCTCACGTTGCCCTTGCTTTCAGTGAAGAGGAGGTGGTGTTCTGCCTGGGTTTACATGGTAACATATAGCACAGGATGATTCATGCCCCAGGAACATCTCCTGCTCTCTGCTGCTCAGAAATGAGGCCGGAGATACCCAGCTTGTCTGGCAATGGCAAACCTGGGGGGAGCAATTTCTGCTGAAAACTCCTTTTCTGGTCAATAGAGAGACTGACTGACCTCATGTACTTTGGAGAGCAGGTGCAGGCGAGGAGGGATCCCGCTCGGGAAGTGGGTCTCTCTCCCCCACAACAGTGAGATTTCCTTGTTCACGATGGTTTCCAGCATCATTTGAGTTGCCGTAGGCTGTACTGCCTAGCTTCCCACTCTCAGAGTGTGAGGATCTCCCTCAGACCCTGCCAACCCCACAGAGACATCTGGGGCTCTGTACAGTCCTGCGCGCCCTCGATGCTCCTGGGCACCCTGACTCTCCCAGTGGGGCTGTACAGCCCCTGGTCTGTGTAAGCCCTGCAGCTCAATCCATCACCAGGCACAGGTCAGTCACTCTCAGTGGGAACAGGCACCAGTGCTCTTTATTTTGCATTTGTAGGTGGATGTTCACATTTTGAAAGCACTCCATCCCCTTTACTGACAGCTCCATTGCTATAAAAGGGAAAACAGGTAGAGTGTCAGCAGGAGCTCCCACATGAACACGTCTTTGCTCTGCCCTGGAGGTGCCATCCCCTGGGGCCATCCAAGCTTTAGGGCCAAGCACACTCCAGAGTAATCGCTCAGGACCTGCCTTTGAGCTTGCTCATGTTGCTCTTCTCTCTTTTGCATAGCTGCCTTTCCTAGGACGAGCTCCTAGTCCTTCCTGTCCCATCTCAGCATCTTCTCCTAGTGCTAGGGAGTTAAAAAGAAAGCTGTAGAGTTGTATGTATAGGGAGAAGGCAGAGAAATACTGGAGGCCTAATTTAGGCCGTATATTATGGGATCTGCTTCTGAAGAAGTGGCAAGGTCTCTGTGATGCGGTCCATGGGCCCTTGGTGCCCATGACAGGGTCCCATGTGCAGCTAGTCAGCGAGGGGCTGAGTCAGGTGGGCTGAGACCTTGGCCTGAACAGGGATCGACCCTCAGGGCAAGGGGTCTCAGTGTCAGTGCTCTGTGATGGAAGGACAGACCAACTGGTTTGGAAAAGGCAGAGCCAAATGTCAGAGGGATCCTTTTGTCTTCAGCCAGAACTCACATGTGCCATATTGAAAGCCTATTCAATGCTATTCAATTCTATTTCAAGTGCCCAAGAACTTCCTCTTGGATGTCAGGGACATTCAGTTCAAGGCCAGTCTCAAAGAAGACCTGCTTCTGTCTCAGGAGGGCTGTCAGAGAAAGATCTCCTTTCTCTGTTGGTGCTGCCCTCTCAGGTTTTCTACCTGTGCCCAAATAACTGAATTCCACCACTGCCTCTAGGAAAGTCCATCCCATCTACATTCAAGCAGCTGCATAATTGGGAGGCACATCACACCAAGGCCTCCGCTGTAGTTTCTGCACTCTCAAACCCTTCAAGCTCTCCCACCCCTGAACCTCTTCTCATCCCAATGATATGAACAGGGACCGTGCTAATGATGTCCACAGGATGGCTGGATCACAGGCTGTTCAGGCCCAGGGACTTCTTCAGTGGCACCTTGTCCTTCCTGGAGATCGGTTGACCTCTTTCACAGGCCCTGTGGTGCTGCAAAGCCAGCTCAGGCAGCAAAGCCCTTTCCTGCCATTTCTGCACAGCCCAGCTCTGTTTTCCTCCAGCCTCAGGTACTGCAGGGTTTGCTCCCTTAGTGGGAACCTCCTTTCACCATTACATTGACACCTGCTATCTATGCCAGCATGTCCCTGCACTGAAGTGGGCCATTGCACATACAGTGTCCTTGACTCTTGGTAACATGGTTCACCATGAGCAATCTGTGCTCTGTGCCACAGCTGAGGCTCTGCAACCCGAATATATGCAAGCGAATGCAGCCTGGGGCACAGACAAGAGCAGATGGAGATGCACAAGTTGTCACAGGACTACAGCATTGCCAGAATAACTGAGATGTGGTGGGATCACTCACGTGACTGGAGGGCTGTGATAGCACAGTCCAAGCTCTTCAGGAGAAACTGTTGGGGAAGATGAGGAGGGGTAATGCCCTTTCTGTGAAGGGGCAGCTCAGATGTATGGAGCTCTTCCCTGGGATGGACAAGGAGCTGCATGAGAGCTTGTGGGTAAGCATGAGAAGAAGGATGACATTGTGATGGGAGCTACCAACCATGTGATCTGGGTGAGGAGGTGGACGCAATCTCCTTTAAGCAACCTGAGGAAATCTGTGGCTCACGGGCTCTGGTTCTTATGGGGAGACCATAATCTCCCTGACATTCACTGGAAGGACAAACAGCAGAGTGCAAGGAGTCCAGGAGGTTTTGGGAAGACGTCAGGGAAAACTTCTTAGCACAGCTGCCAGATGGGCCAATAAAGGTGATGCTTTCCTGGATGTGGAAATTGCAAACAAGGAGGAACTGCTCAGGCATGGGATAGTCAGTGTCAGCCTCGCCTACAGTGACCATGAAAAAGTGGAGTCCCAGATCCTGAAGGGAGCGAAGAAGGACAGCAGCAGAGTACAGACGCTGGGCTTCAGAGGAGCAGACTTGGGCCTGTCCTCGGGAATGGTGGGGGAGCCCATGAGAGGCAGCTCTGGAAAACTGGCAGGGCTTTAAGGACAGCACCCACCAAGCACAAGAATGGTCCATCCTGATGCACAGTAAAACCAGTAGCCATGTCAGGGGACCAGCTTGGCTAAAGAGGGAACTCGCACCTGAGCTCCAGGGCAATAAGGTAGCATATGGGAAGGGGGAGGAGAGAGAGGCTGCAAAGGAGGAATTTAGAAATATTGTCTGGCAAGGTAGGCATGGTGTTCGGGAAGACAAAGCTCCCCTAGGACTGACACTTGCAGAGGATGTCAAGAGCATGAGGATGAGCTGCTACTGCTCCAGTAAGAATAAAAAGGAAAAGGCGGGCTCACTGCTGAATGGGGCAGGGAATCTAGTAACAGCAGATGCAGATAGATCTGAAGAAACCAATGCCTTGTTAGCGTTCATTTTCACAAAAAAGGTCTCTCAGGCTGTTGTGCCTTACCTCAGGACTCCTGAGGAGAAGAACCAACAGGGGTGAGGTTAGTGAGGGATTACTTGTGAGACCTCAAACTATGCAAGTTAATGGGGTTGGATGGGCTGCATATGAGGATGCTGTGAGAGCTGCCTGCTGTCATAGCAAGGCCACTTGCTATCATAATTGAAAGACTGGGGAGACTGGGCAAGGTCCCAATGACTGGAAAAAGGCAAATGTTACATCCATCTTCAAAACAGGCCAACAGGACTACCTGGGGAGCTGCAGGTAGTTTAGCCTCACTTTGGTGAGGAGTGTGTCATGGAGTGAATCCTCTCACATCACATTTCTGGGCACATGAAGGAGAAGAAGGTGATAGAGAGCAGTCAGCATGGATTTACCCGGGGTAAATTGTACCTCACCAACATGATTGACTTCTATGATTAAATAACTGCATTTGTGGCTGAAGAAGAGTAAATGACTTTTTTCTGGACTTTAGCAAGGTGTTTGACACTGTCTTCAACAATATTCTTGTTTGCAAGTTAGAACATTACTGCCTAGGCAGATAGACAACCGGATAGGTAAAAAACTGCTTGGATAGTCAGGCTCAGAGGGTACTGGTGAATGGGTAGC
The DNA here is from genome assembly GCF_036417845.1 of Apteryx mantelli. NCBI lineage: Eukaryota > Metazoa > Chordata > Aves > Apterygiformes > Apterygidae > Apteryx > Apteryx mantelli. Next base: position 10,403,291 of record NC_090001.1, on the reverse strand, counting down.
ACTCTCCCTGGTAGCCAGAGATAAGTGGAGTACCACTGATCTCTCCAGGAACCTGTCCTGTTTATCATCTTTATTAGTGACACGGAGGAAGCAACACTCATCATGCTTGTAGATTGCCCAAAATGGAAGGGGAAGACCAGTCATATGCTTGAGGGCTGCCATTCAGAGGGACATAGGCAGGCAGGAGGAACGAGCTTCAGAAACCACACAGTTTCCAACAGTGGAAGTAGGTCAGCTTTCTTCTCCTCCTCCATTCAGAATTGTTCAGATGCAGGGCTTCTTGGCAGGACTCCCCCAAAGGTCTTGATCAATCCTTTGCTTCACTTTTAATTTCCCCCCTTTCCCCCCCCCCTTTCCCGCTTCTAAGTTTGTGCCTTTTAACATCCTTATCCCCTCCCATATAGTCAGCCCACACCTGCTTACCCTTTCCTGTTTTGTGGGTTTGGGGTTTGTTTTTTTTTTTTTTTGACACAGAGGAACTTCAGTCTAGAAGGACCTTGAGAAACTTGGGTGATTTGGCCAACAGACACCTCATGAAGATTTACAAGAGAAGTGTCAAGTCCTGTGAGTAGGGAGGAATAACCGCATCCATGGGGAGAGGTTGGGGGGACCTGCGCTTCTTTAGCCTGATGAAGTGGAGGTGAAGGGCAGGAGAGAGAGTAGTAGCTTGTGACTGCTTGAAGGGTGATTTCAGAGATGATGGAGCTTTTCTTGGTAGTGGGAAAAAGCATGAGAAGAGAAAAAAGCCACAAACAGCAGCTTGTGGGGTTCAGATGTAACATTAGGAAAAGGAAATGTCACTTGAAGAGTAGTGCTGTGGTGCTACAGGTCACCTAGAGGGTGTCTGTGATCAGCCCCTGGCTTTGTGATTCAAGGAAAACCAAGTGAGGACAGAGAGACATGAGTAGAGGTAGGGACATCCATGGGTGAGAACAAGGTGGCAAAGCAGGTTGGTGTGTACAGTCTGCAGGGAAACAGACACAGGTGTGGGACAGCATAGGACAGCCTGTAGTGGAGACAGCCATGGGCACTGCCAAGGCTGAAGGCTGCCTACAAAACTGAGCTCTTTGTCCTCTTGGCTATGGCTGTTGTCCCTGCCACTGAGGCCCTCAAGAAGATGTTTCCTTAAAGCACTGTGACCTCGCTGCCTTCTCGTCCCCGGGGATTCAGGAGGTGCTGTATCACTGTCCTGCACTCAGCATTGCACACCCCCACCCTCACACTGCCCCCAGGAAGAGCCCTGAGCAAAGCGCGAGGGAAAAGATCACCCTGCCCAGGGGCTGGGTGTCAGTGCCTGGCCATTCTGCTTGATAAAACACATCAAGGCTTACTTGGCATCAGAGCCACCCACACATTGCCTTTGCCTACCTGCAATCAGGGCCTCCAGCTTTCTGCTCTCATCAGCCCCTGGGGAGCCTTCCTTGGTAACAACCCTCAGTGGGACCCATTAACGCTCCAAGAAACTTTGGAATTTACTTCTGCTTTTAATTTCTTGAGAGGCTTGTTCAATGTCCCCTCAGTCTTGGGAGGCAGTACAATGTCCCCCCTCAGGTTCATAGACTCAGCACCAAATACGCTCGAGAGGCCATTAAAATGCCAAAAGCCCTCACAAGGCATGTCACTTCCCCTAATTTTCTTCAGTTCTTGTGTGCCTAATTGGAGGGGATTCAGGAGTGTATTTACAAGAGCAAGATTTCCATGAGCACTGAAAAAGAAGGGATTTCTCCTTTTTAAGCTTCCTTTATTTTTCAGGTTACAGAATAAGTGATAGCCACATTCTCCAATTTGTACTGACCCAGAGGGTCTCCTAATGAAGTCCAGACATGTAGGAAAAGCAGTATTTTCCATATGAGACCTTTATGGACAACTTTCCTCCTCACCTCCCCAACCCTGCCATTTCTCTCATTAGCCACTGGGGACTTATATGACTCTTGTTAAAATTAACTTTTTTCCACTCGAGTCTGTAGCTGAATGTTACAGCTCCTACGCACCAATTCCCACCTGCTTTCCTTAGACAACTAGCTGCAGACACAGGAGGATTTTTCTCAACTGCAAACAAGCAAAAATAAAATAGGATACAGTTTAATAAAAGGTAAAAGACACTCCTCAACTGTATGTTAAGTGCAAGCTGCCTCCAGTGTGGTCCACTTTCCACAAGGAATAACCCTCCTTGAAATGATTTTGACAGATAGATAGGAAAGGAAAGATAGAAACAGAACTAAGGAGTTGGCTAAAGAGAAAGTAAGACTCCTTAAAGATGAGGCAGGCTTCAGATGCCCTGAAGCTCAGAGCAGCAGCTGGAGAGTTGAGAGGGATCTGATGGATAAAGCGTAAGATATGTCTAGTTCGTCTGATGCAAAGATGCCTTTAGAAATGATCAGTTTAATCAGGACATGTGAAAATATGTGAGGAATTACTGAGGTTAAATCCACAGCATAATAAACAGAGCAGTGGTAACAAATTGAGGGGCAGATCAATATTTCTTCTCCTGAGATTCATACCCTGTCAGAACATTTCCACTATTTTATCATGGGAAAAGTGGACATTAAAATTAGTCATTTTAGCTGATGAAAGTGTGCTCATATTTTTTAAATGTTGAAAATTCTTCTCCACCTTTTCAGGCAGAGCTCTGTTCTAACCACAAGCACCCAGTGGCACGTGGAGAGGTCCTGGTATGTCTGAGGTATATCCCTAGGCCTGGCAGCTCTCACAGGGGACCTGCGGAAGACCGGAGCCACTTGAAGCTGCAGATAGAGGGTGGGTAGAGTGGACCAGGGCACCTACAATGGCACCAGCCACCAGTGACCCTGTGATTGCATCCCACCCCAATTCTGGAAATCACTTTCCTTTTCAAAAAAAAAAAAAAAGTATATTAAAAAAAGACAACAAAGCAAAGACAGACAACAAGAACACAAAAAAATTTAAAAGCTGGGAAGTGTTACAAAACATTTCTTCATTTTAGATCATTTTATTTCTTTCTTTCTTGTTTCATTTTTTATTGACGTTTGGTATTATCAGGCCTGCACCATTAAAAAATATATTTCTGTGTCTCGCACAGAGCCCAGTGGCCCAAAACCACTCGCAGCCCAGGGCTGTCCATGCCACTCCTCACTCTCTGCACAGACCAAGTCGCACCCACCAGAGACAGGAGTGACCACTAAACCCACATCCTAGCCCTTTGCCTGTTGGTGGCCTAACAGGTACTCAGGCAGGCAGGACCTCGCAACCTCTTACCCCAGACAGGAGTCAAGTGCTGGCCTATCAGCTTCACCCATAGAAGTCACCTCACAGCCACTTTCCCACTCATGTGTCTGCTCATCGTCCATCACCTGTAGAGGCAGAAGTGACCTCACTTTCATCTTTATGATCATGGGCCTCCTACTCTCCTATGAGCTTCTGAGAAACAACTAATCTCATAAAAATGTCCCCAGCCATCAGCTTCCTGGTGGCCTATCAGACACAACTGACCTCATAATCACCTACCAAGCCAATGGGCCTGCTGCTGGTCTCTTACCTTGCCTTATGGAAATCACCTCAGCATGTTTTTGGCTTCTATCCAGTCAGGTATTCATGCAGGCGATGATCTTCAGGGTCCAAAAGCAATGTTGTGATTTTCTTTGTTTTCAGCACAAAAAATAAGCTCTGAGCCCTTGAAACATCACTCACTGTTGTATGTGCGTCTGGGAGAACTTGCTGTAAGAGGCCAATTCTTTTCTGAAGAAATACTTTGTCTTTGGAAGTTTTCCTTATGTGCCCATTCTGAAAGGTAATGACTGTGGCACTGCTGCTCAAAAGAGTACCTCTGAGAGCTCTGTCACGGCAAGACCATTTCCTTGTTCACTATGCCAGAGAAAAAAGTCCCACCATGTCAAAACTGCTCTCTGCCGCCTCCTCCTGGAAGTCAGCCCCTGGATGTCTTGTTTCAGGGCCCAGGGCAGTGCATGGTTTGCAGGTTGCAGCAGAGATCCGCAAGGCAGCGAGCCTTTTGGCAGGGAGAGCTCAGAACCCTGCCCCCCTCCCCCCCATTTCACTGGATTGGGAGGTTACTTGGATGGTTAATTAAGAGCAAAGAGTTTCTAGGATACTGCTATATTAGAAGAAAAGAGAGTCCGCACCAATTATGCTTATTGGTAGTGCCCCCCCCCCATAAGACAAAGTGAATAAAAAAAGCTGTTGTCTGCATGCTATCACTGGCAAATCAGTGAGGCTGTCTTCATCACACTAATGAAACTGAGAAGTGTTTTATGGATTTGAATCCAGTGAATCTGAACCCATTGTAATGTCTGAGCTTAATTTTCATGCTTAGCATCTTCTGTTATTCAGGGAGAGAAGGTGTTTACTTCCTTGTGTCAGCATGCACTGGCAGTCTATGTCCCAGTCCTAAGAAGTGTGTGTGTGTGTGTGTGTGTGTGTGTGTGTTCAACATTTTATCAATATTTTTTAGATTTTGTTTATAATAATCCCCTGCAACCAAGGCACACAATTCACGTTCCTTCCTTTCACTGCTACAATCCAATGAGAAAATAAATCTCCTGAGGCACTCATATTTAATAGCTATACATATGTGTGTGTGATATAATACATGACACATAATTAGAATTGCTGTCATGAAAAGCATCATGACTGGGAAAAAGCCGAACCTTTGCACGACCAATGGCTTCCTTCAGGGCCACCTTCACAGTCTCGTTTCTGAGACTGTAGATGAAGGGGTTTAAGAATGGGTACAGGACATTGTTCAGCAAAGCTACAATTCTGTTGTTCTCCAAGGAAACCCCTTCTGAGGGCCGTGCATAGAGAACAATGCAGCATCCATAGACAATGGCTAAGTTGGTGAGATGGGAAGAACATGTAGCAAAAGCTTTCTTCCTCCCAGATGCTGATGGCATGTGCAGAATACAGTGGAAGATGCACATGTAGGACACTATGATTAGACATAAGGAACTCAGCACTACAAGCTATATGAAAATGGTGTCTACTTTCCAAAGCAGGCTGGCATCAGAGCAGGACAGTGTGAATAAGGGGGAGTTATTGCAAAAAAAATGGTGGATCTTGTTGGGGCCACAGAAAGTCAGCTTTGAGAGCAAGACCAGGCGGTAGCTGAAGAGTGTGAAGCCTAGGACCCACGCAGCAGCAACCAGGTGGGTGCGCAGCTGCCACTTCATGACAGCAGCATAATGCAAAGGTTGGCAGATGGCAACGTAGCGATCAAAGGACATGACAACAAGGAGAGCAAACTCTATAAAACCCAGGGCAAAATAGAAATAGGATTGGGCAAAGCAGCTGCTTAATGAGATTGGTCTCCTTCCAGATCTCAGAATCGCCAACAATGTGATGGTTGTGGAGGATGCGAACCAGATTTCCAGGAATGCCAGCTTGCTGATGAAAAAGTACATGGGAGTTTGCAGGTGGTGATCCACACACATGAGGAAGATGATCATTGTGTTCCCTGTCACTGTTGTCAGGTATATGAGTAGAAGGAACAGGAAGAGAAATTGCTGTAGTCTTTGATCAAGCCCTGAGAAACCCTCCAGGATGAACTCAGCAACTATAGTTTCATTTCCTGGTCCCATGTCTAATTTCAGTACATCCTGCTGAGACAAGAGCATGAAGAAACAAGTGTGAGAATTTCACAGTCTCGACGGGAGGGTAGATCCTTCCTTCTTTGCTCCCTTGCTTGCTTCCTAGGTAGCACAGACAGAAATATTCCTCTCAGCCATTCATCGCACCCTGATTTCTCTGCTTCACATTTACAGTCCTCAGAGATTTTACAGTCTTCTTTCTACCTTTTCCAGCCACTCACAAAGGATTCTTTCTCAAGAGCACAGTATTGTAAAGAGGTTGTGAACTATTTCATGCCATGCCTGGGAAATTCCCTGTTCACTTAGACCTATTGCAAACATCCATCACATCTCTGTTTCAAAAGCCAACCTAATCTCCTGGCAAAAGTACTTACTATTATCTGCAGATGCCAGTCCATCCATTTAGATAAGTATTTGGAAAGTTATTCCTTCTATTTTTCGGTGCTTGCCTTTTTTGAGTTGGAACGTCTGTGAGGCTGTTGCTTTCAAAACAAGCCAATATCGAGGATCTCTTTTGTAATCCCCTGCTTTCTTCCACATCTTCTTCCTCTCTGTTTCTCCAGAAACACTGAGGAAACGTTGTTATTAAATGTCCTGACCTAAATGCCTTGCTTTCCCTTTAGGGGAGGGGGGGAATCTTCTCATCTTAAAGAACTTAAAGGCTGTCCTTTTGATTATTTGACATAGGAAGCATCTGGAACAAAATAATACTAAGCGGGGTGATGTTTTAGATGTCTAAAAGTCAGGCACTTCAGTTTGAGCAAGTTAGCTTCCTCCCATCTTGTCAGTGCAGAGAGAGAGAAGAGTGTCTGGAAGAGACTGGTAACACTTCTTTCACATGCCAGTTATAGTCTGGAAGGACCCAGCCTCTCTCTAGAGCTCTCTCTTTGCCTCCATTAACAAAATAGGGACCAAGGGAAAACAAGTGCAGACACCAGCTGCACACAGGCACCTCTAATGAAGCTGATGAAACTCACTACTTCTGTCTCAAACCTCTTAATTTACTAAGTAGCTAATTTCTTTTTCAAACCAAAGAACACGTCTAACAGAAGGAAGTCCAAGGAAAACATAGGCAATAAATACTGACATTTTTCCCTCCACCTTTGCATTTGGTTTTAGACATATAAAGGAAAGGAGCAGATGACTCCACAAATAGGATGCTTCAAAAATGCAGGGGCAGAGGGGAGAAGGAGATGATGGGTTTCAAGGAGTGAACCAGAGGTTCTGCACAGACTCTGTTGTCCCCCCAGAACCTGTCTCAGAGTGTAATGGGTGACTCTTACACAGAGAGTAAAACGGGAAGCTCATTAGTGGGCAATACCTCATGTTTGCATTGGTGTTTTAACCTGGAGCTCAGGTTAGTCCTAGATCCCAGATGCTCTCTCTTGCTCTCTGCTTCTAGTCTGGCATAGGGGAATCTCTGGACTGGGTTCATCTGGAAGATATGCTGAAATTGAACCACTGGCTGTAATTATTTGAGCAAAAACTCAAGCCCGGTCACCTACAGCAATATCACTGTAGCCTCAGTGAATCAGAGGTGACAGTCTCAGCTCCCCATTTTCTGGGTAAGTTCCAACGCTCAAAGGGTTGTGTCTTCTTAGTCTTCTGGTTGTCAGCTAAAATCATGCTTCTCCTGAATGTACCTTCTTAGAGGAACTTGCAAAGCTGCTGAGAGCTTACAGCAAAGCAGCTTCTCTGCTCACCATGTGGGTAACCCTCTGTTGAAGCCTTTTATCTGGCTTTGGTTGGTGCAAAGTATTTGCTGTATTCAGGCCCCACATAGCCAAAAATGGAGCAGAGGGTACTTTGGTATATAAGATGGTGGGGCTGAGCAAGGACAGAGATGCCATCACCCAATGGGTAAAGATGAGCATGGAGCCCAACCAGGGCTTCATAAAGATGGTGTAGTGCAACTGGTTGCAAATGGCCCCACAGCAATTGAAAGACATCACAACAAGCAGATTGAATTCAGTTGTGCACAGGAAGATGGAAAGCAAGGTCTGGGATTGGCAAGTAGCCACAGGATGGTCTTAATCTCCAAGATGAGGCTGACAAACCTTTTAGGGGCAAAGGGAACCAAATATCTAGGAAGGGGAAGCTGCTGGGGAAGAGATACTCTAGGGGCGGAACTGGTGGTTGAGTCAAATGATGGCTATCATGACCATATGCCCCATGGCAATGAACAGATAAATCACCCACGGCAGTGTGAAGAAGAGGATTTGCATTTCATGAGTGACTGAAAAGGCCTTGAGGAAGAATTTTCCCGCTATGGTATGGTTGGGAGGATCCATTTCAGAATCCGGTCAGTTGAAGGTGTGACAAGAGTAACTAATGTCATGTGTGGTGAAATTCGCCTTGCTGCCTTCATCAACTTTCCCCTCCCTTTTCCTAGTCCTACTTTTCTTTCTTGAGGTGGGAGACCAGAACTGCACAAGGGATTCTCATTTTCTCTTTGTTTATATCCAATGCCATGAAATAAAGGTTGATTCATCCCACCTGTCTTTAGACACAGGAAACAACTCTCCTGCCTCACTTGCTTGCAGAGGTAGGCCAGAGTGCTAGCTAAGAGCCAGTACTTGTGGCAAAAGCTCTGGAAATCAAGTTCCAGGTATGAAATTCAGGTTTCTCTTACAGTTAGAATTGTGGTGTGGGTAGGCACCAGGCTATCAGGCCTGTGCCTGTATGCGCACTCAGAGCACTCAAGTCATTAATCCCTTGGGTGGCCCAGGAACTCCCCCATCTAGTAATCCACACAGGTGAGCTGATGGGCAGGTTTGAGACAGGCAGTTTCAGACTTGAAACTAGGAGATTGACTGAACTCCTACCACTTTCCAAATTAAGTGTTGGACTGACTGGTGCAGAACCTCTCCAAGTGGGTATTTCAGACAGTTCTAGAGATTTCTAGAGGCAGATCCTGCTGTGCCTGGACCAATTCCTGTGCTTAAATGTGGTGAGTACCATCTCAGGTGGAGTATCTGGCTGTTTCAGAATCTCTGCAGCAGCTCCTGCTGCAGAACTGATTAAACTGTAAATACTTAAGGCCCTTGAAAATCGACAGTACAAACTGCTCCTGCAAATGAAGAAGCGGCTATGTAGGACAGTCTTTTGTGCATTCTTAGGAGAGTTAGGAGATGCTTTGATATGCAATTTAAGGTAATCAGTAGCAATGGCTCATGCATATGCTGGAGAGGTCACACAGGACCACAAGCCAGCTGGACTATAAAAATTCCCCAGAAGAACAGTTCAGGGAGTCTCATCTGATCCAGTGGAAGCCACTGTTGGAAGGACCCTGGCAAAGGAGACCGCCACCACCATCTAGACAGTAACCAACCATCCCGTTCAAGAGATTTGATGCCCCTTGTGAGTGTTACCTGTGACACGCCAATAGAGGGGCCTCTGTGATTCTTTCGGATTCAGGGTTTATTTGCACTGAACTCCAAGAGATCATCATTTGTCAAGTATGAGAATTTATTAGAGATAAGAGGTTATAACAAAAAAAGCTAGAAATATAACAGAACTGAAAAAATATATACACATATCAGAGCTCTACACTTAAATCATGGATGCACGGTACAGCGACTGCTCTCGCCCTTTATTGGTCACCCTTCTGGTACAGTTTTACCCAGATTCTCCTCACCACGCCGTTCACATCCACAGGCCAGCTGATGGTCGGTCAGAGTCCACACCAACTTCTGTGGCTTACTCTTTTCTATAGCGAGTCAAAACAACGCCAGCCCACAGTTACACAAAAGCTGTATGGCCTCAGTCAATAACAGCATGCACATCAACAGGTAACCTAGTGCTCAGCCCACAGCACTGCTCAGTTAGTAACAATTTGCCCACTAACAGATCTTTCTGTGGGGAATGGTTCCACAGCACCTAGATGTTTATGGGGTGAGTCTGTGGTGTCACTTCTCCTCTGTCTGGAATTGTCAGTCGTGGGGTCGTTAGACGGTTGCCCCCAGGCTGCAGCAACCCCACAGTGTGGTGGCTCCAGCCGTGATGCACCCGGGGTTCCTTAACTCCTGGGATCACCCCAGAGCAAACCCCTCTTCTGTGGGCTGCACCATCCAGAGTCCCACGCTTGCCTGTGTGGCGCCTGTCACTCCACCCCTTGACACCGCCAGACACACGCATTTATTTCAGAAGTCAGCTAATTCCCCTTGGTGTGCAGTGGGCGGCTTTTGGGTAAGCACAGTGTACTGGGGAAATGCGCACTGCTATTAATAGATGCCAAAAGCAAAGCATGCCCATTTGCAGTAACACGTAAACAACTGTTAAACATAACAGTCTTAATCCTAATAGCAACATGATTGGTCTGGCCTATTGACCCAAATTCGGTGAATCCGAGTGTTGTTCCAGTTCAATATGTTAACACAGAAATCTTATTTCCTTTAATTGCAGGCATTTCTTTCCTGCACCGAAAGATCAGTTTGTTCCCCAAGCTGGAATAGTTCCCTTTAGAGGAGCTTCAAATAGAGTTGGTCACCTTTTTTTTTATTATTCTTTTTCCGTATTTCCCTGTCTTCTCTATAGGAAACAGACAACTTTAACTTCAGATCAACAGCTGTTACATTTATGCTTAATTTTACCATCTTTTTCTCTTTCTTTCCTTTCCTTTCATCAAGGGAAGGTGTTAGCCCCTTCCTTAGGATCATCAATTTTTACAAACACTAGAATACAGCTGTTGAGTTTCGTTATCAGCCTGGTATGTGTATCCCCTCATTCTTAGGTCTGCCACCTTCCTTTGATGTTACTTCTCTCCTGGCTCCTAGATTCATTCTATTATTTAGATACTTTTAAAAAACACATTACTTAGCCTAACAATTCTACCACTCTTTCTGGCTGCTTCTTTTCAAGTTGTTGCTCTTCAGAGGGTCATTCTGTAAAACCCAAACAAAAAGTAAACCCTACCAAGGCAATTCGGTTGTTATAGTTTGGTTTTAACTGTAACTGCTGAAGCTATTTCTTTTAAGGTTACTCGGTTACATCCATCTATTATTCACATTTGAACAGGGTTTTTTTTTTTCATTGATTTTTCTTTATGCTCAGAAACTTTTACGACAGCTTGGGGCATTTTCCAGCCCCTGCTGGTTTCTGGTGTACTTAAAGATGCCGGCTTTCCGCATTCGAGGTCTTTTCTTGTTTCCTAACTCTGCCCCTGGGACTCTTATCTGCAGAGCCTGATCTCCACCCTGAGTCCTCCTGTGCCTCAGTGCCAGGCAGAGCAGTTATACTGGCCAGGGGGGGCAGAGCGTTTCTCACGGTCTTGTGAGAAACAAGCTGCCCAAGCCCAGCCCTGCTTTCCACCCAAAGCCTCCCCTGCTTCGCTCCCTCTCCTCTTCCACCTCTCTCTTTCACGTCTTTTTTTCTTCCACATGGTGGACTCCGATTGGCTGACAGAGCCTTCAGTGAAATCCAGACCCGCCCCCCTCCTCCTGCCAGCCAATAGGCAGGTCACAAATCAGCAGCTGCCTATGGGAATGAGCTAGGGGAGGAGTCACAGTGTTGCAGTGTCCAGGTGGTGTGTTGTAAAGGTGAGGTTACAAAGTGTCCATTTAATCGGGGAATGGGGGAACAGAAGAGAGAGCCAGACAGCTCCTGGGGGTCCCGGGCGATGCTGGGGGCCGTGCTGCTCTTGGGGATCTTGGACCAGGCTGGGTTTCTGTACAAAAGTCTGGAAAAGTCTTGAAGCAAGCCCCTAGAGAAGAGGGAATTTCCTGGACGTTTAGAGAAACTCATGCAGGACCCAGGGATGTTGAGGGAAACCCATCTCACCCGCCCCCAAACCCACTGCTCTCCCTGGAGACCTTCCTGGATCCTCAGGCTGGGAACAGGAGGGGGTGTGGGGGCACAGCCATGTCCCAGACTAGCCTCCTTCAGGCCTTCAGATTCACAACATGTCACAGCTTCAAATGAGCTCTCTAAAGCAGCACTTCCCATACCCCTGGTGTGGAGAGAAGACTTTGGGTAGACAAACAGGAGACAGGGGAGAGAAAGGGCAAAGACAGCAGGCTGCAGAGCTGGGGCTCCCAGCATCACAGAGGGGGTGCCACAGGCTCAAGAAGCAACCCAAAGAAGTAAAGGAGTCCTTCCTTTTGCAGTGACTTGGAAAGCCACATCTCTCACAGTATTCAAGGGGGATGGAGTCTCTCTTCTGCAAGATTTGCCCCTGGACTAGGCAGAGACTAGCAAGAGCAGGAAGGTCGGTTGCAGGGATGCTCTCAAGCTTCAGCAGCTGCAGAGCTGGGAGCTGGTCATCTCACAAACTTGGGAGTGAGTCAAAATGCACGTCCTGAGGCATTTCACTGCCTCATAGACTCTGCACCGGAGCCTGGACAGCAGCACTGCAGTGTGTGAGCGTGTCCTCAGAAGCCCAGAGACATAAATTATGGGAGATCCAGGATGTCGGGGCTGTACAGACCCGGGAGAGCAAGGGTGCCTGCGAGGAGGAGGAGGGCAGGGGGCTGAGGAGCGTACCCAGGGGAGAAGCACAGCCCCAAGGTGACACTGAAAAGCACAAGGACCAAATGAGGCCCAGGGATGAGAAATGGCTTTCCGCAGGCTCAGCCAGAAGGAAAGATGGGCAAACTTCATGGGAAATGGGAAAACTTCCCCACATTTGCTACCTGGCCTCGCCCATGGCTTTGGAGCCTGGCAGGCTCCAGGGTCCTGGATAAGGGCCTCTGGATGATGTGTGTTAAGGCTATGTTTGCTCTTCTCTGGCATAGCATCTCTAGCTCAACACTGCCAACTGAGAAACCTTGCCGAGCACTTTTAGAAGCAAAGAGCCTGCCTTGGTGCCTAAAGGAGGAAAGCTACGTCCTGTCCCACATTGTCCTGCATCCTGCTTCCACAAAAAGAGGGGCCCACAGCAGAAACCAGTTTTGAGGCTCACCAAAGCATTTCTCAGCCTGTGGCCATGCTTTGTGCTGGTTCATCCCACATGCCTTGGATCCTGTAAAAACGCCAGCCCCCAAACCCCAGATTCCTGCACAGGTCTGCCCAGTGCAGTGACCTGTCGGTGCAGGGGCGCAGAAGTGACATCTTCAGTGCCCCGTTTGAGATATTTCACAGTCTTTGACACTGTCTGGAGACATTCCTGAAGGATTTATCAGAAAATTATGGAAAATAACTGCAGCGAAGGCAGGTGGCTGCTTTCCAGCACATGAGGGGAAATCTCTCTGCTCTCTCCCTGGCTGTGCCATCTCCATGGCAGTGACCTACAGAGCCCCCAGATGACATGAGCTGAGGTCACAATGGGACGTGCCACATCACAGGGAGGTCTCCCCGGTGTCATGGGTGGGGACCCTCACTTCCCTGTGAGGCCCAGGCACTCCTGGGCACTGCTCACACCCTCCCCATGGCTGCCCTTCCTAGTGGCTCCATGGCAAGGAGAGGGGACAGGAGGCAGTGGGACCACGTTGGGGCCCCTCACCAACAGGCGGAGGAGCAGGGGCATGTTGGAAAGGAGTTTTGGGTAATGAGATGGGAAGAGCGTCCCGTTTCTCTGGCTGGAGAGGTGAAACGAGAGCAAGAGGGCAAGCGAGACGGAGGACTGCTGGATGGACCATCAGCCAGGACCACAGCTCCTTGTCCCCTGCGCTCCTGCGGCTCTCCACCGAGGGTAAGGGCTTTGGGAGATCCTTCCCGAGGTGTCGCACAGAGACTGTTAACTGCCAAAACTGCTGTGGATCCCGGGCTGTGGGGGTGCCTGGACAGGGCTGGGGGCTGCTGCAAGAGCCCTGCCTGAGAGTCCACTCTGGCTTGGGGGACAATGTGACAGCCAGGACTCCTGGGTCCTGGGGATGGGGCTGTCCTGAGCCCCAAGGCTTCTGTGCGGCCAGCTCCATCGCCTCTTAGGGTGGGGGGGGCATGGGCATCCATGACAGGTTTTCCTGGGAGTGGGTCCCCCTTTGGGGTCTGGCTCTGAGAGGAAAGGGGTCCTGCATCCCAGACGCTGAGGTGGCCTGCAGCTCCATGGGGCTCTCAAGACCCTGCTGGAAATGTCCATATATGATAATAAAACCTTCACCTTTTAATAACCCCAAGTCCTCTGGGTGTTTGGGAAAATCTCTATTCCTTCCCCCTGGATCCTTCCAACTTGGCACAGCATGTTTTGGGCTCACAGATGCCATCTTTAGATGGCCACTGCCCCTGTCCTCCTGCAAACTAGGCTCAAATCACCGCACCCAAAAGAACATACATTAGAGAGAGCAGCCTGGAAACAGGTGGAGGTGCAATCCTCATTCAGCAGGTCCTGGCTGACGCCAAGGTTTTTTCTCTGAGCTGGGGTGGGCAGTGCTGGGGTGAGCCCAACACAGCCATCTCCACCAGCCCCCTCACGACCCCACACCACCGCTCCCTAGCCAAGCCCTAGGGCTGCCGTGGGCAGGGACCCGGGGCAGGAGGGGCGAGAGGACACTGCCCTGCCCTGCCCTGCCCTGCCCTGGGGGCAGCAGGATGCTGCCTGTGGGCTCCGGCGCCACGGCCAGCCCCAGGGCCCCCACGCCGGCACCACGGATGCCACCAGCACAGGCCCCAGCGCTGCCCCCCCACACCCCGCACGGCCCCCAGGGCGCAGGGCAGCCAGCAGCCCCGCAGGGCCCCCGCCGCACAGCCCAGCACCGCCGGGGCAGCGGCCGCACCCCGGGGCCCCACACTGCCCGCCCACACAGCACCGCGCTGCCCCCAGGCCCCGCCGCGCCCCGCGCTGCCGCCCACAACATGGCGCCCGACCGCGGGGGAGGGGGCGGAGCTGGCCGCCAGGGCAGGAGGGCCCAGCGTTGCCATGGCATCGCCCCAGTGCAGCCCTCCTATTGGCTGTCCGGAGGAGGAGGGCGGGCATCGATTTCACTGATGGCTCTGCCAGCCAATTGCAGTCCAACATGTGGGGAAAAAAAAAAAAGACGTCAAAGAGGTGGAAGAGGAGCGGGAGCAAAGCAGGCGAGAAGCGAGCGGGCGAGAGCGTTTGGTGGGGGCTGCGGGCGCGTTCAAATGGCGGCGGGTGCCCTCCCGCCGGGGCGGGGCAGCGGTGCTGGCGACGAGGCTGCTTTGGTGCAGGAGCTGCAGCAGGGGCTGGTGGGGCCGTGAGCAGGGGCCAGAGCGACGTGGGCCAGAGGGGGGAGCTGCCCTGCAGCCAGACGTGGCGGCCTGCCGCGAGCAGCTGGGCCGGGGCGGCTCGGTGGGGTTTGGGGGCAGGAAGCTTTGGCCCTGTGGTGGCTCTGGGATCCCTGTTAAAGCGTTTCCCTGAGCTGCTGCTGCCAGCGCAGCCCCAGGTGCTGCTTTGAGGTGCGTTTGGGAGGTGCTGGGCAAAGTGTGAGCAGGCTGCTGGTGTCGTCGCGAGGTGCCCTTCCCAATGGTGTCTTTTGTTGTGAAAACTGCATTTCCGAGTGGCTCTGAGAGAGGCTGTGCCTGCATGTGATGCCGTGCCTTAGCCGTTGCTTTGCTCCCTGCCTCTTGCTTTGTGCCGCGACCTGTGAGCCTGGCAGCAGGGTGAAGGGTGTTTGCAGAAGAGCTCTGTAAGTGTGAGCTGTTTTGCTTGTCAGGGCCCTGAAAGTTGATGAACGGCCAGTGCTTGCACTTGCCGTTGTTCTTTCCATGCTCCTAGGTCAGGGTGAAGAGTTGCTGAATTGTGTCTCTGCTGGTTTCACCAACTGAGATGCCCTGGCCTGAGTCCTTCCACGTGTCTCCAGTTGTCAGGGCCTAAAATAGGAGAATGCTTGTTGTCCTGGATGTGTGGAGGATTTTCTGGTTTTGTTCAGCATTGGGGAAGGAACCAGAGTTCTGAGTTGCGGGAAGGCTTCTCCCTGTGCCTGGGACATGAGGCCCTGCTGTCTTCAGTTTCATGATCGCTGCTCCCATGCAATCCTCCCGTTAGAAAATGTTGCCAAGAATTACTTGCAGGCTGTTCTGCAATTCTTAAATTTCATAGGCTAGGTGTTGATAATGCATAGCAGAAGCTAATCTTTTGGTGTAGTAACTGGTAGGCAATGGGTGTTTCAGAACATTGTGAGTATTATGAGGCCATGATGTGAATCTGTGATGTGATGACACCTCTATGTGAGCAGCTGACAGGTCAGGAGAAGACGCATGGCTTGGATGCTGGTGGTGAGGTCACTTCTGGGTTTGTTGCGTGTGCTCAGAGGAGGGATTGACCCCTGCAGAGCTCTACAGCAATACAGAAATGCAACTCATTAATCAAGCAGAAGTCGATATTCCACATCATCTGACACAAATTTGATTCCACTCCATCATCATGAGTTAGTACTGCTACATTTCAAATGCAGATGATGTTCTGTGGTGAGCATGGACATGGAGTTTGCCTTTCCGCTTGTTGCTAAGTAGAAGCTTGCAGCGTCCTCCCGGTCAGCTAGGGAGTCCAGCTAGACTTTTGAGGCTGCTAAATGAATGTAGTGCTGGTGTGAGCAGTGGTGTGAATAATCTCTTATTGCCAGGGTGTGTGTGTGTGCTTTAGAAGTTGCCCCTGTCAAAAGAGCAGGGAGCCTGTGAGATTTTCCTGCAAGGTCTGCATGCTGTGTCTGTCTTTGAGGTGTCCAGCTGCTTTTATGACACCTTTGGAACTGTAACACTTTAGGGGTCTCTGATTTTCTGTCCACGTATGCAGTCATTGGAGAATGGGTGCAAAGGCTGTTGGAGGAGACGGAAGGAATGTCACCCCCCAAAAAGGGTATGGGCCACATTTTGAAAGAGATTTCTTGTTCAGAGAAGTTGAGGCACAAGCGAGAGGGAAAAGCTGGCCTGATCAGCCCCTGTGAGAGTACTTCTTGTCTGCTTCCGGGAGGTGGGAAGTGAGCAGGCCCCAGGCTGTGAGTGGCTGTTCAGAGGCAGAGCCTGTTGCAAGGCCTTGGAGGACTAGAAAGGAATGGAAGGTCTGGAGAGTTGGGCTCTGTGTGTTGTGGGGTGCTTGGGGTGCCCTGCGTGCTGCCATGTGTGGTGCTGTGGGCTGTGTGTCGCTGATGCAGAGGCGTGTGTTGGTTGCCAACCCTCTGTGAGGTGTGGAGGTAACGGCATGTTACAGTGCGAGATGCCCTGTGGTGGAGCCGGGTGGTGGCGCCAGTGTTTTGGTGCTCAGCGTGGGAGGAGGTGTCTGGAGAGAGGAGTGCTCTGCTCCCAAGGCCCAGCCTGCCATCACGGTGTCCTTCTGGGAGACGTGGGTGAGGACTGTTGGTGACCGTGTTGCCTCCTTGGAGCATCGTGGTGCGAGGCAGGGCTGCTCCCAGTTTGGTGGTTTGTGTCAGCTGAGGTTCAGGCTTGCAGTTTCGGAAGGGTTTGATGCTTCCGTGAGTCTTTGGGATTTTACTGACTGCTGGCGAGAGTTCTCTTCTCCCTCCTTAAAGGCTTTCTGCTGAATCTGGACCCTCATTGCATCTTCCCATCTCAGACGCTAATCCATTGCTATCCCTCAGCGAGATGGGTAGTTAATGAAAGCAGTCAGAGGCATTTCTGCACGTTGTGCCTACGCAGAGCCTTGCAGAGAGGGGAGATGCCCCCTCACAAGAAGTCAGGCCTGTGAGGGCGATGGGTGGCTCTGAGACACCTGTCCTTGTTGAGCGGTGGAGGCGGCATCTGCAAAGCCTCTGGTGCCTTTGGCAAGAGTCTCATAATAGCATATTCCTTGAGGCTGCAATGGGGGAGCCATGTGGAGGCAGCAGGGCTCCAACGCCCTGCTCCAGGCAGGTGCCAGTAGAGGAGGTATCTTGGGGCCTTTTCCAGTGAAGTTTTGATTACCTCCAAGGATGGAGATCTGGGAACCTCTCTGGATCCCTGTGCCGCAGTTTGGCCACCGTCACGGAGAAAAAGGTTTCTTCTTAATGTCTCAGAAGCATTTCCCATTGTCCGATTTGTCCCTGTTGCCTCCCATGCTACTAGTGTGCACCTCCAAGAAAATCCGGCTCCGTCTTCTCTGTGCCCTCCATAAGGTAGCTGTGCACAGCATGAAGATCCCCGTTGGCCTTCTCTTGTCTAGGCTGAACAAAGCCAGCTCTCACAGCCTCTCCTTTTATGACCCACGCTGCAGCCCCTGACCATCTTGGCGTCCCTGTGCTGGACTCCCTGCAGTGTGTTAGCGCCTGTGCAGACCTGGAGAGCCCAAACAGGACCTGGTATACAGACATGGTGTCACGTTTGCCAAAAAGAGGGGTAGAACGTCTTGGTGGCCCTGCTGGCTGTGCTCTCACCAATAGAGCTCAGCACAGAGGGGAGACATTTGCCCCTGCCTGTTGCGACTCTGTAAGGCCAGCAGAACTGCCAGTAACACCCCGATTCTTTCTTTCTTTCTAGGTTGCTCCACTCATGGAGGTTCCCAGTGCAGTGCTAGAGCCGCTGAGGATGGAGGCAGGATGCCAGGCTGTGTCCCTGTACCTGTGAACATCTTGGCCAGTGTCGTGAGCCCTCTGTGAAAGCAGCTGCAAGTGACTGAGAAGAGGCTACGTGTGGATGCGAAGGCTTCCATAAATGCGCCTGTCTTCCCTGGGTGACTTGGGTTGTGGGTTCAGCTCCTGGTACCTCTGCTGTGCTGCAAATTCCTCCTCCCACAAGTGCTGTTATTGCCAGCCCGCTCAACAAATGCTACGGTGCCCCCTCCTTTTCCTAGGAGGTTGTGGTGCCATATAGGATGAGTCCAAGACCCTTATAATAGATGCCAGCATGTCCTGAGTGCCTTTGTGTGAGTGCCCCAAAGCGTCCATAGCTTGATCTGTGGAAGTCTCAGAGCTCTTGGGCTCCCGGCTCTGCGAGGGGTGAAGATGTGCCCAGGGCCAGGTTGCCCGTGGCACCCAGCCCTCCGTGCTCTGTGAAGCCAGCTGTGGAGCGCGGACTGGTGCTGCAGAGGCTGCGCAGCCAGGAGAGCTGTCATTTCAGCAGCCGTCCAGTGTGGGGCTGTCTCATTGCTTGGGCCTCATTTCAAAGGCTCTGCACCCTTTTTCCCTTCCCCGTCCAAGCTCCTTGTCCAAGTAACTAAAGGAAAGGAAGGGAGGTTCCTTTGGGCTCAGGAGGCCTTCTGGACTCTCAAGTGTTTCTGTGTTGTATCTGTATCTTTTGTATTACTGCAGAAAATCCCCATGCCCCCATCCATAGCAGGAGGTTTGTGAGGGGATGGGGGTGGAAAGCAGCAGCCTGCTGTGCCCAAAGAAAGCAGGATCCTTTCCTCTGAAAAGAGCAGCATCACCCAAGGAGGCAGCTCAGTCCCTGCCTAATCTTGTGCTGCTCTTTTGAACATGCCTTGTGAGCCTAGAGTGCCTTGGCCACCTTGTGGTGTTACCACAAGAGCTTGCCTGTGTGTCTGGGTTGAGGAGCCAAGGGAAGGCAGCGAGCAGAGCAGTGGCTGGGGAGTGTGCAAGTGGCGAGTGTCCTGCATGCATCTCTTCTTGCTGGCACTTGGTTGTATGTAGCAGAAGAGGCAGCTGTGTGGGGCAGAGGCAGTGTGTTTGTAGAGTAGGTGGCAGAGCAGAGGTCTGGCGTCAGGTTGATGCCTGGTGCAGTGCCGAGTTGATCTGAGAGTGTCAGAAAGCCTTTGCAGTGCAGCTGCTCCCTCAGCTGATCTCTGTCCCTAGAAATGCACTAGAAATGGAAGTGGCATGCTGCTGCCATTGTGTAGGTGCTGCAGTGCGAAGGCTCCCACCTCAGACTTGATGGTACTAAAGGAAAAGCGAGACCAATTGTTCCTTTTGTGATTTGTGCGCAGGGTGACAGAGTGGCACTGTGCCATGATCTGGAGAGAGTCTTGCCAGGAGGTGAAAGCCATTTGCAGAAGACTGTTCTGTGTGGAGTGATAACAGCGTAATCGAAGGACGTGCGAGTGGCCCAGGTGAGCTTTTCCTCTGTGAAGGTTTGCACTTTTGAGATCCCTTGTGACTCAGTCAAAGATAGGGCAGCAGCAGGCAGGTCGATGCCATTTGTGCTTGTGAGGTGAGTTGTGGCTCTGAATCTGGTAGGCCAACAGCATGCATGTAGCTTTGGTGACAATGGTGAGGTCTCTTGTGTCTCCATGCCTCATAAACAAGGAGCAGGTCTGTTGCTGCTGTTGGTGCTTTTGTGGTGAGTTGTGCATCAGTATGTGACTGGTGATCAGCATGGACATTGCTGCTGTTTGTGCTTGTTGAGGTCAATTGTGCCTCAGTTGCAAAGAGGCCAGGAGAAGATATGGCTTCATGGCTGCCTGTGAGGTCTCTCAAGCCTGAGCACCTGACAGTCCAGCTTGATGGATATTGCTGCTGCTTGTGTTTGTGGAATCATATGGACAGGATCTGCTAGGCCACCAGCAGCCACGTTGCTACTTTTTTGTATCTGTGAGGCCACTTCTGTTCAGTGGCTGATAGGCAACTGCTAGGCCCATGGCTGCAGTTTGTGTTTGTGAGGTCACTTGTGGCTCAGTGCCTGATAGGCCATGCTGGTGATGTGGGTGCAGTTTGTGTTTGTGATGTCACTTGTGGCTGAGTGCCTGATAGGCCAGTGCTGTTCATGTGGGTGCAGTTTGCTGTTGTGATGTCACTTGTGGCTGAGTGCCTGATAGGCCAGTGCTGGTGATGTGGGTGCAGTTTGTGTTTGTGATGTCACTTGTGGCTCAGTGCCTGATAGGCCAGTGCTGGTGATGTGGGTGCAGTTTGTGTTTGTGATGTCACTTGTGGCTTAGTGCCTGATAGGCCAGTGCTGGTGGTGTGGGTGCAGTTTGTGGTTGTGATGTCACTTGTGGCTCAGTGCCTGATAGGCCAGTGCTGGTGATGTGGCTGCAGTTTGTGGTTGTGATGTCACTTGTGGCTCTGTGCCTGATAGGCCAGTGCTGGTCACGTGTGTGCAGTTTGTGTTTGTGAGGTCACTTGTGGCTCAGTGCCTGATAGGCCATTGCTGGTGATGTGGGTGGAGTTTGTGGTTGTGATGTCACTTGTGGCTCAGTGCCTGATAGGCCAGTGCTGGTGATGTGGTTGGAGTTTGTGTTTGTGATGTCACTTGTGGCTCAGTGCCTGATAGGCCAGTGCTGGTCACATGTCTGCAGTTTGTGGTTGTGATGTCACTTGTGGCTCAGTGCCTGATAGGCCAGTGCTGGTGATATGGGTGCAGTTTGTCTTTGTGATGTCACTTGTGGCTCAGTGCCTGATAGGCCAGTGCTGGTGATGTGGCTGCAGTTTGTGTTTGTGAGGTCGCTTGTGGCTCAGTGCCTGATAGGCCAGTGCTGGTGATGTGGCTGCAGTTTGTAGTTGTGATGTCACTTGTGGCTCAGTGCCTGAGAGGCCAGTGCTTGTCCTGTGGCTGTAGTTTGTGTTTGTGATGTCACTTGTGGCTCAGTGCCTGATAGGCCAGTGCTGGTGATGTGGCTGCAGTTTGTAGTTGTGATGTCACTTGTGGCTCAGTGCCTGAGAGGCCAGTGCTTGTCCTGTGGCTGTAGTTTGTGTTTGTGATGTCACTTGTGGCTCAGTGCCTGATAGGCCAGTGCTGGTCACGTGTGTGCAGTTTGTGTTTGTGATGTCACTTGTGGCTCAGTGCCTGATAGGCCAGTGCTGGTGATGTGGGTTCAGTTTGTGGTTGTGATGTCACTTGTGTCTCAGTGCCTGATAGGCCAGTGCTGGTGATGTGGGTTCAGTTTGTGTTTGTGATGTCACTTGTGTCTCAGTGCCTGATAGGCCAGTGCTGGTCACGTGTTTGCAGTTTGTGGTTGTGATGTCACTTGTGGCTCAGTGCCTGATAGGCCAGTGCTGGTCACATGTCTGCAGTTTGTGGTTGTGATGTCACTTGTGGCTCAGTGCCTGATAGGCCAGTGCTGGTGGTGTGGGTGCAGTTTGTGTTTCTGAGGTCACTTGTGGCTCAGTGCCTGATAGGTCAGTGCTGGTGATGTGGCTGCAGTTTGTGGTTTTGAGGTCACTTGTGGCTGAGTGCCTGATAGGCCAGTGCTGGTCATGTGGGTGCGGTTTCTTATTTTGATGTCACTTGTGGCTTAGTGCCTGATGGGCCAGAGCTGGTGATGTGGCTGCAATTTGTGATTGTGATGTCACTTGTGGCTCAATGCCCGATAGGCCAGTGCTGGTGATGTGGTTGGAGTTTGTGTTTGTGATGTCACTTGTGGCTGAGTGCCCGATAGTCCAGTGCTGGTTACATGGCTGCAGTTTGTGGTTGTGATGTCATTTGTGGCTGAGTGCCTGATAGGCCAGTGCTGTTCATGTGGGTGCAGTTTGCTGTTGTGATGTCACTTGTGGCTGAGTGCCTGATAGGCCAGTGCTGGTGATGTGGGTGCAGTTTGTGTTTGTGATGTCACTTGTGGCTCAGTGCCTGATAGGCCAGTGCTGGTGATGTGGGTGCAGTTTGTGTTTGTGATGTCACTTGTGGCTTAGTGCCTGATAGGCCAGTGCTGGTGGTGTGGGTGCAGTTTGTGTTTGTGATGTCACTTGTGGCTCAGTGCCTGATAGGCCAGTGCTGGTGGTGTGGCTGCAGTTTGTGGTTGTGATGTCACTTGTGGCTCTGTGCCTGATAGGCCAGTGCTGGTCACGTGTGTGCAGTTTGTGTTTGTGAGGTCACTTGTGGCTCAGTGCCTGATAGGCCATTGCTGGTGATGTGGGTGGAGTTTGTGGTTGTGATGTCACTTGTGGCTCAGTGCCTGATAGGCCAGTGCTGGTGATGTGGTTGGAGTTTGTGTTTGTGATGTCACTTGTGGCTCAGTGCCTGATAGGCCAGTGCTGGTCACATGTCTGCAGTTTGTGGTTGTGATGTCACTTGTGGCTCAGTGCCTGATAGGCCAGTGCTGGTGATGTGGGTGCAGTTTGTCTTTGTGATGTCACTTGTGGCTCAGTGCCTGATAAGCCAATGCTGGTCACGTGTTTGCAGTTTGTGGTTGTGATGTCACTTGTGGGTCAGTGCCTGAAAGGCCAGTGCTGGTGATGTGGGTGCAGTTTGTCTTTGTGATGTCACTTGTGGCTCAGTGCCTGATAGGCCAGTGCTGGTGATGTGGCTGCAGTTTGTGTTTGTGAGGTCGCTTGTGGCTCAGTGCCTGATAGGCCAGTGCTGGTGATGTGGCTGCAGTTTGTAGTTGTGATGTCACTTGTGGCTCAGTGCCTGAGAGGCCAGTGCTTGTCCTGTGGCTGTAGTTTGTGTTTGTGATGTCACTTGTGGCTCAGTGCCTGATAGGCCAGTGCTGGTGATGTGGCTGCAGTTTGTAGTTGTGATGTCACTTGTGGCTCAGTGCCTGAGAGGCCAGTGCTTGTCCTGTGGCTGTAGTTTGTGTTTGTGATGTCACTTGTGGCTCAGTGCCTGATAGGCCAGTGCTGGTCACGTGTGTGCAGTTTGTGGTTGTGATGTCACTTGTGGCTCAGTGCCTGATAGGCCAGTGCTGGTGATGTGGGTTCAGTTTGTGGTTGTGATGTCACTTGTGTCTCAGTGCCTGATAGGCCAGTGCTGGTCACGTGTTTGCAGTTTGTGGTTGTGATGTCACTTGTGGCTCAGTGCCTGATAGGCCAGTGCTGGTCACATGTCTGCAGTTTGTGGTTGTGATGTCACTTGTGGCTGAGTGCCTGATAGGCCAGTGCTGGTGGTGTGGGTGCAGTTTGTGTTTCTGAGGTCACTTGTGGCTCAGTGCCTGATAGGTCAGTGCTGGTGATGTGGCTGCAGTTTGTGGTTTTGAGGTCACTTGTGGCTGAGTGCCTGATAGGCCAGTGCTGGTCATGTGGGTGCGGTTTCTTATTTTGATGTCACTTGTGGCTTAGTGCCTGATGGGCCAGAGCTGGTGATGTGGCTGCAATTTGTGATTGTGATGTCACTTGTGGCTCAATGCCCGATAGGCCAGTGCTGGTGATGTGGTTGGAGTTTGTGTTTGTGATGTCACTTGTGGCTGAGTGCCCGATAGTCCAGTGCTGGTTACATGGCTGCAGTTTGTGGTTGTGATGTCATTTGTGGCTGAGTGCCTGATAGGCCAGTGCTGGTGATGTGGGTGCAGTTTGTGGTTGTGATGTCACTTGTGGCTCAGTGCCTGATAGGCCAGTGCTGGTCACATGGCTGCAGTTTGTGGCTGTGATGTCACTTGTGGCTCAGTGCCTGATAGGCCAGTGCTGGTTACATGGCTGCAGTTTGTGGTTGTGATGTCATTTGTGGCTCAGTGCCTAATAGGCCAGTGCTGTTCATGTGGGTGGGGTTTGTGGTTGTGAGGTCACCTGTGACTCAGTGCCTGATAGGGCAGTGCTGGTGATGTGGCTGCAGTTTGTGGTTGTGAGGTCACTTGTGGCTCAGTGCCTGATAGGCCAGTGCTGGTCACGTGGCTACCGTCTGTGGTTGTGATGTCACTTGTGGCTCAGTGCCTGATAGGCCAGTGCTGGTCACGTGGCTGCAATTTGTGTTTGTGATGTCACTTGTGGCTCAGTGCCTGATGGGCCAGTGCTGGTGATGTGGGTGCAGTTTGTGGTTGTGAGGTCACATGTGGCTGAGTGCGTGATAGGCCAGTGCTGGTCACATGGCTGCAGTTTGTGATTGTGATGTCACTTGTGGCTCAGTGCCTGATAGGCCAGTGCTGGTGATGTGGGTGCAGTTTGTGTTTGTGATGTCACTTGTGGCTCAGTGCCTGATAGGCCAGTGCTGGTTACATGGCTGCAGTTTGTGGTTGTGATGTCATTTGTGGCTCAGTGCCTGATAGGCCAGTGCTGTTCATGTGGGTGGGGTTTGTGGTTGTGAGGTCACCTGTGACTCAGTGCCTGATAGGGCAGTGCTGGTGATGTGGGTGCAGTTTGTGTTTGTGATGTCACTTGTGGCTGAGTGCCTGATAGGCCAGTGCTGGTCACGTGGCTACCGTCTGTGGTTGTGATGTCACTTGTGGCTCAGTGCCTGATAGGCCAGTGCTGGTCACGTGGCTGCAATTTGTGTTTGTGATGTCACTTGTGGCTCAGTGCCTGATGGGCCAGTGCTGGTGATGTGGGTGCAGTTAGTGGTTGTGATGTCACTTGTGGCTCAGTGCTTGATAGGCCAGTGCTGGTCGCGTGGCTGCAGTTTGTGGTTGTGAGGTCACTTGTGGCTGAGTGCCTGATAGGCCAGTGCTGGTGATGTGGGTTCAGTTTGTGGTTGTGATGTCACTTGTGGCTCAGTGCCTGATAGGCCAGTGCTGGTGATGTGGGTGCACTTTGTGTTTGTGATGTTACTTGTGTTTTACTGCCTGATAGGCCAGTGCTGGTGATGTGGCTGCAGTTTGTGTTTGTGATGTCACTTGTGGCTCAGTGCCTGATAGGCCAGTGCTGGTGATGTGGTTGGAGTTTGTGTTTGTGATGTCACTTGTGGCTCAGTGCCTGATAGGCCAGTGTTGATCCTGTGGGTGCAGTTTGTGGTTGTGTTGTCACTTGTGTCTCAGTGCCTGATAGGCCAGTGCTGTTCATGTGGGTGCAGTTCGTGTTTGTGATGTCACTTGTGGCTCAGTGCCTGATAGGCCAGTGCTGGTGATGTGGGTGGAGTTTGTGTTTGTGATGTCACTTGTGGCTCAGTTCCTGATAGGCCATGCTGGTCCTGTGGGTGCAGTTTGTGATTTTGAGGTCACTTGTGGCTCAGTGCCTGATAGGCCAGTGCTAGGTGCGTGGCTGCTGTTTTCAATTGTGAGGTCACTTGTGGCTCAGTGCCTGCTAGGCCAGTGCTAGGTGCGTGGGTGCTGTTTGTGGTTGTGAGGTCCCTTGTGGCTCAGTGCCTGCTAGGCCAGTGCTTGGTGCGTGGGATCTGTTTTCAATTGTGAGGCCAGTGGTGGCTCAGTGCCTGCTAGGCCAGTGCTAGGTGCGTGGCTGCTGTTTGTGGTTGTGAGGTCAGTGGTGGCTCAGTGCCTGCTAGGCCAGTGCTAGGTGCGTGGCTGCTGTTTGTGGTTGTGAGGTCAGTGGTGGCTCAGTGCCTGCTAGGCCAGTGCTAGGTGCGTGGCTGCTGTTTGTGGTTGTGAGGTCAGTGGTGGCTCAGTGCCTGCTAGGCCAGTGCTAGGTGCGTGGCTGCTGTTTTCAATTGTGAGGTCAGTGGTGGCTCAGTGCCTGCTAGGCCAGTGCTAGGTGCGTGGCTGCTGTTTGTGGCTGTGAGGTCAGTGGTGGCTCAGTGCCTGATAGGCCAGTGCTAGGTGCGTGGGTGCTGTTTGTGGCTGTGAGGTCACTTGTGCCTCAGTGCCTGATAGGCCAGTGCTGGTCATGTGAGTGCAGTTTGTGTTTGTGATGTCACTTGTGGCTCAGTGCCTGCTAGGCCAGTGTTGATCCTGTGGGTGCAGTTAGTGGTTGTGATGTCACTTGTGGCTCAGTGCCTGATAGGCCAGTGCTGGTGATGTGGGTGCACTTCGTGTTTGTGATGTCAATTGTGGTTAACAGCCTGATAGGCCAGTGCTGGTGATGTGGGTGGAGTCTGTGGTTGTGATGTCACTTGTGGCTCAGTGCCTGATAGGCCAGTGCTGGTCACCTTGGTGCAGTTTGTGTTTGTGAGGTCACTTGTGGCTCAGTGCCTTATAGGCCAGTGCTGGTGATGTGGTTGGAGTTTGTGTTTGTGATGTCACTTGTGGCTCAGTGCCTGATAGGCCAGTGCTGGTGGTGTGGGTGCAGTTTGTGGTTGTGATGTCACTTGTGGCTCAGTGCCTGATAGGCCAGTGCTGGTGATGTGGCTGCAGTTTGTGGTTGTGATGTCACTTGTGGCTCTGTGCCTGATAGGCCAGTGCTGGTCACGTGTGTGCAGTTTGTGTTTGTGAGGTCACTTGTGGCTCAGTGCCTGATAGGCCATTGCTGGTGATGTGGGTGGAGTTTGTGGTTGTGATGTCACTTGTGGCTCAGTGCCTGATAGGCCAGTGCTGGTGATGTGGTTGGAGTTTGTGTTTGTGATGTCACTTGTGGCTCAGTGCCTGATAGGCCAGTGCTGGTCACATGTCTGCAGTTTGTGGTTGTGATGTCACTTGTGGCTCAGTGCCTGATAGGCCAGTGCTGGTGATATGGGTGCAGTTTGTCTTTGTGATGTCACTTGTGGCTCAGTGCCTGATAGGCCAGTGCTGGTGATGTGGCTGCAGTTTGTGTTTGTGAGGTCGCTTGTGGCTCAGTGCCTGATAGGCCAGTGCTGGTGATGTGGCTGCAGTTTGTAGTTGTGATGTCACTTGTGGCTCAGTGCCTGAGAGGCCAGTGCTTGTCCTGTGGCTGTAGTTTGTGTTTGTGATGTCACTTGTGGCTCAGTGCCTGATAGGCCAGTGCTGGTCACGTGTGTGCAGTTTGTGTTTGTGATGTCACTTGTGGCTCAGTGCCTGATAGGCCAGTGCTGGTGATGTGGGTTCAGTTTGTGGTTGTGATGTCACTTGTGTCTCAGTGCCTGATAGGCCAGTGCTGGTGATGTGGGTTCAGTTTGTGTTTGTGATGTCACTTGTGTCTCAGTGCCTGATAGGCCAGTGCTGGTCACGTGTTTGCAGTTTGTGGTTGTGATGTCACTTGTGGCTCAGTGCCTGATAGGCCAGTGCTGGTCACATGTCTGCAGTTTGTGGTTGTGATGTCACTTGTGGCTGAGTGCCTGATAGGCCAGTGCTGGTGGTGTGGGTGCAGTTTGTGTTTCTGAGGTCACTTGTGGCTGAGTGCCTGATAGGCCAGTGCTGGTCATGTGGGTGCGGTTTCTTATTTTGATGTCACTTGTGGCTTAGTGCCTGATGGGCCAGAGCTGGTGATGTGGCTGCAATTTGTGATTGTGATGTCACTTGTGGCTCAATGCCCGATAGGCCAGTGCTGGTGATGTGGTTGGAGTTTGTGTTTGTGATGTCACTTGTGGCTGAGTGCCCGATAGTCCAGTGCTGGTTACATGGCTGCAGTTTGTGGTTGTGATGTCATTTGTGGCTGAGTGCCTGATAGGCCAGTGCTGTTCATGTGGGTGCAGTTTGCTGTTGTGATGTCACTTGTGGCTGAGTGCCTGATAGGCCAGTGCTGGTGATGTGGGTGCAGTTTGTGTTTGTGATGTCACTTGTGGCTCAGTGCCTGATAGGCCAGTGCTGGTGATGTGGGTGCAGTTTGTGTTTGTGATGTCACTTGTGGCTTAGTGCCTGATAGGCCAGTGCTGGTGGTGTGGGTGCAGTTTGTGGTTGTGATGTCACTTGTGGCTCAGTGCCTGATAGGCCAGTGCTGGTGGTGTGGCTGCAGTTTGTGGTTGTGATGTCACTTGTGGCTCTGTGCCTGATAGGCCAGTGCTGGTCACGTGTGTGCAGTTTGTGTTTGTGAGGTCACTTGTGGCTCAGTGCCTGATAGGCCATTGCTGGTGATGTGGGTTCAGTTTGTGGTTGTGATGTCACTTGTGGCTCAGTGCCTGATAGGCCAGTGCTGGTGATGTGGTTGGAGTTTGTGTTTGTGATGTCACTTGTGGCTCAGTGCCTGATAGGCCAGTGCTGGTCACATGTCTGCAGTTTGTGGTTGTGATGTCACTTGTGGCTCAGTGCCTGATAGGCCAGTGCTGGTGATGTGGGTGCAGTTTGTCTTTGTGATGTCACTTGTGGCTCAGTGCCTGATAAGCCAATGCTGGTCACGTGTTTGCAGTTTGTGGTTGTGATGTCACTTGTGGGTCAGTGCCTGAAAGGCCAGTGCTGGTGATGTGGGTGCAGTTTGTCTTTGTGATGTCACTTGTGGCTCAGTGCCTGATAGGCCAGTGCTGGTGATGTGGCTGCAGTTTGTGTTTGTGAGGTCGCTTGTGGCTCAGTGCCTGATAGGCCAGTGCTGGTGATGTGGCTGCAGTTTGTAGTTGTGATGTCACTTGTGGCTCAGTGCCTGAGAGGCCAGTGCTTGTCCTGTGGCTGTAGTTTGTGTTTGTGATGTCACTTGTGGCTCAGTGCCTGATAGGCCAGTGCTGGTGATGTGGGTGCAGTTTGTGGTTGTGATGTCACTTGTGGCTCAGTGCCTGATAGGCCAGTGCTGGTCACATGGCTGCAGTTTGTGGCTGTGATGTCACTTGTGGCTCAGTGCCTGATAGGCCAGTGCTGGTGATGTGGGTGCAGTTTGTGTTTGTGATGTCACTTGTGGCTCAGTGCCTGATAGGCCAGTGCTGGTGATGTGGGTGCAGTTTGTGTTTGTGATGTCACTTGTGGCTTAGTGCCTGATAGGCCAGTGCTGGTGGTGTGGGTGCAGTTTGTGGTTGTGATGTCACTTGTGGCTCAGTGCCTGATAGGCCAGTGCTGGTGATGTGGGTGCAGTTTGTGGTTGTGATGTCACTTGTGGCTCAGTGCCTGATAGGCCAGTGCTGGTCACATGGCTGCAGTTTGTGTTTGTGATGTCACTTGTGGCTCAGTGCCTGATAGGCCAGTGCTGGTTACATGGCTGCAGTTTGTGGTTGTGATGTCATTTGTGGCTCAGTGCCTGATAGGCCAGTGCTGTTCATGTGGGTGGGGTTTGTGGTTGTGAGGTCACCTGTGACTCAGTGCCTGATAGGGCAGTGCTGGTGATGTGGCTGCAGTTTGTGGTTGTGAGGTCACTTGTGGCTCAGTGCCTGATAGGCCAGTGCTGGTCACGTGGCTACCGTCTGTGGTTGTGATGTCACTTGTGGCTCAGTGCCTGATAGGCCAGTGCTGGTCACGTGGCTGCAATTTGTGTTTGTGATGTCACTTGTGGCTCAGTGCCTGATGGGCCAGTGCTGGTGATGTGGGTGCAGTTTGTGGTTGTGAGGTCACATGTGGCTGAGTGCGTGATAGGCCAGTGCTGGTCACATGGCTGCAGTTTGTGATTGTGATGTCACTTGTGGCTCAGTGCCTGATAGGCCAGTGCTGGTGATGTGGGTGCAGTTTGTGTTTGTGATGTCACTTGTGGCTCAGTGCCTGATAGGCCAGTGCTGGTTACATGGCTGCAGTTTGTGGTTGTGATGTCATTTGTGGCTCAGTGCCTGATAGGCCAGTGCTGTTCATGTGGGTGGGGTTTGTGGTTGTGAGGTCACCTGTGACTCAGTGCCTGATAGGGCAGTGCTGGTGATGTGGGTGCAGTTTGTGTTTGTGATGTCACTTGTGGCTGAGTGCCTGATAGGCCAGTGCTGGTCACGTGGCTACCGTCTGTGGTTGTGATGTCACTTGTGGCTCAGTGCCTGATAGGCCAGTGCTGGTCACGTGGCTGCAATTTGTGTTTGTGATGTCACTTGTGGCTCAGTGCCTGATGGGCCAGTGCTGGTGATGTGGGTGCAGTTAGTGGTTGTGATGTCACTTGTGGCTCAGTGCCTGATAGGCCAGTGCTGGTCGCGTGGCTGCAGTTTGTGGTTGTGAGGTCACTTGTGGCTGAGTGCCTGATAGGCCAGTGCTGGTGATGTGGGTTCAGTTTGTGGTTGTGATGTCACTTGTGGCTCAGTGCCTGATAGGCCAGTGCTGGTGATGTGGGTGCACTTTGTGTTTGTGATGTTACTTGTGTTTTACTGCCTGATAGGCCAGTGCTGGTGATGTGGCTGCAGTTTGTGTTTGTGATGTCACTTGTGGCTCAGTGCCTGATAGGCCAGTGCTGGTGATGTGGTTGGAGTTTGTGTTTGTGATGTCACTTGTGGCTCAGTGCCTGATAGGCCAGTGTTGATCCTGTGGGTGCAGTTTGTGGTTGTGTTGTCACTTGTGTCTCAGTGCCTGATAGGCCAGTGCTGTTCATGTGGGTGCAGTTCGTGTTTGTGATGTCACTTGTGGCTCAGTGCCTGATAGGCCAGTGCTGGTGATGTGGGTGGAGTTTGTGTTTGTGATGTCACTTGTGGCTCAGTTCCTGATAGGCCATGCTGGTCCTGTGGGTGCAGTTTGTGATTTTGAGGTCACTTGTGGCTCAGTGCCTGATAGGCCAGTGCTAGGTGCGTGGCTGCTGTTTTCAATTGTGAGGTCACTTGTGGCTCAGTGCCTGCTAGGCCAGTGCTAGGTGCGTGGGTGCTGTTTGTGGTTGTGAGGTCCCTTGTGGCTCAGTGCCTGCTAGGCCAGTGCTTGGTGCGTGGGATCTGTTTTCAATTGTGAGGCCAGTGGTGGCTCAGTGCCTGCTAGGCCAGTGCTAGGTGCGTGGCTGCTGTTTGTGGTTGTGAGGTCAGTGGTGGCTCAGTGCCTGCTAGGCCAGTGCTAGGTGCGTGGCTGCTGTTTGTGGTTGTGAGGTCAGTGGTGGCTCAGTGCCTGCTAGGCCAGTGCTAGGTGCGTGGCTGCTGTTTGTGGTTGTGAGGTCAGTGGTGGCTCAGTGCCTGCTAGGCCAGTGCTAGGTGCGTGGCTGCTGTTTGTGGTTGTGAGGTCAGTGGTGGCTCAGTGCCTGCTAGGCCAGTGCTAGGTGCGTGGCTGCTGTTTTCAATTGTGAGGTCAGTGGTGGCTCAGTGCCTGCTAGGCCAGTGCTAGGTGCGTGGCTGCTGTTTGTGGCTGTGAGGTCAGTGGTGGCTCAGTGCCTGCTAGGCCAGTGCTAGGTGCGTGGGTGCTGTTTGTGGCTGTGAGGTCACTTGTGCCTCAGTGCCTGATAGGCCAGTGCTGGTCATGTGAGTGCAGTTTGTGTTTGTGATGTCACTTGTGGCTCAGTGCCTGATAGGCCAGTGCTGGTGGTGTGGGTGCAGTTTGTGGTTGTGATGTCACTTGTGGCTCAGTGCCTGATAGGCCAGTGCTGGTGATGTGGGTGCACTTCGTGTTTGTGATGTCAATTGTGGTTAACAGCCTGATAGGCCAGTGCTGGTGATGTGGGTGGAGTCTGTGGTTGTGATGTCACTTGTGGCTCAGTGCCTGATAGGCCAGTGCTGGTCACCTTGGTGCAGTTTGTGTTTGTGAGGTCACTTGTGGCTCAGTGCCTTATAGGCCAGTGCTGGTCATGTGGTTGGAGTTTGTGTTTGTGATGTCACTTGTGGCTCAGTGCCTGATAGGCCAGTGCTGGTGGTGTGGGTGCAGTTTGTGGTTGTGATGTCACTTGTGGCTCAGTGCCTGATAGGCCAGTGCTGGTGATGTGGCTGCAGTTTGTGGTTGTGATGTCACTTGTGGCTCTGTGCCTGATAGGCCAGTGCTGGTCACGTGTGTGCAGTTTGTGTTTGTGAGGTCACTTGTGGCTCAGTGCCTGATAGGCCATTGCTGGTGATGTGGGTGGAGTTTGTGGTTGTGATGTCACTTGTGGCTCAGTGCCTGATAGGCCAGTGCTGGTGATGTGGTTGGAGTTTGTGTTTGTGATGTCACTTGTGGCTCAGTGCCTGATAGGCCAGTGCTGGTCACATGTCTGCAGTTTGTGGTTGTGATGTCACTTGTGGCTCAGTGCCTGATAGGCCAGTGCTGGTGATATGGGTGCAGTTTGTCTTTGTGATGTCACTTGTGGCTCAGTGCCTGATAGGCCAGTGCTGGTGATGTGGCTGCAGTTTGTGTTTGTGAGGTCGCTTGTGGCTCAGTGCCTGATAGGCCAGTGCTGGTGATGTGGCTGCAGTTTGTAGTTGTGATGTCACTTGTGGCTCAGTGCCTGAGAGGCCAGTGCTTGTCCTGTGGCTGTAGTTTGTGTTTGTGATGTCACTTGTGGCTCAGTGCCTGATAGGCCAGTGCTGGTGATGTGGCTGCAGTTTGTAGTTGTGATGTCACTTGTGGCTCAGTGCCTGAGAGGCCAGTGCTTGTCCTGTGGCTGTAGTTTGTGTTTGTGATGTCACTTGTGGCTCAGTGCCTGATAGGCCAGTGCTGGTCACGTGTGTGCAGTTTGTGTTTGTGATGTCACTTGTGGCTCAGTGCCTGATAGGCCAGTGCTGGTGATGTGGGTTCAGTTTGTGGTTGTGATGTCACTTGTGTCTCAGTGCCTGATAGGCCAGTGCTGGTGATGTGGGTTCAGTTTGTGTTTGTGATGTCACTTGTGTCTCAGTGCCTGATAGGCCAGTGCTGGTCACGTGTTTGCAGTTTGTGGTTGTGATGTCACTTGTGGCTCAGTGCCTGATAGGCCAGTGCTGGTCACATGTCTGCAGTTTGTGGTTGTGATGTCACTTGTGGCTGAGTGCCTGATAGGCCAGTGCTGGTGGTGTGGGTGCAGTTTGTGTTTCTGAGGTCACTTGTGGCTGAGTGCCTGATAGGCCAGTGCTGGTCATGTGGGTGCGGTTTCTTATTTTGATGTCACTTGTGGCTTAGTGCCTGATGGGCCAGAGCTGGTGATGTGGCTGCAATTTGTGATTGTGATGTCACTTGTGGCTCAATGCCCGATAGGCCAGTGCTGGTGATGTGGTTGGAGTTTGTGTTTGTGATGTCACTTGTGGCTGAGTGCCCGATAGTCCAGTGCTGGTTACATGGCTGCAGTTTGTGGTTGTGATGTCATTTGTGGCTGAGTGCCTGATAGGCCAGTGCTGTTCATGTGGGTGCAGTTTGTGGTTGTGATGTCACTTGTGGCTGAGTGCCTGATAGGCCAGTGCTGGTCACATGGCTGCAGTTTGTGGCTGTGATGTCACTTGTGGCTCAGTGCCTGATAGGCCAGTGCTGGTTACATGGCTGCAGTTTGTGGTTGTGATGTCATTTGTGGCTCAGTGCCTGATAGGCCAGTGCTGTTCATGTGGGTGGGGTTTGTGGTTGTGAGGTCACCTGTGACTCAGTGCCTGATAGGGCAGTGCTGGTGATGTGGCTGCAGTTTGTGGTTGTGAGGTCACTTGTGGCTCAGTGCCTGATAGGCCAGTGCTGGTCACGTGGCTACCGTCTGTGGTTGTGATGTCACTTGTGGCTCAGTGCCTGATAGGCCAGTGCTGGTCACGTGGCTGCAATTTGTGTTTGTGATGTCACTTGTGGCTCAGTGCCTGATGGGCCAGTGCTGGTGATGTGGGTGCAGTTTGTGGTTGTGAGGTCACATGTGGCTGAGTGCGTGATAGGCCAGTGCTGGTCACATGGCTGCAGTTTGTGATTGTGATGTCACTTGTGGCTCAGTGCCTGATAGGCCAGTGCTGGTGATGTGGGTGCAGTTTGTGTTTGTGATGTCACTTGTGGCTCAGTGCCTGATAGGCCAGTGCTGGTTACATGGCTGCAGTTTGTGGTTGTGATGTCATTTGTGGCTCAGTGCCTGATAGGCCAGTGCTGTTCATGTGGGTGGGGTTTGTGGTTGTGAGGTCACCTGTGACTCAGTGCCTGATAGGGCAGTGCTGGTGATGTGGGTGCAGTTTGTGTTTGTGATGTCACTTGTGGCTGAGTGCCTGATAGGCCAGTGCTGGTCACGTGGCTACCGTCTGTGGTTGTGATGTCACTTGTGGCTCAGTGCCTGATAGGCCAGTGCTGGTCACGTGGCTGCAATTTGTGTTTGTGATGTCACTTGTGGCTCAGTGCCTGATGGGCCAGTGCTGGTGATGTGGGTGCAGTTAGTGGTTGTGATGTCACTTGTGGCTCAGTGCTTGATAGGCCAGTGCTGGTCGCGTGGCTGCAGTTTGTGGTTGTGAGGTCACTTGTGGCTGAGTGCCTGATAGGCCAGTGCTGGTGATGTGGGTTCAGTTTGTGGTTGTGATGTCACTTGTGGCTCAGTGCCTGATAGGCCAGTGCTGGTGATGTGGGTGCACTTTGTGTTTGTGATGTTACTTGTGTTTTACTGCCTGATAGGCCAGTGCTGGTGATGTGGGTGCAGTTTGTGTTTGTGATGTCACTTGTGGCTCAGTGCCTGATAGGCCAGTGCTGGTGATGTGGTTGGAGTTTGTGTTTGTGATGTCACTTGTGGCTCAGTGCCTGATAGGCCAGTGTTGATCCTGTGGGTGCAGTTTGTGGTTGTGTTGTCACTTGTGTCTCAGTGCCTGATAGGCCAGTGCTGTTCATGTGGGTGCAGTTCGTGTTTGTGATGTCACTTGTGGCTCAGTGCCTGATAGGCCAGTGCTGGTGATGTGGGTGGAGTTTGTGTTTGTGATGTCACTTGTGGCTCAGTTCCTGATAGGCCATGCTGGTCCTGTGGGTGCAGTTTGTGATTTTGAGGTCACTTGTGGCTCAGTGCCTGATAGGCCAGTGCTAGGTGCGTGGCTGCTGTTTTCAATTGTGAGGTCACTTGTGGCTCAGTGCCTGCTAGGCCAGTGCTAGGTGCGTGGGTGCTGTTTGTGGTTGTGAGGTCCCTTGTGGCTCAGTGCCTGCTAGGCCAGTGCTTGGTGCGTGGGATCTGTTTTCAATTGTGAGGCCAGTGGTGGCTCAGTGCCTGCTAGGCCAGTGCTAGGTGCGTGGCTGCTGTTTGTGGTTGTGAGGTCAGTGGTGGCTCAGTGCCTGCTAGGCCAGTGCTAGGTGCGTGGCTGCTGTTTGTGGTTGTGAGGTCAGTGGTGGCTCAGTGCCTGCTAGGCCAGTGCTAGGTGCGTGGCTGCTGTTTGTGGTTGTGAGGTCAGTGGTGGCTCAGTGCCTGCTAGGCCAGTGCTAGGTGCGTGGCTGCTGTTTGTGGTTGTGAGGTCAGTGGTGGCTCAGTGCCTGCTAGGCCAGTGCTAGGTGCGTGGCTGCTGTTTTCAATTGTGAGGTCAGTGGTGGCTCAGTGCCTGCTAGGCCAGTGCTAGGTGCGTGGCTGCTGTTTGTGGCTGTGAGGTCAGTGGTGGCTCAGTGCCTGATAGGCCAGTGCTAGGTGCGTGGGTGCTGTTTGTGGCTGTGAGGTCACTTGTGCCTCAGTGCCTGATAGGCCAGTGCTGGTCATGTGAGTGCAGTTTGTGTTTGTGATGTCACTTGTGGCTCAGTGCCTGCTAGGCCAGTGTTGATCCTGTGGGTGCAGTTAGTGGTTGTGATGTCACTTGTGGCTCAGTGCCTGATAGGCCAGTGCTGGTGATGTGGGTGCACTTCGTGTTTGTGATGTCAATTGTGGTTAACAGCCTGATAGGCCAGTGCTGGTGATGTGGGTGGAGTCTGTGGTTGTGATGTCACTTGTGGCTCAGTGCCTGATAGGCCAGTGCTGGTCACCTTGGTGCAGTTTGTGTTTGTGAGGTCACTTGTGGCTCAGTGCCTTATAGGCCAGTGCTGGTCATGTGGTTGGAGTTTGTGTTTGTGATGTCACTTGTGGCTCAGTGCCTGATAGGCCAGTGCTGGTGATGTGGGTGCAGTTTGTGTTTGTGATGTCACTTGTGGCTCAGTGCCTGATAGGCCAGTACTGGTCCTGTGGGTGCACTTTGTGGTTGTGATGTCACTTGTGACTCTCTGCCTGATAGGCCAGTGCTGGTGATGTGGGTGCAGTTAGTGGTTGTGATGTCACTTGTGGCTCAGTGCCTGATAGGCCAGTGCTTGTCACGTGGGTGCAGTTTGTGGTTGTGATGTCACTTGTGTCTCAGTGCCTGATAGGCCAGTGCTGGTCATGTGGCTGCAGTTTGTGGTTGTGATGTCACTTGTGGCTGAGTGCCTGATAGGCCAGTGTTGATCCTGTGGGTGCAGTTTGTATTTGTGAGGTCACTTGTGGCTCAGTGCCTGATAGGCCATGCTGGTGGTGTGGCTGCAGTTTGTGGTTGTGATGTCACTTGTGGCTCAGTGACTGATAGGCCGGTACTTGTCCTGTGGGTTGAGTTTGTGTTTGTGATGTCACTTGTGGCTCAGTGCCTGATAGGCCAGTGCTGGTGGTGTGGCTGCAGTTTGTGGTTGTGATGTCACTTGTGGCTCAGTGCCTGATAGGCCAGTGCTGGTCACATGTCTGCAGTTTGTGTTTGTGATGTCACTTGTGGCTCAGTGCCTGAAAGGCCAGTGCTGGTGATTTGGCTGCAGTTTGTGGTTGTGATGTCACTTGTGGTTCAGTGCCTGATAGGCCAGTGCTGGTGATGTGGGTGCAGTTTGTGGTTGTGATGTCACTTGTGTCTCAGTGCCTGATAGGCCAGTGCTGGTGATGTGGGTGCAGTTTGTGTTTGTGATGTCACTTGTGGCTCAGTGCCTGATAGGCCAGTGCTGGTGATGTGGGTTCAGTTTGTGTTTGTGATGTCACTTGTGGCTCAGTGCCTGATAGGCCAGTGCTGGTGATGTGGGTGCACTTTGTGTTTGTGATGTCACTTGTGGTTAACAGCCTGATAGGCCAGTGCTGGTGATGTGGGTGGAGTCTGTGGTTGTGATGTCACTTGTGGCTCAGTGCCTGATAGGCCAGTGCTGGTCACCTTGGTGCAGTTTGTGTTTGTGAGGTCACTTGTGGCTCAGTGCCTGATAGGCCAGTGCTGGTGATGTGGTTGGAGTTTGTGGTTGTGATGTCACTTGTGGCTCAGTTCCTGATAGGCCAGTGCTGGTCATGTGGCTACAGTTTGTGGTTGTGATGTCACTTGTGACTCTCTGCCTGATAGGCCAGTGCTGGTGATGTGGGTGCAGTTTGTGGTTGCGATGTCACTTGTGGCTGAGTGCCTGATAGGGCAGTGCTGGTCCTGTGGGTGGAGTTTGTGTTTGTGATGTCACTTGTGGCTCAGTGCCTGATAGGCCAGTGCTGGTCCTGTGGCTGCAGTTTGTGATTTTGAGGTCACTTGTGGGGCAGTGCTTGATAGGCCATTGCTGGTGATGTGGGTGAAGTTTGTGGTTGTGAGGTGACCTGTGGCTCAGTGTCTGATAGGCCAGTGCTGGTGTTGTGGCTGCAGTTTGTAGGTGTGATGTCACTTGTGGCTGAGTGCCTGATAGGCCAGTGCTGGTCACATGGCTGCAGTTTGTGGTTGTGATGTCACTTGTGGCTCAGTGCCTGATAGCCCATGCTGGTGATGTGGGTGCAGTTTGTGGTTGTGAGGTCACTTGTGGCTCAGTGCCTGATAGGCCAGTGCTGGTCATGTGGGTTCAGTTTGTGGTTGTGAGGTCACTTGTGGCTCAGTGCCTGATAGGCCAGTGCTGGTGATGTGGTTGGAGTATGTGTTTGTGATGTCACTTGTGGCTGAGTGCCTGATAGGCCAGTGCTGGTCACATGGCTGCAGGTTGTGTTTGTGATGTCACTTGTGGCTCAGTGCCTGATAGGCCAGTGCTGGTCACGTGGCTGCAGTTTGTGGTTGTGATGTCACTTGTGGCTGAGTGCCTGATAGGCCAGTGCTGGTGATGTGGGTGCACTTTGTGGTTGTGAGGTCACTTGTGGCTCAGTGCCTGATAGGCCAGTGCTGGTGATGTGGGTGCACTTTGTGGTTGTGATGTCACTTGTGGCTGAGTGCCTGATAGGCCAGTGCTGGTGATGTGGGTGCACTTTGTGGTTGTGAGGTCACTTGTGGCTCAGTGCCTGATAGGCCAGTGCTGGTGATGTGGGTGCACTTTGTGGTTGTGAGGTCACTTGTGGCTGAGTGCCTGATAGGCCAGTGCTGGTCACATGGCTGCAATTTGTGGTTGTGATGTCACTTGTTGCTCAGTGCCTGATAGGCCAGTGCTGGTCCTGTGGCTCCATTTTGTGATTTTGAGGTCACTGGGGCGCAGTGCTTGATAGGCCAATGCTGGTGATGTGGCTGCAGTTTGTGGTTGTGATGTCCCTTTGGCTCAGTGCCTGATAGGCCATGCTCCTCCTGTGGGTGGAGTTTGTGTTTGTGATGTCACTTGTGGCTGAGTGCCTGATAGGCCAGTGCTGTTCATGTGGGTGCAGTTTGCTGTTGTGATGTCACTTGTGGATCAGTGCCTGATAGGGCAATGCTCGTGATGTGGCTGCAGTTTGTGTTTGTGATGTCACTTGTGGCTCAGTGCCTGATAGGCCAGTGCTGGTGATTTGGCTGCAGTTTGTGTTTGTGATGTCACTTGTGGCTGAGTGCCTGAGAGGCCAGTGCTAGTTACATGGCTGCAGTTTGTGTTTGTGATGTCACTTGTGGCTCAGTGCCTGACAGGCCAGTGCTGGTCGTGTGGGTGCAGCTTGTGTTTGTGATGTCACTTGTGGATCAGTGCCTGATAGGGCAATGCTCGTGATGTGGCTGCAGTTTGTGTTTGTGATGTCACTTGTGGCTCAGTGCCTGATAGGCCAGTGCTGGTGATTTGGCTGCAGTTTGTGTTTGTGATGTCACTTGTGGCTGAGTGCCTGAGAGGCCAGTGCTAGTTACATGGCTGCAGTTTGTGTTTGTGATGTCACTTGTGGCTCAGTGCCTGATGGGCCAGTGCTGGTCACATGGCTGCAGTTTGTGTTTGTGATGTCACTTGTGGCTCAGTGGCTGATAGCCCAGCGCTTGTCCTGTGGCTGCAGTTTGAGGTTGTGATGTCACTTGTGGCTCAGTGCCTGATAGGCCAGTGCTGGTCATCTGGGTGCGGTTTGTGTTTGTGATGTCACTTGTGGCTCAGTGCCTGATAGGCCAGGGCTTGTCCTGTGGGAGCAGTTTGTGTTTGTGATGTCACTTGTGGCTCAGTGCCTGATAGGCCAGTGCTGGTCACCTTGGTGCAGTTTGTGTTTGTGATGTCACTTGTGGCTGAGTGCCTGATAGGCCAGTGCTGGTCACCTTGGTGCAGTTTGTGTTTGTGAGGTCACTTGTGGCTCAGTGCCTGATAGGCCAGTGTTGGTGATGTGGGTTGAGTTTGTGGTTGTGATGTCACTTGTGGCTCAGTGCCTGATAGACCAGTGCTGGTGATGTGAGTGCGGTTTCTTGTTGTGATGCAACTTGTGTCTCAGTGCCTGATAGGCCAGTGCTGGTGATGTGGGTGCAGTTTGTGTTTGTGATGTCACTTGTGGCTCAGTGCCTGATAGGCCAGTGCTGGTCACATGTCTGCTGGTTTTAACCTGTCAGGTTATTTCTGCCTTCAGCACCACATAATGCCATGGTAGGCGCATGGCTCCTCTTTGTCTTTGTGAGGTCATTGTGCCCCTGTACCTTATAGGGCAGCAGGAAGCCCATGGTGTCGATGCAGACCTGATTTCAGTTCTGCCTTTGCGTCTGATAGGCCAGTAGCAGGTACAAGGCTTTACAGCTTAGTTGGAAATCCCTTTTTCTCACTACCTGGCTGAGAGCATAAGAAGGACCTTATTGCCAGCAATAATACTTAAAAACTTAGAAATATGACTCCTGCTCCTCATTACCAGTACCCGAGAGCAAAGAAAACAGAACAGATTATCTTATTTGTTTGGCACCCCAGATAGAACACAGCGAGGTTCTCATCTGGTGAGCACTGGCACTGGTCTTGCGTGCCTGCGTTTATTGGCCGTGGGCTCCCAGAGATCTACTTCAATGGGCACAGCAAATGCCCCGGATGTGGGATGTTAGAGAATATCAGACTGAAGCTGTCTAGAATTAATTGCTTAGCATAACTTGCTTAGCATTAGTAGCTAAATTTGCTGAAGCCTTAGGCCTCAGGCTGTGAACTTGCTGTGAACTTTTACTTAGATAAGTAAAAGGGGGCCCCAGAGCCGGTTCAAGCTGGAGAGATAAAGAAGCTACACTGACAGCAGGAGCAGCCAACCTTGAAGATAAGCAGCAGCCTGCCTAGAGACAATGAAGGGGCCCAGTGAAGAAGGGGAAGACCCCAGACCTAACTATTACTATTGGTCCAAACTATCGCTAGAGGGGTGGGGAATTTAGATTGTAAGGGTATAATTGCCCAGGGATTTCTTTGTTCGGGGTCCCTCTTCGGAGGCACCCAGCTCGAGCTGTAATTACCGCACGTATGTCATTAAATTTTATTTTTCTTCAATCTGACTCCGAACTTCTGCCTCAGCAGGAACCTAGGGTCAGACCCTGTTATGGAGGCCGGCGAGCCTGATTTTCCATAACAGTTTGGCAACTCTGGTGGGACCCTAGGCGACCACTGTCGGGGCCTCTCGTCTCCAAACAATCATCTGGCGCCATCGGGTGAGTTCACCTGGGATC
The DNA here is from genome assembly GCF_036417845.1 of Apteryx mantelli. Lineage (NCBI taxonomy): Eukaryota > Metazoa > Chordata > Aves > Apterygiformes > Apterygidae > Apteryx > Apteryx mantelli. The sequence goes on along the minus strand of NC_090001.1, from coordinate 10,363,155 downwards.
TTTGGCAACGGGAGGCACCGAGAGGGTGAGTCTTAAATTCCTGCCTAAATTCTAAATTCTGGTTTGGTAACAAAGTGCACTGTAAGGGGTACGCGGGCTGATAACCGTAAGGCGTACCAGGTTTTGGGGTGGGTTCGAGTCCCACGCCCAGGGTTTGGGGTGGGTTCAAGTCCCACGCCCAGGTTTGGAGTGGGTTCGAGTCCCACTCCCAGGTTTTGGGGTGGGTTCGGGTCCCACGCCCAGGATTGGGGTGGGTTCGAGTCCCACGCCCAGGTTTTGAGAGGGTTCGAGTCCCGTCTCACTCCGGCCGGAAGGGGGGAGTGCGCAGCCTGATCAGCGTAAGGCGCACCGCAAGACTAACTTAGAGTTACTGTGACTAGTGTGAGTGTGGATACCGGTACTGTGACTGGTGTGAGCGCGTATGACCTGGGAACCGAAAGGGGCACCCGTCGGCTGACAGAGCCGCCCACTGCGAAGGGACGGCAGTCCTAGCAGTTAAAGACTCGGGTGGTGTGAGTGCGGTTCCCAGAGAGAGAGAGTGAGAGAGAGAAAGAGTGTAATCATGCCGGCTGCAGGCGGTAATGAAAATTTAAATTCTGGTGTTGCTGAGAAAAAAAAAAGATAAAAAAAGTATATTATAAGGAAGTGTGCTACCTGATCAGCATAAGACGCACTTTTCAGGAACTCAATATGGGAAATAAGTTCGGCATAGAAAAGGGGACGCCCTTAGCCGAAATTCTGCAAAAATAGAGTAAGATTGATGGTACCAAGAACCTAAGAGGAAAAAAAAAAAAGGGGGGGGAGTTGATCCAACTATGTCAGGAGGATTGGCCGTTCCTGACAAAGGATGGTAACCCGGCAGAACGATGGCCACCACAGGGAACCTTTGATCATCAGGAGTTAACTTTCCTGCGTCACCATTTGCAGGATAGGTTCCCCGGACAAATGGATTATTGGTATGTATGGGACAGTTGGGCAAAGAAAAATTTTCTCAGAGTATTGAAAGTAGTGCAGCTGCTAAAACGCTTGTGGAAACTGCTCCACCCTATGCGCTGTCCTCTGCTTCAACTTCTCTATACCCCCCCTTGCCTTCCCCCTCTGCCTTTCAAGCCCCTTTGCACATCATTCCTGTGCCAGGAGTGCCCCCGCCAGGTCCGGACGGGGCACCTCGGGTAGCTACAACGCGAATTTACCGACCCTGGGGGCCCCAAGATTTGATTGCATGGAGTCAACAAACTCCCAGGCTTAGGGAAGATCCAGAGAAAGTGTTACAAATTGTAAAAGGAATACTGTGGGCGTATGATCCTGCCTGGGGAGGATGTGCAAATGCTCCTTGAAGCCTTGTTCACTCCAGATGAAAAACACTCAATTCTGGATGTAAACCGTCGTTGGGCAGGAGAGGGGGGTGTTCTGGCTGCTCGAACGGCCTGGCCAATTGTGGACCCCGCGTGGAATCATAATGTAGAGGCAGATTGCTGGCAGTTGCAATTAGCCAGACAAGGCTTAGAAGAAGCTATATGGTTGGCAGGACAAAAGACTGCGAATTGGTCTAAAATAAGGGAGTGTCAGCAACAACCTGAGGAACAGCCCTCAGCTTTCCTTTCTAGACTATTTAAACAAATCAGAATGTTTGGAGGGGGGATAGACCCAGAAGCCGAGGCTAAGAGGCCTCTGATAGTTTCCACATTTGTGGATCAAATGGCCTCTGACATTAAAAAGTATTTTTCTAAACATGTTCCTGACTGGCCAGGGAAGTCTATGGATGAAATAGTACGCTTAGCCACATTTGTATATAACGGTCAAGATGAAGAGAAGGTGAAAGAAAAGAGACGACAGAAGAAAGGAAGTGAGTGTGTTAGCGGCTGTGTTAAGAGACAAGTTTAAAGAAACTAGAGGAAGGGGACGAGCAAGGGTCAGAGGAGACAGGTGGAACCAAAGCGAACGTATTGTACGCTTAAGAGTTAATGATTATTGCCATTATTGTGGTGAACAAGGGCACTGGCAGCAGGAATGCCCAGTGAGACCCCGCATGCCTAGGAATAGAAGGGATGGCATGAGACAGCCGAGTACTGGGAATGACACCAGGCAATTCCCAGCCAGTCCACAATGACAGGAGATGGGAGACCCAGAAAACACCATGGGAATTGGGGTAAATTTATGGGATATAGATTTGGATTTCAGGGGGCAGGTAATGGCAAATATAGCAGGTCAAGAAATTCCCTTCTTAGTGGATACTGGAGCTACCCTTTCTCTTCTGAATTTTGAGCCTAAAGGATGTAAGACATCAGATAAAATAACAATACAGGGAGTAATGGGAAAAGGCGAACGAACATTGACTAAGCCCTTGTTGCTCACTATTGGAGGAAAAGGAGTGTGGGGACGTTTCATAATTTCCATGGATTCACCCTTTTGCCTTTTAGGGAGGGATCTCTTACAAGCCCTGGATACCCAGATTTGCTTACAGCCGGAAGGGATGAAATTAATAATAATGGGCTCATGTGTTCTGGCTGAGACACCAGAACCAGAGTCAACTAATCTGCAAATTCCGACAGGTTTAGAATCAGTTCCTGGAAAGTTATGGAGCTCTTCAGGAATGGATGTTGGACTATTGAAATCAGCTAGTCCAGTCTCAATCAAAACAAGGGGAGGATTACCTCCCGTGGTTAAACAATACCCTATCCCAAAGGAAGCAGAGAAAAGTATCCAAAAGCAAATTGATCACTATCTAAAACTGGGTATCCTTAGAGTTTGTGAATCCCCATACAACACCCCAATTCTGCCAGTTAAAAAGAATAGGCAGGATTCTAAATGGCGATCTGGAGTATCAGTTTGTACAAGACCTAAGAGTTGTAAACCAAAATGTAATCGCTCCGCATCCAGTAGTTCCTGACCCATCAACTATATTACCACAGATACCCCACTGGGCAACTTATTTTACTGTGATTGATTTAACAGCAGCCTTTTTTAGTATACCAGTAGCTGAGGACAGCCAAGATCTTTTTGCCTTCACTTGGAAGGGACAACAATTGACTTGGACTAGGCTACTACAGGGATTTACTGGGTCTCCGACTATTTTTTCACGTATACTTAAAAATGATCTGGCAGATATCAAACTTCCAGGACATTCAGTGTTAATACAGTATGTGGATGATTTGTTATTAGCAAGTAAAGATTACGAGACATGTTTGAAAGACACTATTTCTCTATGTAACGCTCTTGCAGAGAAAGGGCATCGAGCATCTCCGTCCAAACTCCAGCTGCGTCAACAAGAGGTAAAATATTTGGGGCTTATCTTGAAGGAAAGACACAGATTAATTGATCCAGAATGAGTAAAGACAATTCTCAATATACCCCGTCCTATATCAAAAAAGCAATTTAGGGGATTTTTTAGGAGCTGTAGGATTTTGTCAGCCATGGATTCCTGGGTTGGGAGGGCTTACCAAACCTTTGGTCCAGGCAACAAAAACGGAGGAGGCAGAGCCTTTGACCTGGACTCCAGAAAAAGAGAAAGCTTTTACATCTGTAAAAAGGGTGTTGGTCTCAGCGCCGGCTCTAGGACTACCAGATTATAGTAAGCCATTTGAATTATTTGTTCATGAACGACGGAGTAGCAAGTGGAGTATTCAGTCAAAAACTAGGTCCTCACCGTAGGCCAGTGGCCTATTACTTCACCCAACTAGATGCGGTAATCAAAGGCACTCCAGGATGCATCAGAGCATAGTAGCTACAGCAGCCCTTATTAGAAAAGCACGACCTGAAGTTTTGGGTCACCCAATGACTGTGTATATGCCACAGAAGAAGAAAGAGAATTGGAAAAAGCGTGAAGTGGTTCAAGACGAAAAAGGAATTTGGACTATCAGGGGTAAGCCCATCCTTTCCTTAAGGTATTTACGTTCTACAGATAGGTGATATCATGATCGTGGACATGGAGGAGCATTGACTGTCGCCTCATGTACTCTACAAACCTGGGCAGCTCCCGAGTGCATGTGGTTGCAAAATGCATAACAACAACCTGCCCAACTTGCCAAAAATTTAACGATACTTATCCTAAGATTAACAGAAGAGGTCTCCCACGGGCTTATTTTCCATTCCAGCGTCTACAAATTGACTATGCTGACATGCCAGCAGCAGAAGGATTTAAACATCTTCTTGTGACAGTTGATCAACTAAGCAGATGGGTGGAAGCCTTTCCTACCTGCAAAGCAGATACGGCTGCAGTGATTAAAGCCTTGTTAAAGGAAATTGTCCCTAGGTCTGGAGTCCCAGAAACTGTAGATTCAGGTAGGGGTTCGCACTTTTCAGCAGGAGTTTTAGGGAAATTATATCAAATGCTAGGAATTCATAGAGAATTGTACACACCTTATCATCCCCAGTCTTGAGGACAAACTGAGAGAATGAACAGAACTATTAAAAACAAGTTAGCATGGGTATGTACACAGGCAAGTCTCAAATGGCCTAATGCCTTAAACTTAGTGTTGTGGGAAATTAGAACAACCCCTATACAACAGGTAGGATTATCCTCAGCAGAAGTCTTATTTGGGCATCAATTGGCTACAGGAACTTATATCCCAGCTAAGACCAGCCTGTTGGACGGAGATGAACAGCTAACCCAGTATGTTCTAGGTATGCAAAAAAGGTTTGAAAATCTTAAAATTATATATATATTTATTTGTGAGATAAACACTGTCAAAGCTCAAGACATTTGTCTTGATACTGAACAAAATGTTTGTCATTTTGAAATACATCCTGATGAAACCCCTGAAACTGTACTTGTATATATTGGAAAAGGATGTGTCTGTATGAGAACTCTCTGTAATCTTATATTCGTAGAGAACATTACTGTAGACACAAGTAATCATTCAAATATTTGTGTTTGTAATTTTTCTAAAGTTATGGGCTGTGACTTTAATTATTCAGCTCCTGTTGTGTCTTATCAATTAATACAATCTAATTATACCTTAAGTCAAGATTTATTGCCTACCCCCATTGGAATGAACCTTACATTGGTACAGAAACTACTACAACATGATGACCTGTGTCAACTGTTAAAACGCATCTGAAACAATGGACAAAAAACTCTAATCACTGTTCATCATGATACAGAAGAGATACACCACATCTTGGAAAGAGTGAAGAAGGATGGAGAATATCATTGGTGGGAGACTCTTCTGGGATGGTCACCAACCGCAACAGGGATCTATAATCACATGTTGCACCCAGTAGTAGTTGTGTTAAGTTTGACCATGTTATGCCTATTGCTTACAGCCATATTGTACATAAGATTATGGAGAGTGATAGTACGCCTCGAAAGGCTTCGAGAACTCTGCTTAACATATTAGCAGGGATGCTTAATAAAAACAAAGGGAGGACTGTTAGAGAATATCAGACTGAAGCTGTCTAGAATTAATTGCTTAGCATAACTTGCTTAGCATTAGTAGCTAAATTTGCTGAAGCCTTAGGCCTCAGGCTGTGAACTTGCTGTGAACTTTTACTTAGATAAGTAAAAGGGGGCCCCAGAGCCGGTTCAAGCTGGAGAGATAAAGAAGCTACACTGACAGCAGGAGCAGCCAACCTTGAAGATAAGCAGCAGCCTGCCTAGAGACAATGAAGGGGCCCAGTGAAGAAGGGGAAGACCCCAGACCTAACTATTACTATTGGTCCAAACTATCGCTAGAGGGGTGGGGAATTTAGATTGTAAGGGTATAATTGCCCAGGGATTTCTTTGTTCGGGGTCCCTCTTCGGAGGCACCCAGCTCGAGCTGTAATTACCGCACGTATGTCATTAAATTTTATTTTTCTTCAATCTGACTCCGAACTTCTGCCTCAGCAGGAACCTAGGGTCGGACCCTGTTATGGAGGCCGGCGAGCCTGATTTTCCATAACATGGGAGGACCCGGAAAAGGCAGCTCGACTGTTTTGTACAAGAGTAGAGGGACATCCCATTTGTTAGGGGGATGTTCAAGTATTGTTTCAACAGATATTTCAGCCAGGGGATAGAGAATGGATATTGAAAAAAGGATAGGGAATTGGCAGACTGAGATGATAACCGACAGCCTTGCCCACGAGGAGATCTGAATTGGGATTATAATAATACAAATGATTGGGCAGCGTGTCAAATGGCATGCCAAAATCTAGTTTTAGCTATACGAACTGCAGGGCAAATGGGTGTTATCTCAGAAAAGGTACTATCGTTAGCAAAAGTCTGAGGAACACTTGATTTTTGGAATATTTGCTTGTGGCAAATTATGCTCTTATGCTATGGAGGGATGTCTGTGGAAAATGTTAATGAAAGGCTGGCAGTGAGCCTATTGGTCCAGCAAGCGGCACCAGCTATCCATGAGTATTTCAGAAACCATGCTCCAGGGTGGCAGGGAGAGAATTTACAGAAGATTCACTGTATTACAGCAGCTGGACCTTTACTAGAAACATTTGAGAGCTGTGACAGTATGGGCACACATGTTACATGGTTGAGGGCTCATCTGTCACACAAGAGGAAGATCTCCATTTGGGTTATCTGATGGTTGCCTCTCTGGTCATCTACCAGTAATGTCTAGTCAGTGCCCACATGTACCACCAGCATGTGCTAATGTGCTTGAGGCACCACGTACAGGCAATGGCTTGTGATGTTCCTGAGCAAGAAACCTGGTCTGAAGGAGCCTCTGGAAATGAGGCAGCAGGCTGTGAGCTGGGGAGCTCTTCAGACAGCTTGAAGGCTGGTCACCTCTTCCAAAATGACCTTTGAAATTATGATTCATGACCAGGCAAACAGGACAGTGCCTGCCCTCACCTTTCCTGCCTTGTGCTCCAGACTGACTTGGGCACAAGTCCATCCTGAGCTGAAAACTCAGCAGTCCCGGGGGTGCAGCAGTGCACCCAGGCTCATCCACCTTGCTGAAGGGCTCGGCTTCTTTTCTCAAGCACGCCCCACACAAACCGAGCTGCGAGGCTCCTTAGGAGTGACTTACATCTCAGTAGCTCTGAAGTCAGGCAGAGGTTAAGGTCTATTTCTGTCTGTGTAGCTAGGTCTGTAATTTAAGCGGAGCAGTAATTATACCCTATTATTAAGTCATCGGTTTGTCTTGGTAGGTGTGTTCTGACACTTTGTCTCGATGTACTATCTATCTGGTTGATACAGTTTTCATCAGTTTACATTTTACATCCTCTTTACATGTGTTTACATGTGTTAGTTTGCATAGATACAGAGTTATTAGTTACATAGCAGCCTATTCTACATGGCTCAATATTCTCATACAAACTTCCTTTTCACCAGCACACAGGCAGGCCAGAGGACAACACCAACTCTCATTTATGTTCCACATGTCCACGTAAGGTGGAGGCTTTTGGAGTCTCCTGGGAAGCTCCATTTACAACATTACTACAGAACAGTCCAGCATATGCACAAGTTTTGTTGCTTGCCAATTCAGATGGATGGATAGGTATTGTTTTGAGTTTCCTTTTCCAGTTTCAAGGGCACTTCAGTGAAGATGAAGCACCTGAATGCTGTGCTTTCCCAAGCAACTGGATACTGTTATCACGAGGGCACCCTACCTGAACCTATTAACATTTGCTTAGCCGGAAAACAATACTGAAAACTGTTCTCTGAAGTGTTTTCGGAGTCAAGATTCACTCGGACCCAGCCTTCCCCACATTCTCACACACACAGGCTTACTCGACAGATCTGGAAGTTTGCCTAGGGGAATCACTGCGGTGACTTTGAGATGGCTGTTTATATCCTGCGCCCAGTGTATGCAATGAGTGCAATGTAAAAGGCAATCAAGATGTGCTCACTAAAAGCATACCTTCCCACAGTCTGCCACTGCAAAGTAGAGTTGTTACATTGTTCAGCAGAGAAATCAGTTGAGCACTTCAACGCCTTAACTACAGTGTCAGCTCTTGCTTCATAAAGGCCAAAGCTTGAAAAATTACGAAGCTCAATCCCATCTTGTGTTTCAGCGACTTTAGGAAGACAACTACCTCGATTTCCATCAGCAGACTTCAGGAGGAGTACAGCCTTCACTTTCCAGGCTTCTGAGAGTTGGCCTTAAAGGAAGGTGTTTAAAAGATGAAACAGGTTACTCTCCAGCTGATGATGTCTTCCTGAACACGGAAACACAAACCCTAACTGGATGCGTTTACCATCAAAGGCTTTGAAAGTGCTTAACTTGGATGCTGTTGGTAAATCCCTTCTAAAACTGAATACTGAAATTCCAGCACGTCAAGAGTTTCTGGCAGCAAAGCAGGTCCCTTTTCTCACAGAAGGCTCCAGTAGTTCAGGGCTAAGCCCCCAGGTCAGGGGTCAGTGCTGGCCCTGGAAACAGTCCTCCATTTCCTCAGGATGGGGGGAGCCATGTCGCTCTCTGATGTCCAGGAGCCAAGGTGCAAAGGTTCCACCTTATCTTTCCAAAGAGGATGAGAATTTAGGATATAGGATTTAGGATATAACAATTAACGTAGGCCTCCTCAAAGAGTTCAAAGCCCTTCAGCCCAAGTAGCAGTACCTCAAACATTGACATCTTTGAGGCTCTACCTGAAGCCTTTCTTGCCGTTCCTTCAAATGACATCATCAAATATCACGACTCATGCTGTCCTGCTATCTAAAGCCTTGCAGCTTCTCCACAAACTTTTGCTGCTTCCTTCCCCACAGTCCATCTGCCTCCTCCCATTTCCACTTCATATCTTTAACAGTTCACTAAACTCAGTCTACTAGTCCATGGATCTGATCTATCTCCAGATAGACAAGCAGGACTTGATAGCAAAGCCTTTCATGCCTTCTTAAAAAGTGGCAAGTTATTGGATTTTGTCTCCCAGAATTGGTCGGCAATAGCTGAGGAGAAAGGGTAAAGGTGGGAGGAAGAAAAAGGTATTCTGCATTTCCAGATAATACTTAAATACCAACTAGCAAAGCTAACCTGCTGTTGTTCAGAAGAGAATGTCAATGAATAAAGCAGCAAAACATTTGAAGGTTTTGGTTTCCTTATTTGCAGTACTTTTAACCTTATTGAAAGAGAAGAATTTACAGTTCTATTTCATCATGCTGTGAATTGAGTTTTCCTGATGATAGAGAATATATACAGCTAACTCTTAAATCTTTGGATATTGTGCCCACAAAGGGAAACACCTGGTCTTTCAAGCAAAAGATTACAATTGACTTCTAACAGATAACCCTCTCCTGCTTATACACTAATCAAGGTCACATGTACATGAAACACTCAAAGACAACAAAACCCCAAAGCACCTTTTTAAACCAGGACACTTTTGGAGCATACTTTCCTTTGATCACACAAGTCACTAAGCCTTTAACTATGGCAAGGGATTCCCTCTACCTTGAATCTCCATATAGTTTGCATTTTAAAAATTCTTAAGAAATGGCTTTTTACTACTACTATAAAAGCTCAGTGTTGGCAGAAGTTTTTCAAGCACACAAATGTATTGATGCCTCAGTTTACCTAAAGATAAATTCAACAGAACCCATGTCCTAGGTTAAAGGAAGGCAAAGAAACCCCATCCTTGCCTCTATTTATACATTTTCTGTTGGGGGGGGTGTTTCTTTCTGAATAGCCTACTGTAAAGCGCAGGGGCAGCAGAATTTTACATTAAACTATTTAGAGTTTATGCCTAACCTCTCCAAAGAAATCCAATTGCTCTTAAAGAATCAATTCTAAAAGTCCAATGGTAGAGAGCCCAGTTAAGAGCCACCGGTGCCAACAGCTTACATATTACACCAACGCATTAAGTATTGCCACCATTTAGACTCTCTACAAGAGCAGGGAGGAGAATGCTTCACAGTCAGGCACTTGCTCCTCCTCTTCAGTAGATTCCTGGGCAGAATGTTGCTCATCATCATCAGTGGAGGATGGGGAATTGCTGCTGTAGACTGCATGTTTCCATCTGCAAGCATTTCAAAGGCAAAAACAAAAACAAGATTAGGTCACACTAAGTCAAAAATCAAGTGCAGTCTACCCCAGAAGGTACGTGAGATCTAGGAAGTTTCCAGCCCATTATATGTATTTGTCGTGCATCTGATTTCAAACTGCATTACATGTTCTTCCTTGGGAGAGCAAAATTCCATCTTTGTTGGGAAGTTTTTTAAAAAAAAAAAAAAGCACATGGTACTTATATGCAGCTTGACTTTGGCATATGATAGGCCAGAGCCTTGCAAAGTAACTGTAAAGCCTTGCAAAGTAGCTGTATTTGTGAATCTATTGCCCCTGATTTCCCCTGAACTTCGTATTCACAGCTGTTACCAAAAACAGCAGGACAAGTCAAGAAGGGAGCTCCTGAGAGAGCTTCAATTAATTACGATGCATACAGGATGATAATTATGATGCATACAAGTTCTGGCCTGAACCTTTTTATAGGTTTTTATTCCCCTTGTTCAAGTCTTGCACAGGCTGCGGAACGTGGGCGAGGTACTGCCTTCACGAGGTATTGCATAATTACCCCTCTTCCTCAAGGCATGATCAGCTCAACTACTGCAACATCCTCTTCTGTCCTGAAGTACAGCCTTGCCCCACTCAGATCCATTCAGAAAGTTGCTCTAAAGGTCATCTTCTGAACTTATTCCCTTCATCACAAAGCGCATTCTCCTGAAACCCTTCAAGTTTCTTCTCTCTCAGCAAACAGAGTTGCTAAGGCCTTTCATGAATTACCCTCCTTCCTACATTAGTTCCCACTGAGTGCCCAGAAAACAGCTCTGAATTCCGAGCCGGCCCTGACAGCACCTCTCACTGACTAACCCCTCAATACAAAAATGCAGAAGCATGTTCTCTTCTCAGCTGCCACCTTCACGCTTGGGAGAAGGTTTTCATATGCACCTGGCAGTCTTCCTTGCCTCCTGAAAATTCTTGCTGGGCTGCTCAAAACCCATGAAAACTGTCAGGCTACTGCTGCAGTGAGAGCAGTGCTCATCATTAAGAGTAGGACTGTGCATTTCCTTGTATTCCCACCTCTTGACAGCCATCTCTTGCTTTTTCTCTTGTGCTCGGTTATAAGCATTTGGGAAAAGGACTGGTTTTGTTTGCTGACTCTCTGTCCAGAGCTTACCGGCAGGGCCCTGGAGTCCCTGACTATGGCTTGTAAGCACTAAGGCTATACAGAAATGTGAATAGATAAAAAAACATCCAGTAGTTCAACTCATTTCAGCTGTTTCAGAGGAGGCTTTTGGCCAGAACACAGTAAAGAAAATTGAAAGCCAGAACTAACCTGCACTGCCATCTTGAGTGTCAGCGATTTCCTCATCAGTTCTCCTCGGGAGGACATATCCAAGTTTTCCTAATGAGAAGAAACAACAAGGGTCAGTCACAAACACGCAGAAAATCTGACGTATGCACACTTGGTGCCTACACAGTAACTTTATCAAGGCTCTGCATGGACACAAAAGATGAGCATGCAGTTCTACGATGCAGAAAGCAAGGAAGCATTGCTGGAATCCAACCATCTAGTTTTACCTATTTTCACAAGAGGCACATTCACTTTTAGGCCTATATCTGTCAGTCTTAGAGAGATGAGAAAATGGATGCATATTTTAAGACAAGAAGAAAACCTGTACTTTTAAATTCAGTTCATGGCCTACTTTGTCTCTCTGTTAACATGTTGATTCATGGCCCAGGACAAGTTTTTTTTAAAAAAAAAAACAAAAAACCCAGACATCCACAGAGATTCCTGAAGTATATGAATTTATCTTTGCTTTTTATCCTAGAGTTCACAGAATCACAGAATGGTTGAGGTTGGAAGGGACCTCTGGAGATCATCTAGTCCGACCCTCCTGCTCAGGAAGGGTCACTTAGCACATGTTGCCCAGGACTGTGTCCAGATGGCTTGAATATCTCCGAGGAAGGAGCCAACCACAGCAGGCATTGCCCACACCAAGGCACCTAGGACAGGAGCCTGGAAGGTCTTGAAGGTGGTGAGCTTCAAAGGGAGCTGAGCTGACAACACAAGGGGAAACAGATGACAACACGAATCAGGCAATCGGAACACCATGGTGTGCGTTCGACTGGCTGCAAGATGGCTGTTGGCATGCAAGCGTGCTTAAGGAAGGCAAAGTGTTAAGAGAAAAAGCACGAGTCAGCTTTCAAGGACAATTAGATGTACGGGGCTGCCAGTTTATGGGGGACAGTGCAGGCAGCTTCCTAACACTCACTGCTGAGCAGGAAGCCCGAACTCTGACAAACAGGCCTTTCAAGTATCCTGTGAAAGTCCATGAGCACAGAAGCAAGGCAGCTGCTAGGGGTTTCATGTCAAGACTCCACACTGGACCAAATTAGGCCCCTAATTCCAGCACCTACTCAAAAATAATTACAAAACCCATATATCTGCATAATAACATCAGACACGTAAAAAGAAGTACTTGTGAACTATTCTTTAAATAACACACAGGGTTTAAAAAAAAAAACTCTTTGGGGCAATAGTAAATGCGTACACATGACATTCTTACAAACTGCAGGATACAGAAGAAAATTGTTTGTCAGCAAACCAATTTAACCTGACCTCTCTGCAGGGCACAGTTCAGGACACCCTCACAAGTTACATACCTCCAATTTTCTAGAGAAGGTCCAGAAAAGAAACTACCTTGATAAAAACAGTGGAACGGGGCTTGTCCAGAAAAGATGTGATTTGCTTACTTGGTTTGGAAGCTCTGCCAGCATAAAACAAACAAACAAGAAAACAAACCAAAAAACCATACACACACACCAAAGAGTTACAAAGGGATTATTTAAGAGTCTTGTCTAAACTCTACCTTAATTTAAGTAAAGGGCTCCTAAGGGTGCACAAGGAATTTATCTTCCACCGTTACTGCAAACGGCAGGACACTACAAAGGTCACCCCTAGGAGAAGGGCGTTCAGACTACGCCTAAAAGAGCCACTGGCACACTGAAGGCTCTCATTCACTTTCAACATGCATTTTCCCTTTCACGAAAACCTTACAAAGCCACTTCAGCCAGTAACTAGCCAGGAGGGTTGGTTCCCCCCCAACCCCCTTTTTTTTCTTTCTTTCCAGAGAGAGCTTGTTGTATTCTACAGCTTCCGACAGAAGCTATATTAGCATAAATGCTCCAGCTGATTTAGACCTCCTCGACCAAAAGATCTTAGACTTTCGGCTGAAATGCCCTCGCTGCTGCCCATGGGGAGAGGCACAGAGCCAGAAAACAATGCCTGGAGTCCAGGGCACTCTGCTGACGTGGGCATCTCTCCTGCTGGCACTAGAAATAGAGCACCCCGTCACATTCGCTTCGCACAGATTATATGTGACCTCACAACCACAAATTGCAGGCACATGACCAGCACTGGCCTATCAGGCACTGAGCCACAAGTGACCTCAAAACCACAAACTGCAGCCACATCACCAGCACTGGCCTATCAGGCACTGAGCCACAGGTGACCTCACAAACACAAAACTAAACACGTGACCAGCACTGGCCTATCAGGCACTGAGCCACAAGTGACATCACAACCACAAACTGCACCCACATGACCAGCACTGGCCTGTCAGGCACTCAGCCACAAGTGACATCACAACCACAAACTCCACCCACATGACCAGCACTGGCCTATCAGGCAGTGAGACACAAGTGACATGACAAAGAGAAACTGCAGCCACGTGACTAGAACTGGCCTATCAGGCACTGAGCCACAAGTGACCTCACAACCACAAACTGCACCCACATCACCAGCACTGGCCTATCAGGCACTGAGCCACAAGTGACATCACAAACACAAACTCCACCCACATGACCAGCACTGGCCTATCAGGCACTGAGGCAGAAGGGACCTCACAACCACATACTACAGACACAGGCCCAGCACTGGACTATCAATCATTGAGACCCACATGACATCAAAACCACAAACAGCAGTCACAGGACCAGTACTGGCCTATCAGGTGCTAAGGGAAAGTTACCTCACAAGTAGATATACCAGCTACATGACGAGCCCTGGCCTAACAGGCACTGAGCCACAAGTGACCTCACAACCACAAGCACCAACCACATGACCAGCACTGCCCTATCAGGCCCTGAGGCACAGGTGACCTCACAACGAAAAGCGGCAGCCACATGAGCAGCACTGGCCTATCAGGCCCTGAGACACAAGTGACCTCAGAACTACAAACAGCAGCCACATGGCCAGCATTGACCTATCAGGCATTGAGACCCACATGACCTCACAACCACAAACTGCAGCCACAGGACCACCACCAGCCTAGCAGGCACTGAGGCAGAAGTGACCTCACAAGCACAAAAGCAGCAATGTGCTTCGTGCTTTTAATCAGGTACTGAAGCAAAAATCATCACACCAGTACAAAAACCATCAATGTGCCTGCTCGTGGCCTAGCAGATACTCCGGCCGAATGACTCCACAAACACAAACAGCAGCAACATGCATCAAGCTCGACTGTCAGGTGCTGAGGCTGAAGTGACCTCACAGGCAGCCATGAAGCCATATATCTGCTCCTGGCCTCTTCGAGAATGAGGCACAACTGACCTAAACAAGCACAAACAGCAGCAATGTGCATGCTGATCACCAGTCACATACTGATGCACAACTGACCGCAAAAGCACAAACAGCAGCAATGGGCCTGCTCCCCCTTTATGAGGCATGCAGACACAAGAGACCTCACCAGCATCACCAAAGCTACATGCATGCTGTTGGCCTACCAGCTTCAGAGGCACAACTCACCTCACAAGCACAAATGGCATCGACCTGCCTGATGCTGCCCTATCTTTGACTGAGTCACAAGGGATCTCAAAAGTGCAAACCTTCACAGAGGAAAAGCTCACCTGGGCCACTCGCACGTCCTTCGATTACGCTGTTATCACTCCACATAGAACAGTCTTCTGCAAATGGCTTTCATCTCCTGGCAAGACTCTCTCCAGATCATGGCACAGTGCCACTCTGTCACCCTGCGCACAAATCACAAAAGGGAACAATTGGTCTTGCTTTTCCTTTAGTACCATCAAGTCCGAGCTGGGAGCCTTTGCACTGCAGCACCTACACAACGACAGCAGCATGCCACTTCCATTTCTAGTGCATTTCTAGGGACAGAGACCAGCTGAGGGAGCAGCTCCATGGGAAAGGGCTTCTGACTCTCTCAGATCAACTCAGCGCTGCAACAGCCATCAACCTGACAGCAGACCGCTGCTGTGACAGCTAGTCTACAAACATACTGCCTCTGCCCCACAGAGCTGGCTCTTCTGCTACATACAACCAAGTGCCAGCAAGAAGAGATGCCTACAGAACGCTCACCACTTGCACACTCCACAGCCACTGCTCTGCTCGCTGCCTTCCCTTGGCTCCTCAACCCAGACACACAGGCAAGCTCTTGCGGTGACACCACAAGGTGGCCAAGGCACTCTAGGCTCACAAGGCCTCTGCAAATGAGCAGCAGAAGGTCAGGCACTTAGCTGGCTCCTTGTGCGATGCTGCTCTTTTCAGAGGGAAGCATCCTGCTTTCTTTGGGCACAGCAGGCTGCTGCTTTCCACCACCATCCCCTCAGGAACCTCCAGCTAGGGATGGGGGAATGGGGATTCTGTTTAGTAATGCAAAAGTTACACATACAATTTGAAAGACCTGAAGGCCTCCTGAGCCCAATGAAACCTCCGTTCCTTTCCTTTAGTTACTTGCACAAGGAGCCCCTCTGAAGGGGAAAAGGGTGCAGAGGCTTTGACATGAGACCCAAGCAATGAGACAGCCCCAGACAGCAGGTCTGCTGAAATGACAGCTGTCCTGCCTGCGCAGCCTCTGCAGCAGCTGTCCGGGCTCCACAGCTGGCTTCACAGAGCACTGAGGGCTGGGTGCCACGGGCAACCTGGCCCTGGGCACATCTTCACCCCTTGCAGAGCCAGGAGCCCAAGAGCTCTGAGATTTCCTCAGATCAAGTTACGGACGCTTTGGGGCACTCACACAAAGGCCCTCAGGACATGCTGGCATTTAGTATAAGGGTCTTGCACTCGTCCTGTATGGCCCCACAACCTCCTAGGAAAAGGAGGGGGCACAAGAGCATTTGCTGAGCAGGCTGGCAGGAACAGCAGTTGCGGGAGGAGGAATTTGCAGCACAGCAGAGGTACCAGGAGGTGAAGCCACACCCCAAGTTACCCATGGAAGCCAGGTGCATTTATGGAAGCCTTTGCATCCACACGTAGCTTCATCTCATTCACTTGCAGCTGCTTTCACAGAGGGCTCACGATGCTGGCAAAGACGTCGACAGCTACATGGACACATCCTGGCATTCTGCCTCCAGCCTCAGGGGCTCTACAACTGCACTGGGAGCCTCCATGAGTGCAGCAACCTAGAAAGAAAGAAAGAAAGAAAGAGAGTGTTACTATCAGTTCTGCTGGTCTATACATAGTCGCAACAGTCAGCGGCAAATGTCTCCCCTCGATGCTGAGCTGTATTGGTGAGAGCACAGCCAGCAGGAACACTGAGATGTTCTACCCCACTTTTTGGCACAGGTGACACCATGTCTGTATACCGGCTCCTGTATGGGCCCTCCAGTTCTGCAAAGGCACTAACACACAGCAGGGAGTCCAGCACAGGGACACCAAGACGGTCAGCGGCTGGAGTGTGGGGCATACAAGGAGAGGCTGCGAGAGCTGGCTTTGTTCAGCCTAGACAAGAGAAGGCCAAGGGAGATCTTCATGCTGTGCACAGCTACCTTAAGGAGGGTACAGAGAAGACGGAGACGGATTTTCTTGGAGGTGCACACTAATAGCATGAGAGGCAACCGGGACAAAACATCCATTACGGACCAGTTACTACCCCAAAAAAAGATGAGCTTTTGCCTAGGTGACACCTACACCTAGTCTAAGACACTTAGGAATGGGAGAAAGGCCTACAAGCTGTTATAGGTAAACGTGACAAATTGACAACCACTCGGGCCGGGTTGCATAAATCCCAATTTAATAGAATAATTGAGCAAGTTACAAGTAAGCAAAACAGCGCTGGGTGGCCAGGGAGTCTCCTGCTCCACCAACGGCGTGCGCAATCCCCCCCCTCACAGTCTCCTTATATGAGATTCCAGTTCCGGGTATACGGGGCACCTCCTGTAACTTCTGCGGTTGCGCCGGCTGTTGCTAGGGGGTCTTCTTCAGCCCTCTGGTGGTCGTGGGGATGAAGGCTGGAGTCTTCCTCTGCATTGTGCGCCATATTAGGCTATCTAAACTAACATTGCTGCTTCGCTAGCTCAACTCAATTTTCTCAGGCGGGGTACATGCCCCCCACCACAGGCTGTAGGATGTTCCCACAGATGTTCCCAAGGCTGTTTCTCGCTGATGTAACAAATTAGCACATACCACAATACAAGATATTCCCAAGGCTGTTTCTCACTTTGATGCAACAAATTAGCACATATCACACAAGCAATTCTTAGCAACATTTTCTAGTGGGAGGATTGTATGAGAGCAGCAATTACGAACCTGAAGACAGCAGGGCCTCATGTTCCAGTCAGAGGGAGAAGGCTTCCTGCAACCCAGAAGTCTAGCTCCTTCCCCAGTGCTGAACAAACCCAGAAAATCCTCTACACATCGAGGGCAACCAGCATGCTCCTATTTTATGCCCTGACAGCTTGAGATACACGGAAGGACTCAGGCCAGTGCATCCTGGCCTGGCTTGGGGAAACCAGCAGAGCCACAATTCACCAACTCTTCACCCTGACCTAGGAGTCTGGAAACAACAAAGGCAAGTGCAAGCACTGGTCGTTCATCAACTTTCAAGGCCCTTCACAAGCAAAACAGCTCACACTTACAGAGCTGTTCTCGAAACACCCTTCACCCTGCTGCCAGGTCACAGGTCTCGGGGCGAAGCAAGAGGCCTGCAGCAAAAACAACGGCTAAGGCACGGCATCACATGCGGGGCAGCCTCTCTCAGAGCCACTCGGAAGTGCACTTTTCAGAACAAAAGACGCCCTTGGGAAGGGCACCTCGCGACGACACCAGCAGCCTGCTCACGCTTGGCCCAGCAGCTCCCAAACGCAGCTCCGAGCAGCACCTGGGGCTGCGGTGGCAGCAGCAGCTCAGGTAAACGCTTTAACAGGGATCCCAGACCCACCACAGGGCCAAAGGTTCCTGCACCCAGAACCCCACCAAGCTGCCCCGGCCCAGCTGCTCGCGGCAGGCCGGCACCTCTGGCTGCAGGGCAGCTCCCCCTTCTGGCCCAGGTTGCTCTGTGCTGTGCTCACGGCCCCACCAGCCCCTACTGCAGCTCCTGCAGCAAAGCAGCCTCGTCGCCAGCACCGCGGCATCCGCTGGCAGCTGAACGCGCCCACAGCCCCCACCAAACGCCCTCGTCCCCGCTCTCTCTCCCGCTCGCCTCTCGCCTGCTTTGCTCCGGCTCCTCTTTCACGTCGCTTTTTTTTCCCATGGTGGGCTCCAATTGGCTGGCAGAGCCATCAGTGAAATCCATCCCCGCCCTCCTCCTCATTTCAGCCAATAGAAGGGCTGCACTGGGGCGATGCCATGGCAACGCTGGGCCCTCCTGCCCTGGCTGCCTGCTCTGCACCCTCCCCCTGCGGTCGGGCGCCATCTTGTGGGCGGCAGCGCGGGGCTGGGGCGCGGCGGGGCCTGGGGGCAGTGCGGTGCTGTGTGGGCGGGCAGTGCGGGGCCCCAGGGTGCGGCCGCTGCCCCGCCAGGGCTGGGCTCTGTCGCAGGGGCCCCGTGGGACTGCTCGCTGCCCTGCGCCCTGGGGTCCATGGCAGGCGCGGGGGGGCAGCGCTGGGGCCTGTGCTGGTGGCAGCCCTGGCGCCGGCGTGGGGGCCCCGGGCATGGCCGGGGCGCCGGAGCCCGCAGGCAGTGTCCTGCTGCCCCCAGGGCAGGGCGGTGTCCTCTCGCCCCTCCTGCCCCGCTTGGGGGCTCTTCTTACAAGGTGAAGGATCCCTTTCCAACAAAGGCATTTGCAGCAGGCTCTGGAGAGCCCCACTTGGGCTGCAGGACACCCCAGCCTCTGGGACGCAGGCCCCTTCCCTCCCAGAGCCACATCCCAAAGGGGGACCCACTCCCAGGGAAACCTGGCTATGGATTGCCCCCATCGCCACAGAAGCCTTGGGGCTCAGGGCAGCCCCATGACCCACGACCCAGGAGTCCTGGCTGCCACATCGTCCCCCGAGCCAGAGGGGACCCTCAGGCAGGGCTCTCGCAGCAGCACCAGCCCTGTCCAGCCACCCCCACAGCCCGGGAACCACAGCAGTTTTTGCAGTTAACAGTCTCTGTGCGACACCTCGGGAAGGAGCTCCCGAAGCCCTTACCCTTGGTGAAGAGCCACACGAGCACTGGGAACAACGAACTGTGGTCCAGGCTGACAGTGTCCATCCAGCAACCTTCCATCTCACTTGCCCCCTTACCCTCAGATCACCTCTCCAGCCACGGAGGAGGGACGTGCTTCCCGTCTCGTCACCCCAAACTCCTTTCCATCATGCTCCTGCTCCTCTGCCTTTTGGCGAGGGGCCCCAATGTGGCCCTGCTGCCTCCTGTCCCCCTTCCTTGCCATGGAGCTGCTATGAAGGGCAGTGGTGGGGAGTGCATGAGCGGTGCCCAGCAGCACCTGGGCCTCACGGGGAAGTGAGCCCCTCCCCCCAACGTGACATGACACGACATGACACTGGGGAGACCTCCCTGTGATGGGGCACATCCCACTGTGACCTCAGCTCATGTCGTCTGGGGGCTCAATAGGTCACTGCGATGGAGATGGTACAGCCAGGGAGAGAGCAGAGAGATTTCCTGGTATCTCCTGGAAAGCAGTCTCCTCCCTTCACTGCAGTTGTTTTCCAAAATTTTCTGATAAATTCTTCGGGAATGTCTCCAGATGGTGCCAAAGGCTGTGATGTATCTCAAATGGGGCACTGGAGAAGCCACTTCTGCACTCCTGCCCTGACAGGTCACTGTGCAGTGGGCAGATCTGTGCAGGAATCTGGGAGTTGGAGGCTGGTTTGGGGTTTGGCATTTTTACAGGCTCCAAGTCATGTGGGATGAAACAGCACAAAGTGTGGCCACAGGCTGAGATGCTTTGGTGAGCCTCAAAAGGGATTTCTTCTGCGGGTCGCTCTTTTTGTAGAAGCAGGATGTAGGACAATGTGGGACACCACAGAGTCTTCCTCCTTTAGGCACCAAAGCAGGCTCTTTGCTTTTAGAAGTCCTCAGCAAGGTTCCTCTGTCTGTGGTGCTTAAGGTAGAGATGATATGCCAGAAAAGAGCAAACATGCCCTTAACACACATCTTTGGGAGGACTTTGCCCAGGACCCTGGTCCCTGGCAGGCTCCAAAGCCGTGGGCCAGGCCAGGCTTCCCCATCTGGGGAAGTTTTCCATTTCTCACAAAATTTGCCCAGCTTTCCTTCTGGCTGAGCCTGAGGAAAGCCATTTCTCATCCCTGGGCCTCATTTGGTCCTTGGGCTTTTCAGTGTCACCTTGGGGCTTTGCTTCTACCCTGGGTACTCTCCTCAGCCCCCTGCCCTCCCCCCTGCCGACACCCTAGCTCTCCCGGCCTCTGTACAGCCCTGGCATCCTGGATCTCCCACATTTTATGACTCTGGGCTTCTCAGGACATGCCCACACACTGCAGTGCTGCTGTCCAGGCTCCAGTGCAGAGCCTGGAAGGCAGTGCAGTGCCTCAGGACCTGCATTTGGGTTCATTCAGAAGTTGGCGAGATGACCAGCTCCCGGCTCTGCAGCTGCTGAAGCTTGAGAGCGTCACTACAAGCAACCTTCTTGCTCTTCCTCGTCTCTGCACACTCCTGGGGCAAATCTTGAAGAAGGGAGGCTCCATCTGCCTTGAATGCTGTCAAAGATGTGTCTTTTCAAGTCACTGCAAAAGGAAGGACTCGTTTACTTCTTTTGGCTGTTTATTCAGCCTATGGCACTCCCTCTGTGATGTTGTGAGTCCCAAAACAGCACCCTGCCATCTCTGCACTTTCTCTCCCCTGTTTCCTGTGCATCTACCCAAAGTCTTCTCTGTGCACCAGGGGCATGGGAAGTGTTGCTTGAGAGAGCTCGCTTGAAGCTATGACATGTTGTAAAGCTGAAGGCCTAACGGAGGCAAATCTGGGATGTGGCTGTGCCCCTATGACCCCTTCAGCTCCCACCCCAAGGGTCCAGGAAGCTCACTGGGAAGAGCAATGGGTTTGGTGTGGGTGGGATGGGTTTCCCTTGGCATCCACAAGTCCTCATTGGTTCTTTCTGAGCACTTAGGGAAATCCCTTCTGCCTATGGGCTTGCATCAAAGCTTTCAAAGCTGTGGCCGTCACAGTAGAGAGCTGCCAGAGCACGTTTGAACCACCCACGTCACACCCACGTCATGTTCAAAAGACCCAACTCACACCCACGTCACGTTCGAACCATCCACATCACACCCACGGTCCTTCCTTGCAGCAGGATCACAGTTCTAGTGCTAAAGTGTGAGTACAGCTGGTGTAGGCTTGGGGAGGGGAGGCAAGAGAGCTGGGCACTTGTGGAGGGACTGCCCTAGGAATGAGGAGGCAAGCTCTGCCTTCCCAGTGCTCTTGCCTCTGAGCCCTGGTTGGTGGGGGAGCGTTTGCAGCAGGGTGGCACACCCACGTCACCTTCGAACCACCCACGTCACACCCACGTCACATCCACATCACATTCGAATCACCCACGTCACACCCACGTCGCCTTCGAATTTCCCACATCACACCCATGTCACATTCAAATCAACCACATCACACCCACGTCACGTTTGAAACATCCACGTCAAACCCATGTCACGTTCGAATTTCCCACGTCACACCCACGTAACGTTCAAATCACCCATGGCACACTCACGTCACGTTTGAGTCACCCAAGTCACACCCACGTCACATTCGAATCACCCACGTCACACCCATGTCAACTTCAAATTTCCCACATCACACCCATGTCACACCCACGAAACATTCGATTTTCCCTCATCAAACCCACGTCACATTCGAATCACCCACGTCACACCCATGTCAACTTCAAATTTCCCACATCACACCCATGTCACACCCATGAAACGTTCGATTTTCCCTCATCAAACCCACGTCACATTTGAATCACCCACGTCACTCCTAGGTCTCACCCACGTCACATTAGAATTTCTGACGGCACACCCACGGTCCTGCTTGCAGCAGCATCACAGTCCTAGTGGTCAGGTGTGAGGACACCTGGTGTAGGCTTCGGGAGGGGAGGCAAGGGATCAGGGCACTTGTTGTAGGGCTGCCCTAGGCATGAGGAAGCAAGATCTTCCTTCCCAGTGCTCTTGCCTCTGAGCCCTGGTTGGTGGGGGAGCATCTGCAGCAGGGTGGCACACCCACATCACCTTCGAACCACCCACGTCACACCCATGTCACGTTTGAATTTCCCACATCACACCCACGTCACATTCGAACCACCCACGTCACACCCACGGTGCTCCCTTGCAGCAGCATCACAGTCCTAGTGCTAAGGTGTGAGGACACCTGGTGTAGGCTTGGGAGGGGAGGCAAGGGAGCCGGGCACTTCTGGTGGCGCTGCCCTAGGCATGCGGAGGCAAGCTCTGCCTTCCCAGTGTTCTTGCCTCTGAGCCCTGGTTGGTGGGGGAGCGTCTACAGCAGGGTGGCACACCCACGTCACCTTCAAACCACCCATGTCACACCCACGTCACCTTCAAATCACCCACGCCACACCCACATCATGTTCGAAACAACCACGTCACATCCATGTCACCTTCGAATTTCCCACCTCACACCCGCGTCACTTTCATATCACCCACGTCACACCCACATCACCTTTAACTTTCCCACGTCACACCAATGTCACGTTCGAATCACCCATGTCACGCCCACATCACCTTCGAATTTCCCATGTCACACCCACGTCACTTTCGAATCAGCCACGTCACACCCACGATACCTTCAAACCACCCATGTCACACCCACGTCACATTCGAATCACCCACCTCACACCCACGTCACGTTCGAAACACCCAAGTCACACCCTCATCACTTTCGAATTTCCCAGTTCACACCCACGTCACCTTCGAATCTACCACATCATGTCCACATCACCTTTGAATCACCCATGTCACACCCACGTCACGTTTGAATCACCCACGTCACACCCATGGTCCTCCCTTGCAGCAGCATCACAGTCCTAGTGGTCAAGTGTGAGGACACCTGGTGTAGGCTTGGGGAGGGGAGGCAAGGGAGCTGGGCACTTGTGGAGGGACAGTCCTACGCATGCGGAGGCAAGCTCTGCCTTCCCAGTGTTCTTGCCTCTGAGCCCTGGTTGGTGGGGGAGCGTCTGCAGCAGGGTGGCACACCCACGTCACCTTCGAACAACACACGTCACACCCACATCACACCCACGTCACACCCATGTCACATTAGAATCATCCACATCACACCCACGTCACCTTCGAACCACCCACGGCACACCCACATCACGTTCGAACCACCCATGGCACACCGACGTCACACACAGGACACCCACGTCACGCTAAAATCACCCACGTCACGTTCGAATTTCGCATGTCACAACCACATCACATTCAATCCACCCACGTCATGACCGAATTTCCCACGTCACACCCACCTCACATTCGAATCTCCCACGTCACACCCACATCACGTTCAGACGATGCCTAGCAATTTGTGACATTTGTTCGGAGACGGGACACGGCGCTTTATGAGGTGGCGAAGGCACACATCGCTTTCCTAGGTGGCGAGGGTGAAAAGGGATGCAGTGAATTGCTAGGCGGCAAGGTGCCGATGGGCCAAAGCACCTACCAGACGTGTTGCTCTACTAGGTGCCGATGCGCCAAAGGTCGCAGCCGTTTGCCAGGCGGCAAGGGGGGGAGGGACGAAGCACTTTGGTAGGCAGCGAGGGGACGAAGCGATTTGAGAGGCGGCGAGGGGGAAAAGGAACGCAGAGGTGTGCTAGGCGGCGAGGCAGCGGAGGGACACAGTGCTTTGCTAGGAGCCGAAGGAACACAGCACTTTGCTAGGCGGTGACAGGACGCGGAACTTTGCTAGGCGGCGAAGGGAGACAATGCTTTGCTAGGCGGCGAGGCGGTGAAGGGAGGCAGGGCTTTGCTAGGCGGCGAGGCAGCGAAGGGACAAAGCAATTTGGGAGGCGGCGAAGGGACTCGGTGCTTAGCTAGGCAGCGAGGCAGCGAAGAGATGCAGTGCTTTGACAGGCAGCGAGGCGGCGAAGGTACGCAGCGGTGTGCGAGGCGGCGAAGGCACGCAGTGCTTTGCCAGGCGGCGAAGGGACGCGGCTCCTTGCTAGGCGGTGAGGGGACACGACGCTTCGCATGCGGGCGAGGTGGCGAAGGGAAGCAGTGCTTTGCTAGGCGGTGAGGCCGCAAAGGGACACATCGCTTTTCTAGGCAGCGAAGGGACGCGTTGCTTTCCTTGGCGGCAAGGCAGCGAACGCACACGCTGCTTTGCTAGGCAGCGAACACACGCGTTGCTTTGCTAGGTGGTGAAGGAACAAGGCGCTTTGCTAGGCGGTGATGGGAGGCGACGATTTGCTAGGCAGCAAGGCAGCGAAAGGACGAAGCAATTTGGGAGGAAGCAAACGGACAAGGCGATTTGGTAGGCGGCGAGGCGGCGAAGGCACGTGGAGCTTTCTTAGGTGGCGAGGCGGCGAAGGCATGCGCTGCTTTGCTAGGTGGCAAAGGGTCACAGCTGTGTGGTAGTCGGCGAGGCGGTGAAGGGACACGATGCTCTTCTAGGCGGCAAGGGGGCAAAGGGAGATGGTGCTTTGTTGGCGGCGAGGAGGCGAAAGTACACGGCGCTTTGCTAAGCAGGAGGCAACGAAAGCACACAGCGATTTGGTTGGCAGCGAAGGGACGTGGCGAATTGCTAGGCGGCGAGGCGGTGAGGGGACACGGCACTTCGCTATGCGGCAAGGCAGCAAAGGCACGCAGTGCTTTGCTAGGCGGCGAAGGGACGCGGCGCTTTGCTAGGCGGTGATTGGCTACCTCGCACAATGACTAACCACTGTGCATGTTGGCTGTCTCACAAACAAGCAGCCTGCTGCGTCTCTTCGCTGCCTCGCCAACTAACAAAGTGCTGCCTCGCTTCGCCTCCAGGCGAAAAAGTCATCCGCCATGCCACTGCGCCACCTGGTGCACAAGCAAAGTGCTGCATCTCTTCGCTGCCTCGCACAAAGAGCAAGCACTGTGCATGGTCGCTGTGTCACAAACAAGGAGACTGCTGCATCTCTTCGCTGCCTCGCCAACAAGCAAAGCACTCGATCTGCTCGCCGCCTCGCCAGCATGCAAAGCGCCGCGTCTCTTGGCCGCCTCGCAAACTAAACGCTGCATCTGTTCACTGCCTCGCCAAAAAGCAGAGCGCTGCGTCTATTCGCTGAGTGGCAGAAAGCAAAGCACGGCGCCTGTTCGCTGCCTGGCCAAGAAGCAAAGCGCTCCATCTCTTCGCTGCCTCGCAAACGAAGGAAGCGCTGCGTGCCTTCGGCGCCTAGCAAAGCAGCGCGTGCCTTGGCCGCCTGGCCGCCTCAGAAAGCGCTGCGTGCCTTCTCGCCCTTGCCGCCTAGCAAAGCGCCGTGTGCCTTCGCCACCTCCCAAATCGCTTCGTGCCTTCGCCGCCTAGCAAAGCGCCTAGCAAAGCGTCCTCAGCCTTCGCTGCCTAGCAAAGCTCCACGTCCGCTCGCCGCCTAGCAAAGCACTGTGTGCCCTCGCCGCCTGCTAGAGCGCTGCGTGCCTTCGGCGCCTGGCAAAGCGCTGAGTGCCTTCGGCGCCTGGCAAAGCACTGCGTGCCCTCGCCGAGCGCTGCGTCCCTGGGCGCCTGGCAAAGCGCTGCGTGCCTTCGCCGCCTCGCCGCCTAGCAAGGCGCCCTAGCCCGTCGAGCACGATCAAATGGCTGCGTGCCTTCGCTGCCTCGTGCCTTAGCAAAGCGCCACGTGCCTTCGGCACCTACAAAAGCGCCGTGTGCCTTCGGCGCTCCCACGACGTTTGCTAAGCGGCGAGGCGGCGAAGGGACGCAGCGGTGTGTGAGGCGGCGAAGGCAAGCAGCGCTTTGCTAGGCGGCGAGGCGGCGAAGGGACGAAGCGGTTCGGGAGGCGGTGAAGGGACAGGGCGCTTTGTTGGGCGGCGAGGGCGAAAAGGCACGCAGCGCTTTCTTAGGCGGCGAAGGCACGCGCTGCTTTGCTAGGCGCCGAAGGAACAGGGCGCTTTGTAGGCGGCGACGGGACGCGGAGCTTTGCTAGGCAGCGAGGCGGCGAAGGGACAGGGCGCTTTGCTAGGCGGCGAGGGCGAGAAGGCACGCAGCGCTTTCTTAGGAGGCCAGGCGGCGAAGGCACGCGCTGCTTTGCCAGGCGCCGAAGGCACAACGCGGTGTGTGAGGCGGCGAAGGCACGCACTGCTTTGCCAGCCGCCGAAGGCACGCAGCGCTTTGCTAGGCTGCAATGCGGCGAGGCGCCGAACGCAGGCACTTCTTTGCTAGGCGCCCAAGGAACACGGCGCTTTGCTTGACGGCGACGGCACGCGCAGCTTTGCTAGGCGCCCAAGGCAGACGACGCTTTGCTAGGCAGCGAGGCGGCGAACGCACAAAGCCATTTGCTCTGCCCTCATTCGCTGCCTCGCACAATAGCTAACCACTGTGCATGTTGGCTGTCTCACAAACAAGCAGCCTGCTGCATCTCTTCGCTGCCTCGCCAACTAACAAAGTGCTGCCTCGCTTCGCCTCCAGGCGAAAAAGTCATCCGCCATGCCACTGCGCCACCTGGTGCACAAGCAAAGTGCTGCATCTCTTCGCTGCCTCGCACAAAGAGCAAGCACTGTGCATGGTCGCTGTGTCACAAACAAGGAGACTGCTGCATCTCTTCGCTGCCTCGCCAACAAGCAAAGCACTCGATCTGCTCGCCGCCTCGCCAGCATGCAAAGCGCCGCGTCTCTTGGCCGCCTCGCAAACTAAACGCTGCATCTGTTCACTGCCTCGCCAAAAAGCAGAGCGCTGCGTCTATTCGCTGAGTGGCAGAAAGCAAAGCAGGGCGCCTGTTCGCTGCCTGGCCAAGAAGCAAAGCGCTCCATCTCTTCGCTGCCTCACAAACGAAGGAAGCGCTGCGTGCCTTCGGCGCCTAGCAAAGCAGCGCGTGCCTTGGCCGCCTGGCCGCCTCAGAAAGCGCTGCGTGCCTTCTCGCCCTTGCCGCCTAGCAAAGCGCCGTGTGCCTTCGCCGCCTCCCAAATCGCTTCGTGCCTTCGCCGCCTAGCAAAGCGCCTAGCAAAGCGTCCTCAGCCTTCGCTGCCTAGCAAAGCTCCACGTCCGCTCGCCGCCTAGCAAAGCACTGTGTGCCCTCGCCGCCTGCTAGAGCGCTGCGTGCCTTCGGCGCCTGGCAAAGCGCTGAGTGCCTTCGCCGCCTGGCAAAGCACTGCGTGCCCTCGCCGAGCGCTGCGTCCCTGGGCGCCTGGCAAAGCGCTGCGTGCCTTCGCCGCCTCGCCGCCTAGCAAGGCGCCCTAGCCCGTCGAGCACGATCAAATGGCTGCGTGCCTTCGCTGCCTCGTGCCTTAGCAAAGCGCCGTGTCCCTTCGGCGCTCCCACGGCGTTTGCTAAGCGGCGAGGCGGCGAAGGGACGCAGCGGTGTGTGAGGCGGCGAAGGCAAGCAGCGCTTTGCTAGGCGGCGAGGCGGCGAATGCACGAAGCGGTTCGGGAGGCGGTGAAGGGACAGGGCGCTTTGTTGGGCGGCGAGGGCGAAAAGGCACGCAGCGCTTTCTTAGGCGGCGAAGGCACGCGCTGCTTTGCTAGGCGCCGAAGGAACACGGCGCTTTGTAGGCGGTGACGGGACGCGGAGCTTTGCTAGGCGGCGAGGCGGCGAAGGGACACGGCGCTTTGCTAGGCGGCGAGGGCGAGAAGGCACGCAGCGCTTTCTTAGGAGGCCAGGTGGCGAAGGCACGCGCTGCTTTGCCAGGCGCCGAAGGCACAACGCGGTGTGTGAGGCGGCGAAGGCACGCACTGCTTTGCCAGCCGCCGAAGGCACGCAGCGCTTTGCTAGGCTGCAATGCGGCGAGGCGCCGAACGCAGGCACTTCTTTGCTAGGCGCCCAAGGAACACGGCGCTTTGCTTGACGGCGACGGCACGCGCAGCTTTGCTAGGCGCCCAAGGCAGACGACGCTTTGCTAGGCAGCGAGGCGGCGAACGCACAAAGCCATTTGCTCTGCCCTCATTCGCTGCCTCGCACAATAGCTAACCACTGGGCATGTTGGCTGTCTCACAAACAAGCAGCCTGCTGCGTCTCTTCGCTGCCTCGCCAACTAACAAAGTGCTGCCTCGCTTCGCCTCCAGGCGAAAAAGTCATCCGCCATGCCACTGCGCCACCTGGTGCACAAGCAAAGTGCTGCATCTCTTCGCTGCCTCGCACAAAGAGCAAGCACTGTGCATGGTCGCTGTGTCACAAACAAGGAGACTGCTGCATCTCTTCGCTGCCTCGCCAACAAGCAAAGCACTCGATCTGCTCGCCGCCTCGCCAGCATGCAAAGCGCCGCGTCTCTTGGCCGCCTCGCAAACTAAACGCTGCATCTGTTCACTGCCTCGCCAAAAAGCAGAGCGCTGCGTCTATTCGCTGAGTGGCAGAAAGCAAAGCACGGCGCCTGTTCGCTGCCTGGCCAAGAAGCAAAGCGCTCCATCTCTTCGCTGCCTCGCAAACGAAGGAAGCGCTGCGTGCCTTCGGCGCCTAGCAAAGCAGCGCGTGCCTTGGCCGCCTGGCCGCCTCAGAAAGCGCTGCGTGCCTTCTCGCCCTCGCCGCCTAGCAAAGCGCCGTGTGCCTTCGCCGCCTCCCAAATCGCTTCGTGCCTTCGCCGCCTAGCAAAGCGCCTAGCAAAGCGTCCTCAGCCTTCGCTGCCTAGCAAAGCTCCACGTCCGCTCGCCGCCTAGCAAAGCACTGTGTGCCCTCGCCGCCTGCTAGAGCGCTGCGTGCCTTCGGCGCCTGGCAAAGCGCTGAGTGCCTTCGGCGCCTGGCAAAGCACTGCGTGCCCTCGCCGAGCGCTGCGTCCCTGGGCGCCTGGCAAAGCGCTGCGTGCCTTCGACGCCTCGCCGCCTAGCAAGGCGCCCTAGCCCGTCGAGCACGATCAAATGGCTGAGTGCCTTCGCTGCCTCGTGCCTTAGCAAAGAGCCGTCTCCCTTCGGCGCTACCACGGCGTTTGCTAAGCGGCGAGGCGGCGAAGGGACGCAGCGGTGTGTGAGGCGGTGAAGGCAAGCAGCGCTTTGCTAGGCGGCGAGGCGGCGAAGGGACGAAGCGGTTCGGGAGGCGGTGAAGGGACAGGGCGCTTTGTTGGGCGGCGAGGGCGAAAAGGCACGCAGCGCTTTCTTAGGCGGCGAAGGCACGCGCTGCTTTGCTAGGCGCCGAAGGAACACGGCGCTTTGTAGGCGGCGACGGGACGCGGAGCTTTGCTAGGCGGCGAGGCGGCAAAGGGACACGGCGCTTTGCTAGGCGGCGAGGGCGAGAAGGCACGCAGCGCTTTCTTAGGAGGCCAGGCGGCGAAGGCACGCGCTGCTTTGCCAGGCGCCGAAGGCACAACGCGGTGTGTGAGGCGGCGAAGGCACGCACTGCTTTGCCAGCCGCCGAAGGCACGCAGCGCTTTGCTAGGCTGCAATGCGGCGAGGCGCCGAACACAGGCACTTCTTTGCTAGGCGCCCAAGGAACACGGCGCTTTGCTTGACGGCGACGGCACGCGCAGCTTTGCTAGGCGCCCAAGGCAGACGACGCTTTGCTAGGCAGCAAGGCGGCGAACGCACAAAGCCATTTGCTCTGCCCTCATTCGCTGCCTCGCACAATAGCTAACCACTGTGCATGTTGGCTGTCTCACAAACAAGCAGCCTGCTGCGTCTCTTCGCTGCCTCGCCAACTAACAAAGTGCTGCCTCGCTTCGCCTCCAGGCGAAAAAGTCATCCGCCATGCCACTGCGCCACCTGGTGCACAAGCAAAGTGCTGCATCTCTTCGCTGCCTCGCACAAAGAGCAAGCACTGTGCATGGTCGCTGTGTCACAAACAAGGAGACTGCTGCATCTCTTCGCTGCCTCGCCAACAAGCAAAGCACTCGATCTGCTCGCCGCCTCGCCAGCATGCAAAGCGCCGCGTCTCTTGGCCGCCTCGCAAACTAAACGCTGCATCTGTTCACTGCCTCGCCAAAAAGCAGAGCGCTGCGTCTATTCGCTGAGTGGCAGAAAGCAAAGCACGGCGCCTGTTCGCTGCCTGGCCAAGAAGCAAAGCGCTCCATCTCTTCGCTGCCTCGCAAACGAAGGAAGCGCTGCGTGCCTTCGGCGCCTAGCAAAGCAGCGCGTGCCTTGGCCGCCTGGCCGCCTCAGAAAGCGCTGCGTGCCTTCTCGCCCTCGCCGCCTAGCAAAGCGCCGTGTGCCTTCGCCGCCTCCCAAATCGCTTCGTGCCTTCGCCGCCTAGCAAAGCGCCTAGCAAAGCGTCCTCAGCCTTCGCTGCCTAGCAAAGCTCCACGTCCGCTCGCCGCCTAGCAAAGCACTGTGTGCCCTCGCCGCCTGCTAGAGCGCTGCGTGCCTTCGGCGCCTGGCAAAGCGCTGAGTGCCTTCGGCGCCTGGCAAAGCACTGCGTGTCCTCGCCGAGCGCTGCGTCCCTGGGCGCCTGGCAAAGCGCTGCGTGCCTTCGCCGCCTCGCCGCCTAGCAAGGCGCCCTAGCCCGTCGAGCACGATCAAACGGCTGCGTGCCTTCGCTGCCTCGTGCCTTAGCAAAGAGCCGTCTCCCTTCGGCGCTACCACGGCGTTTGCTAAGTGGCGAGGCAGCGAAGGGACGCAGCGGTGTGTGAGGCGGCGAAGGCAAGCAGCGCTTTGCTAGGCGGCGAGGCGGCGAAGGGACGAAGCGGTTCGGGAGGCGGTGAAGGGACAGGGCACTTTGTTGGGCGGCGAGGGCGAAAAGGCACGCAGCGCTTTCTTAGGCGGCGAAGGCACGCGCTGCTTTGCTAGGCGCCGAAGGAACACGGCGCTTTGTAGGCGGCGACGGGATGCGGAGCTTTGCTAGGCGGCGAGGCGGCGAAGGGACACGGCGCTTTGCTAGGCGGCGAGGGCGAGAAGGCACGCAGCGCTTTCTTAGGAGGCCAGGTGGCGAAGGCACGCGCTGCTTTGCCAGGCGCCGAAGGCACAACGCGGTGTGTGAGGCGGCGAAGGCACGCACTGCTTTGCCAGCCGCCGAAGGCACGCAGCGCTTTGCTAGGCTGCAATGCGGCGAGGCGCCGAACGCAGGCACTTCTTTGCTAGGCGCCCAAGGAACACGGCGCTTTGCTTGACGGCGACGGCACGCGCAGCTTTGCTAGGCGCCCAAGGCAGACGACGCTTTGCTAGGCAGCGAGGCGGCGAACGCACAAAGCCATTTGCTCTGCCCTCATTCGCTGCCTCGCACAATAGCTAACCACTGTGCATGTTGGCTGTCTCACAAACAAGCAGCCTGCTGCATCTCTTCGCTGCCTCGCCAACTAACAAAGTGCTGCCTCGCTTCGCCTCCAGGCGAAAAAGTCATCCGCCATGCCACTGCGCCACCTGGTGCACAAGCAAAGTGCTGCATCTCTTCGCTGCCTCGCACAAAGAGCAAGCACTGTGCATGGTCGCTGTGTCACAAACAAGGAGACTGCTGCATCTCTTCGCTGCCTCGCCAACAAGCAAAGCACTCGATCTGCTCGCCGCCTCGCCAGCATGCAAAGCGCCGCGTCTCTTGGCCGCCTCGCAAACTAAACGCTGCATCTGTTCACTGCCTCGCCAAAAAGCAGAGCGCTGCGTCTATTCGCTGAGTGGCAGAAAGCAAAGCACGGCGCCTGTTCGCTGCCTGGCCAAGAAGCAAAGCGCTCCATCTCTTCGCTGCCTCGCAAACGAAGGAAGCGCTGCGTGCCTTCGGCGCCTAGCAAAGCAGCGCGTGCCTTGGCCGCCTGGCCGCCTCAGAAAGCGCTGCGTGCCTTCTCGCCCTTGCCGCCTAGCAAAGCGCCGTGTGCCTTCGCCGCCTCCCAAATCGCTTCGTGCCTTCGCCGCCTAGCAAAGCGCCTAGCAAAGCGTCCTCAGCCTTCGCTGCCTAGCAAAGCTCCACGTCCGCTCGCCGCCTAGCAAAGCACTGTGTGCCCTCGCCGCCTGCTAGAGCGCTGCGTGCCTTCGGCGCCTGGCAAAGCGCTGAGTGCCTTCGGCGCCTGGCAAAGCACTGCGTGCCCTCGCCGAGCGCTGCGTCCCTGGGCGCCTGGCAAAGCGCTGCGTGCCTTCGCCGCCTCGCCGCCTAGCAAGGCGCCCTAGCCCGTCGAGCACGATCAAATGGCTGCGTGCCTTCGCTGCCTCGTGCCTTAGCAAAGAGCCGTCTCCCTTCGGCGCTACCACGGCGTTTGCTAAGCGGCGAGGCGGCGAAGGGACGCAGCGGTGTGTGAGGCGGTGAAGGCAAGCAGCGCTTTGCTAGGCGGCGAGGCGGCGAAGGGACGAAGCGGTTCGGGAGGCGGTGAAGGGACAGGGCGCTTTGTTGGGCGGCGAGGGCGAAAAGGCACGCAGCGCTTTCTTAGGCGGCGAAGGCACGCGCTGCTTTGCTAGGCGCCGAAGGAACACGGCGCTTTGTAGGCGGCGACGGGACGCGGAGCTTTGCTAGGCGGCGAGGCGGCAAAGGGACACGGCGCTTTGCTAGGCGGCGAGGGCGAGAAGGCACGCAGCGCTTTCTTAGGAGGCCAGGCGGCGAAGGCACGCGCTGCTTTGCCAGGCGCCGAAGGCACAACGCGGTGTGTGAGGCGGCGAAGGCACGCACTGCTTTGCCAGCCGCCGAAGGCACGCAGCGCTTTGCTAGGCTGCAATGCGGCGAGGCGCCGAACGCAGGCACTTCTTTGCTAGGCGCCCAAGGAACACGGCGCTTTGCTTGACGGCGACGGCACGCGCAGCTTTGCTAGGCGCCCAAGGCAGACGACGCTTTGCTAGGCAGCGAGGCGGCGAACGCACAAAGCCATTTGCTCTGCCCTCATTCGCTGCCTCACACAATAGCTAACCACTGTGCATGTTGGCTGTCTCACAAACAAGCAGCCTGCTGCGTCTCTTCGCTGCCTCGCCAACTAACAAAGTGCTGCCTCGCTTCGCCTCCAGGCGAAAAAGTCATCCGCCATGCCACTGCGCCACCTGGTGCACAAGCAAAGTGCTGCATCTCTTCGCTGCCTCGCACAAAGAGCAAGCACTGTGCATGGTCGCTGTGTCACAAACAAGGAGACTGCTGCATCTCTTCGCTGCCTCGCCAACAAGCAAAGCACTCGATCTGCTCGCCGCCTCGCCAGCATGCAAAGCGCCGCGTCTCTTGGCCGCCTCGCAAACTAAACGCTGCATCTGTTCACTGCCTCGCCAAAAAGCAGAGCGCTGCGTGTATTCGCTGAGTGGCAGAAAGCAAAGCACGGCGCCTGTTCGCTGCCTGGCCAAGAAGCAAAGCGCTCCATCTCTTCGCTGCCTCGCAAACGAAGGAAGCGCTGCGTGCCTTCGGCGCCTAGCAAAGCAGCGCGTGCCTTGGCCGCCTGGCCGCCTCAGAAAGCGCTGCGTGCCTTCTCGCCCTCGCCGCCTAGCAAAGCGCCGTGTGCCTTCGCCGCCTCCCAAATCGCTTCGTGCCTTCGCCGCCTAGCAAAGCGCCTAGCAAAGCGTCCTCAGCCTTCGCTGCCTAGCAAAGCTCCACGTCCGCTCGCCGCCTAGCAAAGCACTGTGTGCCCTCGCCGCCTGCTAGAGCGCTGCGTGCCTTCGGCGCCTGGCAAAGCGCTGAGTGCCTTCGGCGCCTGGCAAAGCACTGCGTGCCCTCGCCGAGCGCTGCGTCCCTGGGCGCCTGGCAAAGCGCTGCGTGCCTTCGCCGCCTTGCCGCCTAGCAAGGCGCCCTAGCCCGTCGAGCACGATCAAATGGCTGCGTGCCTTCGCTGCCTCGTGCCTTAGCAAAGCGCCGTGTCCCTTCGGCGCTCCCACGGCGTTTGCTAAGCGGCGAGGCGGCGAAGGGACGCAGCGGTGTGTGAGGCGGCGAAGGCAAGCAGCGCTTTGCTAGGCGGCGAGGCGGCGAATGCACGAAGCGGTTCGGGAGGCGGTGAAGGGACAGGGCGCTTTGTTGGGCGGCGAGGGCGAAAAGGCACGCAGCGCTTTCTTAGGCGGCGAAGGCACGCGCTGCTTTGCTAGGCGCCGAAGGAACAGGGCGCTTTGTAGGCGGCGACGGCACGCGGAGCTTTGCTCGGCGGCGAGGCGGCGAAGGGACAGGGCGCTTTGCTAGGCGGCGAGGGCGAGAAGGCACGCAGCGCTTTCTTAGGAGGCCAGGCGGCGAAGGCACGCGCTGCTTTGCCAGGCGCCGAAGGCACAACGCGGTGTGTGAGGCGGCGAAGGCACGCACTGCTTTGCCAGCCGCCGAAGGCACGCAGCGCTTTGCTAGGCTGCAATGCGGCGAGGCGCCGAACGCAGGCACTTCTTTGCTAGGCGCCCAAGGAACACGGCGCTTTGCTTGACGGCGACGGCACGCGCAGCTTTGCTAGGCGCCCAAGGCAGACGACGCTTTGCTAGGCAGCGAGGCGGCGAACGCACAAAGCCATTTGCTCTGCCCTCATTCGCTGCCTCGCACAATAGCTAACCACTGTGCATGTTGGCTGTCTCACAAACAAGCAGCCTGCTGCGTCTCTTCGCTGCCTCGCCAACTAACAAAGTGCTGCCTCGCTTCGCCTCCAGGCGAAAAAGTCATCTGCCATGCTACTGCGCCACCTGGTGCACAAGCAAAGTGCTGCATCTCTTCGCTGCCTCGCACAAAGAGCAAGCACTGTGCATGGTCGCTGTGTCACAAACAAGGAGACTGCTGCATCTCTTCGCTGCCTCGCCAACAAGCAAAGCACTCGATCTGCTCGCCGCCTCGCCAGCATGCAAAGCGCCGCGTCTCTTGGCCGCCTCGCAAACTAAACGCTGCATCTGTTCACTGCCTCGCCAAAAAGCAGAGCGCTGCGTCTATTCGCTGAGTGGCAGAAAGCAAAGCACGGCGCCTGTTCGCTGCCTGGCCAAGAAGCAAAGCGCTCCATCTCTTCGCTGCCTCGCAAACGAAGGAAGCGCTGCGTGCCTTTGGCGCCTAGCAAAGCAGCGCGTGCCTTGGCCGCCTGGCCGCCTCAGAAAGCGCTGCGTGCCTTCTCGCCCTCGCCGCCTAGCAAAGCGCCGTGTGCCTTCGCCGCCTCCCCAATTGCTTCGTGCCTTCGCCGCCTAGCAAAGCGCCTAGCAAAGCGTCCTCAGCCTTCGCTGCCTAGCAAAGCACTGTGTGCCCTCGCCGCCTGCTAGAGCGCTGCGTGCCTTCGGCGCCTGGCAAAGCGCTGCGTTCCTTCGGCGCCTGGCAAAGCACTGCGTGCCCTCGCCGAGCGCTGCGTCCCTGGGCGCCTGGCAAAGCGCTGCGTGCCTTCGCCGCCTCGCTGCCTAGCAAGGCGCCCTAGCCCGTCGAGCACGATCAAATGGCTGCGTGCCTTCGCTGCCTCGTGCCTTAGCAAAGCGCCACGTGCCTTCGGCGCCTACAAAAGCGCCGTGTCCCTTCGGCGCTCCCACGGCGTTTGCTAAGCGGCGAGGCGGCGAAGGGACGCAGCGGTGTGTGAGGCGGCGAAGGCAAGCAGCGCTTTGCTAGGCGGCGAGGCGGCGAAGGGACGAAGCGGTTCGGGAGGCGGTGAAGGGACAGGGCGCTTTGTTGGGCGGCGAGGGCGAAAAGGCACGCAGCGCTTTCTTAGGCGGCGAAGGCACGCGCTGCTTTGCTAGGCGCCGAAGGAACACGGCGCTTTGTAGGCGGCGACGGGACGCGGAGCTTTGCTAGGCGGCGAGGCGGCGAAGGGACATGGCGCTTTGCTAGGCGGCGAGGGCGAGAAGGCACGCAGCGCTTTCTTAGGAGGCCAGGCGGCGAAGGCACGCGCTGCTTTGCCAGGCGCCGAAGGCACAACGCGGTGTGTGAGGCGGCGAAGGCACGCACTGCTTTGCCAGCCGCCGAAGGCACGCAGCGCTTTGCTAGGCTGCAATGCGGCGAGGCGCCGAACGCAGGCACTTCTTTGCTAGGCGCCCAAGGAACACGGCGCTTTGCTTGACGGCGACGGCACGCGCAGCTTTGCTAGGCGCCCAAGGCAGACGACGCTTTGCTAGGCAGCGAGGCGGCGAACGCACAAAGCCATTTGCTCTGCCCTCATTCGCTGCCTCGCACAATAGCTAACCACTGTGCATGTTGGCTGTCTCACAAACAAGCAGCCTGCTGCGTCTCTTCGCTGCCTCGCCAACTAGCAAAGTGCTGCCTCGCTTCGCCTCCAGGCGAAAAAGTCATCCGCCATGCCACTGCGCCACCTGGTGCACAAGCAAAGTGCTGCATCTCTTCGCTGCCTCGCACAAAGAGCAAGCACTGTGCATGGTCGCTGTGTCACAAACAAGGAGACTGCTGCATCTCTTCGCTGCCTCGCCAACAAGCAAAGCACTCGATCTGCTCGCCGCCTCGCCAGCATGCAAAGCGCCGCGTCTCTTGGCCGCCTCGCAAACTAAACGCTGCATCTGTTCACTGCCTCGCCAAAAAGCAGAGCGCTGCGTCTATTCGCTGAGTGGCAGAAAGCAAAGCAGGGCGCCTGTTCGCTGCCTGGCCAAGAAGCAAAGCGCTCCATCTCTTCGCTGCCTCGCAAACGAAGGAAGCGCTGCGTGCCTTTGGCGCCTAGCAAAGCAGCGCGTGCCTTGGCCGCCTGGCCGCCTCAGAAAGCGCTGCGTGCCTTCTCGCCCTCGCCGCCTAGCAAAGCGCCGTGTGCCTTCGCCGCCTCCCCAATTGCTTCGTGCCTTCGCCGCCTAGCAAAGCGCCTAGCAAAGCGTCCTCAGCCTTCGCTGCCTAGCAAAGCACTGTGTGCCCTCGCCGCCTGCTAGAGCGCTGCGTGCCTTCGGCGCCTGGCAAAGCGCTGCGTTCCTTCGGCGCCTGGCAAAGCACTGCGTGCACTCGCCGAGCGCTGCGTCCCTGGGCGCCTGGCAAAGCGCTGCGTGCCTTCGCCGCCTCGCCGCCTAGCAAGGCGCCCTAGCCCGTCGAGCACGATCAAATGGCTGCGTGCCTTCGCTGCCTCGTGCCTTAGCAAAGCGCCACGTGCCTTCGGCGCCTACAAAAGCGCCGTGTCCCTTCGGCGCTCCCACGGCGTTTGCTAAGCGGCGAGGTGGCGAAGGGACGCAGCGGTGTGTGAGGCGGCGAAGGCAAGCAGCGCTTTGCTAGGCGGCGAGGCGGCGAAGGGACGAAGCGGTTCGGGAGGCGGTGAAGGGACAGGGCGCTTTGTTGGGCGGCGAGGGCGAAAAGGCACGCAGCGCTTTCTTAGGCGGCGAAGGCAGGCGCTGCTTTGCTAGGCGCCGAAGGAACACGGCGCTTTGTAGGCGGCGACGGCACGCGGAGCTTTGCTAGGCGGCGAGGCGGCGAAGGGACACGGCGCTTTGCTAGGCGGCGAGGGCGAGAAGGCACGCAGCGCTTTCTTAGGAGGCCAGGTGGCGAAGGCACGCGCTGCTTTGCCAGGCGCCGAAGGCACAACGCGGTGTGTGAGGCGGCGAAGGCACGCACTGCTTTGCCAGCCGCCGAAGGCACGCAGCGCTTTGCTAGGCTGCAATGCGGCGAGGCGCCGAACGCAGGCACTTCTTTGCTAGGCGCCCAAGGAACACGGCGCTTTGCTTGACGGCGACGGCACGCGCAGCTTTGCTAGGCGCCCAAGGCAGACGACGCTTTGCTAGGCAGCGAGGCGGCGAACGCACAAAGCCATTTGCTCTGCCCTCATTCGCTGCCTCGCACAATAGCTAACCACTGTGCATGTTGGCTGTCTCACAAACAAGCAGCCTGCTGCGTCTCTTCGCTGCCTCGCCAACTAACAAAGTGCTGCCTCGCTTCGCCTCCAGGCGAAAAAGTCATCTGCCATGCTACTGCGCCACCTGGTGCACAAGCAAAGTGCTGCATCTCTTCGCTGCCTCGCACAAAGAGCAAGCACTGTGCATGGTCGCTGTGTCACAAACAAGGAGACTGCTGAATCTCTTCGCTGCCTCGCCAACAAGCAAACCGCTGCATCTCTTCGCTGCCTCGCCAACAAGCAAAGCACTCGATCTGCTCGCCGCCTCGCCAGCATGCAAAGCGCCGCGTCTCTTGGCCGCCTCGCAAACTAAACGCTGCATCTGTTCACTGCCTCGCCAAAAAGCAGAGCGCTGCGTCTATTCGCTGAGTGGCAGAAAGCAAAGCAGGGCGCCTGTTCGCTGCCTGGCCAAGAAGCAAAGCGCTCCATCTCTTCGCTGCCTCGCAAACGAAGGAAGCGCTGCGTGCCTTTGGCGCCTAGCAAAGCAGCGCGTGCCTTGGCCGCCTGGCCGCCTCAGAAAGCGCTGCGTGCCTTCTCGCCCTTGCCGCCTAGCAAAGCGCCGTGTGCCTTCGCCGCCTCCCAAATCGCTTCGTGCCTTCGCCGCCTAGCAAAGCGCCTAGCAAAGCGTCCTCAGCCTTCGCTGCCTAGCAAAGCTCCACGTCCGCTCGCCGCCTAGCAAAGCACTGTGTGCCCTCGCCGCCTGCTAGAGCGCTGCGTGCCTTCGGCGCCTGGCAAAGCGCTGAGTGCCTTCGGCGCCTGGCAAAGCACTGCGTGCCCTCGCCGAGCGCTGCGTCCCTGGGCGCCTGGCAAAGCGCTGCGTGCCTTCGCCGCCTCGCCGCCTAGCAAGGCGCCCTAGCCCGTCGAGCACGATCAAATGGCTGCGTGCCTTCGCTGCCTCGTGCCTTAGCAAAGCGCCACGTGCCTTCGGCGCCTACAAAAGCGCCGTGTCCCTTCGGCGCTCCCACGGCGTTTGCTAAGCGGCGAGGCGGCGAAGGGACGCAGCGGTGTGTGAGGCGGCGAAGGCAAGCAGCGCTTTGCTAGGCGGCGAGGCGGCGAAGGGACGAAGCGGTTCGGGAGGCGGTGAAGGGACAGGGCGCTTTGTTGGGCGGCGAGGGCGAAAAGGCACGCAGCGCTTTCTTAGGCGGCGAAGGCACGCGCTGCTTTGCTAGGCGCCGAAGGAACACGGCGCTTTGTAGGCGGCGACGGGACGCGGAGCTTTGCTAGGCGGCGAGGCGGCGAAGGGACACGGCGCTTTGCTAGGCGGCGAGGGCGAGAAGGCACGCAGCGCTTTCTTAGGAGGCCAGGCGGCGAAGGCACGCGCTGCTTTGCCAGGCGCCGAAGGCACAACGCGGTGTGTGAGGCGGCGAAGGCACGCACTGCTTTGCCAGCCGCCGAAGGCACGCAGCGCTTTGCTAGGCTGCAATGCAGCGAGGCGCCGAACGCAGGCACTTCTTTGCTAGGCGCCCAAGGAACACGGCGCTTTGCTTGACGGCGACGGCACGCGCAGCTTTGCTAGGCGCCCAAGGCAGACGACGCTTTGCTAGGCAGCGAGGCGGCGAACGCACAAAGCCATTTGCTCTGCCCTCATTCGCTGCCTCGCACAATAGCTAACCACTGTGCATGTTGGCTGTCTCACAAACAAGCAGCCTGCTGCGTCTCTTCGCTGCCTCGCCAACTAACAAAGTGCTGCCTCGCTTCGCCTCCAGGCGAAAAAGTCATCCGCCATGCCACTGCGCCACCTGGTGCACAAGCAAAGTGCTGCATCTCTTCGCTGCCTCGCACAAAGAGCAAGCACTGTGCATGGTCGCTGTGTCACAAACAAGGAGACTGCTGCATCTCTTCGCTGCCTCGCCAACAAGCAAAGCACTCGATCTGCTCGCCGCCTCGCCAGCATGCAAAGCGCCGCGTCTCTTGGCCGCCTCGCAAACTAAACGCTGCATCTGTTCACTGCCTCGCCAAAAAGCAGAGCGCTGCGTCTATTCGCTGAGTGGCAGAAAGCAAAGCACGGCGCCTGTTCGCTGCCTGGCCAAGAAGCAAAGCGCTCCATCTCTTCGCTGCCTCGCAAACGAAGGAAGCGCTGCGTGCCTTCGGCGCCTAGCAAAGCAGCGCGTGCCTTGGCCGCCTGGCCGCCTCAGAAAGCGCTGCGTGCCTTCTCGCCCTTGCCGCCTAGCAAAGCGCCGTGTGCCTTCGCCGCCTCCCCAATTGCTTCGTGCCTTCGCCGCCTAGCAAAGCGCCTAGCAAAGCGTCCTCAGCCTTCGCTGCCTAGCAAAGCACTGTGTGCCCTCGCCGCCTGCTAGAGCGCTGCGTGCCTTCGGCGCCTGGCAAAGCGCTGAGTGCCTTCGGCGCCTGGCAAAGCACTGCGTGCCCTCGCCGAGCGCTGCGTCCCTGGGCGCCTGGCAAAGCGCTGCGTGCCTTCGCCGCCTCGCCGCCTAGCAAGGCGCCCTAGCCCGTCGAGCACGATCAAATGGCTGCGTGCCTTCGCTGCCTCGTGCCTTAGCAAAGCGCCACGTGCCTTCGGCGCCTACAAAAGCGCCGTGTCCCTTCGGCGCTCCCACGGCGTTTGCTAAGCGGCGAGGCGGCGAAGGGACGCAGCGGTGTGTGAGGCGGCGAAGGCAAGCAGCGCTTTGCTAGGCGGCGAGGCGGCGAAGGGACGAAGCGGTGTGTGAGGCGGCGAAGGCAAGCAGCGCTTTGCTAGGCGGCGAGGCGGCGAAGGCACGAAGCGGTTCGGGAGGCGGTGAAGGGACAGGGCGCTTTGTTGGGCGGCGAGGGCGAAAAGGCACGCAGCGCTTTCTTAGGCGGCGAAGGCACGCGCTGCTTTGCTAGGCGCCGAAGGAACACGGCGCTTTGTAGGCGGCGACGGGACGCGGAGTTTTGCTAGGCGGCGAGGCGGCGAAGGGACGCAGCGGTGTGTGAGGCGGCGAAGGCAAGCAGCGCTTTGCTAGGCGGCGAGGCGGCGAAGGCACGAAGCGGTTCGGGAGGCGGTGAAGGGACAGGGCGCTTTGTTGGGCGGCGAGGGCGAAAAGGCACGCAGCGCTTTCTTAGGCGGCGAAGGCACGCGCTGCTTTGCTAGGCGCCGAAGGAACACGGCGCTTTGTAGGCGGCGACGGGACGCGGAGTTTTGCTAGGCGGCGAGGCGGCGAAGGGACACGGCGCTTTGCTAGGCGGCGAGGGCGAGAAGGCACGCAGCGCTTTCTTAGGAGGCCAGGTGGCGAAGGCACGCGCTGCTTTGCCAGGCGCCGAAGGCACAACGCGGTGTGTGAGGCGGCGAAGGCACGCACTGCTTTGCCAGCCGCCGAAGGCACGCAGCGCTTTGCTAGGCTGCAATGCGGCGAGGCGCCGAACGCAGGCACTTCTTTGCTAGGCGCCCAAGGAACACGGCGCTTTGCTTGACGGCGACGGCACGCGCAGCTTTGCTAGGCGCCCAAGGCAGACGACGCTTTGCTAGGCAGCGAGGCGGCGAACGCACAAAGCCATTTGCTCTGCCCTCATTCGCTGCCTCGCACAATAGCTAACCACTGTGCATGTTGGCTGTCTCACAAACAAGCAGCCTGCTGCGTCTCTTCGCTGCCTCGCCAACTAACAAAGTGCTGCCTCGCTTCGCCTCCAGGCGAAAAAGTCATCCGCCATGCCACTGCGCCACCTGGTGCACAAGCAAAGTGCTGCATCTCTTCGCTGCCTCGCACAAAGAGCAAGCACTGTGCATGGTCGCTGTGTCACAAACAAGGAGACTGCTGCATCTCTTCGCTGCCTCGCCAACAAGCAAAGCACTCGATCTGCTCGCCGCCTCGCCAGCATGCAAAGCGCCGCGTCTCTTGGCCGCCTCGCAAACTAAACGCTGCATCTGTTCACTGCCTCGCCAAAAAGCAGAGCGCTGCGTCTATTCGCTGAGTGGCAGAAAGCAAAGCACGGCGCCTGTTCGCTGCCTGGCCAAGAAGCAAAGCGCTCCATCTCTTCGCTGCCTCGCAAACGAAGGAAGCGCTGCGTGCCTTCGGCGCCTAGCAAAGCAGCGCGTGCCTTGGCCGCCTGGCCGCCTCAGAAAGCGCTGCGTGCCTTCTCGCCCTTGCCGCCTAGCAAAGCGCCGTGTGCCTTCGCCGCCTCCCCAATTGCTTCGTGCCTTCGCCGCCTAGCAAAGCGCCTAGCAAAGCGTCCTCAGCCTTCGCTGCCTAGCAAAGCACTGTGTGCCCTCGCCGCCTGCTAGAGCGCTGCGTGCCTTCGGCGCCTGGCAAAGCGCTGAGTGCCTTCAGCGCCTGGCAAAGCACTGCGTGCCCTCGCCGAGCGCTGCGTCCCTGGGCGCCTGGCAAAGCGCTGCGTGCCTTCGCCGCCTCGCCGCCTAGCAAGGCGCCCTAGCCCGTCGAGCACGATCAAATGGCTGCGTGCCTTCGCTGCCTCGTGCCTTAGCAAAGCGCCACGTGCCTTCGGCGCCTACAAAAGCGCCGTGTCCCTTCGGCGCTCCCACGGCGTTTGCTAAGCGGCGAGGCGGCGAAGGGACGCAGCGGTGTGTGAGGCGGCGAAGGCAAGCAGCGCTTTGCTAGGCGGCGAGGCGGCGAAGGGACGAAGCGGTTCGGGAGGCGGTGAAGGGACAGGGCACTTTGTTGGGCGGCGAGGGCGAAAAGGCACGCAGCGCTTTCTTAGGCAGCGAAGGCACGCGCTGCTTTGCTAGGCGCCGAAGGAACAGGGCGCTTTGTAGGCGGCGACGGCACGCGGCGCTTTGCTATGCGGCGAGGCGGCGAAGGGACACGGCGCTTTGCTAGGCGGCGAGGGCGAGAAGGCACGCAGCGCTTTCTTAGGAGGCCAGGCGGCGAAGGCACGCGCTGCTTTGCCAGGCGCCGAAGGCACGCAGCGCTTTGCTAGGCTGCAATGCGGCGAGGCACCAAACGCAGGCACTTCTTTGCTAGGCACCCAAGGAACACGGCGCTTTGCTTGACGGCGACGGCACGCGCAGCTTTGCTAGGCGCTCAAGGCAGACGACGCTTTGCTAGGCAGCGAGGCGGCGAACGCACAAAGCCATTTGCTCTGCCCTCATTCGCTGCCTCGCACAATAGCTAACCACTGTGCATGTTGGCTGTCTCACAAACAAGCAGCCTGCTGCGTCTCTTCGCTGCCTCGCCAACTAACAAAGTGCTGCCTCGCTTCGCCTCCAGGCGAAAAAGTCATCCGCCATGCCACTGCGCCACCTGGTGCACAAGCAAAGTGCTGCATCTCTTCGCTGCCTCGCACAAAGAGCAAGCACTGTGCATGGTCGCTGTGTCACAAACAAGGAGACTGCTGAATCTCTTCGCTGCCTCGCCAACAAGCAAACCGCTGCATCTCTTCGCTGCCTCGCCAACAAGCAAAGCACTCGATCTGCTCGCCGCCTCGCCAGCATGCAAAGCGCCGCGTCTCTTGGCCGCCTCGCAAACTAAACGCTGCATCTGTTCACTGCCTCGCCAAAAAGCAGAGCGCTGCGTCTATTCGCTGAGTGGCAGAAAGCAAAGCACGGCGCCTGTTCGCTGCCTGGCCAAGAAGCAAAGCGCTCCATCTCTTCGCTGCCTCGCAAACGAAGGAAGCGCTGCGTGCCTTCGGCGCCTAGCAAAGCAGCGCGTGCCTTGGCCGCCTGGCCGCCTCAGAAAGCGCTGCGTGCCTTCTCGCCCTCGCCGCCTAGCAAAGCGCCGTGTGCCTTCCCCGCCTCCCCAATCGCTTCGTGCCTTCGCCGCCTAGCAAAGCGCCTAGCAAAGCGTCCTCAGCCTTCGCTGCCTAGCAAAGCACTGTGTGCCCTCGCCACCTGCTAGAGCGCTGCGTGCCTTCGGCGCCTGGCAAAGCGCTGAGTGCCTTCGGCGCCTGGCAAAGCACTGCGTGCCCTCGCCGAGCGCTGCGTCCCTGGGCGCCTGGCAAAGCGCTGCGTGCCTTCGCCGCCTCGCCGCCTAGCAAGGCGCCCTAGCCCGTCGAGCACGATCAAATGGCTGCGTGCCTTCGCTGCCTCGTGCCTTAGCAAAGCGCCACGTGCCTTCGGCGCCTACAAAAGCGCCGTGTCCCTTCGGCGCTCCCACGGCGTTTGCTAAGCGGCGAGGCGGCGAAGGGACGCAGCGGTGTGTGAGGCGGCGAAGGCAAGCAGCGCTTTGCTAGGCGGCGAGGCGGCGAATGCACGAAGCGGTTCGGGAGGCGGTGAAGGGACAGGGCGCTTTGTTGGGCGGCGAGGGCGAAAAGGCACGCAGCGCTTTCTTAGGCAGCGAAGGCACGCGCTGCTTTGCTAGGCGCCGAAGGAACAGGGCGCTTTGTAGGTAGCGACGGCACGCTGCGCTTTGCTATGCGGCGAGGCGGCGAAGGGACACGGCGCTTTGCTAGGCGGCGAGGGCGAGAAGGCACGCAGCGCTTTCTTAGGAGGCCAGGCGGCGAAGGCACGCGCTGCTTTGCCAGGCGCCGAAGGCACGCAGCGCTTTGCTAGGCTGCAATGCGGCGAGGCACCAAACGCAGGCACTTCTTTGCTAGGCACCCAAGGAACACGGCGCTTTGCTTGACGGCGACGGCACGCGCAGCTTTGCTAGGCGCTCAAGGCAGACGACGCTTTGCTAGGCAGCGAGGCGGCGAACGCACAAAGCCATTTGCTCTGCCCTCATTCGCTGCCTCGCACAATAGCTAACCACTGGGCATGTTGGCTGTCTCACAAACAAGCAGCCTGCTGCGTCTCTTCGCTGCCTCGCCAACTAACAAAGTGCTGCCTCGCTTCGCCTCCAGGCGAAAAAGTCATCCGCCATGCCACTGCGCCACCTGGTGCACAAGCAAAGTGCTGCATCTCTTCGCTGCCTCGCACAAAGAGCAAGCACTGTGCATGGTCGCTGTGTCACAAACAAGGAGACTGCTGCATCTCTTCGCTGCCTCGCCAACAAGCAAACCGCTGCATCTCTTCGCTGCCTCGCCAACAAGCAAAGCACTCGATCTGCTCGCCGCCTCGCCAGCATGCAAAGCGCCGCGTCTCTTGGCCGCCTCGCAAACTAAACGCTGCATCTGTTCACTGCCTCGCCAAAAAGCAGAGCGCTGCGTCTATTCGCTGAGTGGCAGAAAG
Source organism: Apteryx mantelli (assembly GCF_036417845.1). Classification (NCBI taxonomy): domain Eukaryota; kingdom Metazoa; phylum Chordata; class Aves; order Apterygiformes; family Apterygidae; genus Apteryx; species Apteryx mantelli. Next base: position 10,318,380 of record NC_090001.1, on the reverse strand, counting down.
CAAAGCACGGCGCCTGTTCGCTGCCTGGCCAAGAAGCAAAGCGCTCCATCTCTTCGCTGCCTCGCAAACGAAGGAAGCGCTGCGTGCCTTCGGCGCCTAGCAAAGCAGCGCGTGCCTTCACCGCCTGGCCGCCTCAGAAAGCGCTGCGTGCCTTCTCGCCCTCGCCGCCTAGCAAAGCGCCGTGTGCCTTCGCCGCCTCCCCAATCGCTTCGTGCCTTCGCCGCCTAGCAAAGCGCCTAGCAAAGCGTCCTCAGCCTTCGCTGCCTAGCAAAGCACTGTGTGCCCTCGCCGCCTGCTAGAGCGCTGCGTGCCTTCGGCGCCTGGCAAAGCGCTGAGTGCCTTCGCCGCCTGGCAAAGCACTGCGTGCCCTCGCCGAGCGCTGCGTCCCTGGGCGCCTGGCAAAGCGCTGCGTGCCTTCGCCGCCTCGCCGCCTAGCAAGGCACCCTAGCCCGTCGAGCACGATCAAATGGCTGCGTGCCTTCGCTGCCTCGAGCCTTAGCAAAGCGCCACGTGCCTTCGGCACCTACAAAAGCGCCGTGTGCCTTCGGCGCTCCCACGGCGTTTGCTAAGCGGCGAGGCGGCGAAGGGACGCAGCGGTGTGTGAGGCGGCGAAGGCAAGCAGCGCTTTGCTAGGTGGCGAGGCGGCGAAGGGACGAAGCGGTTCGGGAGGCGGTGAAGGGACAGGGCGCTTTGTTGGGCGGCGAGGGCGAAAAGGCACGCAGCGCTTTCTTAGGCGGCGAAGGCACGCGCTGCTTTGCTAGGCGCCGAAGGAACACGGCGCTTTGTAGGCGGCGACGGCACGCGGAGCTTTGCTAGGCGGCGAGGCGGCGAAGGGACACGGCGCTTTGCTAGGCGGCGAGGGCGAGAAGGCACGCAGCGCTTTCTTAGGAGGCCAGGCGGCGAAGGCACGCGCTGCTTTGCCAGGCGCCGAAGGCACAACGCGGTGTGTGAGGCGGCGAAGGCACGCACTGCTTTGCCAGCCGCCGAAGGCACGCAGCGCTTTGCTAGGCTGCAATGCGGCGAGGCGCCGAACGCAGGCACTTCTTTGCTAGGCGCCCAAGGAACACGGCGCTTTGCTTGACGGCGACGGCACGCGCAGCTTTGCTAGGCGCCCAAGGCAGACGACGCTTTGCTAGGCAGCGAGGCGGCGAACGCACAAAGCCATTTGCTCTGCCCTCATTCGCTGCCTCGCACAATAGCTAACCACTGTGCATGTTGGCTGTCTCACAAACAAGCAGCCTGCTGCGTCTCTTCGCTGCCTCGCCAACTAACAAAGTGCTGCCTCGCTTCGCCTCCAGGCGAAAAAGTCATCCGCCATGCCACTGCGCCACCTGGTGCACAAGCAAAGTGCTGCATCTCTTCGCTGCCTCGCACAAAGAGCAAGCACTGTGCATGGTCGCTGTGTCACAAACAAGGAGACTGCTGCATCTCTTCGCTGCCTCGCCAACAAGCAAAGCACTCGATCTGCTCGCCGCCTCGCCAGCATGCAAAGCGCCGCGTCTCTTGGCCGCCTCGCAAACTAAACGCTGCATCTGTTCACTGCCTCGCCAAAAAGCAGAGCGCTGCGTCTATTCGCTGAGTGGCAGAAAGCAAAGCACGGCGCCTGTTCGCTGCCTGGCCAAGAAGCAAAGCGCTCCATCTCTTCGCTGCCTCGCAAACGAAGGAAGCGCTGCGTGCCTTCGGCGCCTAGCAAAGCAGCGCGTGCCTTGGCCGCCTCGCCGCCTCAGAAAGCGCTGCGTGCCTTCTCGCCCTTGCCGCCTAGCAAAGCGCCGTGTGCCTTCGCCGCCTCCCAAATCGCTTCGTGCCTTCGCCGCCTAGCAAAGCGCCTAGCAAAGCGTCCTCAGCCTTCGCTGCCTAGCAAAGCTCCACGTCCGCTCGCCGCCTAGCAAAGCACTGTGTGCCCTCGCCGCCTGCTAGAGCGCTGCGTGCCTTCGGCACCTGGCAAAGCGCTGAGTGCCTTCGGCGCCTGGCAAAGCACTGCGTGCCCTCGCCGAGCGCTGCGTCCCTGGGCGCCTGGCAAAGCGCTGCGTGCCTTCGCCGCCTCGCCGCCTAGCAAGGCGCCCTAGCCCGTCGAGCACGATCAAATGGCTGCGTGCCTTCGCTGCCTCGTGCCTTAGCAAAGCGCCACGTGCCTTCGGCGCCTACAAAAGCGCCGTGTGCCTTCGGCGCTCCCACGGCGTTTGCTAAGCGGCGAGGCGGCGAAGGCGCGCAGCGGTGTGTGAGGCGGCGAAGGCAAGCAGCGCTTTGCTAGGCGGCGAGGCGGCGAAGGCACGAAGCGGTTCGGGAGGCGGTGAAGGGACAGGGCGCTTTGTTGGGCGGCGAGGGCGAAAAGGCACGCAGCGCTTTCTTAGGCGGCGAAGGCACGCGCTGCTTTGCTAGGCGCCGAAGGAACACGGCGCTTTGTAGGCGGCGACGGGACGCGGAGTTTTGCTAGGCGGCGAGGCGGCGAAGGGACACGGCGCTTTGCTAGGCGGCGAGGGCGAGAAGGCACGCAGCGCTTTCTTAGGAGGCCAGGCGGCGAAGGCACGCGCTGCTTTGCCAGGCGCCGAAGGCACAACGCGGTGTGTGAGGCGGCGAAGGCACGCACTGCTTTGCCAGCCGCCGAAGGCACGCAGCGCTTTGCTAGGCTGCAATGCGGCGAGGCGCCGAACGCAGGCACTTCTTTGCTAGGCGCCCAAGGAACACGGCGCTTTGCTTGACGGCGACGGCACGCGCAGCTTTGCTAGGTGCCCAAGGCAGACGACGCTTTGCTAGGCAGCGAGGCGGCGAACGCACAAAGCCATTTGCTCTGCCCTCATTCGCTGCCTCGCACAATAGCTAACCACTGTGCATGTTGGCTGTCTCACAAACAAGCAGCCTGCTGCGTCTCTTCGCTGCCTCGCCAACTAACAAAGTGCTGCCTCGCTTCGCCTCCAGGCGAAAAAGTCATCCGCCATGCCACTGCGCCACCTGGTGCACAAGCAAAGTGCTGCATCTCTTCGCTGCCTCGCACAAAGAGCAAGCACTGTGCATGGTCGCTGTGTCACAAACAAGGAGACTGCTGCATCTCTTCGCTGCCTCGCCAACAAGCAAAGCACTCGATCTGCTCGCCGCCTCGCCAGCATGCAAAGCGCCGCGTCTCTTGGCCGCCTCGCAAACTAAACGCTGCATCTGTTCACTGCCTCGCCAAAAAGCAGAGCGCTGCGTCTATTCGCTGAGTGGCAGAAAGCAAAGCACGGCGCCTGTTCGCTGCCTGGCCAAGAAGCAAAGCGCTCCATCTCTTCGCTGCCTCGCAAACGAAGGAAGCGCTGCGTGCCTTCGGCGCCTAGCAAAGCAGCGCGTGCCTTGGCCGCCTGGCCGCCTCAGAAAGCACTGCGTGCCTTCTCGCCCTCGCCGCCTAGCAAAGCGCCGTGGGCCTTGGCCGCCTCCCAAATCGCTTCGTGCCTTCGCCGCCTAGCAAAGCGCCTAGCAAAGCGTCCTCAGCCTTCGCTGCCTAGCAAAGCACTGTGTGCCCTCGCCACCTGCTAGAGCGCTGCGTGCCTTCGGCGCCTGGCAAAGCGCTGAGTGCCTTCGGCGCCTGGCAAAGCACTGCGTGCCCTCGCCGAGCGCTGCGTCCCTGGGCGCCTGGCAAAGCGCTGCGTGCCTTCGGCGCCTCGCCGCCTAGCAAGGCGCCCTAGCCCGTCGAGCACGATCAAATGGCTGCGTGCCTTCGCTGCCTCGAGCCTTAGCAAAGCGCCACGTGCCTTCGGCGCCTACAAAAGCGCCGTGTGCCTTCGGCGCTCCCACGGCGTTTGCTAAGCGGCGAGGCGGCGAAGGGACGCAGCGGTGTGTGAGGCGGCGAAGGCAAGCAGCGCTTTGCTAGGTGGCGAGGCGGCGAAGGGACGAAGCGGTTCGGGAGGCGGTGAAGGGACAGGGCGCTTTGTTGGGCGGCGAGGGCGAAAAGGCACGCAGCGCTTTCTTAGGCGGCGAAGGCACGCGCTGCTTTGCTAGGCGCCGAAGGAACACGGCGCTTTGTAGGCGGCGACGGCACGCGGAGCTTTGCTAGGCGGCGAGGCGGCGAAGGGACACGGCGCTTTGCTAGGCGGCGAGGGCGAGAAGGCACGCAGCGCTTTCTTAGGAGGCCAGGCGGCGAAGGCACGCGCTGCTTTGCCAGGCGCCGAAGGCACAACGCGGTGTGTGAGGCGGCGAAGGCACGCACTGCTTTGCCAGCCGCCGAAGGCACACAGCGCTTTGCTAGGCTGCAATGCGGCGAGGCGCCGAACGCAGGCACTTCTTTGCTAGGCGCCCAAGGAACACGGCGCTTTGCTTGACGGCGACGGCACGCGCAGCTTTGCTAGGCGCCCAAGGCAGACGACGCTTTGCTAGGCAGCGAGGCGGCGAACGCACAAAGCCATTTGCTCTGCCCTCATTCGCTGCCTCGCACAATAGCTAACCACTGTGCATGTTGGCTGTCTCACAAACAAGCAGCCTGCTGCGTCTCTTCGCTGCCTCGCCAACTAACAAAGTGCTGCCTCGCTTCGCCTCCAGGCGAAAAAGTCATCCGCCATGCCACTGCGCCACCTGGTGCACAAGCAAAGTGCTGCATCTCTTCGCTGCCTCGCACAAAGAGCAAGCACTGTGCATGGTCGCTGTGTCACAAACAAGGAGACTGCTGCATCTCTTCGCTGCCTCGCCAACAAGCAAACCGCTGCATCTCTTCGCTGCCTCGCCAACAAGCAAAGCACTCGATCTGCTCGCCGCCTCGCCAGCATGCAAAGCGCCGCGTCTCTTGGCCGCCTCGCAAACTAAACGCTGCATCTGTTCACTGCCTCGCCAAAAAGCAGAGCGCTGCGTCTATTCGCTGAGTGGCAGAAAGCAAAGCACGGCGCCTGTTCGCTGCCTGGCCAAGAAGCAAAGCGCTCCATCTCTTCGCTGCCTCGCAAACGAAGGAAGCGCTGCGTGCCTTCGGCGCCTAGCAAAGCAGCGCGTGCCTTGGCCGCCTGGCCGCCTCAGAAAGCGCTGCGTGCCTTCTCGCCCTCGCCGCCTAGCAAAGCGCCGTGTGCCTTCGCCGCCTCCCCAATCGCTTCGTGCCTTCGCCGCCTAGCAAAGCGCCTAGCAAAGCGTCCTCAGCCTTCGCTGCCTAGCAAAGCACTGTGTGCCCTCGCCACCTGCTAGAGCGCTGCGTGCCTTCGGCGCCTGGCAAAGCGCTGAGTGCCTTCGGCGCCTGGCAAAGCACTGCGTGCCCTCGCCGAGCGCTGCGTCCCTGGGCGCCTGGCAAAGCGCTGCGTGCCTTCGGCGCCTCGCCGCCTAGCAAGGCGCCCTAGCCCGTCGAGCACGATCAAATGGCTGCGTGCCTTCGCTGCCTCGAGCCTTAGCAAAGCGCCACGTGCCTTCGGCGCCTACAAAAGCGCCGTGTGCCTTCGGCGCTCCCACGGCGTTTGCTAAGCGGCGAGGCGGCGAAGGGACGCAGCGGTGTGTGAGGCGGCGAAGGCAAGCAGCGCTTTGCTAGGTGGCGAGGCGGCGAAGGCACGAAGCGGTTCGGGAGGCGGTGAAGGGACAGGGCGCTTTGTTGGGCGGCGAGGGCGAAAAGGCACGCAGCGCTTTCTTAGGCGGCGAAGGCACGCGCTGCTTTGCTAGGCGCCGAAGGAACACGGCGCTTTGTAGGCGGCGACGGCACGCGGAGCTTTGCTAGGCAGCGAGGCGGCGAAGGGACACGGCGCTTTGCTAGGCGGCGAGGGCGAGAAGGCACGCAGCGCTTTCTTAGGAGGCCAGGCGGCGAAGGCACGCGCTGCTTTGCCAGGCGCCGAAGGCACAACGCGGTGTGTGAGGCGGCGAAGGCACGCACTGCTTTGCCAGCCGCCGAAGGCACGCAGCGCTTTGCTAGGCTGCAATGCGGCGAGGCGCCGAACGCAGGCACTTCTTTGCTAGGCGCCCAAGGAACACGGCGCTTTGCTTGACGGCGACGGCACGCGCAGCTTTGCTAGGCGCCCAAGGCAGACGACGCTTTGCTAGGCAGCGAGGCGGCGAACACACAAAGCGATTTGCTCTGCCCTCATTCGCTGCCTCGCACAATAGCTAACCACTGTGCATGTTGGCTGTCTCACAAACAAGCAGCCTGCTGCGTCTCTTCGCTGCCTCGCCAACTAACAAAGTGCTGCCTCGCTTCGCCTCCAGGCGAAAAAGTCATCCGCCATGCCACTGCGCCACCTGGTGCACAAGCAAAGTGCTGCATCTCTTCGCTGCCTCGCACAAAGAGCAAGCACTGTGCATGGTCGCTGTGTCACAAACAAGGAGACTGCTGCATCTCTTCGCTGCCTCGCCAACAAGCAAAGCACTCGATCTGCTCGCCGCCTCGCCAGCATGCAAAGCGCCGCGTCTCTTGGCCGCCTCGCAAACTAAACGCTGCATCTGTTCACTGCCTCGCCAAAAAGCAGAGCGCTGCGTCTATTCGCTGAGTGGCAGAAAGCAAAGCACGGCGCCTGTTCGCTGCCTGGCCAAGAAGCAAAGCGCTCCATCTCTTCGCTGCCTCGCAAACGAAGGAAGCGCTGCGTGCCTTCGGCGCCTAGCAAAGCAGCGCGTGCCTTGGCCGCCTGGCCGCCTCAGAAAGCGCTGCGTGCCTTCTCGCCCTCGCCGCCTAGCAAAGCGCCGTGTGCCTTCGCCGCCTCCCCAATCGCTTCGTGCCTTCGCCGCCTAGCAAAGCGCCTAGCAAAGCGTCCTCAGCCTTCGCTGCCTAGCAAAGCACTGTGTGCCCTCGCCACCTGCTAGAGCGCTGCGTGCCTTCGGCGCCTGGCAAAGCGCTGAGTGCCTTCGGCGCCTGGCAAAGCACTGCGTGCCCTCGCCGAGCGCTGCGTCCCTGGGCGCCTGGCAAAGCGCTGCGTGCCTTCGGCGCCTCGCCGCCTAGCAAGGCGCCCTAGCCCGTCGAGCACGATCAAATGGCTGCGTGCCTTCGCTGCCTCGAGCCTTAGCAAAGCGCCACGTGCCTTCGGCGCCTACAAAAGCGCCGTGTGCCTTCGGCGCTCCCACGGCGTTTGCTAAGCGGCGAGACGGCGAAGGCACGCAGCGGTGTGTGAGGCGGCGAAGGCAAGCAGCGCTTTGCTAGGCAGCGAGGCGGCGAAGGCACGAAGCGGTTTGGGAGGCGGTGAAGGGACAGGGCGCTTTGTTGGGCGGCGAGGGCGAAAAGGCACGCAGCGCTTTCTTAGGCGGCGAAGGCACGCGCTGCTTTGCTAGGCGCCGAAGGAACACGGCGCTTTGTAGGCGGCGACGGGATGCGGAGCTTTGCTAGGCGGCGAGGCGGCGAAGGGACACGGCGCTTTGCTAGGCGGCGAGGGCGAGAAGGCACGCAGCGCCTTCTTAGGAGGCCAGGCGCCGAAGGCACAACGCGGTGTGTGAGGCGGCGAAGGCACGCACTGCTTTGCCAGCCGCCGAAGGCACGCAGCGCTTTGCTAGGCTGCAATGCGGCGAGGCGCCGAACGCAGGCACTTCTTTGCTAGGCGCCCAAGGAACACGGCGCTTTGCTTGACGGCGACGGCACGCGCAGCTTTGCTAGGCGCCCAAGGCAGACGACGCTTTGCTAGGCAGCGAGGCGGCGAACGCACAAAGCGATTTGCTCTGCCCTCCTTCGCTGCCTCGCACAATAGCTAACCACTGGGCATGTTGGCTGTCTCACAAACAAGCAGCCTGCTGCGTCTCTTCGCTGCCTCGCCAACTAACAAAGTGCTGCCTCGCTTCGCCTCCAGGCGAAAAAGTCATCCGCCATGCCACTGCGCCACCTGGTGCACAAGCAAAGTGCTGCATCTCTTCGCTGCCTCGCACAAAGAGCAAGCACTGTGCATGGTCGCTGTGTCACAAACAAGGAGACTGCTGAATCTCTTCGCTGCCTCGCCAACAAGCAAACCGCTGCATCTCTTCGCTGCCTCGCCAACAAGCAAAGCACTCGATCTGCTCGCCGCCTCGCCAGCATGCAAAGCGCCGCGTCTCTTGGCTGCCTCACAAACTAAACGCTGCATCTGTTCACTGCCTCGCCAAAAAGCAGAGCGCTGCGTCTATTCGCTGAGTGGCAGAAAGCAAAGCACGGCGCCTGTTCGCTGCCTGGCCAAGAAGCAAAGCGCTCCATCTCTTCGCTGCCTCGCAAACGAAGGAAGCGCTGCGTGCCTTCGGCGCCTAGCAAAGCAGCGCGTGCCTTGGCCGCCTGGCCGCCTCAGAAAGCGCTGCGTGCCTTCTCGCCCTTGCCGCCTAGCAAAGCACCGTGTGCCTTCGCCACCTCCCAAATCGCTTCGTGCCTTCGCCGCCTAGCAAAGCGCCTAGCAAAGCGTCCTCAGCCTTCGCTGCCTAGCAAAGCTCCACGTCCGCTCGCTGCCTAGCAAAGCACTGTGTGCCCTCGCCGCCCGCTAGAGCGCTGCGTGCCTTCGGCGCCTGGCAAAGCGCTGAGTGCCTTCGGCGCCTGGCAAAGCACTGCGTGCCCTCGCCGAGCGCTGCGTCCCTGGGCGCCTGGCAAAGCGCTGCGTGCCTTCGGCGCCTCGCCGCCTAGCAAGGCGCCCTAGCCCGTCGAGCACGATCAAATGGCTGCGTGCCTTCGCTGCCTCGTGCCTTAGCAAAGCGCCACGTGCCTTCGGCGCCTACAAAAGCGCCGTGTGCCTTCGGCGCTCCCACGGCGTTTGCTAAGCGGCGAGGCGGCGAAGGGACGCAGCGGTGTGTGAGGCGGCGAAGGCAAGCAGCGCTTTGCTAGGCGGCGAGGCGGCGAATGCACGAAGCGGTTCGGGAGGCGGTGAAGGGACAGGGCGCTTTGTTGGGCGGCGAGGGCGAAAAGGCACGCAGCGCTTTCTTAGGCGGCGAAGGCACGCGCTGCTTTGCTAGGCGCCGAAGGAACAGGGCGCTTTGTAGGCGGCGACGGCACGCGCAGCTTTGCTAGGTGGCGAGGGCGAGAAGGCACGCAGCGCTTTCTTAGGAGGCCAGGCGGCGAAGGCACGCGCTGCTTTGCCAGGCGCCGAAGGCACAACGCGGTGTGTGAGGCGGCGAAGGCACGCACTGCTTTGCCAGCCGCCGAAGGCACGCAGCGCTTTGCTAGGCTGCAATGCGGCGAGGCGCCGAACGCAGGCACTTCTTTGCTAGGCGCCCAAGGAACACGGCGCTTTGCTTGACGGCGACGGCACGCGCAGCTTTGCTAGGCGCCCAAGGCAGACGACGCTTTGCTAGGCAGCGAGGCGGCGAACGCACAAAGCGATTTGCTCTGCCCTCCTTCGCTGCCTCGCACAATAGCTAACCACTGGGCATGTTGGCTGTCTCACAAACAAGCAGCCTGCTGCGTCTCTTCGCTGCCTCGCCAACTAACAAAGTGCTGCCTCGCTTCGCCTCCAGGCGAAAAAGTCATCCGCCATGCCACTGCGCCACCTGGTGCACAAGCAAAGTGCTGCATCTCTTCGCTGCCTCGCACAAAGAGCAAGCACTGGGCATGGTCGCTGTGTCACAAACAAGGAGACTGCTGAATCTCTTCGCTGCCTCGCCAACAAGCAAACCGCTGCATCTCTTCGCTGCCTCGCCAACAAGCAAAGCACTCGATCTGCTCGCCGCCTCGCCAGCATGCAAAGCGCCGCGTCTCTTGGCTGCCTCACAAACTAAACGCTGCATCTGTTCACTGCCTCGCCAAAAAGCAGAGCGCTGCGTCTATTCGCTGAGTGGCAGAAAGCAAAGCACGGCGCCTGTTCGCTGCCTGGCCAAGAAGCAAAGCGCTCCATCTCTTCGCTGCCTCGCAAACGAAGGAAGCGCTGCGTGCCTTCGGCGCCTAGCAAAGCAGCGCGTGCCTTGGCCGCCTGGCCGCCTCAGAAAGCGCTGCGTGCCTTCTCGCCCTCGCCGCCTAGCAAAGCGCCGTGTGCCTTCGCCGCCTCCCAAATCGCTTCGTGCCTTCGCCGCCTAGCAAAGCGCCTAGCAAAGCGTCCTCAGCCTTCGCTGCCTAGCAAAGCTCCACGTCCGCTCGCCGCCTAGCAAAGCACTGTGTGCCCTCGCCGCCTGCTAGAGCGCTGCGTGCCTTCGGCGCCTGGCAAAGCGCTGAGTGCCTTCGGCGCCTGGCAAAGCACTGCGTGCCCTCGCCGAGCGCTGCGTCCCTGGGCGCCTGGCAAAGCGCTGCGTGCCTTCGCCGCCTCGCCGCCTAGCAAGGCGCCCTAGCCCGTCGAGCACGATCAAATGGCTGCGTGCCTTCGCTGCCTCGTGCCTTAGCAAAGCGCCGTGTCCCTTCGGCGCTCCCACGGCGTTTGCTAAGCGGCGAGGCGGCGAAGGGACGCAGCGGTGTGTGAGGCGGCGAAGGCAAGCAGCGCTTTGCTAGGCGGCGAGGCGGCGAATGCACGAAGCGGTTCGGGAGGCGGTGAAGGGACAGGGCGCTTTGTTGGGCGGCGAGGGCGAAAAGGCACGCAGCGCTTTCTTAGGCGGCGAAGGCACGCGCTGCTTTGCTAGGCGCCGAAGGAACACGGCGCTTTGTTGGCGGCGACGGCACGCGCAGCTTTGCTAGGCGGCGAGGCGGCGAAGGCACACGGCGCTTTGCTAGGCGGCGAGGGCGAGAAGGCACGCAGCGCCTTCTTAGGAGGCCAGGCGGCGAAGGCACGCGCTGCTTTGCCAGGCGCCGAAGGCACAACGCGGTGTGTGAGGCGGCGAAGGCACGCACTGCTTTGCCAGCCGCCGAAGGCACGCAGCGCTTTGCTAGGCTGCAATGCGGCGAGGCGCCGAACGCAGGCACTTCTTTGCTAGGCGCCCAAGGAACACGGCGCTTTGCTTGACGGCGACGGCACGCGCAGCTTTGCTAGGCGCCCAAGGCAGACGACGCTTTGCTAGGCAGCGAGGCGGCGAACGCACAAAGCCATTTGCTCTGCCCTCATTCGCTGCCTCGCACAATAGCTAACCACTGTGCATGTTGGCTGTCTCACAAACAAGCAGCCTGCTGCGTCTCTTCGCTGCCTCGCCAACTAACAAAGTGCTGCCTCGCTTCGCCTCCAGGCGAAAAAGTCATCCGCCATGCCACTGCGCCACCTGGTGCACAAGCAAAGTGCTGCATCTCTTCGCTGCCTCGCACAAAGAGCAAGCACTGTGCATGGTCGCTGTGTCACAAACAAGGAGACTGCTGCATCTCTTCGCTGCCTCGCCAACAAGCAAAGCACTCGATCTGCTCGCCGCCTCGCCAGCATGCAAAGCGCCGCGTCTCTTGGCCGCCTCGCAAACTAAACGCTGCATCTGTTCACTGCCTCGCCAAAAAGCAGAGCGCTGCGTCTATTCGCTGAGTGGCAGAAAGCAAAGCACGGCGCCTGTTCGCTGCCTGGCCAAGAAGCAAAGCGCTCCATCTCTTCGCTGCCTCGCAAACGAAGGAAGCGCTGCGTGCCTTGGGCGCCTAGCAAAGCAGCGCGTGCCTTGGCCGCCTCGCCGCCTCAGAAAGCGCTGCGTGCCTTCTCGCCCTCGCCACCTAGCAAAGCGCCGTGTGCCTTCGCCGCCTCCCCAATCGCTTCGTGCCTTCGCCGCCTAGCAAAGCGCCTAGCAAAGCGTCCTCAGCCTTCGCTGCCTAGCAAAGCACTGTGTGCCCTCGCCGCCTGCTAGAGCGCTGCGTGCCTTCGGCGCCTGGCAAAGCGCTGAGTGCCTTCGGCGCCTGGCAAAGCACTGCGTGCCCTCGCCGAGCGCTGCGTCCCTGGGCGCCTGGCAAAGCGCTGCGTGCCTTCGCCGCCTCGCCGCCTAGCAAGGCGCCCTAGCCCGTCGAGCACCATCAAATGGCTGCGTGCCTTCGCTGCCTCGTGCCTTAGCAAAGCGCCACGTGCCTTCGGCGCCTACAAAAGCGCCGTGTCCCTTCGGCGCTCCCACGGCGTTTGCTAAGCGGCGAGGCGGCGAAGGGACGCAGCGGTGTGTGAGGCGGCGAAGGCAAGCAGCGCTTTGCTAGGCGGCGAGGCGGCGAAGGGACGAAGCGGTTCGGGAGGCGGTGAAGGGACAGGGCGCTTTGTTGGGCGGCGAGGGCGAAAAGGCACGCAGCGCTTTCTTAGGCGGCGAAGGCACGCGCTGCTTTGCTAGGCGCCGAAGGAACACGGCGCTTTGTAGGCGGCGAAGGGACACGGCGCTTTGCTAGGCGGCGAGGGCGAGAAGGCACGCAGCGCTTTCTTAGGAGGCCAGGCGGCGAAGGCACGCGCTGCTTTGCCAGGCGCCGAAGGCACAACGCGGTGTGTGAGGCGGCGAAGGCACGCACTGCTTTGCCAGCCGCCGAAGGCACGCAGCGCTTTGCTAGGCTGCAATGCGGCGAGGCGCCGAACGCAGGCACTTCTTTGCTAGGCGCCCAAGGAACACGGCGCTTTGCTTGACGGCGACGGCACGCGCAGCTTTGCTAGGCGCCCAAGGCAGACGACGCTTTGCTAGGCAGCGAGGCGGCGAACGCACAAAGCCATTTGCTCTGCCCTCATTCGCTGCCTCGCACAATAGCTAACCACTGGGCATGTTGGCTGTCTCACAAACAAGCAGCCTGCTGCGTCTCTTCGCTGCCTCGCCAACTAACAAAGTGCTGCCTCGCTTCGCCTCCAGGCGAAAAAGTCATCCGCCATGCCACTGCGCCACCTGGTGCACAAGCAAAGTGCTGCATCTCTTCGCTGCCTCGCACAAAGAGCAAGCACTGTGCATGGTCGCTGTGTCACAAACAAGGAGACTGCTGCATCTCTTCGCTGCCTCGCCAACAAGCAAACCGCTGCATCTCTTCGCTGCCTCACCAACAAGCAAGCCACTCGATCCGGTCGCCGCCTCGCCAGCATGCAAAGCGCTGCGTCTCTTCGCTGCCTGCCCAACAAGCAAACCGCTGCGTCTCTTCACTGCATCGCCAAAAGCAAAGCGTCACGTCTCTTCGCCGCCTCGCAAACTAAACGCTGCATGTGTTCAGTGCCTCGCAAAAAAGCAGAGCGCTGCGTGTATTCGCTGAGTGGCAGAAAGCAAAGCACGGCGCCTGTTCGCTGCCTGGCCAAGAAGCAAAGCGCTCCATCTCTTCGCTGCCTCGCAAACGAAGGAAGCGCTGCGTGCCTTCGGCGCCTAGCAAAGCAGCGCGTGCCTTCGCCGCCTCGCCGCCTAAGAAAGCGCTGCGTGCCTTTTCGCCCTCGCCGCCTAGCAAAGTGCCGTGTGCCTTCGCCGCCTCCCAAATTGCTCCATCCCTTCGGCGCCTAGCAAAGCACCTAGCAAAGCGTCCTCACCCTTGGCTGCCTAGCAAAGCTCCACGTCCGCTCGCCGCCTAGCAAAGCACTGTGTGCCCTCGCCGCCTCCTACAGTGCTGCGTGCCTTCGCCGCCTCGCTGCCTGGCAAAGCACTGCGTGCCCTCGCCGCCTCGCACAGCGCTGCGTCCTTGGGTGCCTGGCAAAGCGCTGCGTGCCTTCGCCGCCTCGCCGCCTAGCAAGGCACCCTAGCCCGTCAACCACGATCAAATCGCTGCGTGCCTTCGCTGCCTCGCTGCTTAGCAAAGCGCCACGTGCCTTGGGCGCCTACAAAAGCGCCGTGTCCCTTCGGCGCTACTACGGCGTTTGCTAAGCGGCAAGGCGGCGAAGGCACGCAGCGCTTTGCTCGGCTACGATGCGGCGAGGCACCGAGGCGCCGAAGGATGCAGGCGTTTGCCAGGCGGCTGCGGGGGGGTAGGGATGCAGCGCTTTGCTAGGCGGCGAGGCAGCGAAGGGACGAAGTGATTTGGGAGGCGGCGAAGGAACACGGCGCTTTGCTTTTTGGCGACGGCACGCGGAGCTTTGCTAGGCGCCGAAGGGAGACGGCGCTTTGCTAGGCGGCGAGGCGGCGGAGGGACGCGGCGCTTTGTTTGGCGGCGAGGGCGAAAAGGCACGCAGCGCTGTGTGAGGCGGCGAAGGCACGCGCTGCTTTGCCAGGCGCCGAAGGCACACAGCGTTGTGTGAGGCGGCGAAGGCACGCAGTGCTTTGCCAGGCGGCGAAGTCACGCAGCGCTGTGTGAGGCGGCGAAGGCACGCAGTGCTTTGCCAGGCGGCGAAGGCACGCAGCGCTTTGCTAGGCTGTCATGCGGCGAGGCGCCGAACGCAGGCACTTCTTTGCTAGGCGCCCAAGGAACACGGCGCTTTGCTTGACGGCGACGGCACGCGGAGCTTTGCTAGGCGCCGAAGGGAGACAGCGCTTTGCTAGGCAGCGAGGCGGCGAACGCACAAAGCGATTTGCTAGGCAGTGATTCGCTGCCGCGGAGAAGAACGAAGCACTGGGCATGTTGGCTGTCGCGCAAACAAGCAGACTGCTGCATCTCTTCGCTGCCTGGCCAACTAGCAAAGTGCTGCCTCGCTTCGCCTCCACGCCAAAAAGCAGTCCGCGATGCCACTGCGCCACCTGGTGCACAAGCAAAGTGCTGCATCTCTTCGCTGCCTCGCAGAAGGAGCAACCACTGGGCATGTTGGCTGTCTCACAAACAAGCAGACTGCTGCATCTCTTCGCTGCCTCGCCAACAAGCAAACCGCTGCATCTCTTTGCTGCCTCACCAACAAGCAAACCACTCGATCCGGTCGCTGCCTCGCCAGCATGCAAAGCGCTGCGTCTCTTCGCTGCCTCACCAACAAGCAAACCGCTGCGTCTCTTCACTGCATCGCCAAAAGCAAAGCGTCGCGTCTCTTCGCTGCCTCGCAAACTAAACGCTGCAATGTGTTCAGTGCCTCGCAAAAAAGCAGAGCGCTGCGTGTATTCGCTGAGTGGCAGAAAGCAAAGCACGGCGCCTCTTCGCTGCCTGGCCAACGAGCAAACCGCTCCATCTCTTGGCTGCCTCACAAACGAAGGAAGCGCTGCGTGCCTTGGGCGCCGAGCAAAGCAGCGCGTCCCTTCGCCGCCTCGCCGCCTAAGAAAGCGCTGCGTGCCTTTTCGCCCTCGCCGCCTAGCAAAGCGCCGTGTGCCTTCGCCGCCTCCCAAATCGCTTCGTGCCTTCGCCGCCTAGCAAAGCGCCTAGCAAAGCGTCCTCACCCTTGGCTGCCTAGCAAAGCTCCACGTCCGCTCGCCGCCTAGCAAAGCACTGTGTGCCCTCGCCGCCTCCTACAGCGCTGCGTGCCTTCGCCGCCTCGCCGCCTAGCAAGGCGCCCTAGCCCGTCGACCACCATCAAATCGCTCCGTGCCTTCGCTGCCTCTCTGCTTAGCAAAGCGCCACGTGCCTTGGGCGCCTACAAAAGCGCCGTGTCCCTTCGGCGCTACTACGGTGTTTGCTAAGTGGCGAGGCGACGAAGGTACGCAGCGCTGTGTGAGGCGACAAAGGCACACAGCGCTTTGCTAGCCTATGATGCGGTGAGGTGCCAAGGCACCAAAGGACGCAAGTGTTTGCCAGGTGGTGGGCGGGGCGGGGAGGGAACGCAACGTTTTGCTAGGCTATGATGTGGCGAGGTGCCAAGGCACCGAAGGACACAGGCGTTTGCCAGGTGGCAGGGGGGGAGGGACGCAGCGTTTTGCTAGGTGGTGAGGCGGCAAGATGCCGAGCGGATTCTGCGCTTTGCTAGGCGGTGAGGCGGTGAAGGGATGAAGCGGATTTGGGAGGCTGAGAAGGGACACGGCGCTTTCCGAGGCAGTGAAGGGACGCGGTGCTTTGTTTGGCGGCGAGGGCGAAAAGGGACGCAGCTCTTTCTTTGGCGGCAAGGCGGCGAAGGCACGCAGTGCTTTGCCAGCTGGTGAGGCAGTGGAGAGATGCAGTACTTTGCCAGGTCGCAAAGGGTCGCATCGGTTCCTTAGTTTGCGAGGCAGCGAACAGATATAGTGGTTTGCTTGTTTGCGAGGTATAGAAGAGCGGCCATAGTTTGCTTTTTTGAGAGGTGGCGAATAGACGCAGGGATCTGCTTTTTTGCAAGGCAGTGAAGAGACGCAGCGGTCTGCTTGTTTGCCAGGCAGCAGACAGATGTATGGGTTAGTTAGTTTGCGAGGCAGGGAAGAGACGTAGCAGTTAGTTAGTTTGTGATGCGGTGAATAGATGCAGCGGTCTGCATGTTTGACAGGCAGCGAAGAGATGCAGCAGTTAGTAAGTTTGCAAGGCAGCGAACAGATGCATTGGTTTGCTTGTTTGCGAGGCAGCGAACAGATATCGCCGTTTGCTTGTTCGCCAGGCAGGGAACAGGCGCCGTGCTTTGCTTTCTGCCAGTCAGCGAATACACGCAGCGGTCTGCTTTTTTGCGAGGCAGTGAATAGACGCAGCATTTAGTTTGCGAGGCGCCGAAGAGACACAGCGGTCTGCTTTTTCACCAGGCAGCGGACAGATGTATGGGTTAGTTAGTTTGCCAGGCAGGGAAGGGACGCAGTGGTTAGTTTAGTTTGCGATGTGGCAAATAAACACAGTGGTCTGCATGTTGCCAGATAGCGAAGAGACGCAGCATTTAGTCAGCTTGCGAGGCAGCGAACAGACGCGATAGTTTGCTTGTTCGCGATGCAGTGAACAGGCACAGCGGTTTGCTTGTTTGCAAGGCAGCGAGCAGATGCAGCGGTTTGCTTGTTGGCGAGACAGCAAACAGATTCATCCGTCTGCTTGTTTGTGAGACAGCAAACATCCACAGTGGTTACTCATTCTGCGAGGCAGCGAACAGATGCAGCACTTTGCTTGTGCACCAGGTGGCGCAGTGGCATCGCGGATTGCTTTTTCAGGTGGAAGTGAAGCGAGGCAGCACTTTGCTAGCTGGCGAGGCAGTGAACACATGCAGCGGTGTGCTTGTTCGCCAGGCGGCGAAGAGCCGCTGCAGTCTGCTTGTTGGCGAAGCAGTGAACAGATTCTGCCGACTGCTTGTTCGCAACGCCTCCAATAGACGCAGCGGACTGCTTGTTCGCGAGGCGGGAAGAGATGCAGCAGTTAGTTATTTTGCCCGGCATCAAACAGACGCAGCGGTTAGTTAGTGCACGAGGTGGCCAACAGACACAACGCTGTGCTTGTTTGCCAGGTGGCGAAGAGACGCAGTGGTTGATTAGTTCATGAGGTGGTGTAGCGGCGCAGCGGTTTGCTTTAGCACGCGGAAGCGAAGAGACACAACAGTCTGCTTGTTGGCAAGGAGAGGAAGAGACGCAGCGGTTCCTTAGTTTGCGAGGCAGCCAACAAATGTAGTCGTAAGTTAGTGTGCGAGGCACCGAACAGACGCTGAGGTCAGTTAGTTCACGAGGCAGTGAAGAGATATAGTGGTTTGCTTGTTTGCGAGGTAGGGAAGAGCCGCCGTGATTTGCTTTTATGTTAGTCGGCGAATACATGCAGCGGTCTGCTTTTTTGCGAGGCAGTGAACAGACGCAGCATTTAGTTTGCAAGGCACTGAAGAAATGCAGTGGTGTGCTTGTTTGCGAGGCATCGAAGAAAAGCAGCAGGTAGTTAGTTGGCCATGTGGCGAAGAGACACGCCGGTTTGCTTGTTCGCGATTCAGTGATCAGGCTCAGCAGTTTGCTTGTTCGCGAGGCAGTGAACAGACGCAGTGGTTTGTATGCTCACGAGGAGGCGAAATGATATAGCGGTTTGCTTTATCACGCGTAATCGAAGAGACACAGCGATTTGCTTGTCTGCGAGGAGGGGAAGAGACGCAGTGGTTAGTTAGCTTGTGAGGCAGTGAAGAGACGCAGCACTTTGCTTGTCCACCAGGGTGCGTAGCGGCATCGCAGTTTGCTTTTTCGCGTGGAAGCGAAGCGAGGCAGCACTTTGCTAGTTGCGAAGGCAGCGAACAGACGCAGCAGTCTGCTTGTTTGTGAAACAGTGAACATGCACAGTGGTTAGTTCTTCTGCGAGGTGGCGAATCACCACATAGCAAATTGCTTTGTCCCTTCGCCGCCTCGCTGCCTAGCAAAGTGTCGTCTCCCTTCCTTGCCTAGCAAAACTCTGCATCCTGTCACCGCCAAGCAAAGCACTGCATACCTTCGTCGCCTAGCAAAGAACTGCATGCATTTGCCACCTCCCCACCAAGCAAAGCGCCTTGTTCCTTCGCTGCCTAGCAAAGCAAAGCGTCCCCTCGCCGGATAGCAAAGCGCCGTGTCCCTTCGCTGCCTCGCCACCGACCAAATCGCCACGTCCCTTCACCGCCAACCAAATCGCTGCGTGCTTTTGTCGCCTCCTGCTTAGCAAAGCACCGTGTCCTTTCGCCTCCTCGCCACCAACAAAACACCGTCTCCCTTTGCCTCCTCGCCGCCTAGCAAAGCGCCATCTCCCTTCACTGCCTCGACGCTTAGCAGAGTGATGAGTCCCTTCGCTGCATCGGTGCCTCGTCACCTAGCACAACAATGCATCCCTTTTCCCCCTAGCTGCCCAGCAAGGCTCTGCGTCTCTTCGCTGCCTGGCCTCCTACCAAAGCGTCGTGTCCCTTCGATGCCTGGCAAAGCACTGTGTGCCTTGCCTGCCTCAGACACCACTGCATCCCTTCGCCACCTCGCTGCCTAGCAAAGCGCCGTGTCCCTTCACCGCCTCGCCAACTAGCACACCACTGTGACCCTTCGCCGCCTAGCAAAGCACTGCATGCCTTCGTCACCTCACTGCCTAAGAAAGGGCTGCATGCCTTGCCCCGCTTGCCGCCTGGCACACCACTGCGTCCCTTTTCCCCCTCGCCACCTCTCAAATCGCTTTGTCCCCTCGCGCCTCGCCGCCTAGCAAAGCACTGTGTCCCTCCCCCCCTCGCCGCCTGGCAAATGGCTGCGTCCTTTGGTGCAAGCCTACACCAGGTGTCCTCACAACTTAGCACTAGGACTGTGATGCTGCTGCAAGGGAGGACAGTGGTTGTGACATGTGTCGTTCAGTTGTGATGTGGGTATGAGGTGGGTGATTTGAACTTGACGTGGGTGTGACATGGGTGTGACGTGGGTGGTTCGAAGGTGATGTGGGTGTGCCACCCTGCTGCAGAAGCTCCCCCACCCACCAGGGCTCAGAGGCAAGAACACTGGGAAGGCGGAGCTTGCCTCCGCGTGCCTAGGGCAGTCCCTCCACCAGTGCCCGGCTCCCTTGCCTCCCCTCCCCAAGCCCACACCTGGTGTCCTCACACCTTAGCACTAGGACTGTGATGCTGCTGCCAGGGAGGACAGTGTTTTTGCTGTGGGTGTTTAGAAGGTGACGTGGGTGAGACATGGGTGATTTGAACGTGACGTGGGTGTGACGTGGCTGATTCAAAGGTAACGTGTGTGTGACGTGGTAAACTCTAAAGTGACAAGGGTGTGACGCTGGTGTGAAGTGAGTGGTTCGAAGGTAAGGTTGGTGTGCTACCCTGCTGCAGAAGCTCCCCCACCCACCAGGGCTCAGAGGCAAGAACACTGGGAAGGCGGAGCTTGCCTCCGCGTGCCTAGGGCAGTCCCTCCACCAGTGCCCGGCTCCCTTGCCTCCCCTCCCCAAGCCCACACCTGGTGTCCTCACACCTTAGCACTAGGACTGTGATGCTGCTGCCAGGGAGGACAGTGTTTTTGCTGTGGGTGTTTAGAAGGTGACGTGGGTGAGACATGGGTGATTTGAACGTGACGTGGGTGTGACGTGGCTGATTCAAAGGTAACGTGTGTGTGACGTGGTAAACTCTAAAGTGACAAGGGTGTGACGCTGGTGTGAAGTGAGTGGTTCGAAGGTAAGGTTGGTGTGCTACCCTGCTGCAGAAGCTCCCCCACCCACCAGGGCTCAGAGGCAAGAACACTGGGAAGGCAGAGCTTGCCTCCGCGTGCCTAGGGCAGTCCCTCCCCAAGTGCCCGGGTCCCTTGCCGCCTCCCAAATGGCTTTGTCCCTTTGCCGCCTCTCAAAGTGCTGCCTTCCTTCACCGCCTCACTGCCTAGCAAAGTGTCTTCTCCCTCCCCCCCTTAGGCAAGCTCCGCATCCTGTCACCGCCAAGCAAAGCGCCATGTTCCTTCGGCGCCTAGCAAACAACTGCCTGCGTTCAACGCCTCAACGCCTAGCAAAGCACTGCATCCCTTTTCCCCCTCACCACCTCTCAAATCGCTTTGACCCCTCGCTCCTCGCTGCCTGGCAAAGCACTGTGTGCCTTCGTGCCTTGCCGCATAGCAAAGCACCATGTCCCCTCGACGACTACCAAATCGCTGCATGGCTTCCCTACCTTGTTACTTAGCAAAGCGCCATGTTCCTTCGGTGCCTAGCAAAGCACTGCGTCCCTTCACCGCCTCGATGCCTAGCAAAGTGTCGTCTCCCTTCGCCGCCTAGCAAAGCGCCGCATCCGCTCGGCGCCTTGCCACCTTGCGCCTAGCACACAGCTGAGTCCCTTTTCCCCCTCTCAAATCGCTTTGTCCCCTCGCGCCTCGCCGCCTAGCAAAGCACTTCATGCCTTCGTGCCTCGCTGCATAGCAAAGCACCGTGTCCCCTCAATGACTACCAAATCGCTGCGTGGCTTCCCTGCCTCGTTGCTTAGCAAAGGTCCGTGTCCCTTCGTCACCTGGGAAAGCGCTGCGTCCCTTCACCGCCTCGCACACCGTTGCGTACCTTTGCC
This sequence comes from Apteryx mantelli, assembly GCF_036417845.1. Classification (NCBI taxonomy): domain Eukaryota; kingdom Metazoa; phylum Chordata; class Aves; order Apterygiformes; family Apterygidae; genus Apteryx; species Apteryx mantelli. The sequence goes on along the minus strand of NC_090001.1, from coordinate 10,298,035 downwards.
GTCTCGCCTCCTAGCACACCACTGCCTCCCTTTTCGCCCTCATCGCCTCTCAAATCGCTTTGTCCCCTCGCTCCTCGCCGCCTAGCAAAGTGCTGCATGCCTTCGTGCCTCACCACATAGCAAAGTACCGTGTCCCCTCGATGACTACCAAATCGCTGCGTGGCTTTCCTGCCTCGTTGCTTAGCAAAGCGCCACATCCCTTCGCCACCTAGAAAAGCGCTGTGTCCTTTTGGCGCCTGGAATAGCACTGCGTGCCTTGGCCAGCTGGCACACCGCTGTGTACTTTCACCGCCTCACCACCTAGCAAAGCGTCGTCTCCCTTCGCTGCCGAGCAAAGCTCCACATCCTGTCACTGCCAAGCAAAGCACCGTGTTCCTTCGGCGCCTAGCAAAGAACTGCCTGCGTTCGACGCCTCACCACCTAGCAAAGCACTGCCTCTCTTCACCGCCTCGCCACCTACCAAACCGTCATGTCCCTTTGCTGCCTTGCCGACTAGCACACCACTGTGACCCTCACCACCTAGCAAAGCACCGCGTGCCTTCGTTGCCTTGCTGCCTAAGAAAGCGCTGTGTACCTTCGCCACCTCGCCGCCTAGCAGAGCACTGCCTCCCTTCGCTGCCTCGCAAAGAAGCAAACAGCTGCTTTTCTTCGGTGCCTCGCAAACTAAACGCTGCGTTTGTTCACTGCCTCTCAAAAAAGCAGACTGCTGTGTGTATTCGCTGCCTCGCAAAAAAGCAAACCACTGTGTCTGTTCACTGCCTCACAAACAAGCAAACTGCTGCGCCTGTTCGCTGCCTTGCAAACTAAACAACGACTGCGTTTCTTCGCTGCCTCACCAACAATCACACCGCTCTATCTGTTCGCCGCCTGGCAAAAAAGCAAACCACGGCGACTCTTCGCTGCCTGGTGAACACACACACCGCTGCGTCCCTTTGGCAGCTGGCAAAGCACTGCTTCCCTCCACCGCCTCGCTGGCTAGCAAAGCGCCACATCTGGTGGGCGCCTCGCTGCCTAGCACACCGCTGCATCCCTTTTCCCCCTCGCCACCTCTCACATCGCTTTGTCCCCTCGCACCTCACCGCCTAGCAAAGCGCTGCGTCCCTCCACCCCCTTCACCTCCTGGCAAAGCACTGCATGCCTTCACTGTCTCGCACACCACTGCGTACTTTCGCCACCTCTCCACCTAGCAAAGTGCTACCTGCCTTTGCCGTCTCGCCGCCTAGCAAAGCGCCATATCCCGTCGACAACTACCAAATTGCTGCGTGGCTTTGCTGCCTCATTGCTTAGCAAAGCGCCACGTCCCTTCGCTGACTAAAAAAGCGCTGTGTCCCTTCAGCGCTAATACAGCACTTGCTAAGCGGCAAGGCAGCAAAGGCACGCAGTGCTTTGCCAGGCGGCGAAGGCACACAGCTCTTTGCTAGGCTGCAATGCAGAGAAGCACTGATGCACCGAAGGAGGCAGCCGTTTGCCAGGCAGTGGGGGGGGGGGGAGGAGGGACGCAACGCTTTGCTAGGCGGCGAGGTGCAAGAGGACAAAGCGATTTGAGAGGCAGTGAGGGGGAAAAGGGATGCAGCAGTGTGCTAGGCAGCGTGGCGCCGAGGCACCCACCGGACGCAGAGCTTTGCTAGGCATCTAGGTGGCGAACACAGGCAGTTCTTTGCTAGACGCCAAAGGAACACGGCACTTTGCTAGGCGGTGAGGCAGCAAAGGGACATGGCACTTTGCTAGGCGTCGAGACAGCGAAGGCAGGACGCAGTGCTTTGCTAGGCAGCGAAGGAACACGGCGCTTTGCTTGGCGGCGAAGGGAGACGACGCTTTGCTAGGCAGCGAGGCGGCGAAGGGAGGCAGCGCTTTGCTAGGCGGAGAGTCGGCAAAGGGACAAAGTGATTTGGGAGGCGACGAAGGGAAACGGCACTTTGGTAGGTGGCAAGGCAGCAAAGGGAAACAGCGCTTTGGTAGGCGAGAGTGTGAAAAGGGATGCAGCGCTTTGCTAGGCTGCGATGAGGCGAGGCGCCGAGGTGCCGAAGGACACAGCTGTTTGCCAGGCAGCGAGGGGGGGAGGGACGCAGCACTTTGCTAGGAGGCGAGGCGCAAGGGACAAAGCGATTTGAGAGGCGGCGAGGGGGAAAAGGGACACAGCGGTGTGCTAGAAGGCGTGGCGCCGAGGCACCCACCGGACGTGGAGCTTTGCTAGGCGTGGAGGCAGCGAAGGCACGCAGGGCTTTGCTAGGCAGCGAGGCGGTGAGGCCCGACTGGATGCGGCACTTTGCTTGGTGTCAATGTGGCGAAAGGACACAGTGCTTTGCTAGGCGCCAAAGGAACACGACGCTTTGCTTGGCGGCCATAGGACACAGAGCTTTGCTAGGCAGCAAAGGGAGACGATGCTTTGAGAGGCAGCAAGGCGGCAAAGGGAGGCAGCGCTTTGCTAGGCGTCGAGGCGGTGAAGGGACGAAGTGCTTTGGGAGGAGGTGAAGGGACACGGCGCTTTGGTAGGCATCGAGGTGGTGAAGGCACGCAGTGCTTTGGGAGGAGGTGAAGGGACACGGCGCTTTGGTAGGCATCGAGGTGGTGAAGGCACGCAGTGCTTTGGGAGGAGGTGAAGGGACACGGCGCTTTGGTAGGCATCGAGGTGGTGAAGGCACGCAGTGCTTTGCCAGGCAGTGAAGGCAAGCAGCGCTTTGCTAGGCTGCGATGCGGCGAGGCGCCAAGGCCCCAAAGGACGCAGAGCTTTGCCAGGCGGCGAGGGGGGGAGGGAGGCAGCGCTTTGCTAGGCGGCAAGGAGCAAGGGGACGAAGCGATTTGAGAGGCGGTGAGGGGGAAAAGGGATGCAGCGGTGTGCTAGGCGGCAAGGCGCCGACTGGACATGGTGCTTTGCTAGGCGTGGAGGCGGTCATGGGATGCAGTGCTTTGCTAGGCGCTGAAGGAACCCGACGCTTTGCTTGGCAGCGACAGGACGCGGAGTTTGTTAGGCGGCGAAGGGACACAGCGCTTTGCTAGGCGGCTAGGTGGCGAAGGGACGAAGACATTTGGGAGGTGGCGAAGGGACACGGCGCTTTGGTAGGCAGCGAGGAGGCGAAGGGACACGGTGCTTTGCTAGGCGGCGAGGGCGAAAAGCGACGCAGCGCTTTCTTAGGCGGCCAGGCGGCGAAGGCACATGCTGCTTTGCTAGGCGGCGAAGGGACGCAGCAGTTCCTTAGTTTGCGAGGCAGCGAAGAGATATAGCGGTTTGCTTGTTGGCCAGGCAGGGAACAGCCGCTGTGGTTTGCTTTCTGCCCGTCAGCGAATACACGCAGCGCTCTGCTTTTTTGCGAGGCAGCGAACAGATGCAGTGTTTAGTTTGCGAGGCACTGAAGAAAAGCAACGGTTTGCTTTTTTGCAAGGCGGCAAAGGGAGGCAGAGCTTTGCTAGGCAACGAAGGAACACGGCGCTTTGCTAGGCGTCGAGGAGGCGAAGGGAGACAGTGCTTTGCTAGGTGGTGAGGAGGCAAAGGCACGCAGCGATTTTTGTCGGCGGTAAAGGAACTTGGCGCTTTGCTAGGTGGCGAGGAGGCAAAGGCACGCAGCGATTTTTGTCGGCAGTAAAGGAACTTGGCACTTTGCCAGGCGGTGAAGGGAGGCAGTGCTTTGCTAGGCAGCGAGAGGATGTGGAGCTTAGCTAGGCGGTGAAGGGAGACAGTGTTTTACTAGGCAGGGAGGCTGCGAAGGGAGACGGTGCTTTGCCAGCCTACAAAGTTGTGAAGGGAGACGGCGCTTTGCTAGGTGGCGAGGCGGCGAAGGCATGCAGTGCTTTGCTAGGCAGCGAAGAAACACGGCGCTTTGCTTGGTGGTGACAGGACGTGGAGCTTTGCTAAGCGGCGAGGCGGCGAAGGCACACGGCGCTTTGCTAGGCGGCGAGGGCGAGAAGGCACGCAGCGCCTTCTTAGGAGGCCAGGCGGCGAAGGCACGCGCTGCTTTGCCAGGCGCCGAAGGCACAACGCGGTGTGTGAGGCGGCGAAGGCACGCACTGCTTTGCCAGCCGCCGAAGGCACGCAGCGCTTTGCTAGGCTGCAATGCGGCGAGGCGCCGAACGCAGGCACTTCTTTGCTAGGCGCCCAAGGAACACGGCGCTTTGCTTGACGGCGACGGCACGCGCAGCTTTGCTAGGCGCTCAAGGCAGACGACGCTTTGCTAGGCAGCGAGGCAGCGAACGCACAAAGCGATTTGCTCTGCCCTCATTCGCTGCCTCGCACAATAGCTAACCACTGTGCATGTTGGCTGTCTCACAAACAAGCAGCCTGCTGCGTCTCTTCGCTGCCTCGCCAACTAACAAAGTGCTGCCTCGCTTCGCCTCCAGGCGAAAAAGTCATCCGCCATGCCACTGCGCCACCTGGTGCACAAGCAAAGTGCTGCATCTCTTCGCTGCCTCGCACAAAGAGCAAGCACTGTGCATGGTCGCTGTGTCACAAACAAGGAGACTGCTGAATCTCTTCGCTGCCTCGCCAACAAGCAAACCGCTGCATCTCTTCGCTGCCTCGCCAACAAGCAAAGCACTCGATCTGCTCGCCGCCTCGCCAGCATGCAAAGCGCCGCGTCTCTTGGCCGCCTCGCAAACTAAACGCTGCATCTGTTCACTGCCTCGCCAAAAAGCAGAGCGCTGCGTCTATTCGCTGAGTGGCAGAAAGCAAAGCACGGCGCCTGTTCGCTGCCTGGCCAAGAAGCAAAGCGCTCCATCTCTTCGCTGCCTCGCAAACGAAGGAAGCGCTGCGTGCCTTCGGCGCCTAGCAAAGCAGCGCGTGCCTTGGCCGCCTCGCCGCCTCAGAAAGCGCTGCGTGCCTTCTCGCCCTCGCCGCCTAGCAAAGCGCCGTGTGCCTTCGCCGCCTCCCCAATCGCTTCGTGCCTTCGCCGCCTAGCAAAGCGCCTAGCAAAGCGTCCTCAGCCTTCGCTGCCTAGCAAAGCACTGTGTGCCCTCGCCACCTGCTAGAGCGCTGCGTGCCTTCGGCGCCTGGCAAAGCGCTGAGTGCCTTCGCCGCCTGGCAAAGCACTGCGTGCCCTCGCCGAGCGCTGCGTCCCTGGGCGCCTGGCAAAGCGCTGCGTGCCTTCGCCGCCTCGCCGCCTAGCAAGGCGCCCTAGCCCGTCGAGCACGATCAAATGGCTGCGTGCCTTCGCTGCCTCGAGCCTTAGCAAAGCGCCACGTGCCTTCGGCGCCTACAAAAGCGCCGTGTCCCTTCGGCGCTCCCACGGCGTTTGCTAAGCGGCGAGGCGGCGAAGGGACGCAGCGGTGTGTGAGGCGGCGAAGGCAAGCAGCGCTTTGCTAGGTGGCGAGGCGGCGAAGGGACGAAGCGGTTCGGGAGGCGGTGAAGGGACAGGGCGCTTTGTTGGGCGGCGAGGGCGAAAAGGCACGCAGCGCTTTCTTAGGCGGCGAAGGCACGCGCTGCTTTGCTAGGCGCCGAAGGAACACGGCGCTTTGTAGGCGGCGACGGCACGCGGAGCTTTGCTAGGCGGCGAGGCGGCGAAGGGACACGGCGCTTTGCTAGGCGGCGAGGGCGAGAAGGCACGCAGCGCTTTCTTAGGAGGCCAGGCGGCGAAGGCACGCGCTGCTTTGCCAGGCGCCGAAGGCACAACGCGGTGTGTGAGGCGGCGAAGGCACGCACTGCTTTGCCAGCCGCCGAAGGCACGCAGCGCTTTGCTAGGCTGCAATGCGGCGAGGCGCCGAACGCAGGCACTTCTTTGCTAGGCGCCCAAGGAACACGGCGCTTTGCTTGACGGCGACGGCACGCGCAGCTTTGCTAGGCGCCCAAGGCAGACGACGCTTTGCTAGGCAGCGAGGCGGCGAACGCACAAAGCCATTTGCTCTGCCCTCCTTCGCTGCCTCGCACAATAGCTAACCACTGGGCATGTTGGCTGTCTCACAAACAAGCAGCCTGCTGCGTCTCTTCGCTGCCTCGCCAACTAACAAAGTGCTGCCTCGCTTCGCCTCCAGGCGAAAAAGTCATCCGCCATGCCACTGCGCCACCTGGTGCACAAGCAAAGTGCTGCATCTCTTCGCTGCCTCGCACAAAGAGCAAGCACTGTGCATGGTCGCTGTGTCACAAACAAGGAGACTGCTGCATCTCTTCGCTGCCTCGCCAACAAGCAAAGCACTCGATCTGCTCGCCGCCTCGCCAGCATGCAAAGCGCCGCGTCTCTTGGCCGCCTCGCAAACTAAACGCTGCATCTGTTCACTGCCTCGCCAAAAAGCAGAGCGCTGCGTCTATTCGCTGAGTGGCAGAAAGCAAAGCACGGCGCCTGTTCGCTGCCTGGCCAAGAAGCAAAGCGCTCCATCTCTTCGCTGCCTCGCAAACGAAGGAAGCGCTGCGTGCCTTCGGCGCCTAGCAAAGCAGCGCGTGCCTTGGCCGCCTGGCCGCCTCAGAAAGCGCTGCGTGCCTTCTCGCCCTCGCCGCCTAGCAAAGCGCCGTGTGCCTTCGCCGCCTCCCCAATCGCTTCGTGCCTTCGCCGCCTAGCAAAGCGCCTAGCAAAGCGTCCTCAGCCTTCGCTGCCTAGCAAAGCACTGTGTGCCCTCGCCACCTGCTAGAGCGCTGCGTGCCTTCGGCGCCTGGCAAAGCGCTGAGTGCCTTCGGCGCCTGGCAAAGCACTGCGTGCCCTCGCCGAGCGCTGCGTCCCTGGGCGCCTGGCAAAGCGCTGCGTGCCTTCGGCGCCTCGCCGCCTAGCAAGGCGCCCTAGCCCGTCGAGCACGATCAAATGGCTGCGTGCCTTCGCTGCCTCGAGCCTTAGCAAAGCGCCACGTGCCTTCGGCGCCTACAAAAGCGCCGTGTGCCTTCGGCGCTCCCACGGCGTTTGCTAAGCGGCGAGGCGGCGAAGGGACGCAGCGGTGTGTGAGGCGGCGAAGGCAAGCAGCGCTTTGCTAGGCGGCGAGGCGGCGAAGGCACGAAGCGGTTCGGGAGGCGGTGAAGGGACAGGGCGCTTTGTTGGGCGGCGAGGGCGAAAAGGCACGCAGCGCTTTCTTAGGCGGCGAAGGCACGCGCTGCTTTGCTAGGCGCCGAAGGAACACGGCGCTTTGTAGGCGGCGACGGCACGCGGAGCTTTGCTAGGCGGCGAGGCGGCGAAGGGACACGGCGCTTTGCTAGGCGGCGAGGGCGAGAAGGCACGCAGCGCCTTCTTAGGAGGCCAGGCGCCGAAGGCACAACGCGGTGTGTGAGGCGGCGAAGGCACGCACTGCTTTGCCAGCCGCCGAAGGCACGCAGCGCTTTGCTAGGCTGCAATGCGGCGAGGCGCCGAACGCAGGCACTTCTTTGCTAGGCGCCCAAGGAACACGGCGCTTTGCTTGACGGCGACGGCACGCGCAGCTTTGCTAGGCGCCCAAGGCAGACGACGCTTTGCTAGGCAGCGAGGCGGCGAACGCACAAAGCCATTTGCTCTGCCCTCCTTCGCTGCCTCGCACAATAGCTAACCACTGGGCATGTTGGCTGTCTCACAAACAAGCAGCCTGCTGCGTCTCTTCGCTGCCTCGCCAACTAACAAAGTGCTGCCTCGCTTCGCCTCCAGGCGAAAAAGTCATCCGACATGCCACTGCGCCACCTGGTGCACAAGCAAAGTGCTGCATCTCTTCGCTGCCTCGCACAAAGAGCAAGCACTGTGCATGGTCGCTGTGTCACAAACAAGGAGACTGCTGAATCTCTTCGCTGCCTCGCCAACAAGCAAACCGCTGCATCTCTTCGCTGCCTCGCCAACAAGCAAAGCACTCGATCTGCTCGCCGCCTCGCCAGCATGCAAAGCGCCGCGTCTCTTGGCTGCCTCACAAACTAAACGCTGCATCTGTTCACTGCCTCGCCAAAAAGCAGAGCGCTGCGTCTATTCGCTGAGTGGCAGAAAGCAAAGCACGGCGCCTGTTCGCTGCCTGGCCAAGAAGCAAAGCGCTCCATCTCTTCGCTGCCTCGCAAACGAAGGAAGCGCTGCGTGCCTTCGGCGCCTAGCAAAGCAGCGCGTGCCTTGGCCGCCTGGCCGCCTCAGAAAGCGCTACGTGCCTTCTCGCCCTTGCCGCCTAGCAAAGCACCGTGTGCCTTCGCCACCTCCCAAATCGCTTCGTGCCTTCGCCGCCTAGCAAAGCGCCTAGCAAAGCGTCCTCAGCCTTCGCTGCCTAGCAAAGCTCCACGTCCGCTCGCTGCCTAGCAAAGCACTGTGTGCCCTCGCCGCCCGCTAGAGCGCTGCGTGCCTTCGGCGCCTGGCAAAGCGCTGAGTGCCTTCGGCGCCTGGCAAAGCACTGCGTGCCCTCGCCGAGCGCTGCGTCCCTGGGCGCCTGGCAAAGCGCTGCGTGCCTTCGGCGCCTCGCCGCCTAGCAAGGCGCCCTAGCCCGTCGAGCACGATCAAATGGCTGCGTGCCTTCGCTGCCTCGTGCCTTAGCAAAGCGCCACGTGCCTTCGGCGCCTACAAAAGCGCCGTGTGCCTTCGCCGCCTCCCCAATCGCTTCGTGCCTTCGCCGCCTAGCAAAGCGCCTAGCAAAGCGTCCTCAGCCTTCGCTGCCTAGCAAAGCACTGTGTGCCCTCGCCACCTGCTAGAGCGCTGCGTGCCTTCGGCGCCTGGCAAAGCGCTGAGTGCCTTCGGCGCCTGGCAAAGCACTGCGTGCCCTCGCCGAGCGCTGCGTCCCTGGGCGCCTGGCAAAGCGCTGCGTGCCTTCGACGCCTCGCCGCCTAGCAAGGCGCCCTAGCCCGTCGAGCACGATCAAATGGCTGCGTGCCTTCGCTGCCTCGAGCCTTAGCAAAGCGCCACGTGCCTTCGGCGCCTACAAAAGCGCCGTGTGCCTTCGGCGCTCCCACGGCGTTTGCTAAGCGGCGAGGCGGTGAAGGGACGCAGCGGTGTGTGAGGCGGCGAAGGCAAGCAGCGCTTTGCTAGGCGGCGAGGCGGCGAAGGCACGAAGCGGTTCGGGAGGCGGTGAAGGGACAGGGCGCTTTGTTGGGCGGCGAGGGCGAAAAGGCACGCAGCGCTTTCTTAGGCGGCGAAGGCACGCGCTGCTTTGCTAGGCGCCGAAGGAACACGGCGCTTTGTAGGCGGCGACGGCACGCGGAGCTTTGCTAGGCGGCGAGGCGGCGAAGGGACACGGCGCTTTGCTAGGCGGCGAGGGCGAGAAGGCACGCAGCGCCTTCTTAGGAGGCCAGGCGCCGAAGGCACAACGCGGTGTGTGAGGCGGCGAAGGCACGCACTGCTTTGCCAGCCGCCGAAGGCACGCAGCGCTTTGCTAGGCTGCAATGCGGCGAGGCGCCGAACGCAGGCACTTCTTTGCTAGGCGCCCAAGGAACACGGCGCTTTGCTTGACGGCGACGGCACGCGCAGCTTTGCTAGGCGCCCAAGGCAGACGACGCTTTGCTAGGCAGCGAGGCGGCGAACGCACAAAGCCATTTGCTCTGCCCTCCTTCGCTGCCTCGCACAATAGCTAACCACTGGGCATGTTGGCTGTCTCACAAACAAGCAGCCTGCTGCGTCTCTTCGCTGCCTCGCCAACTAACAAAGTGCTGCCTCGCTTCGCCTCCAGGCGAAAAAGTCATCCGCCATGCCACTGCGCCACCTGGTGCACAAGCAAAGTGCTGCATCTCTTCGCTGCCTCGCACAAAGAGCAAGCACTGTGCATGGTCGCTGTGTCACAAACAAGGAGACTGCTGAATCTCTTCGCTGCCTCGCCAACAAGCAAACCGCTGCATCTCTTCGCTGCCTCGCCAACAAGCAAAGCACTCGATCTGCTCGCCGCCTCGCCAGCATGCAAAGCGCCGCGTCTCTTGGCTGCCTCACAAACTAAACGCTGCATCTGTTCACTGCCTCGCCAAAAAGCAGAGCGCTGCGTCTATTCGCTGAGTGGCAGAAAGCAAAGCACGGCGCCTGTTCGCTGCCTGGCCAAGAAGCAAAGCGCTCCATCTCTTCGCTGCCTCGCAAACGAAGGAAGCGCTGCGTGCCTTCGGCGCCTAGCAAAGCAGCGCGTGCCTTGGCCGCCTGGCCGCCTCAGAAAGCGCTGCGTGCCTTCTCGCCCTTGCCGCCTAGCAAAGCACCGTGTGCCTTCGCCACCTCCCAAATCGCTTCGTGCCTTCGCCGCCTAGCAAAGCGCCTAGCAAAGCGTCCTCAGCCTTCGCTGCCTAGCAAAGCTCCACGTCCGCTCGCTGCCTAGCAAAGCACTGTGTGCCCTCGCCGCCCGCTAGAGCGCTGCGTGCCTTCGGCACCTGGCAAAGCGCTGAGTGCCTTCGGCGCCTGGCAAAGCACTGCGTGCCCTCGCCGAGCGCTGCGTCCCTGGGCGCCTGGCAAAGCGCTGCGTGCCTTCAGCGCCTCGCCGCCTAGCAAGGCGCCCTAGCCCGTCGAGCACGATCAAATGGCTGCGTGCCTTCGCTGCCTCGTGCCTTAGCAAAGCGCCACGTGCCTTCGGCGCCTACAAAAGCGCCGTGTGCCTTCGGCGCTCCCACGGCGTTTGCTAAGCGGCGAGGCGGCGAAGGGACGCAGCGGTGTGTGAGGCGGCGAAGGCAAGCAGCGCTTTGCTAGGCGGCGAGGCGGCGAATGCACGAAGCGGTTCGGGAGGCGGTGAAGGGACAGGGCGCTTTGTTGGGCGGCGAGGGCGAAAAGGCACGCAGCGCTTTCTTAGGCGGCGAAGGCACGCGCTGCTTTGCTAGGCGCCGAAGGAACACGGCGCTTTGTAGGCGGCGACGGCACGCGGAGCTTTGCTAGGCGGCGAGGCGGCGAAGGGACACGGCGCTTTGCTAGGCGGCGAGGGCGAGAAGGCACGCAGCGCCTTCTTAGGAGGCCAGGCGGCGAAGGCACGCGCTGCTTTGCCAGGCGCCGAAGGCACAACGCGGTGTGTGAGGCGGCGAAGGCACGCACTGCTTTGCCAGCCGCCGAAGGCACGCAGCGCTTTGCTAGGCTGCAATGCGGCGAGGCACCGAACGCAGGCACTTCTTTGCTAGGCGCCCAAGGAACACGGCGCTTTGCTTGACGGCGACGGCACGCGCAGCTTTGCTAGGCGCCCAAGGCAGACGACGCTTTGCTAGGCAGCGAGGCGGCGAACGCACAAAGCCATTTGCTCTGCCCTCATTCGCTGCCTCGCACAATAGCTAACCACTGTGCATGTTGGCTGTCTCACAAACAAGCAGCCTGCTGCGTCTCTTCGCTGCCTCGCCAACTAACAAAGTGCTGCCTCGCTTCGCCTCCAGGCGAAAAAGTCATCCGCCATGCCACTGCGCCACCTGGTGCACAAGCAAAGTGCTGCATCTCTTCGCTGCCTCGCACAAAGAGCAAGCACTGTGCATGGTCGCTGTGTCACAAACAAGGAGACTGCTGCATCTCTTCGCTGCCTCGCCAACAAGCAAAGCACTCGATCTGCTCGCCGCCTCGCCAGCATGCAAAGCGCCGCGTCTCTTGGCCGCCTCGCAAACTAAACGCTGCATCTGTTCACTGCCTCGCCAAAAAGCAGAGCGCTGCGTCTATTCGCTGAGTGGCAGAAAGCAAAGCACGGCGCCTGTTCGCTGCCTGGCCAAGAAGCAAAGCGCTCCATCTCTTCGCTGCCTCGCAAACGAAGGAAGCGCTGCGTGCCTTCGGCGCCTAGCAAAGCAGCGCGTGCCTTGGCCGCCTGGCCGCCTCAGAAAGCACTGCGTGCCTTCTCGCCCTCGCCGCCTAGCAAAGCGCCGTGTGCCTTCGCCGCCTCCCCAATCGCTTCGTGCCTTCGCCGCCTAGCAAAGCGCCTAGCAAAGCGTCCTCAGCCTTCGCTGCCTAGCAAAGCACTGTGTGCCCTCGCCACCTGCTAGAGCGCTGCGTGCCTTCGGCGCCTGGCAAAGCGCTGAGTGCCTTCGGCGCCTGGCAAAGCACTGCGTGCCCTCGCCGAGCGCTGCGTCCCTGGGCGCCTGGCAAAGCGCTGCGTGCCTTCGACGCCTCGCCGCCTAGCAAGGCGCCCTAGCCCGTCGAGCACGATCAAATGGCTGCGTGCCTTCGCTGCCTCGAGCCTTAGCAAAGCGCCACGTGCCTTCGGCGCCTACAAAAGCGCCGTGTGCCTTCGGCGCTCCCACGGCGTTTGCTAAGCGGCGAGGCGGCGAAGGCACGCAGCGGTGTGTGAGGCGGCGAAGGCAAGCAGCGCTTTGCTAGGCAGCGAGGCGGCGAAGGCACGAAGCGGTTCGGGAGGCGGTGAAGGGACAGGGCGCTTTGTTGGGCGGCGAGGGCGAAAAGGCACGCAGCGCTTTCTTAGGCGGCGAAGGCACGCGCTGCTTTGCTAGGCGCCGAAGGAACACGGCGCTTTGTAGGCGGCGACGGCACGCGGAGCTTTGCTAGGCGGCGAGGCGGCGAAGGGACACGGCGCTTTGCTAGGCGGCGAGGGCGAGAAGGCACGCAGCGCCTTCTTAGGAGGCCAGGCGCCGAAGGCACAACGCGGTGTGTGAGGCGGCGAAGGCACGCACTGCTTTGCCAGCCGCCGAAGGCACGCAGCGCTTTGCTAGGCTGCAATGCGGCGAGGCGCCGAACGCAGGCACTTCTTTGCTAGGCGCCCAAGGAACACGGCGCTTTGCTTGACGGCGACGGCACGCGCAGCTTTGCTAGGCGCCCAAGGCAGACGACGCTTTGCTAGGCAGCGAGGCGGCGAACGCACAAAGCGATTTGCTCTGCCCTCCTTCGCTGCCTCGCACAATAGCTAACCACTGTGCATGTTGGCTGTCTCACAAACAAGCAGCCTGCTGCGTCTCTTCGCTGCCTCGCCAACTAACAAAGTGCTGCCTCGCTTCGCCTCCAGGCGAAAAAGTCATCCGCCATGCCACTGCGCCACCTGGTGCACAAGCAAAGTGCTGCATCTCTTCGCTGCCTCGCACAAAGAGCAAGCACTGTGCATGGTCGCTGTGTCACAAACAAGGAGACTGCTGAATCTCTTCGCTGCCTCGCCAACAAGCAAACCGCTGCATCTCTTCGCTGCCTCGCCAACAAGCAAAGCACTCGATCTGCTCGCCGCCTCGCCAGCATGCAAAGCGCCGCGTCTCTTGGCTGCCTCACAAACTAAACGCTGCATCTGTTCACTGCCTCGCCAAAAAGCAGAGTGCTGCGTCTATTCGCTGAGTGGCAGAAAGCAAAGCACGGCGCCTGTTCGCTGCCTGGCCAAGAAGCAAAGCGCTCCATCTCTTCGCTGCCTCGCAAACGAAGGAAGCGCTGCGTGCCTTCGGCGCCTAGCAAAGCAGCGCGTGCCTTGGCCGCCTGGCCGCCTCAGAAAGCGCTGCGTGCCTTCTCGCCCTCGCCGCCTAGCAAAGCGCCGTGTGCCTTCGCCGCCTCCCAAATCGCTTCGTGCCTTCGCCGCCTAGCAAAGCGCCTAGCAAAGCGTCCTCAGCCTTCGCTGCCTAGCAAAGCTCCACGTCCGCTCGCCGCCTAGCAAAGCACTGTGTGCCCTCGCCGCCTGCTAGAGCGCTGCGTGCCTTCGGCGCCTGGCAAAGCGCTGAGTGCCTTCGGCGCCTGGCAAAGCACTGCGTGCCCTCGCCGAGCGCTGCGTCCCTGGGCGCCTGGCAAAGCGCTGCGTGCCTTCGGCGCCTCGCCGCCTAGCAAGGCGCCCTAGCCCGTCGAGCACGATCAAATGGCTGCGTGCCTTCGCTGCCTCGTGCCTTAGCAAAGAGCCGTCTCCCTTCGGCGCTACCACGGCGTTTGCTAAGCGGCGAGGCGGCGAAGGGACGCAGCGGTGTGTGAGGCGGCGAAGGCAAGCAGCGCTTTGCTAGGCGGCGAGGCGGCGAAGGCACGAAGCGGTTCGGGAGGCGGTGAAGGGACAGGGCGCTTTGTTGGGCGGCGAGGGCGAAAAGGCACGCAGCGCTTTCTTAGGCGGCGAAGGCACGCGCTGCTTTGCTAGGCGCCGAAGGAACACGGCGCTTTGTAGGCGGCGACGGCACGCGCAGCTTTGCTAGGCGGCGAGGCGGCGAAGGGACACGGCGCTTTGCTAGGCGGCGAGGGCGAGAAGGCACGCAGCGCCTTCTTAGGAGGCCAGGCGGCGAAGGCACGCGCTGCTTTGCCAGGCGCCGAAGGCACAACGCGGTGTGTGAGGCGGCGAAGGCACGCACTGCTTTGCCAGCCGCCGAAGGCACGCAGCGCTTTGCTAGGCTGCAATGCGGCGAGGCACCGAACGCAGGCACTTCTTTGCTAGGCGCCCAAGGAACACGGCGCTTTGCTTGACGGCGACGGCACGCGCAGCTTTGCTAGGCGCCCAAGGCAGACGACGCTTTGCTAGGCAGCGAGGCGGCGAACGCACAAAGCCATTTGCTCTGCCCTCATTCGCTGCCTCGCACAATAGCTAACCACTGTGCATGTTGGCTGTCTCACAAACAAGCAGCCTGCTGCGTCTCTTCGCTGCCTCGCCAACTAACAAAGTGCTGCCTCGCTTCGCCTCCAGGCGAAAAAGTCATCCGCCATGCCACTGCGCCACCTGGTGCACAAGCAAAGTGCTGCATCTCTTCGCTGCCTCGCACAAAGAGCAAGCACTGGGCATGGTCGCTGTGTCACAAACAAGGAGACTGCTGCATCTCTTCGCTGCCTCGCCAACAAGCAAAGCACTCGATCTGCTCGCCGCCTCGCCAGCATGCAAAGCGCCGCGTCTCTTGGCCGCCTCGCAAACTAAACGCTGCATCTGTTCACTGCCTCGCCAAAAAGCAGAGCGCTGCGTCTATTCGCTGAGTGGCAGAAAGCAAAGCACGGCGCCTGTTCGCTGCCTGGCCAAGAAGCAAAGCGCTCCATCTCTTCGCTGCCTCGCAAACGAAGGAAGCGCTGCGTGCCTTGGGCGCCTAGCAAAGCAGCGCGTGCCTTGGCCGCCTCGCCGCCTCAGAAAGCGCTGCGTGCCTTCTCGCCCTCGCCGCCTAGCAAAGCGCCGTGTGCCTTCCCCGCCTCCCCAATCGCTTCGTGCCTTCGCCGCCTAGCAAAGCGCCTAGCAAAGCGTCCTCAGCCTTCGCTGCCTAGCAAAGCACTGTGTGCCCTCGCCACCTGCTAGAGCGCTGCGTGCCTTCGGCGCCTGGCAAAGCGCTGAGTGCCTTCGGCGCCTGGCAAAGCACTGCGTGCCCTCGCCGAGCGCTGCGTCCCTGGGCGCCTGGCAAAGCGCTGCGTGCCTTCGGCGCCTCGCCGCCTAGCAAGGCGCCCTAGCCCGTCGAGCACGATCAAATGGCTGCGTGCCTTCGCTGCCTCGAGCCTTAGCAAAGCGCCACGTGCCTTCGGCGCCTACAAAAGCGCCGTGTGCCTTCGGCGCTCCCACGGCGTTTGCTAAGCGGCGAGGCGGCGAAGGGACGCAGCGGTGTGTGAGGCGGCGAAGGCAAGCAGCGCTTTGCTAGGCAGCGAGGCGGCGAAGGCACGAAGCGGTTTGGGAGGCGGTGAAGGGACAGGGCGCTTTGTTGGGCGGCGAGGGCGAAAAGGCACGCAGCGCTTTCTTAGGCGGCGAAGGCACGCGCTGCTTTGCTAGGCGCCGAAGGAACACGGCGCTTTGTAGGCGGCGACGGCACGCAGAGCTTTGCTAGGCGGCGAGGCGGCGAAGGGACACGGCGCTTTGCTAGGCGGCGAGGGCGAGAAGGCACGCAGCGCCTTCTTAGGAGGCCAGGCGCCGAAGGCACAACGCGGTGTGTGAGGCGGCGAAGGCACGCACTGCTTTGCCAGCCGCCGAAGGCACGCAGCGCTTTGCTAGGCTGCAATGCGGCGAGGCGCCGAACGCAGGCACTTCTTTGCTAGGCGCCCAAGGAACACGGCGCTTTGCTTGACGGCGACGGCACGCGCAGCTTTGCTAGGCGCCCAAGGCAGACGACGCTTTGCTTGGCAGCGAGGCGGCGAACGCACAAAGCCATTTGCTCTGCCCTCCTTCGCTGCCTCGCACAATAGCTAACCACTGGGCATGTTGGCTGTCTCACAAACAAGCAGCCTGCTGCGTCTCTTCGCTGCCTCGCCAACTAACAAAGTGCTGCCTCGCTTCGCCTCCAGGCGAAAAAGTCATCCGCCATGCCACTGCGCCACCTGGTGCACAAGCAAAGTGCTGCATCTCTTCGCTGCCTCGCACAAAGAGCAAGCACTGTGCATGGTCGCTGTGTCACAAACAAGGAGACTGCTGAATCTCTTCGCTGCCTCGCCAACAAGCAAACCGCTGCATCTCTTCGCTGCCTCACCAACAAGCAAAGCACTCGATCTGCTCGCCGCCTCGCCAGCATGCAAAGCGCCGCGTCTCTTGGCCGCCTCGCAAACTAAACGCTGCATCTGTTCACTGCCTCGCCAAAAAGCAGAGCGCTGCGTCTATTCGCTGAGTGGCAGAAAGCAAAGCACGGCGCCTGTTCGCTGCCTGGCCAAGAAGCAAAGCGCTCCATCTCTTCGCTGCCTCGCAAACGAAGGAAGCGCTGCGTGCCTTCGGCGGCTGGCAAAGGAGTGCGTGCCTTCGGCGCCTCGCCGCCTCAGAAAGCGCTGCGTGCCTTCTCGCCCTCGCCGCCTAGCAAAGCGCCGTGTGCCTTCGCCGCCTCCCCAATCGCTTCGTGCCTTCGCCGCCTAGCAAAGCGCCTAGCAAAGCGTCCTCAGCCTTCGCTGCCTAGCAAAGCACTGTGTGCCCTCGCCGCCTGCTAGAGCGCTGCGTGCCTTCGGCGCCTGGCAAAGCGCTGAGTGCCTTCGGCGCCTGGCAAAGCACTGCGTGCCCTCGCCGAGCGCTGCGTCCCTGGGCGCCTGGCAAAGCGCTGCGTGCCTTCGGCGCCTCGCCGCCTAGCAAGGCACCCTAGCCCGTCGAGCACGATCAAATGGCTGCGTGCCTTCGCTGCCTCGTGCCTTAGCAAAGCGCCACGTGCCTTCGGCGCCTACAAAAGCGCCGTGTGCCTTCGGCGCTCCCACGGCGTTTGCTAAGCGGCGAGGCGGCGAAGGGACGCAGCGGTGTGTGAGGCGGCGAAGGCAAGCAGCGCTTTGCTAGGCGGCGAGGCGGCGAATGCACGAAGCGGTTCGGGAGGCGGTGAAGGGACAGGGCGCTTTGTTGGGCGGCGAGGGCGAAAAGGCACGCAGCGCTTTCTTAGGCGGCGAAGGCACGCGCTGCTTTGCTAGGCGCCGAAGGAACACGGCGCTTTGTAGGCGGCGACGGCACGCGCAGCTTTGCTAGGCGGCGAGGCGGCGAAGGGACACGGCGCTTTGCTAGGCGGCGAGGGCGAGAAGGCACGCAGCGCTTTCTTAGGAGGCCAGGCGGCGAAGGCACGCGCTGCTTTGCCAGGCGCCGAAGGCACAACGCGGTGTGTGAGGCGGCGAAGGCACGCACTGCTTTGCCAGCCGCCGAAGGCACGCAGCGCTTTGCTAGGCTGCAATGCGGCGAGGCGCCGAACGCAGGCACTTCTTTGCTAGGCGCCCAAGGAACACGGCGCTTTGCTTGACGGCGACGGCACGCGCAGCTTTGCTAGGCGCCCAAGGCAGACGACGCTTTGCTAGGCAGCGAGGCGGCGAACGCACAAAGCCATTTGCTCTGCCCTCCTTCGCTGCCTCGCACAATAGCTAACCACTGGGCATGTTGGCTGTCTCACAAACAAGCAGCCTGCTGCGTCTCTTCGCTGCCTCGCCAACTAACAAAGTGCTGCCTCGCTTCGCCTCCAGGCGAAAAAGTCATCCGCCATGCCACTGCGCCACCTGGTGCACAAGCAAAGTGCTGCATCTCTTCGCTGCCTCGCACAAAGAGCAAGCACTGTGCATGGTCGCTGTGTCACAAACAAGGAGACTGCTGCATCTCTTCGCTGCCTCGCCAACAAGCAAAGCACTCGATCTGCTCGCCGCCTCGCCAGCATGCAAAGCGCCGCGTCTCTTGGCCGCCTCGCAAACTAAACGCTGCATCTGTTCACTGCCTCGCCAAAAAGCAGAGCGCTGCGTCTATTCGCTGAGTGGCAGAAAGCAAAGCACGGCGCCTGTTCGCTGCCTGGCCAAGAAGCAAAGCGCTCCATCTCTTCGCTGCCTCGCAAACGAAGGAAGCGCTGCGTGCCTTGGGCGCCTAGCAAAGCAGCGCGTGCCTTGGCCGCCTCGCCGCCTCAGAAAGCGCTGCGTGCCTTCTCGCCCTCGCCGCCTAGCAAAGCGCCGTGTGCCTTCCCCGCCTCCCCAATCGCTTCGTGCCTTCGCCGCCTAGCAAAGCGCCTAGCAAAGCGTCCTCAGCCTTCGCTGCCTAGCAAAGCACTGTGTGCCCTCGCCACCTGCTAGAGCGCTGCGTGCCTTCGGCGCCTGGCAAAGCGCTGAGTGCCTTCGGCGCCTGGCAAAGCACTGCGTGCCCTCGCCGAGCGCTGCGTCCCTGGGCGCCTGGCAAAGCGCTGCGTGCCTTCGGCGCCTCGCCGCCTAGCAAGGCGCCCTAGCCCGTCGAGCACGATCAAATGGCTGCGTGCCTTCGCTGCCTCGAGCCTTAGCAAAGCGCCACGTGCCTTCGGCGCCTACAAAAGCGCCGTGTGCCTTCGGCGCTCCCACGGCGTTTGCTAAGCGGCGAGGCGGCGAAGGGACGCAGCGGTGTGTGAGGCGGCGAAGGCAAGCAGCGCTTTGCTAGGCAGCGAGGCGGCGAAGGCACGAAGCGGTTTGGGAGGCGGTGAAGGGACAGGGCGCTTTGTTGGGCGGCGAGGGCGAAAAGGCACGCAGCGCTTTCTTAGGCGGCGAAGGCACGCGCTGCTTTGCTAGGCGCCGAAGGAACACGGCGCTTTGTAGGCGGCGACGGCACGCAGAGCTTTGCTAGGCGGCGAGGCGGCGAAGGGACACGGCGCTTTGCTAGGCGGCGAGGGCGAGAAGGCACGCAGCGCCTTCTTAGGAGGCCAGGCGCCGAAGGCACAACGCGGTGTGTGAGGCGGCGAAGGCACGCACTGCTTTGCCAGCCGCCGAAGGCACGCAGCGCTTTGCTAGGCTGCAATGCGGCGAGGCGCCGAACGCAGGCACTTCTTTGCTAGGCGCCCAAGGAACACGGCGCTTTGCTTGACGGCGACGGCACGCGCAGCTTTGCTAGGCGCCCAAGGCAGACGACGCTTTGCTAGGCAGCGAGGCGGCGAACGCACAAAGCCATTTGCTCTGCCCTCCTTCGCTGCCTCGCACAATAGCTAACCACTGGGCATGTTGGCTGTCTCACAAACAAGCAGCCTGCTGCGTCTCTTCGCTGCCTCGCCAACTAACAAAGTGCTGCCTCGCTTCGCCTCCAGGCGAAAAAGTCATCCGCCATGCCACTGCGCCACCTGGTGCACAAGCAAAGTGCTGCATCTCTTCGCTGCCTCGCACAAAGAGCAAGCACTGTGCATGGTCGCTGTGTCACAAACAAGGAGACTGCTGCATCTCTTCGCTGCCTCGCCAACAAGCAAACCGCTGCATCTCTTCGCTGCCTCGCCAACAAGCAAAGCACTCGATCTGCTCGCCGCCTCGCCAGCATGCAAAGCGCCGCGTCTCTTGGCCGCCTCGCAAACTAAACGCTGCATCTGTTCACTGCCTCGCCAAAAAGCAGAGCGCTGCGTCTATTCGCTGAGTGGCAGAAAGCAAAGCACGGCGCCTGTTCGCTGCCTGGCCAAGAAGCAAAGCGCTCCATCTCTTCGCTGCCTCGCAAACGAAGGAAGCGCTGCGTGCCTTCGGCGGCTGGCAAAGGAGTGCGTGCCTTCGGCGCCTCGCCGCCTCAGAAAGCGCTGCGTGCCTTCTCGCCCTCGCCGCCTAGCAAAGCGCCGTGTGCCTTCGCCGCCTCCCCAATCGCTTCGTGCCTTCGCCGCCTAGCAAAGCGCCTAGCAAAGCGTCCTCAGCCTTCGCTGCCTAGCAAAGCACTGTGTGCCCTCGCCACCTGCTAGAGCGCTGCGTGCCTTCGGCGCCTGGCAAAGCGCTGAGTGCCTTCGCCGCCTGGCAAAGCACTGCGTGCCCTCGCCGAGCGCTGCGTCCCTGGGCGCCTGGCAAAGCGCTGCGTGCCTTCGCCGCCTCGCCGCCTAGCAAGGCGCCCTAGCCCGTCGAGCACGATCAAATGGCTGCGTGCCTTCGCTGCCTCGTGCCTTAGCAAAGCGCCACGTGCCTTCGGCGCCTACAAAAGCGCCGTGTCCCTTCGGCGCTCCCACGGCGTTTGCTAAGCGGCGAGGCGGCGAAGGGACGCAGCGGTGTGTGAGGCGGCGAAGGCAAGCAGCGCTTTGCTAGGCGGCGAAGGGACGAAGCGGTTCGGGAGGCGGTGAAGGGACAGGGCGCTTTGTTGGGCGGCGAGGGCGAAAAGGCACGCAGCGCTTTCTTAGGCGGCGAAGGCACGCG
The DNA here is from genome assembly GCF_036417845.1 of Apteryx mantelli. NCBI lineage: Eukaryota > Metazoa > Chordata > Aves > Apterygiformes > Apterygidae > Apteryx > Apteryx mantelli. The sequence continues at coordinate 10,277,873 of NC_090001.1, read as the reverse complement.
CTGCTTTGCTAGGCGCCGAAGGAACACGGCGCTTTGTAGGCGGCGACGGGACGCGCAGCTTTGCTAGGCGGCGAGGCGGCGAAGGGACACGGCGCTTTGCTAGGCGGCGAGGGCGAGAAGGCACGCAGCGCTTTCTTAGGAGGCCAGGCGGCGAAGGCACGCGCTGCTTTGCCAGGCGCCGAAGGCACAACGCGGTGTGTGAGGCGGCGAAGGCACGCACTGCTTTGCCAGCCGCCGAAGGCACGCAGCGCTTTGCTAGGCTGCAATGCGGCGAGGCGCCGAACGCAGGCACTTCTTTGCTAGGCGCCCAAGGAACACGGCGCTTTGCTTGACGGCGACGGCACGCGCAGCTTTGCTAGGCGCCCAAGGCAGACGACGCTTTGCTAGGCAGCGAGGCGGCGAACGCACAAAGCCATTTGCTCTGCCCTCATTCGCTGCCTCGCACAATAGCTAACCACTGGGCATGTTGGCTGTCTCACAAACAAGCAGCCTGCTGCGTCTCTTCGCTGCCTCGCCAACTAACAAAGTGCTGCCTCGCTTCGCCTCCAGGCGAAAAAGTCATCCGCCATGCCACTGCGCCACCTGGTGCACAAGCAAAGTGCTGCATCTCTTCGCTGCCTCGCACAAAGAGCAAGCACTGGGCATGGTCGCTGTGTCACAAACAAGGAGACTGCTGAATCTCTTCGCTGCCTCGCCAACAAGCAAACCGCTGCATCTCTTCGCTGCCTCGCCAACAAGCAAAGCACTCGATCTGCTCGCCGCCTCGCCAGCATGCAAAGCGCCGCGTCTCTTGGCCGCCTCGCAAACTAAACGCTGCATCTGTTCACTGCCTCGCCAAAAAGCAGAGCGCTGCGTCTATTCGCTGAGTGGCAGAAAGCAAAGCACGGCGCCTGTTCGCTGCCTGGCCAAGAAGCAAAGCGCTCCATCTCTTCGCTGCCTCGCAAACGAAGGAAGCGCTGCGTGCCTTCGGCGCCTAGCAAAGCAGCGCGTGCCTTGGCCGCCTGGCCGCCTCAGAAAGCGCTGCGTGCCTTCTCGCCCTCGCCGCCTAGCAAAGCGCCGTGTGCCTTCGCCGCCTCCCAAATCGCTTCGTGCCTTCGCCGCCTAGCAAAGCGCCTAGCAAAGCGTCCTCAGCCTTCGCTGCCTAGCAAAGCTCCACGTCCGCTCGCCGCCTAGCAAAGCACTGTGTGCCCTCGCCGCCTGCTAGAGCGCTGCGTGCCTTCGGCACCTGGCAAAGCGCTGAGTGCCTTCGGCGCCTGGCAAAGCACTGCGTGCCCTCGCCGAGCACTGCGTCCCTGGGCGCCTGGCAAAGCGCTGCGTGCCTTCGCCGCCTCGCCGCCTAGCAAGGCGCCCTAGCCCGTCGAGCACGATCAAATGGCTGCGTGCCTTCGCTGCCTCGTGCCTTAGCAAAGCGCCACGTGCCTTCGGCGCCTACAAAAGCGCCGTGTGCCTTCGGCGCTCCCACGGCGTTTGCTAAGCAGCGAGGCGGCGAAGGGACGCAGCGGTGTGTGAGGCGGCGAAGGCAAGCAGCGCTTTGCTAGGCGGCGAGGCGGCGAAGGCACGAAGCGGTTCGGGAGGCAGTGAAGGGACAGGGCGCTTTGTTGGGCGGCGAGGGCGAAAAGGCACGCAGCGCTTTCTTAGGCGGCGAAGGCACGCGCTGCTTTGCTAGGCGCCGAAGGAACACGGCGCTTTGTTGGCGGCGACGGCACGCGGAGCTTTGCTAGGCGGCGAGGCGGCGAAGGGACACGGCGCTTTGCTAGGCGGCGAGGGCGAGAAGGCACGCAGCGCCTTCTTAGGAGGCCAGGCGGCGAAGGCACGCGCTGCTTTGCCAGGCGCCGAAGGCACAACGCGGTGTGTGAGGCGGCGAAGGCACGCACTGCTTTGCCAGCCGCCGAAGGCACGCAGCGCTTTGCTAGGCTGCAATGCGGCGAGGCACCGAACGCAGGCAGTTCTTTGCTAGGCGCCCAAGGAACACGGCGCTTTGCTTGACGGCGACGGCACGCGCAGCTTTGCTAGGCGCCCAAGGCAGACGACGCTTTGCTAGGCAGCGAGGCGGCGAACGCACAAAGCCATTTGCTCTGCCCTCATTCGCTGCCTCGCACAATAGCTAACCACTGTGCATGTTGGCTGTCTCACAAACAAGCAGCCTGCTGCGTCTCTTCGCTGCCTCGCCAACTAACAAAGTGCTGCCTCGCTTCGCCTCCAGGCGAAAAAGTCATCCGCCATGCCACTGCGCCACCTGGTGCACAAGCAAAGTGCTGCATCTCTTCGCTGCCTCGCACAAAGAGCAAGCACTGTGCATGGTCGCTGTGTCACAAACAAGGAGACTGCTGCATCTCTTCGCTGCCTCGCCAACAAGCAAAGCACTCGATCTGCTCGCCGCCTCGCCAGCATGCAAAGCGCCGCGTCTCTTGGCCGCCTCGCAAACTAAACGCTGCATCTGTTCACTGCCTCGCCAAAAAGCAGAGCGCTGCGTCTATTCGCTGAGTGGCAGAAAGCAAAGCACGGCGCCTGTTCGCTGCCTGGCCAAGAAGCAAAGCGCTCCATCTCTTCGCTGCCTCGCAAACGAAGGAAGCGCTGCGTGCCTTCGGCGCCTAGCAAAGCAGCGCGTGCCTTGGCCGCCTGGCCGCCTCAGAAAGCGCTGCGTGCCTTCTCGCCCTCGCCGCCTAGCAAAGCGCCGTGTGCCTTCGCCGCCTCCCCAATCGCTTCGTGCCTTCGCCGCCTAGCAAAGCGCCTAGCAAAGCGTCCTCAGCCTTCGCTGCCTAGCAAAGCACTGTGTGCCCTCGCCGCCTGCTAGAGCGCTGCGTGCCTTCGGCGCCTGGCAAAGCACTGCGTGCCCTCGCCGAGCGCTGCGTCCCTGGGCGCCTGGCAAAGCGCTGCGTGCCTTCGCCGCCTCGCCGCCTAGCAAGGCGCCCTAGCCCGTCGAGCACCATCAAATGGCTGCGTGCCTTCGCTGCCTCGTGCCTTAGCAAAGCACCACGTGCCTTCGGCGCCTACAAAAGCGCCGTGTGCCTTCGGCGCTCCCACGGCGTTTGCTAAGCGGCGAGGCGGCGAAGGGACGCAGCGGTGTGTGAGGCGGCGAAGGCAAGCAGCGCTTTGCTAGGCGGCGAGGCGGTGAAGGCACGAAGCGGTTCGGGAGGCGGTGAAGGGACAGGGCGCTTTGTTGGGCGGCGAGGGCGAAAAGGCACGCAGCGCTTTCTTAGGTGGCGAAGGCACGCGCTGCTTTGCTAGGCGCCGAAGGAACACGGCGCTTTGTAGGCGGCGACGGCACGCAGAGCTTTGCTAGGCGGCGAGGCGGCGAAGGGACACGGCGCTTTGATAGGCGGCGAGGGCGAGAAGGCACGCAGCGCCTTCTTAGGAGGCCAGGCGCCGAAGGCACAATGCGGTGTGTGAGGCGGCGAAGGCAAGCAGCGCTTTGCTAGGCGGCGAGGCGGCGAAGGGACGAAGCGGTTCGGGAGGCGGTGAAGGGACAGGGCGCTTTGTTGGGCGGCGAGGGCGAAAAGGCACGCAGCGCTTTCTTAGGCGGCGAAGGCACGCGCTGCTTTGCTAGGCGCCGAAGGAACACGGCGCTTTGTTGGCGGCGACGGCACGCGCAGCTTTGCTAGGCGGCGAGGGCGAGAAGGCACGCAGCGCTTTCTTAGGAGGCCAGGCGGCGAAGGCACGCGCTGCTTTGCCAGGCGCCGAAGGCACAACGCGGTGTGTGAGGCGGCGAAGGCACGCACTGCTTTGCCAGCCGCCGAAGGCACGCAGCGCTTTGCTAGGCTGCAATGCGGCGAGGCGCCGAACGCAGGCACTTCTTTGCTAGGCGCCCAAGGAACACGGCGCTTTGCTTGACGGCGACGGCACGCGCAGCTTTGCTAGGCGCCCAAGGCAGACGACGCTTTGCTAGGCAGCGAGGCGGCGAACGCACAAAGCCATTTGCTCTGCCCTCATTCGCTGCCTCGCACAATAGCTAACCACTGGGCATGTTGGCTGTCTCACAAACAAGCAGCCTGCTGCGTCTCTTCGCTGCCTCGCCAACTAACAAAGTGCTGCCTCGCTTCGCCTCCAGGCGAAAAAGTCATCCGCCATGCCACTGCGCCACCTGGTGCACAAGCAAAGTGCTGCATCTCTTCGCTGCCTCGCACAAAGAGCAAGCACTGTGCATGGTCGCTGTGTCACAAACAAGGAGACTGCTGCATCTCTTCGCTGCCTCGCCAACAAGCAAACCGCTGCATCTCTTCGCTGCCTCGCCAACAAGCAAAGCACTCGATCTGCTCGCCGCCTCGCCAGCATGCAAAGCGCCGCGTCTCTTGGCCGCCTCGCAAACTAAACGCTGCATCTGTTCACTGCCTCGCCAAAAAGCAGAGCGCTGCGTCTATTCGCTGAGTGGCAGAAAGCAAAGCACGGCGCCTGTTCGCTGCCTGGCCAAGAAGCAAAGCGCTCCATCTCTTCGCTGCCTCGCAAACGAAGGAAGCGCTGCGTGCCTTCGGCGCCTAGCAAAGCAGCGCGTGCCTTGGCCGCCTCGCCGCCTCAGAAAGCGCTGCGTGCCTTCTCGCCCTTGCCGCCTAGCAAAGCGCCGTGTGCCTTCGCCGCCTCCCCAATCGCTTCGTGCCTTCGCCGCCTAGCAAAGCGCCTAGCAAAGCGTCCTCAGCCTTCGCTGCCTAGCAAAGCGTCCTCAGCCTTCGCCGCCTAGCAAAGCACTGTGTGCCCTCGCCGCCTGCTAGAGCGCTGCGTGCCTTCGGCGCCTGGCAAACCGCTGAGTGCCCTCGCCGAGCGCTGCGTCCCTGGGCGCCTGGCAAAGCACTGCGTGCCCTCGCCGAGCGCTGCGTCCCTGAGCGCCTGGCAAAGCGCTGCGTGCCTTCGCCGCCTCGCCGCCTAGCAAGGCGCCCTAGCCCGTCGAGCACGATCAAATGGCTGCGTGCCTTCGCTGCCTCGTGCCTTAGCAAAGCGCCGTGTGCCTTCGGCGCTCCCACGGCGTTTGCTAAGCGGCGAGGCGGCGAAGGGACGCAGCGGTGTGTGAGGCGGCGAAGGCAAGCAGCGCTTTGCTAGGTGGCGAGGCGGCGAAGGGACGAAGCGGTTCGGGAGGCGGTGAAGGGACAGGGCGCTTTGTTGGGCGGCGAGGGCGAAAAGGCACGCAGCGCTTTCTTAGGCGGCGAAGGCACGCGCTGCTTTGCTAGGCGCCGAAGGAACACGGCGCTTTGTAGGCGGCGACGGCACGCGGAGCTTTGCTAGGCGGCGAGGCGGCGAAGGGACACGGCGCTTTGCTAGGCGGCGAGGGCGAGAAGGCACGCAGCGCTTTCTTAGGAGGCCAGGCGGCGAAGGCACGCGCTGCTTTGCCAGGCGCCGAAGGCACAACGCGGTGTGTGAGGCGGCGAAGGCACGCACTGCTTTGCCAGCCGCCGAAGGCACGCAGCGCTTTGCTAGGCTGCAATGCGGCGAGGCGCCGAACGCAGGCACTTCTTTGCTAGGCGCCCAAGGAACACGGCGCTTTGCTTGACGGCGACGGCACGCGCAGCTTTGCTAGGCGCCCAAGGCAGACGACGCTTTGCTAGGCAGCGAGGCGGCGAACGCACAAAGCCATTTGCTCTGCCCTCATTCGCTGCCTCGCACAATAGCTAACCACTGGGCATGTTGGCTGTCTCACAAACAAGCAGCCTGCTGCGTCTCTTCGCTGCCTCGCCAACTAACAAAGTGCTGCCTCGCTTCGCCTCCAGGCGAAAAAGTCATCCGCCATGCCACTGCGCCACCTGGTGCACAAGCAAAGTGCTGCATCTCTTCGCTGCCTCGCACAAAGAGCAAGCACTGTGCATGGTCGCTGTGTCACAAACAAGGAGACTGCTGCATCTCTTCGCTGCCTCGCCAACAAGCAAAGCACTCGATCTGCTCGCCGCCTCGCCAGCATGCAAAGCGCCGCGTCTCTTGGCCGCCTCGCAAACTAAACGCTGCATCTGTTCACTGCCTCGCCAAAAAGCAGAGCGCTGCGTGTATTCGCTGAGTGGCAGAAAGCAAAGCACGGCGCCTGTTCGCTGCCTGGCCAAGAAGCAAAGCGCTCCATCTCTTCGCTGCCTCGCAAACGAAGGAAGCGCTGCGTGCCTTCGGCACCTAGCAAAGCAGCGCGTGCCTTGGCCGCCTGGCCGCCTCAGAAAGCGCTGCGTGCCTTCTCGCCCTCGCCGCCTAGCAAAGCGCCGTGTGCCTTCGCCGCCTCCCCAATCGCTTCGTGCCTTCGCCGCCTAGCAAAGCGCCTAGCAAAGCGTCCTCAGCCTTCGCTGCCTAGCAAAGCACTGTGTGCCCTCGCCGCCTGCTAGAGCGCTGCGTGCCTTCGGCGCCTGGCAAAGCACTGCGTGCCCTCGCCGAGCGCTGCGTCCCTGGGCGCCTGGCAAAGCGCTGCGTGCCTTCGCCGCCTCGCCGCCTAGCAAGGCGCCCTAGCCCGTCGAGCACCATCAAATGGCTGCGTGCCTTCGCTGCCTCGTGCCTTAGCAAAGCACCACGTGCCTTCGGCGCCTACAAAAGCGCCGTGTGCCTTCGGCGCTCCCACGGCGTTTGCTAAGCGGCGAGGCGGCGAAGGGACGCAGCGGTGTGTGAGGCGGCGAAGGCAAGCAGCGCTTTGCTAGGCGGCGAGGCGGCGAAGGCACGAAGCGGTTCGGGAGGCGGTGAAGGGACAGGGCGCTTTGTTGGGCGGCGAGGGCGAAAAGGCACGCAGCGCTTTCTTAGGTGGCGAAGGCACGCGCTGCTTTGCTAGGCGCCGAAGGAACACGGCGCTTTGTAGGCGGCGACGGCACGCAGAGCTTTGCTAGGCGGCGAGGCGGCGAAGGGACACGGCGCTTTGCTAGGCGGCGAGGGCGAGAAGGCACGCAGCGCCTTCTTAGGAGGCCAGGCGCCGAAGGCACAATGCGGTGTGTGAGGCGGCGAAGGCAAGCAGCGCTTTGCTAGGCGGCGAGGCGGCGAAGGGACGAAGCGGTTCGGGAGGCGGTGAAGGGACAGGGCGCTTTGTTGGGCGGCGAGGGCGAAAAGGCACGCAGCGCTTTCTTAGGCGGCGAAGGCACGCGCTGCTTTGCTAGGCGCCGAAGGAACACGGCGCTTTGTTGGCGGCGACGGCACGCGCAGCTTTGCTAGGCGGCGAGGGCGAGAAGGCACGCAGCGCTTTCTTAGGAGGCCAGGCGGCGAAGGCACGCGCTGCTTTGCCAGGCGCCGAAGGCACAACGCGGTGTGTGAGGCGGCGAAGGCACGCACTGCTTTGCCAGCCGCCGAAGGCACGCAGCGCTTTGCTAGGCTGCAATGCGGCGAGGCGCCGAACGCAGGCACTTCTTTGCTAGGCGCCCAAGGAACACGGCGCTTTGCTTGACGGCGACGGCACGCGCAGCTTTGCTAGGCGCCCAAGGCAGACGACGCTTTGCTAGGCAGCGAGGCGGCGAACGCACAAAGCCATTTGCTCTGCCCTCATTCGCTGCCTCGCACAATAGCTAACCACTGGGCATGTTGGCTGTCTCACAAACAAGCAGCCTGCTGCGTCTCTTCGCTGCCTCGCCAACTAACAAAGTGCTGCCTCGCTTCGCCTCCAGGCGAAAAAGTCATCCGCCATGCCACTGCGCCACCTGGTGCACAAGCAAAGTGCTGCATCTCTTCGCTGCCTCGCACAAAGAGCAAGCACTGTGCATGGTCGCTGTGTCACAAACAAGGAGACTGCTGCATCTCTTCGCTGCCTCGCCAACAAGCAAACCGCTGCATCTCTTCGCTGCCTCGCCAACAAGCAAAGCACTCGATCTGCTCGCCGCCTCGCCAGCATGCAAAGCGCCGCGTCTCTTGGCCGCCTCGCAAACTAAACGCTGCATCTGTTCACTGCCTCGCCAAAAAGCAGAGCGCTGCGTCTATTCGCTGAGTGGCAGAAAGCAAAGCACGGCGCCTGTTCGCTGCCTGGCCAAGAAGCAAAGCGCTCCATCTCTTCGCTGCCTCGCAAACGAAGGAAGCGCTGCGTGCCTTCGGCGCCTAGCAAAGCAGCGCGTGCCTTGGCCGCCTCGCCGCCTCAGAAAGCGCTGCGTGCCTTCTCGCCCTTGCCGCCTAGCAAAGCGCCGTGTGCCTTCGCCGCCTCCCCAATCGCTTCGTGCCTTCGCCGCCTAGCAAAGCGCCTAGCAAAGCGTCCTCAGCCTTCGCTGCCTAGCAAAGCGTCCTCAGCCTTCGCCGCCTAGCAAAGCACTGTGTGCCCTCGCCGCCTGCTAGAGCGCTGCGTGCCTTCGGCGCCTGGCAAAGCGCTGAGTGCCCTCGCCGAGCGCTGCGTCCCTGGGCGCCTGGCAAAGCACTGCGTGCCCTCGCCGAGCGCTGCGTCCCTGAGCGCCTGGCAAAGCGCTGCGTGCCTTCGCCGCCTCGCCGCCTAGCAAGGCGCCCTAGCCCGTCGAGCACGATCAAATGGCTGCGTGCCTTCGCTGCCTCGTGCCTTAGCAAAGCGCCGTGTGCCTTCGGCGCTCCCACGGCGTTTGCTAAGCGGCGAGGCGGCGAAGGGACGCAGCGGTGTGTGAGGCGGCGAAGGCAAGCAGCGCTTTGCTAGGTGGCGAGGCGGCGAAGGGACGAAGCGGTTCGGGAGGCGGTGAAGGGACAGGGCGCTTTGTTGGGCGGCGAGGGCGAAAAGGCACGCAGCGCTTTCTTAGGCGGCGAAGGCACGCGCTGCTTTGCTAGGCGCCGAAGGAACACGGCGCTTTGTAGGCGGCGACGGCACGCGGAGCTTTGCTAGGCGGCGAGGCGGCGAAGGGACACGGCGCTTTGCTAGGCGGCGAGGGCGAGAAGGCACGCAGCGCTTTCTTAGGAGGCCAGGCGGCGAAGGCACGCGCTGCTTTGCCAGGCGCCGAAGGCACAACGCGGTGTGTGAGGCGGCGAAGGCACGCACTGCTTTGCCAGCCGCCGAAGGCACGCAGCGCTTTGCTAGGCTGCAATGCGGCGAGGCGCCGAACGCAGGCACTTCTTTGCTAGGCGCCCAAGGAACACGGCGCTTTGCTTGACGGCGACGGCACGCGCAGCTTTGCTAGGCGCCCAAGGCAGACGACGCTTTGCTAGGCAGCGAGGCGGCGAACGCACAAAGCCATTTGCTCTGCCCTCATTCGCTGCCTCGCACAATAGCTAACCACTGGGCATGTTGGCTGTCTCACAAACAAGCAGCCTGCTGCGTCTCTTCGCTGCCTCGCCAACTAACAAAGTGCTGCCTCGCTTCGCCTCCAGGCGAAAAAGTCATCCGCCATGCCACTGCGCCACCTGGTGCACAAGCAAAGTGCTGCATCTCTTCGCTGCCTCGCACAAAGAGCAAGCACTGTGCATGGTCGCTGTGTCACAAACAAGGAGACTGCTGCATCTCTTCGCTGCCTCGCCAACAAGCAAAGCACTCGATCTGCTCGCCGCCTCGCCAGCATGCAAAGCGCCGCGTCTCTTGGCCGCCTCGCAAACTAAACGCTGCATCTGTTCACTGCCTCGCCAAAAAGCAGAGCGCTGCGTGTATTCGCTGAGTGGCAGAAAGCAAAGCACGGCGCCTGTTCGCTGCCTGGCCAAGAAGCAAAGCGCTCCATCTCTTCGCTGCCTCGCAAACGAAGGAAGCGCTGCGTGCCTTCGGCACCTAGCAAAGCAGCGCGTGCCTTGGCCGCCTGGCCGCCTCAGAAAGCGCTGCGTGCCTTCTCGCCCTCGCCGCCTAGCAAAGCGCCGTGTGCCTTCGCCGCCTCCCCAATCGCTTCGTGCCTTCGCCGCCTAGCAAAGCGCCTAGCAAAGCGTCCTCAGCCTTCGCTGCCTAGCAAAGCACTGTGTGCCCTCGCCGCCTGCTAGAGCGCTGCGTGCCTTCGGCGCCTGGCAAAGCACTGCGTGCCCTCGCCGAGCGCTGCGTCCCTGGGCGCCTGGCAAAGCGCTGCGTGCCTTCGCCGCCTCGCCGCCTAGCAAGGCGCCCTAGCCCGTCGAGCACCATCAAATGGCTGCGTGCCTTCGCTGCCTCGTGCCTTAGCAAAGCACCACGTGCCTTCGGCGCCTACAAAAGCGCCGTGTGCCTTCGGCGCTCCCACGGCGTTTGCTAAGCGGCGAGGCGGCGAAGGGACGCAGCGGTGTGTGAGGCGGCGAAGGCAAGCAGCGCTTTGCTAGGCGGCGAGGCGGCGAAGGCACGAAGCGGTTCGGGAGGCGGTGAAGGGACAGGGCGCTTTGTTGGGCGGCGAGGGCGAAAAGGCACGCAGCGCTTTCTTAGGTGGCGAAGGCACGCGCTGCTTTGCTAGGCGCCGAAGGAACACGGCGCTTTGTAGGCGGCGACGGCACGCAGAGCTTTGCTAGGCGGCGAGGCGGCGAAGGGACACGGCGCTTTGCTAGGCGGCGAGGGCGAGAAGGCACGCAGCGCCTTCTTAGGAGGCCAGGCGCCGAAGGCACAATGCGGTGTGTGAGGCGGCGAAGGCACGCACTGCTTTGCCAGCCGCCGAAGGCACGCAGCGCTTTGCTAGGCTGCAATGCGGCGAGGCGCCGAACGCAGGCACTTCTTTGCTAGGCGCCCAAGGAACACGGCGCTTTGCTTGACGGCGACGGCACGCGCAGCTTTGCTAGGCGCCCAAGGCAGACGACGCTTTGCTAGGCAGCGAGGCGGCGAACGCACAAAGCCATTTGCTCTGCCCTCATTCGCTGCCTCGCACAATAGCTAACCACTGGGCATGTTGGCTGTCTCCCAAACAAGCAGCCTGCTGCGTCTCTTCGCTGCCTCGCCAACTAACAAAGTGCTGCCTCGCTTCGCCTCCAGGCGAAAAAGTCATCCGCCATGCCACTGCGCCACCTGGTGCACAAGCAAAGTGCTGCATCTCTTCGCTTCCTCGCACAAAGAGCAAGCACTGTGCATGGTCGCTGTGTCACAAACAAGGAGACTGCTGAATCTCTTCGCTGCCTCGCCAACAAGCAAACCGCTGCATCTCTTCGCTGCCTCGCCAACAAGCAAAGCACTCGATCTGCTCGCCGCCTCGCCAGCATGCAAAGCGCCGCGTCTCTTGGCCGCCTCGCAAACTAAACGCTGCATCTGTTCACTGCCTCGCCAAAAAGCAGAGCGCTGCGTCTATTCGCTGAGTGGCAGAAAGCAAAGCACGGCGCCTGTTCGCTGCCTGGCCAAGAAGCAAAGCGCTCCATCTCTTCGCTGCCTCGCAAACGAAGGAAGCGCTGCGTGCCTTCGGCGCCTAGCAAAGCAGCGCGTGCCTTGGCCGCCTGGCCGCCTCAGAAAGCGCTGCGTGCCTTCTCGCCCTCGCCGCCTAGCAAAGCGCCGTGTGCCTTCGCCGCCTCCCCAATCGCTTCGTGCCTTCGCCGCCTAGCAAAGCGCCTAGCAAAGCGTCCTCAGCCTTCGCTGCCTAGCAAAGCACTGTGTGCCCTCGCCGCCTGCTAGAGCGCTGCGTGCCTTCGGCGCCTGGCAAAGCGCTGAGTGCCTTCGCCGCCTGGCAAAGCACTGCGTGCCCTCGCCGAGCGCTGCGTCCCTGGGCGCCTGGCAAAGCGCTGCGTGCCTTCGCCGCCTCGCCGCCTAGCAAGGCGCCCTAGCCCGTCGAGCACCATCAAATGGCTGCGTGCCTTCGCTGCCTCGTGCCTTAGCAAAGCGCCACGTGCCTTCGGCACCTACAAAAGCGCCGTGTCCCTTCGGCGCTCCCACGGCGTTTGCTAAGCGGCGAGGCGGCGAAGGGACGCAGCGGTGTGTGAGGCGGCGAAGGCAAGCAGCGCTTTGCTAGGCGGCGAGGCGGCGAAGGCACGAAGCGGTTCGGGAGGCGGTGAAGGGACAGGGCGCTTTGTTGGGCGGCGAGGGCGAAAAGGCACGCAGCGCTTTCTTAGGCGGCGAAGGCACGCGCTGCTTTGCTAGGCGCCGAAGGAACACGGCGCTTTGTTGGCGGCGACGGCACGCGCAGCTTTGCTAGGCGGCGAGGGCGAGAAGGCACGCAGCGCTTTCTTAGGAGGCCAGGCGGCGAAGGCACGCGCTGCTTTGCCAGGCGCCGAAGGCACAACGCGGTGTGTGAGGCGGCGAAGGCACGCACTGCTTTGCCAGCCGCCGAAGGCACGCAGCGCTTTGCTAGGCTGCAATGCGGCGAGGCGCCGAACGCAGGCACTTCTTTGCTAGGCGCCCAAGGAACACGGCGCTTTGCTTGACGGCGACGGCACGCGCAGCTTTGCTAGGCGCCCAAGGCAGACGACGCTTTGCTAGGCAGCGAGGCGGCGAACGCACAAAGCCATTTGCTCTGCCCTCATTCGCTGCCTCGCACAATAGCTAACCACTGTGCATGTTGGCTGTCTCACAAACAAGCAGCCTGCTGCGTCTCTTCGCTGCCTCGCCAACTAACAAAGTGCTGCCTCGCTTCGCCTCCAGGCGAAAAAGTCATCCGCCATGCCACTGCGCCACCTGGTGCACAAGCAAAGTGCTGCATCTCTTCGCTGCCTCGCACAAAGAGCAAGCACTGGGCATGGTCGCTGTGTCACAAACAAGGAGACTGCTGCATCTCTTCGCTGCCTCGCCAACAAGCAAAGCACTCGATCTGCTCGCCGCCTCGCCAGCATGCAAAGCGCCGCGTCTCTTGGCCGCCTCGCAAACTAAACGCTGCATCTGTTCACTGCCTCGCCAAAAAGCAGAGCGCTGCGTCTATTCGCTGAGTGGCAGAAAGCAAAGCACGGCGCCCGTTCGCTGCCTGGCCAAGAAGCAAAGCGCTCCATCTCTTCGCTGCCTCGCAAACGAAGGAAGCGCTGCGTGCCTTCGGCGCCTAGCAAAGCAGCGCGTGCCTTGGCCGCCTGGCCGCCTCAGAAAGCGCTGCGTGCCTTCTCGCCCTCGCCGCCTAGCAAAGCGCCGTGTGCCTTCGCCGCCTCCCAAATCGCTTCGTGCCTTCGCCACCTAGCAAAGCGCCTAGCAAAGCGTCCTCAGCCTTCGCTGCCTAGCAAAGCTCCACGTCCGCTCGCCGCCTAGCAAAGCACTGTGTGCCCTCGCCGCCTGCTAGAGCGCTGCGTGCCTTCGGCGCCTGGCAAAGCGCTGAGTGCCTTCGGCGCCTGGCAAAGCACTGCGTGCCCTCGCCGAGCGCTGCGTCCCTGGGCGCCTGGCAAAGCGCTGCGTGCCTTCGGCGCCTCGCCGCCTAGCAAGGCGCCCTAGCCCGTCGAGCACGATCAAATGGCTGCGTGCCTTCGCTGCCTCGTGCCTTAGCAAAGAGCCGTCTCCCTTCGGCGCTCCCACGGCGTTTGCTAAGCGGCGAGGCGGCGAAGGGACGCAGCGGTGTGTGAGGCGGCGAAGGCAAGCAGCGCTTTGCTACGCGGCGAGGCGGCGAAGGGACGAAGCGGTTCGGGAGGCGGTGAAGGGACAGGGCGCTTTGTTGGGCGGCGAGGGCGAAAAGGCACGCAGCGCTTTCTTAGGCGGCGAAGGCACGCGCTGCTTTGCTAGGCGCCGAAGGAACATGGCGCTTTGTAGGCGGCGACGGCACGCGGAGCTTTGCTAGGCAGCGAGGCGGCGAAGGCACACGGCGCTTTGCTAGGCGGCGAGGGCGAGAAGGCACGCAGCGCTTTCTTAGGAGGCCAGGCGGCGAAGGCACGCGCTGCTTTGCCAGGCGCCGAAGGCACAACGCGGTGTGTGAGGCGGCGAAGGCACGCACTGCTTTGCCAGCCGCCGAAGGCACGCAGCGCTTTGCTAGGCTGCAATGCGGCGAGGCGCCGAACGCAGGCACTTCTTTGCTAGGCGCCCAAGGAACACGGCGCTTTGCTTGACGGCGACGGCACGCGCAGCTTTGCTAGGCGCCCAAGGCAGACGACGCTTTGCTAGGCAGCGAGGCGGCGAACGCACAAAGCCATTTGCTCTGCCCTCATTCGCTGCCTCGCACAATAGCTAACCACTGTGCATGTTGGCTGTCTCACAAACAAGCAGCCTGCTGCGTCTCTTCGCTGCCTCGCCAACTAACAAAGTGCTGCCTCGCTTCGCCTCCAGGCGAAAAAGTCATCCGCCATGCCACTGCGCCACCTGGTGCACAAGCAAAGTGCTGCATCTCTTCGCTGCCTCGCACAAAGAGCAAGCACTGTGCATGGTCGCTGTGTCACAAACAAGGAGACTGCTGCATCTCTTCGCTGCCTCGCCAACAAGCAAAGCACTCGATCTGCTCGCCGCCTCGCCAGCATGCAAAGCGCCGCGTCTCTTGGCCGCCTCGCAAACTAAACGCTGCATCTGTTCACTGCCTCGCCAAAAAGCAGAGCGCTGCGTCTATTCGCTAAGTGGCAGAAAGCAAAGCACGGCGCCTGTTCGCTGCCTGGCCAAGAAGCAAAGCGCTCCATCTCTTCGCTGCCTCGCAAACGAAGGAAGCGCTGCGTGCCTTCGGCGCCTAGCAAAGCAGCGCGTGCCTTGGCCGCCTGGCCGCCTCAGAAAGCGCTGCGTGCCTTCTCGCCCTCGCCGCCTAGCAAAGCGCCGTGTGCCTTCGCCGCCTCCCCAATCGCTTCGTGCCTTCGCCGCCTAGCAAAGCGCCTAGCAAAGCGTCCTCAGCCTTCGCTGCCTAGCAAAGCACTGTGTGCCCTCGCCGCCTGCTAGAGCGCTGCGTGCCTTCGGCGCCTGGCAAAGCGCTGAGTGCCTTCGGCGCCTGGCAAAGCACTGCGTGCCCTCGCCGAGCGCTGCGTCCCTGGGCGCCTGGCAAAGCGCTGCGTGCCTTCGGCGCCTCGCCGCCTAGCAAGGCGCCCTAGCCCGTCGAGCACCATCAAATGGCTGCGTGCCTTCGCTGCCTCGTGCCTTAGCAAAGCGCCACGTGCCTTCGGCGCCTACAAAAGCGCCGTGTCCCTTCAGCGCTCCCACGGCGTTTGCTAAGCGGCGAGGCGGCGAAGGGACACGGCGCTTTGCTAGGCGGCGAGGGCGAAAAGGCACGCAGCGCTTTCTTAGGAGGCCAGGCGGCGAAGGCACGCGCTGCTTTGCCAGGCGCCGAAGGCACAACGCGGTGTGTGAGGCGGCGAAGGCACGCACTGCTTTGCCAGCCGCCGAAGGCACGCAGCGCTTTGCTAGGCTGCAATGCGGCGAGGCGCCGAACGCAGGCACTTCTTTGCTAGGCGCCCAAGGAACACGGCGCTTTGCTTGACGGCGACGGCACGCGCAGCTTTGCTAGGCGCCCAAGGCAGACGACGCTTTGCTAGGCAGCGAGGCGGCGAACGCACAAAGCCATTTGCTAGGCGGTGATTGGCTGCCTCGCAGAAGAACGAACCACTGTGCATGTTGGCTGTCTCACAAACAAGCAGCCTGCTGCGTCTCTTCGCTGCCTCGCCAACTAACAAAGTGCTGCCTCGCTTCGCCTCCAGGCGAAAAAGTCATCCGCCATGCTACTGCGCCACCTGGTGCACAAGCAAAGTGCTGCATCTCTTCGCTGCCTCGCACAAAGAGCAAGCACTGTGCATGGTCGCTGTGTCACAAACAAGGAGACTGCTGCATCTCTTCGCTGCCTCGCCAACAAGCAAACCGCTGCATCTCTTCGCTGCCTCGCCAACAAGCAAAGCACTCGATCTGCTCGCCGCCTCGCCAGCATGCAAAGCGCCGCGTCTCTTGGCCGCCTCGCAAACTAAACGCTGCATCTGTTCACTGCCTCGCCAAAAAGCAGAGCGCTGCGTCTATTCGCTGAGTGGCAGAAAGCAAAGCACGGCGCCTGTTCGCTGCCTGGCCAAGAAGCAAAGCGCTCCATCTCTTCGCTGCCTCGCAAACGAAGGAAGCGCTGCGTGCCTTCGGCGCCTAGCAAAGCAGCGCGTGCCTTGGCCGCCTCGCCGCCTCAGAAAGCGCTGCGTGCCTTCTCGCCCTCGCCGCCTAGCAAAGCGCCGTGTGCCTTCGCCGCCTCCCCAATCGCTTCGTGCCTTCGCCGCCTAGCAAAGCGCCTAGCAAAGCGTCCTCAGCCTTCGCTGCCTAGCAAAGCTCCACGTCCGCTCGCCGCCTAGCAAAGCACTGTGTGCCCTCGCCGCCTGCTAGAGCGCTGCGTGCCTTCGGCGCCTGGCAAAGCACTGCGTGCCCTCGCCGAGCGCTGCGTCCCTGGGCTCCTGGCAAAGCGCTGCGTGCCTTCGGCGCCTCGCCGCCTAGCAAGGCGCCCTAGCCCGTCGAGCACGATCAAATGGCTGCGTGCCTTCGCTGCCTCGTGCCTTAGCAAAGCGCCACGTGCCTTCGGCGCCTACAAATGCGCTGTGTCCCTTCGGCGCTCCCACGGCGTTTGCTAAGCGGCGAGGCGGCGAAGGGACGCAGCGGTGTGTGAGGCGGCGAAGGCAAGCAGCGCTTTGCTAGGCGGCGAGGCGGCGAATGCACGAAGCGGTTCGGGAGGCGGTGAAGGGACAGGGCGCTTTGTTGGGCGGCGAGGGCGAAAAGACACGCAGCGCTTTCTTAGGTGGCGAAGGCACGCGCTGCTTTGCTAGGCGCCGAAGGAACACGGCGCTTTGTTGGCGGCGACGGCACGCGCAGCTTTGCTAGGCGGCGAGGCGGCGAAGGCACACGGCGCTTTGCTAGGCGGCGAGGGCGAGAAGGCACGCAGCGCTTTCTTAGGAGGCCAGGCGGCGAAGGCACGCGCTGCTTTGCCAGGCGCCGAAGGCACAACGCGGTGTGTGAGGCGGCGAAGGCACGCACTGCTTTGCCAGCCGCCGAAGGCACGCAGCGCTTTGCTAGGCTGCAATGCGGCGAGGCGCCGAACGCAGGCACTTCTTTGCTAGGCGCCCAAGGAACACGGCGCTTTGCTTGACGGCGACGGCACGCGCAGCTTTGCTAGGCGCCCAAGGCAGACGACGCTTTGCTAGGCAGCGAGGCGGCGAACGCACAAAGCCATTTGCTCTGCCCTCATTCGCTGCCTCGCACAATAGCTAACCACTGTGCATGTTGGCTGTCTCACAAACAAGCAGCCTGCTGCGTCTCTTCGCTGCCTCGCCAACTAACAAAGTGCTGCCTCGCTTCGCCTCCAGGCGAAAAAGTCATCCGCCATGCCACTGCGCCACCTGGTGCACAAGCAAAGTGCTGCATCTCTTCGCTGCCTCGCACAAAGAGCAAGCACTGGGCATGGTCGCTGTGTCACAAACAAGGAGACTGCTGCATCTCTTCGCTGCCTCGCCAACAAGCAAAGCACTCGATCTGCTCGCCGCCTCGCCAGCATGCAAAGCGCCGCGTCTCTTGGCCGCCTCGCAAACTAAACGCTGCATCTGTTCACTGCCTCGCCAAAAAGCAGAGCGCTGCGTCTATTCGCTGAGTGGCAGAAAGCAAAGCACGGCGCCCGTTCGCTGCCTGGCCAAGAAGCAAAGCGCTCCATCTCTTCGCTGCCTCGCAAACGAAGGAAGCGCTGCGTGCCTTCGGCGCCTAGCAAAGCAGCGCGTGCCTTGGCCGCCTGGCCGCCTCAGAAAGCGCTGCGTGCCTTCTCGCCCTTGCCGCCTAGCAAAGCGCCGTGTGCCTTCGCCGCCTCCCAAATCGCTTCGTGCCTTCGCCACCTAGCAAAGCGCCTAGCAAAGCGTCCTCAGCCTTCGCTGCCTAGCAAAGCTCCACGTCCGCTCGCCGCCTAGCAAAGCACTGTGTGCCCTCGCCGCCTGCTAGAGCGCTGCGTGCCTTCGGCGCCTGGCAAAGCGCTGAGTGCCTTCGGCGCCTGGCAAAGCACTGCGTGCCCTCGCCGAGCGCTGCGTCCCTGGGCGCCTGGCAAAGCGCTGCGTGCCTTCGGCGCCTCGCCGCCTAGCAAGGCGCCCTAGCCCGTCAAGCACGATCAAATGGCTGCGTGCCTTCGCTGCCTCGTGCCTTAGCAAAGAGCCGTCTCCCTTCGGCGCTCCCACGGCGTTTGCTAAGCGGCGAGGCGGCGAAGGGACGCAGCGGTGTGTGAGGCGGCGAAGGCAAGCAGCGCTTTGCTAGGCGGCGAGGCGGCGAAGGGACGAAGCGGATCGGGAGGCAGTGAAGGGACAGGGCGCTTTGTTGGGCGGCGAGGGCGAAAAGGCACGCAGCGCTTTCTTAGGCGGCGAAGGCACGCGCTGCTTTGCTAGGCGCCGAAGGAACACGGCGCTTTGTAGGCGGCGACGGCACGCGGAGCTTTGCTAGGCGGCGAGGCGGCGAAGGCACACGGCGCTTTGCTAGGCGGCGAGGGCGAGAAGGCACGCAGCGCTTTCTTAGGAGGCCAGGCGGCGAAGGCACGCGCTGCTTTGCCAGGCGCCGAAGGCACAACGCGGTGTGTGAGGCGGCGAAGGCACGCACTGCTTTGCCAGCCGCCGAAGGCACGCAGCGCTTTGCTAGGCTGCAATGCGGCGAGGCGCCGAACGCAGGCACTTCTTTGCTAGGCGCCCAAGGAACACGGCGCTTTGCTTGACGGCGACGGCACGCGCAGCTTTGCTAGGCGCCCAAGGCAGACGACACTTTGCTAGGCAGCGAGGCGGCGAACGCACAAAGCCATTTGCTCTGCCCTCATTCGCTGCCTCGCACAATAGCTAACCACTGTGCATGTTGGCTGTCTCACAAACAAGCAGCCTGCTGCGTCTCTTCGCTGCCTCGCCAACTAACAAAGTGCTGCCTCGCTTCGCCTCCAGGCGAAAAAGTCATCCGCCATGCCACTGCGCCACCTGGTGCACAAGCAAAGTGCTGCATCTCTTCGCTGCCTCGCACAGAGAGCAAGCACTGTGCATGGTCGCTGTGTCACAAACAAGGAGACTGCTGCATCTCTTCGCTGCCTCGCCAACAAGCAAAGCACTCGATCTGCTCGCCGCCTCGCCAGCATGCAAAGCGCCGCGTCTCTTGGCCGCCTCGCAAACTAAACGCTGCATCTGTTCACTGCCTCGCCAAAAAGCAGAGCGCTGCGTCTATTCGCTGAGTGGCAGAAAGCAAAGCACGGCGCCTGTTCGCTGCCTGGCCAAGAAGCAAAGCGCTCCATCTCTTCGCTGCCTCGCAAACGAAGGAAGCGCTGCGTGCCTTCGGCGCCTAGCAAAGCAGCGCGTGCCTTGGCCGCCTGGCCGCCTCAGAAAGCGCTGCGTGCCTTCTCGCCCTCGCCGCCTAGCAAAGCGCCGTGTGCCTTCGCCGCCTCCCCAATCGCTTCGTGCCTTCGCCGCCTAGCAAAGCGCCTAGCAAAGCGTCCTCAGCCTTCGCTGCCTAGCAAAGCTCCACGTCCGCTCGCCGCCTAGCAAAGCACTGTGTGCCCTCGCCGCCTGCTAGAGCGCTGCGTGCCTTCGGCGCCTGGCAAAGCACTGCGTGCCCTCGCCGAGCGCTGCGTCCCTGGGCTCCTGGCAAAGCGCTGCGTGCCTTCGGCGCCTCGCCGCCTAGCAAGGCGCCCTAGCCCGTCGAGCACGATCAAATGGCTGCGTGCCTTCGCTGCCTCGTGCCTTAGCAAAGCGCCACGTGCCTTCGGCGCCTACAAATGCGCTGTGTCCCTTCGGCGCTCCCACGGCGTTTGCTAAGCGGCGAGGCGGCGAAGGGACGCAGCGGTGTGTGAGGCGGCGAAGGCAAGCAGCGCTTTGCTAGGCGGCGAGGCGGCGAAGGGACGAAGCGGTTCGGGAGGCGGTGAAGGGACAGGGCGCTTTGTTGGGCGGCGAGGGCGAAAAGACACGCAGCGCTTTCTTAGGTGGCGAAGGCACGCGCTGCTTTGCTAGGCGCCGAAGGAACACGGCGCTTTGTTGGCGGCGACGGCACGCGCAGCTTTGCTAGGCGGCGAGGCGGCGAAGGGACACGGCGCTTTGCTAGGCGGCGAGGGCGAGAAGGCACGCAGCGCTTTCTTAGGAGGCCAGGCGGCGAAGGCACGCACTGCTTTGCCAGGCGCCGAAGGCACAACGCGGTGTGTGAGGCGGCGAAGGCACGCACTGCTTTGCCAGCCGCCGAAGGCACGCAGCGCTTTGCTAGGCTGCAATGCGGCGAGGCGCCGAACGCAGGCACTTCTTTGCTAGGCGCCCAAGGAACACGGCGCTTTGCTTGACGGCGACGGCACGCGCAGCTTTGCTAGGCGCCCAAGGCAGACGACGCTTTGCTAGGCAGCGAGGCGGCGAACGCACAAAGCCATTTGCTCTGCCCTCATTCGCTGCCTCGCACAATAGCTAACCACTGTGCATGTTGGCTGTCTCACAAACAAGCAGCCTGCTGCGTCTCTTCGCTGCCTCGCCAACTAACAAAGTGCTGCCTCGCTTCGCCTCCAGGCGAAAAAGTCATCCGCCATGCCACTGCGCCACCTGGTGCACAAGCAAAGTGCTGCATCTCTTCGCTGCCTCGCACAAAGAGCAAGCACTGTGCATGGTCGCTGTGTCACAAACAAGGAGACTGCTGCATCTCTTCGCTGCCTCGCCAACAAGCAAAGCACTCGATCTGCTCGCCGCCTCGCCAGCATGCAAAGCGCCGCGTCTCTTGGCCGCCTCGCAAACTAAACGCTGCATCTGTTCACTGCCTCGCCAAAAAGCAGAGCGCTGCGTCTATTCGCTGAGTGGCAGAAAGCAAAGCACGGCGCCCGTTCGCTGCCTGGCCAAGAAGCAAAGCGCTCCATCTCTTCGCTGCCTCGCAAACGAAGGAAGCGCTGCGTGCCTTCGGCGCCTAGCAAAGCAGCGCGTGCCTTGGCCGCCTGGCCGCCTCAGAAAGCGCTGCGTGCCTTCTCGCCCTTGCCGCCTAGCAAAGCGCCGTGTGCCTTCGCCGCCTCCCAAATCGCTTCGTGCCTTCGCCACCTAGCAAAGCGCCTAGCAAAGCGTCCTCAGCCTTCGCTGCCTAGCAAAGCTCCACGTCCGCTCGCCGCCTAGCAAAGCACTGTGTGCCCTCGCCGCCTGCTAGAGCGCTGCGTGCCTTCGGCGCCTGGCAAAGCGCTGAGTGCCTTCGGCGCCTGGCAAAGCACTGCGTGCCCTCGCCGAGCGCTGCGTCCCTGGGCGCCTGGCAAAGCGCTGCGTGCCTTCGGCGCCTCGCCGCCTAGCAAGGCGCCCTAGCCCGTCGAGCACGATCAAATGGCTGCGTGCCTTCGCTGCCTCGTGCCTTAGCAAAGAGCCGTCTCCCTTCGGCGCTCCCACGGCGTTTGCTAAGCGGCGAGGCGGCGAAGGGACGCAGCGGTGTGTGAGGCGGCGAAGGCAAGCAGCGCTTTGCTAGGCGGCGAGGCGGCGAAGGGACGAAGCGGTTCGGGAGGCGGTGAAGGGACAGGGCGCTTTGTTGGGCGGCGAGGGCGAAAAGGCACGCAGCGCTTTCTTAGGCGGCGAAGGCACGCGCTGCTTTGCTAGGCGCCGAAGGAACAGGGCGCTTTGTAGGCGGCGACGGCACGCGGAGCTTTGCTAGGCGGCGAGGCGGCGAAGGGACACGGCGCTTTGCTAGGCGGCGAGGGCGAGAAGGCACGCAGCGCCTTCTTAGGAGGCCAGGCGGCGAAGGCACGCGCTGCTTTGCCAGGCGCCGAAGGCACAACGCGGTGTGTGAGGCGGCGAAGGCACGCACTGCTTTGCCAGCCGCCGAAGGCACGCAGCGCTTTGCTAGGCTGCAATGCGGCGAGGCGCCGAACGCAGGCACTTCTTTGCTAGGCGCCCAAGGAACACGGCGCTTTGCTTGACGGCGACGGCACGCGCAGCTTTGCTAGGCGCCCAAGGCAGACGACGCTTTGCTAGGCAGCGAGGCGGCGAACGCACAAAGCCATTTGCTCTGCCCTCATTCGCTGCCTCGCACAATAGCTAACCACTGTGCATGTTGGCTGTCTCACAAACAAGCAGCCTGCTGCGTCTCTTCGCTGCCTCGCCAACTAACAAAGTGCTGCCTCGCTTCGCCTCCAGGCGAAAAAGTCATCCGCCATGCCACTGCGCCACCTGGTGCACAAGCAAAGTGCTGCATCTCTTCGCTGCCTCGCACAAAGAGCAAGCACTGTGCATGGTCGCTGTGTCACAAACAAGGAGACTGCTGCATCTCTTCGCTGCCTCGCCAACAAGCAAAGCACTCGATCTGCTCGCCGCCTCGCCAGCATGCAAAGCGCCGCGTCTCTTGGCCGCCTCGCAAACTAAACGCTGCATCTGTTCACTGCCTCGCCAAAAAGCAGAGCGCTGCGTCTATTCGCTGAGTGGCAGAAAGCAAAGCACGGCGCCTGTTCGCTGCCTGGCCAAGAAGCAAAGCGCTCCATCTCTTCGCTGCCTCGCAAACGAAGGAAGCGCTGCGTGCCTTCGGCGCCTAGCAAAGCAGCGCGTGCCTTGGCCGCCTCGCCGCCTCAGAAAGCGCTGCGTGCCTTCTCGCCCTCGCCGCCTAGCAAAGCGCCGTGTGCCTTCGCCGCCTCCCCAATCGCTTCGTGCCTTCGCCGCCTAGCAAAGCGCCTAGCAAAGCGTCCTCAGCCTTCGCTGCCTAGCAAAGCTCCACGTCCGCTCGCCGCCTAGCAAAGCACTGTGTGCCCTCGCCGCCTGCTAGAGCGCTGCGTGCCTTCGGCGCCTGGCAAAGCACTGCGTGCCCTCGCCGAGCGCTGCGTCCCTGGGCTCCTGGCAAAGCGCTGCGTGCCTTCGGCGCCTCGCCGCCTAGCAAGGCGCCCTAGCCCGTCGAGCACGATCAAATGGCTGCGTGCCTTCGCTGCCTCGTGCCTTAGCAAAGCGCCACGTGCCTTCGGCGCCTACAAATGCGCTGTGTCCCTTCGGCGCTCCCACGGCGTTTGCTAAGCGGCGAGGCGGCGAAGGGACGCAGCGGTGTGTGAGGCGGCGAAGGCAAGCAGCGCTTTGCTAGGCGGCGAGGCGGCGAATGCACGAAGCGGTTCGGGAGGCGGTGAAGGGACAGGGCGCTTTGTTGGGCGGCGAGGGCGAAAAGACACGCAGCGCTTTCTTAGGTGGCGAAGGCACGCGCTGCTTTGCTAGGCGCCGAAGGAACACGGCGCTTTGTTGGCGGCGACGGCACGCGCAGCTTTGCTAGGCGGCGAGGCGGCGAAGGCACACGGCGCTTTGCTAGGCGGCGAGGGCGAGAAGGCACGCAGCGCTTTCTTAGGAGGCCAGGCGGCGAAGGCACGCGCTGCTTTGCCAGGCGCCGAAGGCACAACGCGGTGTGTGAGGCGGCGAAGGCACGCACTGCTTTGCCAGCCGCCGAAGGCACGCAGCGCTTTGCTAGGCTGCAATGCGGCGAGGCGCTGAACGCAGGCACTTCTTTGCTAGGCGCCCAAGGAACACGGCGCTTTGCTTGACGGCGACGGCACGCGCAGCTTTGCTAGGCGCCCAAGGCAGACGACGCTTTGCTAGGCAGCGAGGCGGCGAACGCACAAAGCCATTTGCTCTGCCCTCATTCGCTGCCTCGCACAATAGCTAACCACTGTGCATGTTGGCTGTCTCACAAACAAGCAGCCTGCTGCGTCTCTTCGCTGCCTCGCCAACTAACAAAGTGCTGCCTCGCTTCGCCTCCAGGCGAAAAAGTCATCCGCCATGCCACTGCGCCACCTGGTGCACAAGCAAAGTGCTGCATCTCTTCGCTGCCTCGCACAAAGAGCAAGCACTGTGCATGGTCGCTGTGTCACAAACAAGGAGACTGCTGCATCTCTTCGCTGCCTCGCCAACAAGCAAAGCACTCGATCTGCTCGCCGCCTCGCCAGCATGCAAAGCGCCGCGTCTCTTGGCCGCCTCGCAAACTAAACGCTGCATCTGTTCACTGCCTCGCCAAAAAGCAGAGCGCTGCGTCTATTCGCTGAGTGGCAGAAAGCAAAGCACGGCGCCCGTTCGCTGCCTGGCCAAGAAGCAAAGCGCTCCATCTCTTCGCTGCCTCGCAAACGAAGGAAGCGCTGCGTGCCTTCGGCGCCTAGCAAAGCAGCGCGTGCCTTGGCCGCCTGGCCGCCTCAGAAAGCGCTGCGTGCCTTCTCGCCCTTGCCGCCTAGCAAAGCGCCGTGTGCCTTCGCCGCCTCCCAAATCGCTTCGTGCCTTCGCCACCTAGCAAAGCGCCTAGCAAAGCGTCCTCAGCCTTCGCTGCCTAGCAAAGCTCCACGTCCGCTCGCCGCCTAGCAAAGCACTGTGTGCCCTCGCCGCCTGCTAGAGCGCTGCGTGCCTTCGGCGCCTGGCAAAGCACTGCGTGCCCTCGCCGAGCGCTGCGTCCCTGGGCTCCTGGCAAAGCGCTGCGTGCCTTCGGCGCCTCGCCGCCTAGCAAGGCGCCCTAGCCCGTCGAGCACGATCAAATGGCTGCGTGCCTTCGCTGCCTCGTGCCTTAGCAAAGCGCCACGTGCCTTCGGCGCCTACAAATGCGCTGTGTCCCTTCGGCGCTCCCACGGCGTTTGCTAAGCGGCGAGGCGGCGAAGGGACGCAGCGGTGTGTGAGGCGGCGAAGGCAAGCAGCGCTTTGCTAGGCGGCGAGGCGGCGAATGCACGAAGCGGTTCGGGAGGCGGTGAAGGGACAGGGCGCTTTGTTGGGCGGCGAGGGCGAAAAGACACGCAGCGCTTTCTTAGGTGGCGAAGGCACGCGCTGCTTTGCTAGGCGCCGAAGGAACACGGCGCTTTGTTGGCGGCGACGGCACGCGCAGCTTTGCTAGGCGGCGAGGCGGCGAAGGCACACGGCGCTTTGCTAGGCGGCGAGGGCGAGAAGGCACGCAGCGCTTTCTTAGGAGGCCAGGCGGCGAAGGCACGCGCTGCTTTGCCAGGCGCCGAAGGCACAACGCGGTGTGTGAGGCGGCGAAGGCACGCACTGCTTTGCCAGCCGCCGAAGGCACGCAGCGCTTTGCTAGGCTGCAATGCGGCGAGGCGCTGAACGCAGGCACTTCTTTGCTAGGCGCCCAAGGAACACGGCGCTTTGCTTGACGGCGACGGCACGCGCAGCTTTGCTAGGCGCCCAAGGCAGACGACGCTTTGCTAGGCAGCGAGGCGGCGAACGCACAAAGCCATTTGCTCTGCCCTCATTCGCTGCCTCGCACAATAGCTAACCACTGTGCATGTTGGCTGTCTCACAAACAAGCAGCCTGCTGCGTCTCTTCGCTGCCTCGCCAACTAACAAAGTGCTGCCTCGCTTCGCCTCCAGGCGAAAAAGTCATCCGCCATGCCACTGCGCCACCTGGTGCACAAGCAAAGTGCTGCATCTCTTCGCTGCCTCGCACAAAGAGCAAGCACTGTGCATGGTCGCTGTGTCACAAACAAGGAGACTGCTGCATCTCTTCGCTGCCTCGCCAACAAGCAAAGCACTCGATCTGCTCGCCGCCTCGCCAGCATGCAAAGCGCCGCGTCTCTTGGCCGCCTCGCAAACTAAACGCTGCATCTGTTCACTGCCTCGCCAAAAAGCAGAGCGCTGCGTCTATTCGCTGAGTGGCAGAAAGCAAAGC
Organism: Apteryx mantelli; assembly: GCF_036417845.1. NCBI lineage: Eukaryota > Metazoa > Chordata > Aves > Apterygiformes > Apterygidae > Apteryx > Apteryx mantelli. Next base: position 10,252,759 of record NC_090001.1, on the reverse strand, counting down.
ACGGCGCCCGTTCGCTGCCTGGCCAAGAAGCAAAGCGCTCCATCTCTTCGCTGCCTCGCAAACGAAGGAAGCGCTGCGTGCCTTCGGCGCCTAGCAAAGCAGCGCGTGCCTTGGCCGCCTGGCCGCCTCAGAAAGCGCTGCGTGCCTTCTCGCCCTTGCCGCCTAGCAAAGCGCCGTGTGCCTTCGCCGCCTCCCAAATCGCTTCGTGCCTTCGCCACCTAGCAAAGCGCCTAGCAAAGCGTCCTCAGCCTTCGCTGCCTAGCAAAGCTCCACGTCCGCTCGCCGCCTAGCAAAGCACTGTGTGCCCTCGCCGCCTGCTAGAGCGCTGCGTGCCTTCGGCGCCTGGCAAAGCGCTGAGTGCCTTCGGCGCCTGGCAAAGCACTGCGTGCCCTCGCCGAGCGCTGCGTCCCTGGGCGCCTGGCAAAGCGCTGCGTGCCTTCGGCGCCTCGCCGCCTAGCAAGGCGCCCTAGCCCGTCGAGCACGATCAAATGGCTGCGTGCCTTCGCTGCCTCGTGCCTTAGCAAAGAGCCGTCTCCCTTCGGCGCTCCCACGGCGTTTGCTAAGCGGCGAGGCGGCGAAGGGACGCAGCGGTGTGTGAGGCGGCGAAGGCAAGCAGCGCTTTGCTAGGCGGCGAGGCGGCGAAGGGACGAAGCGGATCGGGAGGCGGTGAAGGGACAGGGCGCTTTGTTGGGCGGCGAGGGCGAAAAGGCACGCAGCGCTTTCTTAGGCGGCGAAGGCACGCGCTGCTTTGCTAGGCGCCGAAGGAACAGGGCGCTTTGTAGGCGGCGACGGCACGCGGAGCTTTGCTAGGCGGCGAGGCGGCGAAGGCACACGGCGCTTTGCTAGGCGGCGAGGGCGAGAAGGCACGCAGCGCTTTCTTAGGAGGCCAGGCGGCGAAGGCACGCGCTGCTTTGCCAGCCGCCGAAGGCACGCAGCGCTTTGCTAGGCTGCAATGCGGCGAGGCACCGAACGCAGGCACTTCTTTGCTAGGCGCCCAAGGAACACGGCGCTTTGCTTGACGGCGACGGCACGCGCAGCTTTGCTAGGCGCCCAAGGCAGACGACGCTTTGCTAGGCAGCGAGGCGGCGAACGCACAAAGCGATTTGCTCTGCCCTCATTCGCTGCCTCGCACAATAGCTAACCACTGGGCATGTTGGCTGTCTCACAAACAAGCAGCCTGCTGCGTCTCTTCGCTGCCTCGCCAACTAACAAAGTGCTGCCTCGCTTCGCCTCCAGGCGAAAAAGTCATCCGCCATGCCACTGCGCCACCTGGTGCACAAGCAAAGTGCTGCATCTCTTCGCTGCCTCGCACAAAGAGCAAGCACTGTGCATGGTCGCTGTGTCACAAACAAGGAGACTGCTGAATCTCTTCGCTGCCTCGCCAACAAGCAAAGCACTCGATCTGCTCGCCGCCTCGCCAGCATGCAAAGCGCCGCGTCTCTTGGCCGCCTCGCAAACTAAACGCTGCATCTGTTCACTGCCTCGCCAAAAAGCAGAGCGCTGCGTCTATTCGCTGAGTGGCAGAAAGCAAAGCACGGCGCCTGTTCGCTGCCTGGCCAAGAAGCAAAGCGCTCCATCTCTTCGCTGCCTCGCAAACGAAGGAAGCGCTGCGTGCCTTCGGCGCCTAGCAAAGCAGCGCGTGCCTTGGCCGCCTCGCCGCCTCAGAAAGCGCTGCGTGCCTTCTCGCCCTCGCCGCCTAGCAAAGCGCCGTGTGCCTTCGCCGCCTCCCAAATCGCTTCATGCCTTCGCCGCCTAGCAAAGCGCCTAGCAAAGCGTCCTCAGCCTTCGCTGCCTAGCAAAGCTCCACGTCCGCTCGCTGCCTAGCAAAGCACTGTGTGCCCTCGCCGCCCGCTAGAGCGCTGCGTGCCTTCGGCGCCTGGCAAAGCGCTGAGTGCCTTCGGCGCCTGGCAAAGCACTGCGTGCCCTCGCCGAGCGCTGCGTCCCTGGGCGCCTGGCAAAGCGCTGCGTGCCTTCGGCGCCTCGCCGCCTAGCAAGGCGCCCTAGCCCGTCGAGCACGATCAAATGGCTGCGTGCCTTCGCTGCCTCGTGCCTTAGCAAAGCGCCACGTGCCTTCGGCGCCTACAAAAGCGCCGTGTGCCTTCGGCGCTCCCACGGCATTTGCTAAGCGGCGAGGCGGCGAAGGGACGCAGCGGTGTGTGAGGCGGCGAAGGCAAGCAGCGCTTTGCTAGGTGGCGAGGCGGCGAAGGGACGAAGCGGTTCGGGAGGCGGTGAAGGGACAGGGCGCTTTGTTGGGCGGCGAGGGCGAAAAGGCACGCAGCGCTTTCTTAGGCGGCGAAGGCACGCGCTGCTTTGCTAGGCGCCGAAGGAACAGGGCGCTTTGTAGGCGGCGACGGCACGCGGAGCTTTGCTAGGCGGCGAGGCGGCGAAGGGACACGGCGCTTTGCTAGGCGGCGAGGGCGAGAAGGCACGCAGCGCCTTCTTAGGAGGCCAGGCGGCGAAGGCACGCGCTGCTTTGCCAGGCGCCGAAGGCACAACGCGGTGTGTGAGGCGGCGAAGGCACGCACTGCTTTGCCAGCCGCCGAAGGCACGCAGCGCTTTGCTAGGCTGCAATGCGGCGAGGCACCGAACGCAGGCACTTCTTTGCTAGGCGCCCAAGGAACACGGCGCTTTGCTTGACGGCGACGGCACGCGCAGCTTTGCTAGGCGCTCAAGGCAGACGACGCTTTGCTAGGCAGCGAGGCGGCGAACGCACAAAGCGATTTGCTCTGCCCTCATTCGCTGCCTCGCACAATAGCTAACCACTGTGCATGTTGGCTGTCTCACAAACAAGCAGCCTGCTGCGTCTCTTCGCTGCCTCGCCAACTAACAAAGTGCTGCCTCGCTTCGCCTCCAGGCGAAAAAGTCATCCGCCATGCCACTGCGCCACCTGGTGCACAAGCAAAGTGCTGCATCTCTTCGCTGCCTCGCACAAAGAGCAAGCACTGTGCATGGTCGCTGTGTCACAAACAAGGAGACTGCTGCATCTCTTCGCTGCCTCGCCAACAAGCAAAGCACTCGATCTGCTCGCCGCCTCGCCAGCATGCAAAGCGCCGCGTCTCTTGGCCGCCTCGCAAACTAAACGCTGCATCTGTTCACTGCCTCGCCAAAAAGCAGAGCGCTGCGTCTATTCGCTGAGTGGCAGAAAGCAAAGCACGGCGCCTGTTCGCTGCCTGGCCAAGAAGCAAAGCGCTCCATCTCTTCGCTGCCTCGCAAACGAAGGAAGCGCTGCGTGCCTTCGGCGCCTAGCAAAGCAGCGCGTGCCTTGGCCGCCTGGCCGCCTCAGAAAGCGCTGCGTGCCTTCTCGCCCTCGCCGCCTAGCAAAGCGCCGTGTGCCTTCGCCGCCTCCCAAATCGCTTCGTGCCTTCGCCGCCTAGCAAAGCGCCTAGCAAAGCGTCCTCAGCCTTGGCTGCCTAGCAAAGCTCCACGTCCGCTCGCCGCCTAGCAAAGCACTGTGTGCCCTCGCCGCCTGCTAGAGCGCTGCGTGCCTTCGGCACCTGGCAATGCGCTGAGTGCCTTCGGCGCCTGGCAAAGCACTGCGTGCCCTCGCCGAGCGCTGCGTCCCTGGGCGCCTGGCAAAGCGCTGCGTGCCTTCGGCGCCTCGCCGCCTAGCAAAGCGCCCTAGCCCGTCGAGCACGATCAAATGGCTGCGTGCCTTCGCTGCCTCGTGCCTTAGCAAAGAGCCGTCTCCCTTCGGCGCTCCCACGGCGTTTGCTAAGCGGCGAGGCGGCGAAGGGACGCAGCGGTGTGTGAGGCGGCGAAGGCAAGCAGCGCTTTGCTAGGCGGCGAGGCGGCGAAGGGACGAAGCGGATCGGGAGGCAGTGAAGGGACAGGGCGCTTTGTTGGGCGGCGAGGGCGAAAAGGCACGCAGCGCTTTCTTAGGGGGCGAAGGCACGCGCTGCTTTGCTAGGCGCCGAAGGAACATGGCGCTTTGTAGGCGGCGACGGCACGCGGAGCTTTGCTAGGCGGCGAGGCGGCGAAGGCACACGGCGCTTTGCTAGGCGGCGAGGGCGAGAAGGCACGCAGCGCTTTCTTAGGAGGCCAGGCGGCGAAGGCACGCGCTGCTTTGCCAGGCGCCGAAGGCACAACGCGGTGTGTGAGGCGGCGAAGGCACGCACTGCTTTGCCAGCCGCCGAAGGCACGCAGCGCTTTGCTAGGCTGCAATGCGGCGAGGCGCCGAACGCAGGCACTTCTTTGCTAGGCGCCCAAGGAACACGGCGCTTTGCTTGACGGCGACGGCACGCGCAGCTTTGCTAGGCGCCCAAGGCAGACGACGCTTTGCTAGGCAGCGAGGCGGCGAACGCACAAAGCCATTTGCTCTGCCCTCATTCGCTGCCTCGCACAATAGCTAACCACTGTGCATGTTGGCTGTCTCACAAACAAGCAGCCTGCTGCGTCTCTTCGCTGCCTCGCCAACTAACAAAGTGCTGCCTCGCTTCGCCTCCAGGCGAAAAAGTCATCCGCCATGCCACTGCGCCACCTGGTGCACAAGCAAAGTGCTGCATCTCTTCGCTGCCTCGCACAAAGAGCAAGCACTGTGCATGGTCGCTGTGTCACAAACAAGGAGACTGCTGCATCTCTTCGCTGCCTCGCCAACAAGCAAAGCACTCGATCTGCTCGCCGCCTCGCCAGCATGCAAAGCGCCGCGTCTCTTGGCCGCCTCGCAAACTAAACGCTGCATCTGTTCACTGCCTCGCCAAAAAGCAGAGCGCTGCGTCTATTCGCTGAGTGGCAGAAAGCAAAGCACGGCGCCTGTTCGCTGCCTGGCCAAGAAGCAAAGCGCTCCATCTCTTCGCTGCCTCGCAAACGAAGGAAGCGCTGCGTGCCTTCGGCGCCTAGCAAAGCAGCGCGTGCCTTGGCCGCCTGGCCGCCTCAGAAAGCGCTGCGTGCCTTCTCGCCCTCGCCGCCTAGCAAAGCGCCGTGTGCCTTCGCCGCCTCCCAAATCGCTTCATGCCTTCGCCGCCTAGCAAAGCGCCTAGCAAAGCGTCCTCAGCCTTCGCTGCCTAGCAAAGCTCCACGTCCGCTCGCTGCCTAGCAAAGCACTGTGTGCCCTCGCCGCCCGCTAGAGCGCTGCGTGCCTTCGGCGCCTGGCAAAGCGCTGAGTGCCTTCGGCGCCTGGCAAAGCACTGCGTGCCCTCGCCGAGCGCTGCGTCCCTGGGCGCCTGGCAAAGCGCTGCGTGCCTTCGGCGCCTCGCCGCCTAGCAAGGCGCCCTAGCCCGTCGAGCACGATCAAATGGCTGCGTGCCTTCGCTGCCTCGTGCCTTAGCAAAGAGCCGTCTCCCTTCGGCGCTCCCACGGCGTTTGCTAAGCGGCGAGGCGGCGAAGGGACGCAGCGGTGTGTGAGGCGGCGAAGGCAAGCAGCGCTTTGCTAGGCGGCGAGGCGGCGAAGGCACGAAGCGGTTCGGGAGGCGGTGAAGGGACAGGGCGCTTTGTTGGGCGGCGAGGGCGAAAAGGCACGCAGCGCTTTCTTAGGCGGCGAAGGCACGCGCTGCTTTGCTAGGCGCCGAAGGAACAGGGCGCTTTGTAGGCGGCGACGGCACGCGGAGCTTTGCTAGGCGGCGAGGCGGCGAAGGCACACGGCGCTTTGCTAGGCGGCGAGGGCGAGAAGGCACGCAGCGCCTTCTTAGGAGGCCAGGCGGCGAAGGCACGCGCTGCTTTGCCAGGCGCCGAAGGCACAACGCGGTGTGTGAGGCGGCGAAGGCACGCACTGCTTTGCCAGCCGCCGAAGGCACGCAGCGCTTTGCTAGGCTGCAATGCGGCGAGGCGCCGAACGCAGGCACTTCTTTGCTAGGCGCCCAAGGAACACGGCGCTTTGCTTGACGGCGACGGCACGCGCAGCTTTGCTAGGCGCCCAAGGCAGACGACGCTTTGCTAGGCAGCGAGGCGGCGAACGCACAAAGCCATTTGCTCTGCCCTCATTCGCTGCCTCGCACAATAGCTAACCACTGTGCATGTTGGCTGTCTCACAAACAAGCAGCCTGCTGCGTCTCTTCGCTGCCTCGCCAACTAACAAAGTGCTGCCTCGCTTCGCCTCCAGGCGAAAAAGTCATCCGCCATGCCACTGCGCCACCTGGTGCACAAGCAAAGTGCTGCATCTCTTCGCTGCCTCGCACAAAGAGCAAGCACTGTGCATGGTCGCTGTGTCACAAACAAGGAGACTGCTGCATCTCTTCGCTGCCTCGCCAACAAGCAAAGCACTCGATCTGCTCGCCGCCTCGCCAGCATGCAAAGCGCCGCGTCTCTTGGCCGCCTCGCAAACTAAACGCTGCATCTGTTCACTGCCTCGCCAAAAAGCAGAGCGCTGCGTCTATTCGCTGAGTGGCAGAAAGCAAAGCACGGCGCCCGTTCGCTGCCTGGCCAAGAAGCAAAGCGCTCCATCTCTTCGCTGCCTCGCAAACGAAGGAAGCGCTGCGTGCCTTCGGCGCCTAGCAAAGCAGCGCGTGCCTTGGCCGCCTCGCCGCCTCAGAAAGCGCTGCGTGCCTTCTCGCCCTCGCCGCCTAGCAAAGCGCCGTGTGCCTTCGCCGCCTCCCAAATCGCTTCGTGCCTTCGCCACCTAGCAAAGCGCCTAGCAAAGCGTCCTCAGCCTTCGCTGCCTAGCAAAGCTCCACGTCCGCTCGCCGCCTAGCAAAGCACTGTGTGCCCTCGCCGCCTGCTAGAGCGCTGCGTGCCTTCGGCGCCTGGCAATGCGCTGAGTGCCTTCGGCGCCTGGCAAAGCACTGCGTGCCCTCGCCGAGCGCTGCGTCCCTGGGCGCCTGGCAAAGCGCTGCGTGCCTTCGGCGCCTCGCCGCCTAGCAAGGCGCCCTAGCCCGTCGAGCACGATCAAATGGCTGCGTGCCTTCGCTGCCTCGTGCCTTAGCAAAGAGCCGTCTCCCTTCGGCGCTCCCACGGCGTTTGCTAAGCGGCGAGGCGGCGAAGGGACGCAGCGGTGTGTGAGGCGGCGAAGGCAAGCAGCGCTTTGCTAGGCGGCGAGGCGGCGAAGGGACGAAGCGGATCGGGAGGCAGTGAAGGGACAGGGCGCTTTGTTGGGCGGCGAGGGCGAAAAGGCACGCAGCGCTTTCTTAGGCGGCGAAGGCACGCGCTGCTTTGCTAGGCGCCGAAGGAACATGGCGCTTTGTAGGCGGCGACGGGACGCGGAGCTTTGCTAGGCGGCGAGGCGGCGAAGGCACACGGCGCTTTGCTAGGCGGCGAGGGCGAGAAGGCACGCAGCGCTTTCTTAGGAGGCCAGGCGGCGAAGGCACGCGCTGCTTTGCCAGGCGCCGAAGGCACAACACGGTGTGTGAGGCGGCGAAGGCACGCACTGCTTTGCCAGCCGCCGAAGGCACGCAGCGCTTTGCTAGGCTGCAATGCGGCGAGGCGCCGAACGCAGGCACTTCTTTGCTAGGCGCCCAAGGAACACGGCGCTTTGCTTGACGGCGACGGCACGCGCAGCTTTGCTAGGCGCCCAAGGCAGACGACGCTTTGCTAGGCAGCGAGGCGGCGAACGCACAAAGCCATTTGCTCTGCCCTCATTCGCTGCCTCGCACAATAGCTAACCACTGTGCATGTTGGCTGTCTCACAAACAAGCAGCCTGCTGCGTCTCTTCGCTGCCTCGCCAACTAACAAAGTGCTGCCTCGCTTCGCCTCCAGGCGAAAAAGTCATCCGCCATGCCACTGCGCCACCTGGTGCACAAGCAAAGTGCTGCATCTCTTCGCTGCCTCGCACAAAGAGCAAGCACTGTGCATGGTCGCTGTGTCACAAACAAGGAGACTGCTGCATCTCTTCGCTGCCTCGCCAACAAGCAAAGCACTCGATCTGCTCGCCGCCTCGCCAGCATGCAAAGCGCCGCGTCTCTTGGCCGCCTCGCAAACTAAACGCTGCATCTGTTCACTGCCTCGCCAAAAAGCAGAGCGCTGCGTCTATTCGCTGAGTGGCAGAAAGCAAAGCACGGCGCCCGTTCGCTGCCTGGCCAAGAAGCAAAGCGCTCCATCTCTTCGCTGCCTCGCAAACGAAGGAAGCGCTGCGTGCCTTCGGCGCCTAGCAAAGCAGCGCGTGCCTTGGCCGCCTGGCCGCCTCAGAAAGCGCTGCGTGCCTTCTCGCCCTTGCCGCCTAGCAAAGCGCCGTGTGCCTTCGCCGCCTCCCAAATCGCTTCGTGCCTTCGCCACCTAGCAAAGCGCCTAGCAAAGCGTCCTCAGCCTTCGCTGCCTAGCAAAGCTCCACGTCCGCTCGCCGCCTAGCAAAGCACTGTGTGCCCTCGCCGCCTGCTAGAGCGCTGCGTGCCTTCGGCGCCTGGCAAAGCGCTGAGTGCCTTCGGCGCCTGGCAAAGCACTGCGTGCCCTCGCCGAGCGCTGCGTCCCTGGGCGCCTGGCAAAGCGCTGCGTGCCTTCGGCGCCTCGCCGCCTAGCAAGGCGCCCTAGCCCGTCGAGCACGATCAAATGGCTGCGTGCCTTCGCTGCCTCGTGCCTTAGCAAAGAGCCGTCTCCCTTCGGCGCTCCCACGGCGTTTGCTAAGCGGCGAGGCGGCGAAGGGACGCAGCGGTGTGTGAGGCGGCGAAGGCAAGCAGCGCTTTGCTAGGCGGCGAGGCGGCGAAGGGACGAAGCGGATCGGGAGGCAGTGAAGGGACAGGGCGCTTTGTTGGGCGGCGAGGGCGAAAAGGCACGCAGCGCTTTCTTAGGCGGCGAAGGCACGCGCTGCTTTGCTAGGCGCCGAAGGAACATGGCGCTTTGTAGGCGGCGACGGGACGCGGAGCTTTGCTAGGCGGCGAGGCGGCGAAGGCACACGGCGCTTTGCTAGGCGGCGAGGGCGAGAAGGCACGCAGCGCTTTCTTAGGAGGCCAGGCGGCGAAGGCACGCGCTGCTTTGCCAGGCGCCGAAGGCACAACGCGGTGTGTGAGGCGGCGAAGGCACGCACTGCTTTGCCAGCCGCCGAAGGCACGCAGCGCTTTGCTAGGCTGCAATGCGGCGAGGCGCCGAACGCAGGCACTTCTTTGCTAGGCGCCCAAGGAACACGGCGCTTTGCTTGACGGCGACGGCACGCGCAGCTTTGCTAGGCGCCCAAGGCAGACGACGCTTTGCTAGGCAGCGAGGCGGCGAACGCACAAAGCCATTTGCTCTGCCCTCATTCGCTGCCTCGCACAATAGCTAACCACTGTGCATGTTGGCTGTCTCACAAACAAGCAGCCTGCTGCGTCTCTTCGCTGCCTCGCCAACTAACAAAGTGCTGCCTCGCTTCGCCTCCAGGCGAAAAAGTCATCCGCCATGCCACTGCGCCACCTGGTGCACAAGCAAAGTGCTGCATCTCTTCGCTGCCTCGCACAAAGAGCAAGCACTGTGCATGGTCGCTGTGTCACAAACAAGGAGACTGCTGCATCTCTTCGCTGCCTCGCCAACAAGCAAAGCACTCGATCTGCTCGCCGCCTCGCCAGCATGCAAAGCGCCGCGTCTCTTGGCCGCCTCGCAAACTAAACGCTGCATCTGTTCACTGCCTCGCCAAAAAGCAGAGCGCTGCGTCTATTCGCTGAGTGGCAGAAAGCAAAGCACGGCGCCTGTTCGCTGCCTGGCCAAGAAGCAAAGCACTCCATCTCTTCGCTGCCTCGCAAACGAAGGAAGCGCTGCGTGCCTTCGGCGCCTAGCAAAGCAGCGCGTGCCTTGGCCGCCTGGCCGCCTCAGAAATCGCTGCGTGCCTTCTCGCCCTCGCCGCCTAGCAAAGCGCCGTGTGCCTTCGCCGCCTCCCCAATCGCTTCGTGCCTTCGCCGCCTAGCAAAGCGCCTAGCAAAGCGTCCTCAGCCTTCGCTGCCTAGCAAAGCACTGTGTGCCCTCGCCGCCTGCTAGAGCGCTGCGTGCCTTCGGCGCCTGGCAAAGCGCTGCGTGCCTTCGGCGCCTCGCCGCCTAGCAAGGCGCCCTAGCCCGTCGAGCACGATCAAATGGCTGCGTGCCTTCGCTGCCTCGTGCCTTAGCAAAGCGCCACGTGCCTTCGGCACCTACAAAAGCGCCGTGTCCCTTCGGCGCTCCCACGGCGTTTGCTAAGCGGCGAGGCGGCGAAGGGACGCAGCGGTGTGTGAGGCGGCGAAGGCAAGCAGCGCTTTGCTAGGCGGCGAGGCGGCGAAGGGACAAAGCGGTTCGGGAGGCGGTGAAGGGACAGGGCGCTTTGTTGGGCGGCGAGGGCGAAAAGGCACGCAGCGCTTTCTTAGGCGGCGAAGGCACGCGCTGCTTTGCTAGGCGCCGAAGGAACAGGGCGCTTTGTAGGCGGCGACGGCACGCGGCGCTTTGCTAGGCGGCGAGGCGGTGAAGGGACAGGGCGCTTTGCTAGGCGGCGAGGGCGAGAAGGCACGCAGCGCTTTCTTAGGAGGCCAGGCGGCGAAGGCACGCGCTGCTTTGCCAGCCGCCGAAGGCACGCAGCGCTTTGCTAGGCTGCAATGCGGCGAGGCACCGAACGCAGGCACTTCTTTGCTAGGCGCCCAAGGAACACGGCGCTTTGCTTGACGGCGACGGCACGCGCAGCTTTGCTAGGCGCCCAAGGCAGACGACGCTTTGCTAGGCAGCGAGGCGGCGAACGCACAAAGCGATTTGCTCTGCCCTCATTCGCTGCCTCGCACAATAGCTAACCACTGTGCATGTTGGCTGTCTCACAAACAAGCAGCCTGCTGCGTCTCTTCGCTGCCTCGCCAACTAACAAAGTGCTGCCTCGCTTCGCCTCCAGGCGAAAAAGTCATCCGCCATGCTACTGCGCCACCTGGTGCACAAGCAAAGTGCTGCATCTCTTCGCTGCCTCGCACAAAGAGCAAGCACTGTGCATGGTCGCTGTGTCACAAACAAGGAGACTGCTGCATCTCTTCGCTGCCTCGCCAACAAGCAAACCGCTGCATCTCTTCGCTGCCTCGCCAACAAGCAAAGCACTCGATCTGCTCGCCGCCTCGCCAGCATGCAAAGCGCCGCGTCTCTTGGCCGCCTCGCAAACTAAACGCTGCATCTGTTCACTGCCTCGCCAAAAAGCAGAGCGCTGCGTCTATTCGCTGAGTGGCAGAAAGCAAAGCAGGGCGCCTGTTCGCTGCCTGGCCAAGAAGCAAAGCGCTCCATCTCTTCGCTGCCTCGCAAACGAAGGAAGCGCTGCGTGCCTTCGGCGCCTAGCAAAGCAGCGCGTGCCTTGGCCGCCTGGCCGCCTCAGAAAGCGCTGCGTGCCTTCTCGCCCTCGCCGCCTAGCAAAGCGCCGTGTGCCTTCGCCGCCTCCCCAATCGCTTCGTGCCTTCGCCGCCTAGCAAAGCGCCTAGCAAAGCGTCCTCAGCCTTCGCTGCCTAGCAAAGCACTGTGTGCCCTCGCCGCCTGCTAGAGCGCTGCGTGCCTTCGGCGCCTGGCAAAGCGCTGAGTGCCTTCGGCGCCTGGCAAAGCACTGCGTGCCCTCGCCGAGCGCTGCGTCCCTGGGCGCCTGGCAAAGCGCTGCGTGCCTTCGCCGCCTCGCCGCCTAGCAAGGCGCCCTAGCCCGTCGAGCACCATCAAATGGCTGCGTGCCTTCGCTGCCTCGTGCCTTAGCAAAGCACCAGTGCCTTCGGCGCCTACAAAAGCGCCGTGTCCCTTCGGCGCTCCCACGGCGTTTGCTAAGCGGCGAGGCGGCGAAGGGACGCAGCGGTGTGTGAGGCGGCGAAGGCAAGCAGCGCTTTGCTAGGCAGCGAGGCGGCGAAGGGACGAAGCGGTTTGGGAGGCGGTGAAGGGACAGGGCGCTTTGTTGGGCGGCGAGGGCGAAAAGGCACGCAGCGCTTTCTTAGGCGGCGAAGGCACGCGCTGCTTTGCTAGGCGCCGAAGGAACACGGCGCTTTGTAGGCGGCGACGGCACGCAGAGCTTTGCTAGGCGGCGAGGCGGCGAAGGGACACGGCGCTTTGCTAGGCGGCGAGGGCGAGAAGGCACGCAGCGCCTTCTTAGGAGGCCAGGCGCCGAAGGCACAATGCGGTGTGTGAGGCGGCGAAGGCACGCACTGCTTTGCCAGCCGCCGAAGGCACGCAGCGCTTTGCTAGGCTGCAATGCGGCGAGGCACCGAACGCAGGCACTTCTTTGCTAGGCGCCCAAGGAACACGGCGCTTTGCTTGACGGCGACGGCACGCGCAGCTTTGCTAGGCGCCCAAGGCAGACGACGCTTTGCTAGGCAGCGAGGCGGCGAACGCACAAAGCGATTTGCTCTGCCCTCATTCGCTGCCTCGCACAATAGCTAACCACTGGGCATGTTGGCTGTCTCACAAACAAGCAGCCTGCTGCGTCTCTTCGCTGCCTCGCCAACTAACAAAGTGCTGCCTCGCTTCGCCTCCAGGCGAAAAAGTCATCCGCCATGCCACTGCGCCACCTGGTGCACAAGCAAAGTGCTGCATCTCTTCGCTGCCTCGCACAAAGAGCAAGCACTGTGCATGGTCGCTGTGTCACAAACAAGGAGACTGCTGCATCTCTTCGCTGCCTCGCCAACAAGCAAAGCACTCGATCTGCTCGCCGCCTCGCCAGCATGCAAAGCGCCGCGTCTCTTGGCCGCCTCGCAAACTAAACGCTGCATCTGTTCACTGCCTCGCCAAAAAGCAGAGCGCTGCGTCTATTCGCTGAGTGGCAGAAAGCAAAGCACGGCGCCTGTTCGCTGCCTGGCCAAGAAGCAAAGCGCTCCATCTCTTCGCTGCCTCGCAAACGAAGGAAGCGCTGCGTGCCTTCGGCGCCTAGCAAAGCAGCGCGTGCCTTGGCCGCCTCGCCGCCTCAGAAAGCGCTGCGTGCCTTCTCGCCCTCGCCGCCTAGCAAAGCGCCGTGTGCCTTCGCCGCCTCCCCAATCGCTTCGTGCCTTCGCCGCCTAGCAAAGCGCCTAGCAAAGCGTCCTCAGCCTTCGCTGCCTAGCAAAGCACTGTGTGCCCTCGCCGCCTGCTAGAGCGCTGCGTGCCTTCGGCGCCTGGCAAAGCGCTGAGTGCCTTCGGCGCCTGGCAAAGCACTGCGTGCCCTCGCCGAGCGCTGCGTCCCTGGGCGCCTGGCAAAGCGCTGCGTGCCTTCGCCGCCTCGCCGCCTAGCAAGGCGCCCTAGCCCGTCGAGCACGATCAAATGGCTGCGTGCCTTCGCTGCCTCGTGCCTTAGCAAAGCGCCACGTGCCTTCGGCACCTACAAAAGCGCCGTGTCCCTTCGGCGCTCCCACGGCGTTTGCTAAGCGGCGAGGCGGCGAAGGGACGCAGCGGTGTGTGAGGCGGCGAAGGCAAGCAGCGCTTTGCTAGGCGGCGAGGCGGCGAAGGGACGAAGCGGTTCGGGAGGCGGTGAAGGGACAGGGCGCTTTGTTGGGCGGCGAGGGCGAAAAGGCACGCAGCGCTTTCTTAGGCGGCGACGGCACGCGCAGCTTTGCTAGGCGGCGAGGCGGCGAAGGCACACGGCGCTTTGCTAGGCGGCGAGGGCGAGAAGGCACGCAGCGCTTTCTTAGGAGGCCAGGCGGCGAAGGCACGCGCTGCTTTGCCAGGCGCCGAAGGCACAACGCGGTGTGTGAGGCGGCGAAGGCACGCACTGCTTTGCCAGCCGCCGAAGGCACGCAGCGCTTTGCTAGGCTGCAATGTGGCGAGGCGCCGAACGCAGGCACTTCTTTGCTAGGCGCCCAAGGAACACGGCGCTTTGCTTGACGGCGACGGCACGCGCAGCTTTGCTAGGCGCCCAAGGCAGACGACGCTTTGCTAGGCAGCGAGGCGGCGAACGCACAAAGCCATTTGCTCTGCCCTCCTTCGCTGCCTCGCACAATAGCTAACCACTGTGCATGTTGGCTGTCTCACAAACAAGCAGCCTGCTGCGTCTCTTCGCTGCCTCGCCAACTAACAAAGTGCTGCCTCGCTTCGCCTCCAGGCGAAAAAGTCATCCGCCATGCCACTGCGCCACCTGGTGCACAAGCAAAGTGCTGCATCTCTTCGCTGCCTCGCACAAAGAGCAAGCACTGGGCATGGTCGCTGTGTCACAAACAAGGAGACTGCTGCATCTCTTCGCTGCCTCGCCAACAAGCAAAGCACTCGATCTGCTCGCCGCCTCGCCAGCATGCAAAGCGCCGCGTCTCTTGGCCGCCTCGCAAACTAAACGCTGCATCTGTTCACTGCCTCGCCAAAAAGCAGAGCGCTGCGTCTATTCGCTGAGTGGCAGAAAGCAAAGCACGGCGCCTGTTCGCTGCCTGGCCAAGAAGCAAAGCGCTCCATCTCTTCGCTGCCTCGCAAACGAAGGAAGCGCTGCGTGCCTTCGGCGCCTAGCAAAGCAGCGCGTGCCTTGGCCGCCTCGCCGCCTCAGAAAGCGCTGCGTGCCTTCTCGCCCTCGCCGCCTAGCAAAGCGCCGTGTGCCTTCGCCGTCTCCCAAATCGCTTCGTGCCTTCGCCGCCTAGCAAAGCGCCTAGCAAAGCGTCCTCAGCCTTCGCTGCCTAGCAAAGCTCCACGTCCGCTCGCCGCCTAGCAAAGCACTGTGTGCCCTCGCCGCCTGCTAGAGCGCTGCGTGCCTTCGGCGCCTGGCAAAGCGCTGAGTGCCTTCGGCGCCTGGCAAAGCACTGCGTGCCCTCGCCGAGCGCTGCGTCCCTGGGCGCCTGGCAAAGCGCTGCGTGCCTTCGGCGCCTCGCCGCCTAGCAAGGCGCCCTAGCCCGTCGAGCACGATCAAATGGCTGCGTGCCTTCGCTGCCTCGTGCCTTAGCAAAGTGCCACGTGCCTTCGGCGCCTACAAAAGCGCCGTGTCCCTTCGGCGCTCCCACGGCGTTTGCTAAGCGGCGAGGCGGCGAAGGGACGCAGCGGTGTGTGAGGCGGCGAAGGCAAGCAGCGCTTTGCTAGGAGGCGAGGCGGCGAAGGGACGAAGCGGTTCGGGAGGCGGTGAAGGGACAGGGCGCTTTGTTGGGCGGCGAGGGCGAAAAGGCACGCAGCGCTTTCTTAGGCGGCGAAGGCACGCGCTGCTTTGCTAGGCGACGAAGGAACACGGCGCTTTGTTGGCGGCGACGGCACGCGCAGCTTTGCTAGGCGGCGAGGGCGAGAAGGCACGCAGCGCTTTCTTAGGAGGCCAGGCGGCGAAGGCACGCGCTGCTTTGCCAGGCGCCGAAGGCACAACGCGGTGTGTGAGGCGGCGAAGGCACGCACTGCTTTGCCAGCCGCCGAAGGCACGCAGCGCTTTGCTAGGCTGCAATGCGGCGAGGCGCCGAACGCAGGCACTTCTTTGCTAGGCGCCCAAGGAACACGGCGCTTTGCTTGACGGCGACGGCACGCGCAGCTTTGCTAGGCGCCCAAGGCAGACGACGCTTTGCTAGGCAGCGAGGCGGCGAACGCACAAAGCCATTTGCTCTGCCCTCCTTCGCTGCCTCGCACAATAGCTAACCACTGTGCATGTTGGCTGTCTCACAAACAAGCAGCCTGCTGCGTCTCTTCGCTGCCTCGCCAACTAACAAAGTGCTGCCTCGCTTCGCCTCCAGGCGAAAAAGTCATCCGCCATGCCACTGCGCCACCTGGTGCACAAGCAAAGTGCTGCATCTCTTCGCTGCCTCGCACAAAGAGCAAGCACTGTGCATGGTCGCTGTGTCACAAACAAGGAGACTGCTGCATCTCTTCGCTGCCTCACCAACAAGCAAGCCACTCGATCCGGTCGCCGCCTCGCCAGCATGCAAAGCGCTGCGTCTCTTCGCTGCCTCACCAACAAGCAAACCGCTGCGTCTCTTCACTGCATCGCCAAAAGCAAAGCGTCGCGTCTCTTCCCCGCCTCGCAAACTAAACGCTGCAATGTGTTCAGTGCCTCGCAAAAAAGCAGAGCGCTGCGTCTATTCGCTGAGTGGCAGAAAGCAAAGCACGGCGCCTGTTCGCTGCCTGGCCAAGAAGCAAAGCGCTCCATCTCTTCGCTGCCTCGCAAACGAAGGAAGCGCTGCGTGCCTTCGGCGCCTAGCAAAGCAGCGCGTGCCTTGGCCGCCTCGCCGCCTCAGAAAGCGCTGCGTGCCTTTTCGCCCTCGCCGCCTAGCAAAGTGCCGTGTGCCTTCGCCGCCTCCCAAATTGCTCCATCCCTTCGGCGCCTAGCAAAGCGCCTAGCAAAGCGTCCTCACCCTTGGCTGCCTAGCAAAGCTCCACGTCCGCTCGCCGCCTAGCAAAGCACTGTGTGCCCTCGCCGCCTCGCTGCCTGGCAAAGCACTGCGTGCCCTCGCCGCCTCGCACAGCGCTGCGTCCTTGGGTGCCTGGCAAAGCGCTGCGTGCCTTCGCCGCCTCGCCGCCTAGCAAGGCACCCTAGCCCGTCAACCACGACCAAATCGCTGCGTGCCTTCACTGCCTCGCTGCTTAGCAAAGCGCCACGTGCCTTGGGCGCCTACAAAAGCGCCGTGTGCCTTCGGCGCTACTACGGCGTTTGCTAAGCGGCAAGGCGGCGAAGGCACGCAGCGCTTTGCTCGGCTACGATGCGGCGAGGCACCGAGGCGCCGAAGGATGCAGGCGTTTGCCAGGCGGCTGCGGGGGGGTAGGGATGCAGCGCTTTGCTAGGCGGCGAGGCAGCGAAGGGACGAAGTGATTTGGGAGGCGGCGAAGGAACACGGCGCTTTGCTTTTTGGCGACGGCACGCGGAGCTTTGCTAGGCGCCGAAGGGAGACGGCGCTTTGCTAGGCGGCGAGGCGGCGGAGGGACGCGGCGCTTTGTTTGGCGGCGAGGGCGAAAAGGCACGCAGCGCTGTGTGAGGCGGCGAAGGCACGCGCTGCTTTGCCAGGCGCCGAAGGCACACAGCGTTGTGTGAGGCGGCGAAGGCACGCAGTGCTTTGCCAGGCGGCGAAGTCACGCAGCGCTGTGTGAGGCGGCGAAGGCACGCAGTGCTTTGCCAGGCGGCGAAGGCACGCAGCGCTTTGCTAGGCTGTCATGCGGCGAGGCGCCGAACGCAGGCACTTCTTTTCTAGGCGCCCAAGGAACACGGCGCTTTGCTTGACGGCGACGGCACGCGGAGCTTTGCTAGGCGCCGAAGGGAGACAGCGCTTTGCTAGGCAGCGAGGCGGCGAACGCACAAAGCGATTTGCTAGGCGGTGATTCGCTGCCGCGGAGAAGAACGAAGCACTGGGCATGTTGGCTGTCGCGCAAACAAGCAGACTGCTGCATCTCTTCGCTGCCTGGCCAACTAGCAAAGTGCTGCCTCGCTTCGCCTCCACGCCAAAAAGCAGTCCGCGATGCCACTGCGCCACCTGGTGCACAAGCAAAGTACTGCATCTCTTCGCTGCCTCGCAGAAGGAGCAACCACTGGGCATGTTGGCTGTCTCACAAACAAGCAGACTGCTGCATCTCTTCGCTGCCTCGCCAACAAGCAAACCGCTGCATCTCTTTGCTGCCTCACCAACAAGCAAACCACTCGATCCGGTCGCCGCCTCGCCAGCATGCAAAGCGCTGCGTCTCTTCGCTGCCTCACCAACAAGCAAACCGCTGCGTCTCTTCACTGCATCGCCAAAAGCAAAGCGTCGCGTCTCTTCGCTGCCTCGCAAACTAAACGCTGCAATGTGTTCAGTGCCTCGCAAAAAAGCAGAGCGCTGCGTGTATTCGCTGAGTGGCAGAAAGCAAAGCACGGCGCCTCTTCGCTGCCTGGCCAACGAGCAAACCGCTCCATCTCTTGGCTGCCTCACAAACGAAGGAAGCGCTGCGTGCCTTGGGCGCCGAGCAAAGCAGCGCGTCCCTTCGCCGCCTCGCCGCCTAAGAAAGCGCTGCGTGCCTTTTCGCCCTCGCCGCCTAGCAAAGCGCCGTGTGCCTTCGCCGCCTCCCAAATCGCTTCGTGCCTTCGCCGCCTAGCAAAGCGCCTAGCAAAGCGTCCTCACCCTTGGCTGCCTAGCAAAGCTCCACGTCCGCTCGCCGCCTAGCAAAGCACTGTGTGCCCTCGCCGCCTCCTACAGCGCTGCGTGCCTTCGCCGCCTCGCCGCCTAGCAAGGCGCCCTAGCCCGTCGACCACCATCAAATCGCTCCGTGCCTTCGCTGCCTCTCTGCTTAGCAAAGCGCCACGTGCCTTGGGCGCCTACAAAAGCGCCGTGTCCCTTCGGCGCTACTACGGTGTTTGCTAAGTGGCGAGGCGACGAAGGTACGCAGCGCTGTGTGAGGCGACAAAGGCACACAGCGCTTTGCTAGCCTATGATGCGGTGAGGTGCCAAGGCACCAAAGGACGCAAGTGTTTGCCAGGTGGTGGGCGGGGCGGGGAGGGAACGCAACGTTTTGCTAGGCTATGATGTGGCGAGGTGCCAAGGCACCGAAGGACACAGGCGTTTGCCAGGTGGCAGGGGGGGAGGGACGCAGCGTTTTGCTAGGTGGTGAGGCGGCAAGATGCCGAGCGGATTCTGCGCTTTGCTAGGCGGTGAGGCGGTGAAGGGATGAAGCGGATTTGGGAGGCTGAGAAGGGACACGGCGCTTTCCGAGGCAGTGAAGGGACGCGGTGCTTTGTTTGGCGGCGAGGGCGAAAAGGGACGCAGCTCTTTCTTTGGCGGCAAGGCGGCGAAGGCACGCAGTGCTTTGCCAGCTGGTGAGGCAGTGGAGAGATGCAGTACTTTGCCAGGTCGCAAAGGGTCGCATCGGTTCCTTAGTTTGCGAGGCAGCGAACAGATATAGTGGTTTGCTTGTTTGCGAGGTATAGAAGAGCGGCCATAGTTTGCTTTTTTGAGAGGTGGCGAATAGACGCAGGGATCTGCTTTTTTGCAAGGCAGTGAAGAGACGCAGCGGTCTGCTTGTTTGCCAGGCAACAGACAGATGTATGGGTTAGTTAGTTTGCGAGGCAGGGAAGAGACGTAGCAGTTAGTTAGTTTGTGATGCGGTGAATAGATGCAGCGGTCTGCATGTTTGACAGGCAGCGAAGAGATGCAGCAGTTAGTAAGTTTGCAAGGCAGCGAACAGATGCATTGGTTTGCTTGTTTGCGAGGCAGCGAACAGATATCGCCGTTTGCTTGTTCGCCAGGCAGGGAACAGGCGCCGTGCTTTGCTTTCTGCCAGTCAGCGAATACACGCAGCGGTCTGCTTTTTTGCGAGGCAGTGAATAGACGCAGCATTTAGTTTGCGAGGCGCCGAAGAGACACAGCGGTCTGCTTTTTCACCAGGCAGCGGACAGATGTATGGGTTAGTTAGTTTGCCAGGCAGGGAAGGGACGCAGTGGTTAGTTTAGTTTGCGATGTGGCAAATAAACACAGTGGTCTGCATGTTGCCAGATAGCGAAGAGACGCAGCATTTAGTCAGCTTGCGAGGCAGCGAACAGACGCGATAGTTTGCTTGTTCGCGATGCAGTGAACAGGCACAGTGGTTTGCTTGTTTGCAAGGCAGCGAGCAGATGCAGCGGTTTGCTTGTTGGCGAGACAGCAAACAGATTCATCCGTCTGCTTGTTTGTGAGACAGCAAACATCCACAGTGGTTACTCATTCTGCGAGGCAGCGAACAGATGCAGCACTTTGCTTGTGCACCAGGTGGCGCAGTGGCATCGCGGATTGCTTTTTCAGGTGGAAGTGAAGCGAGGCAGCACTTTGCTAGCTGGCGAGGCAGTGAACACATGCAGCGGTGTGCTTGTTCGCCAGGCGGCGAAGAGCCGCTGCAGTCTGCTTGTTGGCGAAGCAGTGAACAGATTCTGCCGACTGCTTGTTCGCAACGCCTCCAATAGACGCAGCGGACTGCTTGTTCGCGAGGCGGGAAGAGATGCAGCAGTTAGTTATTTTGCCCGGCATCAAACAGACGCAGCGGTTAGTTAGTGCACGAGGTGGCCAACAGACACAACGCTGTGCTTGTTTGCCAGGTGGCGAAGAGACGCAGTGGTTGATTAGTTCATGAGGTGGTGTAGCGGCGCAGCGGTTTGCTTTAGCACGCGGAAGCGAAGAGACACAACAGTCTGCTTGTTGGCAAGGAGAGGAAGAGACGCAGCGGTTCCTTAGTTTGCGAGGCAGCCAACAAATGTAGTCGTAAGTTAGTGTGCGAGGCACCGAACAGACGCTGAGGTCAGTTAGTTCACGAGGCAGTGAAGAGATATAGTGGTTTGCTTGTTTGCGAGGTAGGGAAGAGCCGCCGTGATTTGCTTTTATGTTAGTCGGCGAATACATGCAGCGGTCTGCTTTTTTGCGAGGCAGTGAACAGACGCAGCATTTAGTTTGCAAGGCACTGAAGAAATGCAGTGGTGTGCTTGTTTGCGAGGCATCGAAGAAAAGCAGCAGGTAGTTAGTTGGCCATGTGGCGAAGAGACACGCCGGTTTGCTTGTTCGCGATTCAGTGATCAGGCTCAGCAGTTTGCTTGTTCGCGAGGCAGTGAACAGACGCAGTGGTTTGTATGCTCACGAGGAGGCGAAATGATATAGCGGTTTGCTTTATCACGCGTAATCGAAGAGACACAGCGATTTGCTTGTCTGCGAGGAGGGGAAGAGACGCAGTGGTTAGTTAGCTTGTGAGGCAGTGAAGAGACGCAGCACTTTGCTTGTCCACCAGGGTGCGTAGCGGCATCGCAGTTTGCTTTTTCGCGTGGAAGCGAAGCGAGGCAGCACTTTGCTAGTTGCGAAGGCAGCGAACAGACGCAGCAGTCTGCTTGTTTGTGAAACAGTGAACATGCACAGTGGTTAGTTCTTCTGCGAGGTGGCGAATCACCACATAGCAAATTGCTTTGTCCCTTCGCCGCCTCGCTGCCTAGCAAAGTGTCGTCTCCCTTCCTTGCCTAGCAAAACTCTGCATCCTGTCACCGCCAAGCAAAGCACTGCATACCTTCGTCGCCTAGCAAAGAACTGCATGCATTTGCCACCTCCCCACCAAGCAAAGCGCCTTGTTCCTTCGCTGCCTAGCAAAGCAAAGCGTCCCCTCGCCGGATAGCAAAGCGCCGTGTCCCTTCGCTGCCTCGCCACCGACCAAATCGCCACGTCCCTTCACCGCCAACCAAATCGCTGCGTGCTTTTGTCGCCTCCTGCTTAGCAAAGCACCGTGTCCTTTCGCCTCCTCGCCACCAACAAAACACCGTCTCCCTTTGCCTCCTCGCCGCCTAGCAAAGCGCCATCTCCCTTCACTGCCTCGACGCTTAGCAGAGTGATGAGTCCCTTCGCTGCATCGGTGCCTCGTCACCTAGCACAACAATGCATCCCTTTTCCCCCTAGCTGCCCAGCAAGGCTCTGCGTCTCTTCGCTGCCTGGCCTCCTACCAAAGCGTCGTGTCCCTTCGATGCCTGGCAAAGCACTGTGTGCCTTGCCTGCCTCAGACACCACTGCATCCCTTCGCCACCTCGCTGCCTAGCAAAGCGCCGTGTCCCTTCACCGCCTCGCCAACTAGCACACCACTGTGACCCTTCGCCGCCTAGCAAAGCACTGCATGCCTTCGTCACCTCACTGCCTAAGAAAGGGCTGCATGCCTTGCCCCGCTTGCCGCCTGGCACACCACTGCGTCCCTTTTCCCCCTCGCCACCTCTCAAATCGCTTTGTCCCCTCGCGCCTCGCCGCCTAGCAAAGCACTGTGTCCCTCCCCCCCTCGCCGCCTGGCAAATGGCTGCGTCCTTTGGTGCAAGCCTACACCAGGTGTCCTCACAACTTAGCACTAGGACTGTGATGCTGCTGCAAGGGAGGACAGTGGTTGTGACATGTGTCGTTCAGTTGTGATGTGGGTATGAGGTGGGTGATTTGAACTTGACGTGGGTGTGACATGGGTGTGACGTGGGTGGTTCGAAGGTGATGTGGGTGTGCCACCCTGCTGCAGAAGCTCCCCCACCCACCAGGGCTCAGAGGCAAGAACACTGGGAAGGCGGAGCTTGCCTCCGCGTGCCTAGGGCAGTCCCTCCACCAGTGCCCGGCTCCCTTGCCTCCCCTCCCCAAGCCCACACCTGGTGTCCTCACACCTTAGCACTAGGACTGTGATGCTGCTGCCAGGGAGGACAGTGTTTTTGCTGTGGGTGTTTAGAAGGTGACGTGGGTGAGACATGGGTGATTTGAACGTGACGTGGGTGTGACGTGGCTGATTCAAAGGTAACGTGTGTGTGACGTGGTAAACTCTAAAGTGACAAGGGTGTGACGCTGGTGTGAAGTGAGTGGTTCGAAGGTAAGGTTGGTGTGCTACCCTGCTGCAGAAGCTCCCCCACCCACCAGGGCTCAGAGGCAAGAACACTGGGAAGGCGGAGCTTGCCTCCGCGTGCCTAGGGCAGTCCCTCCACCAGTGCCCGGCTCCCTTGCCTCCCCTCCCCAAGCCCACACCTGGTGTCCTCACACCTTAGCACTAGGACTGTGATGCTGCTGCCAGGGAGGACAGTGTTTTTGCTGTGGGTGTTTAGAAGGTGACGTGGGTGAGACATGGGTGATTTGAACGTGACGTGGGTGTGACGTGGCTGATTCAAAGGTAACGTGTGTGTGACGTGGTAAACTCTAAAGTGACAAGGGTGTGACGCTGGTGTGAAGTGAGTGGTTCGAAGGTAAGGTTGGTGTGCTACCCTGCTGCAGAAGCTCCCCCACCCACCAGGGCTCAGAGGCAAGAACACTGGGAAGGCAGAGCTTGCCTCCGCATGCCTAGGGCAGTCCCTCCCCAAGTGCCCGGGTCCCTTGCCGCCTCCCAAATGGCTTTGTCCCTTTGCCGCCTCTCAAAGTGCTGCCTTCCTTCACCGCCTCACTGCCTAGCAAAGTGTCTTCTCCCTCCCCCCCTTAGGCAAGCTCCGCATCCTGTCACCGCCAAGCAAAGCGCCATGTTCCTTCGGCGCCTAGCAAACAACTGCCTGCGTTCAACGCCTCAACGCCTAGCAAAGCACTGCATCCCTTTTCCCCCTCACCACCTCTCAAATCGCTTTGACCCCTCGCTCCTCGCTGCCTGGCAAAGCACTGTGTGCCTTCGTGCCTTGCCGCATAGCAAAGCACCATGTCCCCTCGACGACTACCAAATCGCTGCATGGCTTCCCTACCTTGTTACTTAGCAAAGCGCCATGTTCCTTCGGTGCCTAGCAAAGCACTGCGTCCCTTCACCGCCTCGATGCCTAGCAAAGTGTCGTCTCCCTTCGCCGCCTAGCAAAGCGCCGCATCCGCTCGGCGCCTTGCCACCTTGCGCCTAGCACACAGCTGAGTCCCTTTTCCCCCTCTCAAATCGCTTTGTCCCCTCGCGCCTCGCCGCCTAGCAAAGCACTTCATGCCTTCGTGCCTCGCTGCATAGCAAAGCACCGTGTCCCCTCAATGACTACCAAATCGCTGCGTGGCTTCCCTGCCTCGTTGCTTAGCAAAGGTCCGTGTCCCTTCGTCACCTGGGAAAGCGCTGCGTCCCTTCACCGCCTCGCACACCGTTGCGTACCTTTGCCGTCTCGCCTCCTAGCACACCACTGCCTCCCTTTTCGCCCTCATCGCCTCTCAAATCGCTTTGTCCCCTCGCTCCTCGCCGCCTAGCAAAGTGCTGCATGCCTTCGTGCCTCACCACATAGCAAAGTACCGTGTCCCCTCGATGACTACCAAATCGCTGCGTGGCTTTCCTGCCTCGTTGCTTAGCAAAGCGCCACATCCCTTCGCCACCTAGAAAAGCGCTGTGTCCTTTTGGCGCCTGGAATAGCACTGCGTGCCTTGGCCAGCTGGCACACCGCTGTGTACTTTCACCGCCTCACCACCTAGCAAAGCGTCGTCTCCCTTCGCTGCCGAGCAAAGCTCCACATCCTGTCACTGCCAAGCAAAGCACCGTGTTCCTTCGGCGCCTAGCAAAGAACTGCCTGCGTTCGACGCCTCACCACCTAGCAAAGCACTGCCTCTCTTCACCGCCTCGCCACCTACCAAACCGTCATGTCCCTTTGCTGCCTTGCCGACTAGCACACCACTGTGACCCTCACCACCTAGCAAAGCACCGCGTGCCTTCGTTGCCTTGCTGCCTAAGAAAGCGCTGTGTACCTTCGCCACCTCGCCGCCTAGCAGAGCACTGCCTCCCTTCGCTGCCTCGCAAAGAAGCAAACAGCTGCTTTTCTTCGGTGCCTCGCAAACTAAACGCTGCGTTTGTTCACTGCCTCTCAAAAAAGCAGACTGCTGTGTGTATTCGCTGCCTCGCAAAAAAGCAAACCACTGTGTCTGTTCACTGCCTCACAAACAAGCAAACTGCTGCGCCTGTTCGCTGCCTTGCAAACTAAACAACGACTGCGTTTCTTCGCTGCCTCACCAACAATCACACCGCTCTATCTGTTCGCCGCCTGGCAAAAAAGCAAACCACGGCGACTCTTCGCTGCCTGGTGAACACACACACCGCTGCGTCCCTTTGGCAGCTGGCAAAGCACTGCTTCCCTCCACCGCCTCGCTGGCTAGCAAAGCGCCACATCTGGTGGGCGCCTCGCTGCCTAGCACACCGCTGCATCCCTTTTCCCCCTCGCCACCTCTCACATCGCTTTGTCCCCTCGCACCTCACCGCCTAGCAAAGCGCTGCGTCCCTCCACCCCCTTCACCTCCTGGCAAAGCACTGCATGCCTTCACTGTCTCGCACACCACTGCGTACTTTCGCCACCTCTCCACCTAGCAAAGTGCTACCTGCCTTTGCCGTCTCGCCGCCTAGCAAAGCGCCATATCCCGTCGACAACTACCAAATTGCTGCGTGGCTTTGCTGCCTCATTGCTTAGCAAAGCGCCACGTCCCTTCGCTGACTAAAAAAGCGCTGTGTCCCTTCAGCGCTAATAAAGCACTTGCTAAGCGGCAAGGCAGCAAAGGCACGCAGTGCTTTGCCAGGCGGCGAAGGCACACAGCTCTTTGCTAGGCTGCAATGCAGAGAAGCACTGACGCACCGAAGGAGGCAGCCGTTTGCCAGGCAGTGGGGGGGGGGGAGGAGGGACGCAACGCTTTGCTAGGCGGCGAGGTGCAAGAGGACAAAGCGATTTGAGAGGCAGTGAGGGGGAAAAGGGATGCAGCAGTGTGCTAGGCAGCGTGGCGCCGAGGCACCCA
The DNA here is from genome assembly GCF_036417845.1 of Apteryx mantelli. Taxonomy (NCBI): domain Eukaryota; kingdom Metazoa; phylum Chordata; class Aves; order Apterygiformes; family Apterygidae; genus Apteryx; species Apteryx mantelli. Next base: position 10,227,976 of record NC_090001.1, on the reverse strand, counting down.
CCGGACGCAGAGCTTTGCTAGGCATCTAGGTGGCGAACACAGGCAGTTCTTTGCTAGACGCCAAAGGAACACGGCACTTTGCTAGGCGGTGAGGCAGCAAAGGGACATGGCACTTTGCTAGGCGTCGAGACAGCGAAGGCAGGACGCAGTGCTTTGCTAGGCAGCGAAGGAACACGGCGCTTTGCTTGGCGGCGAAGGGAGACGACGCTTTGCTAGGCAGCGAGGCGGCGAAGGGAGGCAGCGCTTTGCTAGGCGGAGAGTCGGCAAAGGGACAAAGTGATTTGGGAGGCGACGAAGGGAAACGGCACTTTGGTAGGTGGCAAGGCAGCAAAGGGAAACAGCGCTTTGGTAGGCGAGAGTGTGAAAAGGGATGCAGCGCTTTGCTAGGCTGCGATGAGGCGAGGCGCCGAGGTGCCGAAGGACACAGCTGTTTGCCAGGCAGCGAGGGGGGGAGGGACGCAGCACTTTGCTAGGAGGCGAGGCGCAAGGGACAAAGCGATTTGAGAGGCGGCGAGGGGGAAAAGGGACACAGCGGTGTGCTAGAAGGCGTGGCGCCGAGGCACCCACCGGACGTGGAGCTTTGCTAGGCGTGGAGGCAGCGAAGGCACGCAGGGCTTTGCTAGGCAGCGAGGCGGTGAGGCCCGACTGGATGCGGCACTTTGCTTGGTGTCAATGTGGCGAAAGGACACAGTGCTTTGCTAGGCGCCAAAGGAACACGACGCTTTGCTTGGCGGCCATAGGACACAGAGCTTTGCTAGGCAGCAAAGGGAGACGATGCTTTGAGAGGCAGCAAGGCGGCAAAGGGAGGCAGCGCTTTGCTAGGCGTCGAGGCGGTGAAGGGACGAAGTGCTTTGGGAGGAGGTGAAGGGACACGGCGCTTTGGTAGGCATCGAGGTGGTGAAGGCACGCAGTGCTTTGGGAGGAGGTGAAGGGACACGGCGCTTTGGTAGGCATCGAGGTGGTGAAGGCACGCAGTGCTTTGGGAGGAGGTGAAGGGACACGGCGCTTTGGTAGGCATCGAGGTGGTGAAGGCACGCAGTGCTTTGCCAGGCAGTGAAGGCAAGCAGCGCTTTGCTAGGCTGCGATGCGGCGAGGCGCCAAGGCCCCAAAGGACGCAGAGCTTTGCCAGGCGGCGAGGGGGGGAGGGAGGCAGCGCTTTGCTAGGCGGCAAGGAGCAAGGGGACGAAGCGATTTGAGAGGCGGTGAGGGGGAAAAGGGATGCAGCGGTGTGCTAGGCGGCAAGGCGCCGACTGGACATGGTGCTTTGCTAGGCGTGGAGGCGGTCATGGGATGCAGTGCTTTGCTAGGCGCTGAAGGAACCCGACGCTTTGCTTGGCAGCGACAGGACGCGGAGTTTGTTAGGCGGCGAAGGGACACAGCGCTTTGCTAGGCGGCTAGGTGGCGAAGGGACGAAGACATTTGGGAGGTGGCGAAGGGACACGGCGCTTTGGTAGGCAGCGAGGAGGCGAAGGGACACGGTGCTTTGCTAGGCGGCGAGGGCGAAAAGCGACGCAGCGCTTTCTTAGGCGGCCAGGCGGCGAAGGCACATGCTGCTTTGCTAGGCGGCGAAGGGACGCAGCAGTTCCTTAGTTTGCGAGGCAGCGAAGAGATATAGCGGTTTGCTTGTTGGCCAGGCACGGAACAGCCGCTGTGGTTTGCTTTCTGCCCGTCAGCGAATACACGCAGCGCTCTGCTTTTTTGCGAGGCAGCGAACAGATGCAGTGTTTAGTTTGCGAGGCACTGAAGAAAAGCAACGGTTTGCTTTTTTGCAAGGCGGCAAAGGGAGGCAGAGCTTTGCTAGGCAACGAAGGAACACGGCGCTTTGCTAGGCGTCGAGGAGGCGAAGGGAGACAGTGCTTTGCTAGGTGGTGAGGAGGCAAAGGCACGCAGCGATTTTTGTCGGCGGTAAAGGAACTTGGCGCTTTGCTAGGTGGCGAGGAGGCAAAGGCACGCAGCGATTTTTGTCGGCGGTAAAGGAACTTGGCACTTTGCCAGGCGGTGAAGGGAGGCAGTGCTTTGCTAGGCAGCGAGAGGATGTGGAGCTTAGCTAGGCGGTGAAGGGAGACAGTGTTTTACTAGGCAGGGAGGCTGCGAAGGGAGACGGTGCTTTGCCAGCCTACAAAGTTGTGAAGGGAGACGGCGCTTTGCTAGGTGGCGAGGCGGCGAAGGCATGCAGTGCTTTGCTAGGCAGCGAAGAAACACGGCGCTTTGCTTGGTGGTGACAGGACGTGGAGCTTTGCTAAGCGGCGAGGCGGCGAAGGCACACGGAGCTTTGCTAGGCGGCGAGGGCGAGAAGGCACGCAGCGCCTTCTTAGGAGGCCAGGCGGCGAAGGCACGCGCTGCTTTGCCAGGCGCCGAAGGCACAACGCGGTGTGTGAGGCGGCGAAGGCACGCACTGCTTTGCCAGCCGCCGAAGGCACGCAGCGCTTTGCTAGGCTGCAATGCGGCGAGGCGCCGAACGCAGGCACTTCTTTGCTAGGCGCCCAAGGAACACGGCGCTTTGCTTGACGGCGACGGCACGCGCAGCTTTGCTAGGCGCTCAAGGCAGACGACGCTTTGCTAGGCAGCGAGGCAGCGAACGCACAAAGCGATTTGCTCTGCCCTCATTCGCTGCCTCGCACAAGAGCTAACCACTGGGCATGTTGGCTGTCTCACAAACAAGCAGCCTGCTGCGTCTCTTCGCTGCCTCGCCAACTAACAAAGTGCTGCCTCGCTTCGCCTCCAGGCGAAAAAGTCATCCGCCATGCCACTGCGCCACCTGGTGCACAAGCAAAGTGCTGCATCTCTTCGCTGCCTCGCACAAAGAGCAAGCACTGGGCATGGTCGCTGTGTCACAAACAAGGAGACTGCTGCATCTCTTCGCTGCCTCGCCAACAAGCAAAGCACTCGATCTGCTCGCCGCCTCGCCAGCATGCAAAGCGCCGCGTCTCTTGGCCGCCTCGCAAACTAAACGCTGCATCTGTTCACTGCCTCGCCAAAAAGCAGAGCGCTGCGTGTATTCGCTGAGTGGCAGAAAGCAAAGCACGGCGCCTGTTCGCTGCCTGGCCAAGAAGCAAAGCGCTCCATCTCTTCGCTGCCTCGCAAACGAAGGAAGCGCTGCGTGCCTTCGGCGCCTAGCAAAGCAGCGCGTGCCTTGGCCGCCTGGCCGCCTCAGAAAGCGCTGCGTGCCTTCTCGCCCTCGCCGCCTAGCAAAGCGCCGTGTGCCTTCGCCGCCTCCCCAATCGCTTCGTGCCTTCGCCGCCTAGCAAAGCGCCTAGCAAAGCGTCCTCAGCCTTCGCTGCCTAGCAAAGCACTGTGTGCCCTCGCCGCCTGCTAGAGCGCTGCGTGCCTTCGGCGCCTGGCAAAGCGCTGCGTGCCCTCGCCGAGCGCTGCGTCCCTGGGCGCCTGGCAAAGCGCTGCGTGCCTTCGCCGCCTCGCCGCCTAGCAAGGCGCCCTAGCCCGTCGAGCACCATCAAATGGCTGCGTGCCTTCGCTGCCTCGTGCCTTAGCAAAGCACCACGTGCCTTCGGCGCCTACAAAAGCGCCGTGTGCCTTCGGCGCTCCCACGGCGTTTGCTAAGCGGCGAGGCGGCGAAGGGACGCAGCGGTGTGTGAGGCGGCGAAGGCAAGCAGCGCTTTGCTAGGCGGCGAGGCGGCGAAGGCACGAAGCGGTTCGGGAGGCGGTGAAGGGACAGGGCGCTTTGTTGGGCGGCGAGGGCGAAAAGGCACGCAGCGCTTTCTTAGGTGGCGAAGGCACGCGCTGCTTTGCTAGGCGCCGAAGGAACACGGCGCTTTGTAGGCGGCGACGGTACGCAGAGCTTTGCTAGGCGGCGAGGCGGCGAAGGGACACAGCGCTTTGCTAGGCGGCGAGGGCGAGAAGGCACGCAGCGCCTTCTTAGGAGGCCAGGCGCCGAAGGCACAATGCGGTGTGTGAGGCGGCGAAGGCACGCACTGCTTTGCCAGCCGCCGAAGGCACGCAGCGCTTTGCTAGGCTGCAATGCGGCGAGGCGCCGAACGCAGGCACTTCTTTGCTAGGCGCCCAAGGAACACGGCGCTTTGCTTGACGGCGACGGCACGCGCAGCTTTGCTAGGCGCCCAAGGCAGACGACGCTTTGCTAGGCAGCGAGGCGGCGAACGCACAAAGCCATTTGCTCTGCCCTCATTCGCTGCCTCGCACAATAGCTAACCACTGGGCATGTTGGCTGTCTCCCAAACAAGCAGCCTGCTGCGTCTCTTCGCTGCCTCGCCAACTAACAAAGTGCTGCCTCGCTTCGCCTCCAGGCGAAAAAGTCATCCGCCATGCCACTGCGCCACCTGGTGCACAAGCAAAGTGCTGCATCTCTTCGCTTCCTCGCACAAAGAGCAAGCACTGTGCATGGTCGCTGTGTCACAAACAAGGAGACTGCTGAATCTCTTCGCTGCCTCGCCAACAAGCAAACCGCTGCATCTCTTCGCTGCCTCGCCAACAAGCAAAGCACTCGATCTGCTCGCCGCCTCGCCAGCATGCAAAGCGCCGCGTCTCTTGGCCGCCTCGCAAACTAAACGCTGCATCTGTTCACTGCCTCGCCAAAAAGCAGAGCGCTGCGTCTATTCGCTGAGTGGCAGAAAGCAAAGCACGGCGCCTGTTCGCTGCCTGGCCAAGAAGCAAAGCGCTCCATCTCTTCGCTGCCTCGCAAACGAAGGAAGCGCTGCGTGCCTTCGGCGCCTAGCAAAGCAGCGCGTGCCTTGGCCGCCTGGCCGCCTCAGAAAGCGCTGCGTGCCTTCTCGCCCTCGCCGCCTAGCAAAGCGCCGTGTGCCTTCGCCGCCTCCCAAATCGCTTCGTGCCTTCGCCGCCTAGCAAAGCGCCTAGCAAAGCGTCCTCAGCCTTCGCTGCCTAGCAAAGCTCCACGTCCGCTCGCCGCCTAGCGAAGCACTGTGTGCCCTCGCCGCCTGCTAGAGCGCTGCGTGCCTTCGGCGCCTGGCAAAGCGCTGCGTCCCTGGGAGCCTGGCAAAGCACTGCGTGCCCTCGCCGAGCGCTGCGTCCCTGGGCGCCTGGCAAAGCGCTGCGTGCCTTCGCCGCCTCGCCGCCTAGCAAGGCGCCCTAGCCCGTCGAGCACGATCAAATGGCTGCGTGCCTTCGCTGCCTCGTGCCTTAGCAAAGCGCCGTGTCCCTTCGGCGCTACCACAGCGTTTGCTAAGCGGCGAGGCGGCGAAGGGACGCAGCGGTGTGTGAGGCGGCGAAGGCAAGCAGCGCTTTGCTAGGCGGCGAGGCGGCGAAGGGACGAAGCGGTTCGGGAGGCGGTGAAGGGACAGGGCGCTTTGTTGGGCGGCGAGGGCGAAAAGGCACGCAGCGCTTTCTTAGGCGGCGAAGGCACGCGCTGCTTTGCTAGGCGCCGAAGGAACATGGCGCTTTGTAGGCGGCGAAGGCACGCGGAGCTTTGCTAGGCGGCGAGGCGGCGAAGGCACACGGCGCTTTGCTAGGCGGCGAGGGCGAGAAGGCACGCAGCGCTTTCTTAGGAGGCCAGGCGGCGAAGGCACGCGCTGCTTTGCCAGGCGCCGAAGGCACAACGCGGTGTGTGAGGCGGCGAAGGAACGCACTGCTTTGCCAGCCGCCGAAGGCACGCAGCGCTTTGCTAGGCTGCAATGCGGCGAGGCGCTGAACGCAGGCACTTCTTTGCTAGGCGCCCAAGGAACACGGCGCTTTGCTTGACGGCGACGGCACGCGCAGCTTTGCTAGGCGCCCAAGGCAGACGACGCTTTGCTAGGCAGCGAGGCGGCGAACGCACAAAGCCATTTGCTCTGCCCTCATTCGCTGCCTCGCACAATAGCTAACCACTGTGCATGTTGGCTGTCTCACAAACAAGCAGCCTGCTGCGTCTCTTCGCTGCCTCGCCAACTAACAAAGTGCTGCCTCGCTTCGCCTCCAGGCGAAAAAGTCATCCGCCATGCCACTGCGCCACCTGGTGCACAAGCAAAGTGCTGCATCTCTTCGCTGCCTCGCACAAAGAGCAAGCACTGTGCATGGTCGCTGTGTCACAAACAAGGAGACTGCTGCATCTCTTCGCTGCCTCGCCAACAAGCAAAGCACTCGATCTGCTCGCCGCCTCGCCAGCATGCAAAGCGCCGCGTCTCTTGGCCGCCTCGCAAACTAAACGCTGCATCTGTTCACTGCCTCGCCAAAAAGCAGAGCGCTGCGTCTATTCGCTGAGTGGCAGAAAGCAAAGCACGGCGCCTGTTCGCTGCCTGGCCAAGAAGCAAAGCGCTCCATCTCTTCGCTGCCTCGCAAACGAAGGAAGCGCTGCGTGCCTTCGGCGCCTAGCAAAGCAGCGCGTGCCTTGGCCGCCTGGCCGCCTCAGAAAGCGCTGCGTGCCTTCTCGCCCTCGCCGCCTAGCAAAGCGCCGTGTGCCTTCGCCGCCTCCCCAATCGCTTCGTGCCTTCGCCGCCTAGCAAAGCGCCTAGCAAAGCGTCCTCAGCCTTCGCTGCCTAGCAAAGCACTGTGTGCCCTCGCCGCCTGCTAGAGCGCTGCGTGCCTTCGGCGCCTGGCAAAGCGCTGAGTGCCTTCGGCGCCTGGCAAAGCACTGCGTGCCCTCGCCGAGCGCTGCGTCCCTGGGCGCCTGGCAAAGCGCTGCATGCCTTTGCCGCCTCGCTGCCTAGCAAGGCGCCCTAGCCCGTCGAGCACGATCAAATGGCTGCGTGCCTTCGCTGCCTCGTGCCTTAGCAAAGCGCCACGTGCCTTCGGCGCCTACAAATGCGCTGTGTCCCTTCGGCGCTCCCACGGCGTTTGCTAAGCGGCGAGGCGGCGAAGGGACGCAGCGGTGTGTGAGGCGGCGAAGGCAAGCAGCGCTTTGCTAGGCGGCGAGGCGGCGAAGGCACGAAGCGGTTCGGGAGGCGGTGAAGGGACAGGGCGCTTTGTTGGGCGGCGAGGGCGAAAAGGCACGCAGCGCTTTCTTAGGCGGCGAAGGCACGCGCTGCTTTGCTAGGCGCCGAAGGAACACGGCGCTTTGTTGGCGGCGACGGCACGCGCAGCTTTGCTAGGCGGCGAGGGCGAGAAGGCACGCAGCGCTTTCTTAGGAGGCCAGGCGGCGAAGGCACGCGCTGCTTTGCCAGGCGCCGAAGGCACAACGCGGTGTGTGAGGCGGCGAAGGCACGCACTGCTTTGCCAGCCGCCGAAGGCACGCAGCGCTTTGCTAGGCTGCAATGCGGCGAGGCGCCGAACGCAGGCACTTCTTTGCTAGGCGCCCAAGGAACACGGCGCTTTGCTTGACGGCGACGGCACGCGCAGCTTTGCTAGGCGCCCAAGGCAGACGACGCTTTGCTAGGCAGCGAGGCGGCGAACGCACAAAGCCATTTGCTCTGCCCTCATTCGCTGCCTCGCACAATAGCTAACCACTGGGCATGTTGGCTGTCTCACAAACAAGCAGCCTGCTGCGTCTCTTCGCTGCCTCGCCAACTAACAAAGTGCTGCCTCGCTTCGCCTGCAGGCGAAAAAGTCATCCGCCATGCCACTGCGCCACCTGGTGCACAAGCAAAGTGCTGCATCTCTTCGCTGCCTCGCACAAAGAGCAAGCACTGTGCATGGTCGCTGTGTCACAAACAAGGAGACTGCTGCATCTCTTCGCTGCCTCGCCAACAAGCAAAGCACTCGATCTGCTCGCCGCCTCGCCAGCATGCAAAGCGCCGCGTCTCTTGGCCGCCTCGCAAACTAAACGCTGCATCTGTTCACTGCCTCGCCAAAAAGCAGAGCGCTGCGTCTATTCGCTAAGTGGCAGAAAGCAAAGCAGGGCGCCTGTTCGCTGCCTGGCCAAGAAGCAAAGCGCTCCATCTCTTCGCTGCCTCGCAAACGAAGGAAGCGCTGCGTGCCTTCGGCGCCTAGCAAAGCAGCGCGTGCCTTCACCGCCTGGCCGCCTCAGAAAGCGCTGCGTGCCTTCTCGCCCTCGCCGCCTAGCAAAGCGCCGTGTGCCTTCGCCGCCTCCCCAATCGCTTCGTGCCTTCGCCGCCTAGCAAAGCGCCTAGCAAAGCGTCCTCAGCCTTCGCTGCCTAGCAAAGCACTGTGTGCCCTCGCCGCCTGCTAGAGCGCTGCGTGCCTTCGGCGCCTGGCAAAGCGCTGAGTGCCTTCGGCGCCTGGCAAAGCACTGCGTGCCCTCGCCGAGCGCTGCGTCCCTGGGCGCCTGGCAAAGCGCTGCGTGCCTTCGGCGCCTCGCCGCCTAGCAAGGCGCCCTAGCCCGTCGAGCACCATCAAATGGCTGCGTGCCTTCGCTGCCTCGTGCCTTAGCAAAGCGCCACGTGCCTTCGGCGCCTACAAAAGCGCCGTGTCCCTTCAGCGCTCCCACGGCGTTTGCTAAGCAGCGAGGCGGCGAAGGGACGCAGCGGTGTGTGAGGCGGCGAAGGCAAGCAGCGCTTTGCTAGGCGGCGAGGCGGCGAAGGCACGAAGCGGTTCGGGAGGCGGTGAAGGGACAGGGCGCTTTGTTGGGCGGCGAGGGCGAAAAGGCACGCAGCGCTTTCTTAGGTGGCGAAGGCACGCGCTGCTTTGCTAGGCGCCGAAGGAACACGGCGCTTTGTAGGCGGCGACGGCACGCGGAGCTTTGCTAGGCGGCGAGGCGGCGAAGGGACACGGCGCTTTGCTAGGCGGCGAGGGCGAAAAGGCACGCAGCGCTTTCTTAGGAGGCCAGGCGGCGAAGGCACGCGCTGCTTTGCCAGGCGCCGAAGGCACAACGCGGTGTGTGAGGCGGCGAAGGCACGCACTGCTTTGCCAGCCGCCGAAGGCACGCAGCGCTTTGCTAGGCTGCAATGCGGCGAGGCGCCGAACGCAGGCACTTCTTTGCTAGGCGCCCAAGGAACACGGCGCTTTGCTTGACGGCGACGGCACGCGCAGCTTTGCTAGGCGCCCAAGGCAGACGACGCTTTGCTAGGCAGCGAGGCGGCGAACGCACAAAGCCATTTGCTCTGCCCTCATTCGCTGCCTCGCACAATAGCTAACCACTGGGCATGTTGGCTGTCTCCCAAACAAGCAGCCTGCTGCGTCTCTTCGCTGCCTCGCCAACTAACAAAGTGCTGCCTCGCTTCGCCTCCAGGCGAAAAAGTCATCCGCCATGCCACTGCGCCACCTGGTGCACAAGCAAAGTGCTGCATCTCTTCGCTTCCTCGCACAAAGAGCAAGCACTGTGCATGGTCGCTGTGTCACAAACAAGGAGACTGCTGAATCTCTTCGCTGCCTCGCCAACAAGCAAACCGCTGCATCTCTTCGCTGCCTCGCCAACAAGCAAAGCACTCGATCTGCTCGCCGCCTCGCCAGCATGCAAAGCGCCGCGTCTCTTGGCCGCCTCGCAAACTAAACGCTGCATCTGTTCACTGCCTCGCCAAAAAGCAGAGCGCTGCGTCTATTCGCTGAGTGGCAGAAAGCAAAGCACGGCGCCTGTTCGCTGCCTGGCCAAGAAGCAAAGCGCTCCATCTCTTCGCTGCCTCGCAAACGAAGGAAGCGCTGCGTGCCTTCGGCGCCTAGCAAAGCAGCGCGTGCCTTGGCCGCCTGGCCGCCTCAGAAAGCGCTGCGTGCCTTCTCGCCCTCGCCGCCTAGCAAAGCGCCGTGTGCCTTCGCCGCCTCCCAAATCGCTTCGTGCCTTCGCCGCCTAGCAAAGCGCCTAGCAAAGCGTCCTCAGCCTTCGCTGCCTAGCAAAGCTCCACGTCCGCTCGCCGCCTAGCGAAGCACTGTGTGCCCTCGCCGCCTGCTAGAGCGCTGCGTGCCTTCGGCGCCTGGCAAAGCGCTGCGTCCCTGGGAGCCTGGCAAAGCACTGCGTGCCCTCGCCGAGCGCTGCGTCCCTGGGCGCCTGGCAAAGCGCTGCGTGCCTTCGCCGCCTCGCCGCCTAGCAAGGCGCCCTAGCCCGTCGAGCACGATCAAATGGCTGCGTGCCTTCGCTGCCTCGTGCCTTAGCAAAGCGCCGTGTCCCTTCGGCGCTACCACAGCGTTTGCTAAGCGGCGAGGCGGCGAAGGGACGCAGCGGTGTGTGAGGCGGCGAAGGCAAGCAGCGCTTTGCTAGGCGGCGAGGCGGCGAAGGGACGAAGCGGATCGGGAGGCAGTGAAGGGACAGGGCGCTTTGTTGGGCGGCGAGGGCGAAAAGGCACGCAGCGCTTTCTTAGGCGGCGAAGGCACGCGCTGCTTTGCTAGGCGCCGAAGGAACATGGCGCTTTGTAGGCGGCGAAGGCACGCGGAGCTTTGCTAGGCGGCGAGGCGGCGAAGGCACACGGCGCTTTGCTAGGCGGCGAGGGCGAGAAGGCACGCAGCGCTTTCTTAGGAGGCCAGGCGGCGAAGGCACGCGCTGCTTTGCCAGGCGCCGAAGGCACAACGCGGTGTGTGAGGCGGCGAAGGAACGCACTGCTTTGCCAGCCGCCGAAGGCACGCAGCGCTTTGCTAGGCTGCAATGCGGCGAGGCGCTGAACGCAGGCACTTCTTTGCTAGGCGCCCAAGGAACACGGCGCTTTGCTTGACGGCGACGGCACGCGCAGCTTTGCTAGGCGCCCAAGGCAGACGACGCTTTGCTAGGCAGCGAGGCGGCGAACGCACAAAGCCATTTGCTCTGCCCTCATTCGCTGCCTCGCACAATAGCTAACCACTGTGCATGTTGGCTGTCTCACAAACAAGCAGCCTGCTGCGTCTCTTCGCTGCCTCGCCAACTAACAAAGTGCTGCCTCGCTTCGCCTCCAGGCGAAAAAGTCATCCGCCATGCCACTGCGCCACCTGGTGCACAAGCAAAGTGCTGCATCTCTTCGCTGCCTCGCACAAAGAGCAAGCACTGTGCATGGTCGCTGTGTCACAAACAAGGAGACTGCTGCATCTCTTCGCTGCCTCGCCAACAAGCAAAGCACTCGATCTGCTCGCCGCCTCGCCAGCATGCAAAGCGCCGCGTCTCTTGGCCGCCTCGCAAACTAAACGCTGCATCTGTTCACTGCCTCGCCAAAAAGCAGAGCGCTGCGTCTATTCGCTGAGTGGCAGAAAGCAAAGCACGGCGCCTGTTCGCTGCCTGGCCAAGAAGCAAAGCGCTCCATCTCTTCGCTGCCTCGCAAACGAAGGAAGCGCTGCGTGCCTTCGGCGCCTAGCAAAGCAGCGCGTGCCTTGGCCGCCTGGCCGCCTCAGAAAGCGCTGCGTGCCTTCTCGCCCTCGCCGCCTAGCAAAGCGCCGTGTGCCTTCGCCGCCTCCCCAATCGCTTCGTGCCTTCGCCGCCTAGCAAAGCGCCTAGCAAAGCGTCCTCAGCCTTCGCTGCCTAGCAAAGCACTGTGTGCCCTCGCCGCCTGCTAGAGCGCTGCGTGCCTTCGGCGCCTGGCAAAGCGCTGAGTGCCTTCGGCGCCTGGCAAAGCACTGCGTGCCCTCGCCGAGCGCTGCGTCCCTGGGCGCCTGGCAAAGCGCTGCATGCCTTTGCCGCCTCGCTGCCTAGCAAGGCGCCCTAGCCCGTCGAGCACGATCAAATGGCTGCGTGCCTTCGCTGCCTCGTGCCTTAGCAAAGCGCCACGTGCCTTCGGCGCCTACAAATGCGCTGTGCCCCTTCGGCGCTCCCACGGCGTTTGCTAAGCGGCGAGGCGGCGAAGGGACGCAGCGGTGTGTGAGGCGGCGAAGGCAAGCAGCGCTTTGCTAGGCGGCGAGGCGGCGAAGGCACGAAGCGGTTCGGGAGGCGGTGAAGGGACAGGGCGCTTTGTTGGGCGGCGAGGGCGAAAAGGCACGCAGCGCTTTCTTAGGCGGCGAAGGCACGCGCTGCTTTGCTAGGCGCCGAAGGAACACGGCGCTTTGTTGGCGGCGACGGCACGCGCAGCTTTGCTAGGCGGCGAGGGCGAGAAGGCACGCAGCGCTTTCTTAGGAGGCCAGGCGGCGAAGGCACGCGCTGCTTTGCCAGGCGCCGAAGGCACAACGCGGTGTGTGAGGCGGCGAAGGCACGCACTGCTTTGCCAGCCGCCGAAGGCACGCAGCGCTTTGCTAGGCTGCAATGCGGCGAGGCGCCGAACGCAGGCACTTCTTTGCTAGGCGCCCAAGGAACACGGCGCTTTGCTTGACGGCGACGGCACGCGCAGCTTTGCTAGGCGCCCAAGGCAGACGACGCTTTGCTAGGCAGCGAGGCGGCGAACGCACAAAGCCATTTGCTCTGCCCTCATTCGCTGCCTCGCACAATAGCTAACCACTGGGCATGTTGGCTGTCTCACAAACAAGCAGCCTGCTGCGTCTCTTCGCTGCCTCGCCAACTAACAAAGTGCTGCCTCGCTTCGCCTGCAGGCGAAAAAGTCATCCGCCATGCCACTGCGCCACCTGGTGCACAAGCAAAGTGCTGCATCTCTTCGCTGCCTCGCACAAAGAGCAAGCACTGTGCATGGTCGCTGTGTCACAAACAAGGAGACTGCTGCATCTCTTCGCTGCCTCGCCAACAAGCAAAGCACTCGATCTGCTCGCCGCCTCGCCAGCATGCAAAGCGCCGCGTCTCTTGGCCGCCTCGCAAACTAAACGCTGCATCTGTTCACTGCCTCGCCAAAAAGCAGAGCGCTGCGTCTATTCGCTGAGTGGCAGAAAGCAAAGCACGGCGCCCGTTCGCTGCCTGGCCAAGAAGCAAAGCGCTCCATCTCTTCGCTGCCTCGCAAACGAAGGAAGCGCTGCGTGCCTTCGGCGCCTAGCAAAGCAGCGCGTGCCTTGGCCGCCTGGCCGCCTCAGAAAGCGCTGCGTGCCTTCTCGCCCTCGCCGCCTAGCAAAGCGCCGTGTGCCTTCGCCGCCTCCCCAATCGCTTCGTGCCTTCGCCGCCTAGCAAAGCGCCTAGCAAAGCGTCCTCAGCCTTCGCTGCCTAGCAAAGCACTGTGTGCCCTCGCCGCCTGCTAGAGCGCTGCGTGCCTTCGGCGCCTGGCAAAGCGCTGAGTGCCTTCGGCGCCTGGCAAAGCACTGCGTGCCCTCGCCGAGCGCTGCGTCCCTGGGCGCCTGGCAAAGCGCTGCGTGCCTTCGGCGCCTCGCCGCCTAGCAAGGCGCCCTAGCCCGTCGAGCACCATCAAATGGCTGCGTGCCTTCGCTGCCTCGTGCCTTAGCAAAGCGCCACGTGCCTTCGGCGCCTACAAAAGCGCCGTGTCCCTTCAGCGCTCCCACGGCGTTTGCTAAGCAGCGAGGCGGCGAAGGGACGCAGCGGTGTGTGAGGCGGCGAAGGCAAGCAGCGCTTTGCTAGGCGGCGAGGCGGCGAAGGCACGAAGCGGTTCGGGAGGCGGTGAAGGGACAGGGCGCTTTGTTGGGCGGCGAGGGCGAAAAGGCACGCAGCGCTTTCTTAGGTGGCGAAGGCACGCGCTGCTTTGCTAGGCGCCGAAGGAACACGGCGCTTTGTAGGCGGCGACGGCACGCGGAGCTTTGCTAGGCGGCGAGGCGGCGAAGGGACACGGCGCTTTGCTAGGCGGCGAGGGCGAAAAGGCACGCAGCGCTTTCTTAGGAGGCCAGGCGGCGAAGGCACGCGCTGCTTTGCCAGGCGCCGAAGGCACAACGCGGTGTGTGAGGCGGCGAAGGCACGCACTGCTTTGCCAGCCGCCGAAGGCACGCAGCGCTTTGCTAGGCTGCAATGCGGCGAGGCGCCGAACGCAGGCACTTCTTTGCTAGGCGCCCAAGGAACACGGCGCTTTGCTTGACGGCGACGGCACGCGCAGCTTTGCTAGGCGCCCAAGGCAGACGACGCTTTGCTAGGCAGCGAGGCGGCGAACGCACAAAGCCATTTGCTAGGCGGTGATTGGCTGCCTCGCAGAAGAACGAACCACTGTGCATGTTGGCTGTCTCACAAACAAGCAGCCTGCTGCGTCTCTTCGCTGCCTCGCCAACTAACAAAGTGCTGCCTCGCTTCGCCTCCAGGCGAAAAAGTCATCCGCCATGCTACTGCGCCACCTGGTGCACAAGCAAAGTGCTGCATCTCTTCGCTGCCTCGCACAAAGAGCAAGCACTGTGCATGGTCGCTGTGTCACAAACAAGGAGACTGCTGCATCTCTTCGCTGCCTCGCCAACAAGCAAACCGCTGCATCTCTTCGCTGCCTCGCCAACAAGCAAAGCACTCGATCTGCTCGCCGCCTCGCCAGCATGCAAAGCGCCGCGTCTCTTGGCCGCCTCGCAAACTAAACGCTGCATCTGTTCACTGCCTCGCCAAAAAGCAGAGCGCTGCGTCTATTCGCTGAGTGGCAGAAAGCAAAGCACGGCGCCCGTTCGCTGCCTGGCCAAGAAGCAAAGCGCTCCATCTCTTCGCTGCCTCGCAAACGAAGGAAGCGCTGCGTGCCTTCGGCGCCTAGCAAAGCAGCGCGTGCCTTGGCCGCCTGGCCGCCTCAGAAAGCGCTGCGTGCCTTCTCGCCCTTGCCGCCTAGCAAAGCGCCGTGTGCCTTCGCCGCCTCCCAAATCGCTTCGTGCCTTCGCCACCTAGCAAAGCGCCTAGCAAAGCGTCCTCAGCCTTCGCTGCCTAGCAAAGCTCCACGTCCGCTCGCCGCCTAGCAAAGCACTGTGTGCCCTCGCCGCCTGCTAGAGCGCTGCGTGCCTTCGGCGCCTGGCAAAGCACTGCGTGCCCTCGCCGAGCGCTGCGTCCCTGGGCTCCTGGCAAAGCGCTGCGTGCCTTCGGCGCCTCGCCGCCTAGCAAGGCACCCTAGCCCGTCGAGCACGATCAAATGGCTGCGTGCCTTCGCTGCCTCGTGCCTTAGCAAAGCGCCACGTGCCTTCGGCGCCTACAAATGCGCTGTGTCCCTTCGGCGCTCCCACGGCGTTTGCTAAGCGGCGAGGCGGCGAAGGGACGCAGCGGTGTGTGAGGCGGCGAAGGCAAGCAGCGCTTTGCTAGGCGGCGAGGCGGCGAATGCACGAAGCGGTTCGGGAGGCGGTGAAGGGACAGGGCGCTTTGTTGGGCGGCGAGGGCGAAAAGACACGCAGCGCTTTCTTAGGTGGCGAAGGCACGCGCTGCTTTGCTAGGCGCCGAAGGAACACGGCGCTTTGTTGGCGGCGACGGCACGCGCAGCTTTGCTAGGCGGCGAGGCGGCGAAGGGACACGGCGCTTTGCTAGGCGGCGAGGGCGAGAAGGCACGCAGCGCTTTCTTAGGAGGCCAGGCGGCGAAGGCACGCACTGCTTTGCCAGGCGCCGAAGGCACAACGCGGTGTGTGAGGCGGCGAAGGCACGCACTGCTTTGCCAGCCGCCGAAGGCACGCAGCGCTTTGCTAGGCTGCAATGCGGCGAGGCGCCGAACGCAGGCACTTCTTTGCTAGGCGCCCAAGGAACACGGCGCTTTGCTTGACGGCGACGGCACGCGCAGCTTTGCTAGGCGCCCAAGGCAGACGACGCTTTGCTAGGCAGCGAGGCGGCGAACGCACAAAGCCATTTGCTCTGCCCTCATTCGCTGCCTCGCACAATAGCTAACCACTGTGCATGTTGGCTGTCTCACAAACAAGCAGCCTGCTGCGTCTCTTCGCTGCCTCGCCAACTAACAAAGTGCTGCCTCGCTTCGCCTCCAGGCGAAAAAGTCATCCGCCATGCCACTGCGCCACCTGGTGCACAAGCAAAGTGCTGCATCTCTTCGCTGCCTCGCACAAAGAGCAAGCACTGTGCATGGTCGCTGTGTCACAAACAAGGAGACTGCTGCATCTCTTCGCTGCCTCGCCAACAAGCAAAGCACTCGATCTGCTCGCCGCCTCGCCAGCATGCAAAGCGCCGCGTCTCTTGGCCGCCTCGCAAACTAAACGCTGCATCTGTTCACTGCCTCGCCAAAAAGCAGAGCGCTGCGTCTATTCGCTGAGTGGCAGAAAGCAAAGCACGGCGCCTGTTCGCTGCCTGGCCAAGAAGCAAAGCGCTCCATCTCTTCGCTGCCTCGCAAACGAAGGAAGCGCTGCGTGCCTTTGGCGCCTAGCAAAGCAGCGCGTGCCTTGGCCGCCTGGCCGCCTCAGAAAGCGCTGCGTGCCTTCTCGCCCTTGCCGCCTAGCAAAGCGCCGTGTGCCTTCGCCGCCTCCCCAATCGCTTCGTGCCTTCGCCACCTAGCAAAGCGCCTAGCAAAGCGTCCTCAGCCTTCGCTGCCTAGCAAAGCACTGTGTGCCCTCGCCGCCTGCTAGAGCGCTGCGTGCCTTCGGCGCCTGGCAAAGCGCTGAGTGCCTTCGGCGCCTGGCAAAGCACTGCGTGCCCTCGCCGAGCGCTGCGTCCCTGGGCGCCTGGCAAAGCGCTGCGTGCCTTCGGCGCCTCGCCGCCTAGCAAGGCGCCCTAGCCCGTCGAGCACGATCAAATGGCTGCGTGCCTTCGCTGCCTCGTGCCTTAGCAAAGCGCCACGTGCCTTCGGCGCCTACAAAAGCGCCGTGTCCCTTCAGCGCTCCCACGGCGTTTGCTAAGCAGCGAGGCGGCGAAGGGACGCAGCGGTGTGTGAGGCGGCGAAGGCAAGCAGCGCTTTGCTAGGCGGCGAGGCGGCGAAGGCACGAAGCGGTTCGGGAGGCGGTGAAGGGACAGGGCGCTTTGTTGGGCGGCGAGGGCGAAAAGGCACGCAGCGCTTTCTTAGGCGGCGAAGGCACGCGCTGCTTTGCTAGGCGCCGAAGGAACAGGGCGCTTTGTAGGCGGCGACGGCACGCGCAGCTTTGCTAGGCGGCGAGGCGGCGAAGGCACACGGCGCTTTGCTAGGCGGCGAGGGCGAGAAGGCACGCAGCGCTTTCTTAGGAGGCCAGGCGGCGAAGGCACGCGCTGCTTTGCCAGGCGCCGAAGGCACAACGCGGTGTGTGAGGCGGCGAAGGCACGCACTGCTTTGCCAGCCGCCGAAGGCACGCAGCGCTTTGCTAGGCTGCAATGCGGCGAGGCGCCGAACGCAGGCACTTCTTTGCTAGGCGCCCAAGGAACACGGCGCTTTGCTTGACGGCGACGGCACGCGCAGCTTTGCTAGGCGCCCAAGGCAGAAGACGCTTTGCTAGGCAGCGAGGCGGCGAACGCACAAAGCCATTTGCTCTGCCCTCATTCGCTGCCTCGCACAATAGCTAACCACTGTGCATGTTGGCTGTCTCACAAACAAGCAGCCTGCTGCGTCTCTTCGCTGCCTCGCCAACTAACAAAGTGCTGCCTCGCTTCGCCTGCAGGCGAAAAAGTCATCCGCCATGCCACTGCGCCACCTGGTGCACAAGCAAAGTGCTGCATCTCTTCGCTGCCTCGCACAAAGAGCAAGCACTGTGCATGGTCGCTGTGTCACAAACAAGGAGACTGCTGCATCTCTTCGCTGCCTCGCCAACAAGCAAAGCACTCGATCTGCTCGCCGCCTCGCCAGCATGCAAAGCGCCGCGTCTCTTGGCCGCCTCGCAAACTAAACGCTGCATCTGTTCACTGCCTCGCCAAAAAGCAGAGCGCTGCGTCTATTCGCTGAGTGGCAGAAAGCAAAGCACGGCGCCTGTTCGCTGCCTGGCCAAGAAGCAAAGCGCTCCATCTCTTCGCTGCCTCGCAAACGAAGGAAGCGCTGCGTGCCTTCGGCGCCTAGCAAAGCAGCGCGTGCCTTGGCCGCCTGGCCGCCTCAGAAATCGCTGCGTGCCTTCTCGCCCTCGCCGCCTAGCAAAGCGCCGTGTGCCTTCGCCGCCTCCCCAATCGCTTCGTGCCTTCGCCGCCTAGCAAAGCGCCTAGCAAAGCGTCCTCAGCCTTCGCTGCCTAGCAAAGCTCCACGTCCGCTCGCTGCCTAGCAAAGCACTGTGTGCCCTCGCCGCCCGCTAGAGCGCTGCGTGCCTTCGGCGCCTGGCAAAGCGCTGAGTGCCTTCGGCGCCTGGCAAAGCACTGCGTGCCCTCGCCGAGCGCTGCGTCCCTGGGCGCCTGGCAAAGCGCTGCGTGCCTTCGGCGCCTCGCCGCCTAGCAAGGCGCCCTAGCCCGTCGAGCACGATCAAATGGCTGCGTGCCTTCGCTGCCTCGTGCCTTAGCAAAGAGCCGTCTCCCTTCGGCGCTCCCACGGCGTTTGCTAAGCGGCGAGGCGGCGAAGGGACGCAGCGGTGTGTGAGGCGGCGAAGGCAAGCAGCGCTTTGCTAGGCGGCGAGGCGGCGAAGGCACGAAGCGGTTCGGGAGGCGGTGAAGGGACAGGGCGCTTTGTTGGGCGGCGAGGGCGAAAAGGCACGCAGCGCTTTCTTAGGCGGCGAAGGCACGCGCTGCTTTGCTAGGCGCCGAAGGAACATGGCGCTTTGTAGGCGGCGACGGCACGCGGAGCTTTGCTAGGCGGCGAGGCGGCGAAGGCACACGGCGCTTTGCTAGGCGGCGAGGGCGAGAAGGCACGCAGCGCTTTCTTAGGAGGCCAGGCGGCGAAGGCACGCGCTGCTTTGCCAGGCGCCGAAGGCACAACGCGGTGTGTGAGGCGGCGAAGGCACGCACTGCTTTGCCAGCCGCCGAAGGCACGCAGCGCTTTGCTAGGCTGCAATGCGGCGAGGCGCCGAACGCAGGCACTTCTTTGCTAGGCGCCCAAGGAACACGGCGCTTTGCTTGACGGCGACGGCACGCGCAGCTTTGCTAGGCGCCCAAGGCAGACGACGCTTTGCTAGGCAGCGAGGCGGCGAACGCACAAAGCCATTTGCTCTGCCCTCATTCGCTGCCTCGCACAATAGCTAACCACTGTGCATGTTGGCTGTCTCACAAACAAGCAGCCTGCTGCGTCTCTTCGCTGCCTCGCCAACTAACAAAGTGCTGCCTCGCTTCGCCTCCAGGCGAAAAAGTCATCCGCCATGCCACTGCGCCACCTGGTGCACAAGCAAAGTGCTGCATCTCTTCGCTGCCTCGCACAAAGAGCAAGCACTGTGCATGGTCGCTGTGTCACAAACAAGGAGACTGCTGCATCTCTTCGCTGCCTCGCCAACAAGCAAAGCACTCGATCTGCTCGCCGCCTCGCCAGCATGCAAAGCGCCGCGTCTCTTGGCCGCCTCGCAAACTAAACGCTGCATCTGTTCACTGCCTCGCCAAAAAGCAGAGCGCTGCGTCTATTCGCTAAGTGGCAGAAAGCAAAGCAGGGCGCCTGTTCGCTGCCTGGCCAAGAAGCAAAGCGCTCCATCTCTTCGCTGCCTCGCAAACGAAGGAAGCGCTGCGTGCCTTCGGCGCCTAGCAAAGCAGCGCGTGCCTTCACCGCCTGGCCGCCTCAGAAAGCGCTGCGTGCCTTCTCGCCCTCGCCGCCTAGCAAAGCGCCGTGTGCCTTCGCCGCCTCCCCAATCGCTTCGTGCCTTCGCCGCCTAGCAAAGCGCCTAGCAAAGCGTCCTCAGCCTTCGCTGCCTAGCAAAGCACTGTGTGCCCTCGCCGCCTGCTAGAGCGCTGCGTGCCTTCGGCGCCTGGCAAAGCGCTGAGTGCCTTCGGCGCCTGGCAAAGCACTGCGTGCCCTCGCCGAGCGCTGCGTCCCTGGGCGCCTGGCAAAGCGCTGCGTGCCTTCGGCGCCTCGCCGCCTAGCAAGGCGCCCTAGCCCGTCGAGCACCATCAAATGGCTGCGTGCCTTCGCTGCCTCGTGCCTTAGCAAAGCGCCACGTGCCTTCGGCGCCTACAAAAGCGCCGTGTCCCTTCAGCGCTCCCACGGCGTTTGCTAAGCAGCGAGGCGGCGAAGGGACGCAGCGGTGTGTGAGGCGGCGAAGGCAAGCAGCGCTTTGCTAGGCGGCGAGGCGGCGAAGGCACGAAGCGGTTCGGGAGGCGGTGAAGGGACAGGGCGCTTTGTTGGGCGGCGAGGGCGAAAAGGCACGCAGCGCTTTCTTAGGTGGCGAAGGCACGCGCTGCTTTGCTAGGCGCCGAAGGAACACGGCGCTTTGTAGGCGGCGACGGCACGCGGAGCTTTGCTAGGCGGCGAGGCGGCGAAGGGACACGGCGCTTTGCTAGGCGGCGAGGGCGAAAAGGCACGCAGCGCTTTCTTAGGAGGCCAGGCGGCGAAGGCACGCGCTGCTTTGCCAGGCGCCGAAGGCACAACGCGGTGTGTGAGGCGGCGAAGGCACGCACTGCTTTGCCAGCCGCCGAAGGCACGCAGCGCTTTGCTAGGCTGCAATGCGGCGAGGCGCCGAACGCAGGCACTTCTTTGCTAGGCGCCCAAGGAACACGGCGCTTTGCTTGACGGCGACGGCACGCGCAGCTTTGCTAGGCGCCCAAGGCAGACGACGCTTTGCTAGGCAGCGAGGCGGCGAACGCACAAAGCCATTTGCTAGGCGGTGATTGGCTGCCTCGCAGAAGAACGAACCACTGTGCATGTTGGCTGTCTCACAAACAAGCAGCCTGCTGCGTCTCTTCGCTGCCTCGCCAACTAACAAAGTGCTGCCTCGCTTCGCCTCCAGGCGAAAAAGTCATCCGCCATGCTACTGCGCCACCTGGTGCACAAGCAAAGTGCTGCATCTCTTCGCTGCCTCGCACAAAGAGCAAGCACTGTGCATGGTCGCTGTGTCACAAACAAGGAGACTGCTGCATCTCTTCGCTGCCTCGCCAACAAGCAAACCGCTGCATCTCTTCGCTGCCTCGCCAACAAGCAAAGCACTCGATCTGCTCGCCGCCTCGCCAGCATGCAAAGCGCCGCGTCTCTTGGCCGCCTCGCAAACTAAACGCTGCATCTGTTCACTGCCTCGCCAAAAAGCAGAGCGCTGCGTCTATTCGCTGAGTGGCAGAAAGCAAAGCACGGCGCCTGTTCGCTGCCTGGCCAAGAAGCAAAGCGCTCCATCTCTTCGCTGCCTCGCAAACGAAGGAAGCGCTGCGTGCCTTCGGCGCCTAGCAAAGCAGCGCGTGCCTTGGCCGCCTCGCCGCCTCAGAAAGCGCTGCGTGCCTTCTCGCCCTCGCCGCCTAGCAAAGCGCCGTGTGCCTTCGCCGTCTCCCAAATCGCTTCGTGCCTTCGCCGCCTAGCAAAGCGCCTAGCAAAGCGTCCTCAGCCTTCGCTGCCTAGCAAAGCACTGTGTGCCCTCGCCGCCTGCTAGAGCGCTGCGTGCCTTCGGCGCCTGGCAAAGCACTGCGTGCCCTCGCCGAGCGCTGCGTCCCTGGGCGCCTGGCAAAGCGCTGCGTGCCTTCGGCGCCTCGCCGCCTAGCAAGGCGCCCTAGCCCGTCGAGCACGATCAAATGGCTGCGTGCCTTCGCTGCCTCGTGCCTTAGCAAAGCGCCACGTGCCTTCGGCGCCTACAAATGCGCTGTGTCCCTTCGGCGCTCCCACGGCGTTTGCTAAGCGGCGAGGCGGCGAAGGGACGCAGCGGTGTGTGAGGCGGCGAAGGCAAGCAGCGCTTTGCTAGGCGGCGAGGCGGCGAATGCACGAAGCGGTTCGGGAGGCGGTGAAGGGACAGGGCGCTTTGTTGGGCGGCGAGGGCGAAAAGACACGCAGCGCTTTCTTAGGTGGCGAAGGCACGCGCTGCTTTGCTAGGCGCCGAAGGAACACGGCGCTTTGCTTGGTGGTGACAGGACGTGGAGCTTTGCTAAGCGGCGAGGCGGCGAAGGCACACGGAGCTTTGCTAGGCGGCGAGGGCGAGAAGGCACGCAGCGCCTTCTTAGGAGGCCAGGCGGCGAAGGCACGCGCTGCTTTGCCAGGCGCCGAAGGCACAACGCGGTGTGTGAGGCGGCGAAGGCACGCACTGCTTTGCCAGCCGCCGAAGGCACGCAGCGCTTTGCTAGGCTGCAATGCGGCGAGGCGCCGAACGCAGGCACTTCTTTGCTAGGCGCCCAAGGAACACGGCGCTTTGCTTGACGGCGACGGCACGCGCAGCTTTGCTAGGCGCTCAAGGCAGACGACGCTTTGCTAGGCAGCGAGGCAGCGAACGCACAAAGCGATTTGCTCTGCCCTCATTCGCTGCCTCGCACAATAGCTAACCACTGGGCATGTTGGCTGTCTCACAAACAAGCAGCCTGCTGCGTCTCTTCGCTGCCTCGCCAACTAACAAAGTGCTGCCTCGCTTCGCCTCCAGGCGAAAAAGTCATCCGCCATGCCACTGCGCCACCTGGTGCACAAGCAAAGTGCTGCATCTCTTCGCTGCCTCGCACAAAGAGCAAGCACTGTGCATGGTCGCTGTGTCACAAACAAGGAGACTGCTGCATCTCTTCGCTGCCTCGCCAACAAGCAAAGCACTCGATCTGCTCGCCGCCTCGCCAGCATGCAAAGCGCCGCGTCTCTTGGCCGCCTCGCAAACTAAACGCTGCATCTGTTCACTGCCTCGCCAAAAAGCAGAGCGCTGCGTCTATTCGCTGAGTGGCAGAAAGCAAAGCACGGCGCCTGTTCGCTGCCTGGCCAAGAAGCAAAGCGCTCCATCTCTTCGCTGCCTCGCAAACGAAGGAAGCGCTGCGTGCCTTTGGCGCCTAGCAAAGCAGCGCGTGCCTTGGCCGCCTGGCCGCCTCAGAAAGCGCTGCGTGCCTTCTCGCCCTTGCCGCCTAGCAAAGCGCCGTGTGCCTTCGCCGCCTCCCCAATCGCTTCGTGCCTTCGCCACCTAGCAAAGCGCCTAGCAAAGCGTCCTCAGCCTTCGCTGCCTAGCAAAGCTCCACGTCCGCTCGCTGCCTAGCAAAGCACTGTGTGCCCTCGCCGCCCGCTAGAGCGCTGCGTGCCTTCGGCGCCTGGCACAGCGCTGCGAGCCTTCGGCGCCTGCCAAAGCACTGCGTGCCCTCGCCGAGCGCTGCGTCCCTGGGCGCCTGGCAAAGCGCTGCGTGCCTTCGGCGCCTCGCCGCCTAGCAAGGCGCCCTAGCCCGTCGAGCACGATCAAATGGCTGCGTGCCTTCGCTGCCTCGTGCCTTAGCAAAGAGCCGTCTCCCTTCGGCGCTCCCACGGCGTTTGCTAAGCGGCGAGGCGGCGAAGGGACGCAGCGGTGTGTGAGGCGGCGAAGGCAAGCAGCGCTTTGCTAGGCGGCGAGGCGGCGAAGGCACGAAGCGGTTCGGGAGGCGGTGAAGGGACAGGGCGCTTTGTTGGGCGGCGAGGGCGAAAAGGCACGCAGCGCTTTCTTAGGAGGCCAGCCGGCGAAGGCACGCGCTGCTTTGCCAGGCGCCGAAGGCACAACGCGGTGTGTGAGGCGGCGAAGGCACGCACTGCTTTGCCAGCCGCCGAAGGCACGCAGCGCTTTGCTAGGCTGCAATGCGGCGAGGCGCCGAACGCAGGCACTTCTTTGCTAGGCGCCCAAGGAACACGGCGCTTTGCTTGACGGCGACGGCACGCGCAGCTTTGCTAGGCGCCCAAGGCAGACGACGCTTTGCTAGGCAGCGAGGCGGCGAACGCACAAAGCCATTTGCTCTGCCCTCCTTCGCTGCCTCGCACAATAGCTAACCACTGGGCATGTTGGCTGTCTCACAAACAAGCAGCCTGCTGCGTCTCTTCGCTGCCTCGCCAACTAACAAAGTGCTGCCTCGCTTCGCCTCCAGGCGAAAAAGTCATCCGCCATGCCACTGCGCCACCTGGTGCACAAGCAAAGTGCTGCATCTCTTCGCTTCCTCGCACAAAGAGCAAGCACTGTGCATGGTCGCTGTGTCACAAACAAGGAGACTGCTGAATCTCTTCGCTGCCTCGCCAACAAGCAAACCGCTGCATCTCTTCGCTGCCTCGCCAACAAGCAAAGCACTCGATCTGCTCGCCGCCTCGCCAGCATGCAAAGCGCCGCGTCTCTTGGCCGCCTCGCAAACTAAACGCTGCATCTGTTCACTGCCTCGCCAAAAAGCAGAGCGCTGCGTCTATTCGCTGAGTGGCAGAAAGCAAAGCACGGCGCCTGTTCGCTGCCTGGCCAAGAAGCAAAGCGCTCCATCTCTTCGCTGCCTCGCAAACGAAGGAAGCGCTGCGTGCCTTCGGCGCCTAGCAAAGCAGCGCGTGCCTTGGCCGCCTGGCCGCCTCAGAAAGCGCTGCGTGCCTTCTCGCCCTCGCCGCCTAGCAAAGCGCCGTGTGCCTTCGCCGCCTCCCAAATCGCTTCATGCCTTCGCCGCCTAGCAAAGCGCCTAGCAAAGCGTCCTCAGCCTTCGCTGCCTAGCAAAGCTCCACGTCCGCTCGCTGCCTAGCAAAGCACTGTGTGCCCTCGCCGCCCGCTAGAGCGCTGCGTGCCTTCGGCGCCTGGCAAAGCGCTGAGTGCCTTCGGCGCCTGGCAAAGCACTGCGTGCCCTCGCCGAGCGCTGCGTCCCTGGGCGCCTGGCAAAGCGCTGCGTGCCTTCGGCGCCTCGCCGCCTAGCAAGGCGCCCTAGCCCGTCGAGCACGATCAAATGGCTGCGTGCCTTCGCTGCCTCGTGCCTTAGCAAAGAGCCGTCTCCCTTCGGCGCTCCCACGGCGTTTGCTAAGCGGCGAGGCGGCGAAGGGACGCAGCGGTGTGTGAGGCGGCGAAGGCAAGCAGCGCTTTGCTAGGCGGCGAGGCGGCGAAGGGACGAAGCGGATCGGGAGGCGGTGAAGGGACAGGGCGCTTTGTTGGGCGGCGAGGGCGAAAAGGCACGCAGCGCTTTCTTAGGCGGCGAAGGCACGCGCTGCTTTGCTAGGCGCCGAAGGAACAGGGCGCTTTGTAGGCGGCGACGGCACGCGGAGCTTTGCTAGGCGGCGAGGCGGCGAAGGCACACGGCGCTTTGCTAGGCGGCGAGGGCGAGAAGGCACGCAGCGCTTTCTTAGGAGGCCAGGCGGCGAAGGCACGCGCTGCTTTGCCAGGCGCCGAAGGCACAACGCGGTGTGTGAGGCGGCGAAGGCACGCACTGCTTTGCCAGCCGCCGAAGGCACGCAGCGCTTTGCTAGGCTGCAATGCGGCGAGGCGCCGAACGCAGGCACTTCTTTGCTAGGCGCCCAAGGAACACGGCGCTTTGCTTGACGGCGACGGCACGCGCAGCTTTGCTAGGCGCCCAAGGCAGACGACGCTTTGCTAGGCAGCGAGGCGGCGAACGCACAAAGCCATTTGCTCTGCCCTCATTCGCTGCCTCGCACAATAGCTAACCACTGTGCATGTTGGCTGTCTCACAAACAAGCAGCCTGCTGCGTCTCTTCGCTGCCTCGCCAACTAACAAAGTGCTGCCTCGCTTCGCCTCCAGGCGAAAAAGTCATCCGCCATGCCACTGCGCCACCTGGTGCACAAGCAAAGTGCTGCATCTCTTCGCTGCCTCGCACAAAGAGCAAGCACTGTGCATGGTCGCTGTGTCACAAACAAGGAGACTGCTGCATCTCTTCGCTGCCTCGCCAACAAGCAAAGCACTCGATCTGCTCGCCGCCTCGCCAGCATGCAAAGCGCCGCGTCTCTTGGCCGCCTCGCAAACTAAACGCTGCATCTGTTCACTGCCTCGCCAAAAAGCAGAGCGCTGCGTCTATTCGCTGAGTGGCAGAAAGCAAAGCACGGCGCCTGTTCGCTGCCTGGCCAAGAAGCAAAGCGCTCCATCTCTTCGCTGCCTCGCAAACGAAGGAAGCGCTGCGTGCCTTCGGCGCCTAGCAAAGCAGC
Source organism: Apteryx mantelli (assembly GCF_036417845.1). NCBI lineage: Eukaryota > Metazoa > Chordata > Aves > Apterygiformes > Apterygidae > Apteryx > Apteryx mantelli. Next base: position 10,202,722 of record NC_090001.1, on the reverse strand, counting down.
GCGTGCCTTGGCCGCCTGGCCGCCTCAGAAATCGCTGCGTGCCTTCTCGCCCTCGCCGCCTAGCAAAGCGCCGTGTGCCTTCGCCGCCTCCCCAATCGCTTCGTGCCTTCGCCGCCTAGCAAAGCGCCTAGCAAAGCGTCCTCAGCCTTCGCTGCCTAGCAAAGCACTGTGTGCCCTCGCCGCCTGCTAGAGCGCTGCGTGCCTTCGGCGCCTGGCAAAGCGCTGCGTGCCTTCGGCGCCTCGCCGCCTAGCAAGGCGCCCTAGCCCGTCGAGCACGATCAAATGGCTGCGTGCCTTCGCTGCCTCGTGCCTTAGCAAAGCGCCACGTGCCTCCGGCACCTACAAAAGCGCCGTGTCCCTTCGGCGCTCCCACGGCGTTTGCTAAGCGGCGAGGCGGCGAAGGGACGCAGCGGTGTGTGAGGCGGCGAAGGCAAGCAGCGCTTTGCTAGGCGGCGAGGCGGCGAAGGGACAAAGCGGTTCGGGAGGCGGTGAAGGGACAGGGCGCTTTGTTGGGCGGCGAGGGCGAAAAGGCACGCAGCGCTTTCTTAGGCGGCGAAGGCACGCGCTGCTTTGCTAGGCGCCGAAGGAACAGGGCGCTTTGTAGGCGGCGACGGCACGCGGCGCTTTGCTAGGCGGCGAGGCGGTGAAGGGACAGGGCGCTGTGCTAGGCGGCGAGGGCGAGAAGGCACGCAGCGCTTTCTTAGGAGGCCAGGCGGCGAAGGCACGCGCTGCTTTGCCAGCCGCCGAAGGCACGCAGCGCTTTGCTAGGCTGCAATGCGGCGAGGCACCGAACGCAGGCACTTCTTTGCTAGGCGCCCAAGGAACACGGCGCTTTGCTTGACGGCGACGGCACGCGCAGCTTTGCTAGGCGCCCAAGGCAGACGACGCTTTGCTAGGCAGCGAGGCGGCGAACGCACAAAGCGATTTGCTCTGCCCTCATTCGCTGCCTCGCACAATAGCTAACCACTGTGCATGTTGGCTGTCTCACAAACAAGCAGCCTGCTGCGTCTCTTCGCTGCCTCGCCAACTAACAAAGTGCTGCCTCGCTTCGCCTCCAGGCGAAAAAGTCATCCGCCATGCCACTGCGCCACCTGGTGCACAAGCAAAGTGCTGCATCTCTTCGCTGCCTCGCACAAAGAGCAAGCACTGTGCATGGTCGCTGTGTCACAAACAAGGAGACTGCTGAATCTCTTCGCTGCCTCGCCAACAAGCAAAGCACTCGATCTGCTCGCCGCCTCGCCAGCATGCAAAGCGCCGCGTCTCTTGGCCGCCTCGCAAACTAAACGCTGCATCTGTTCACTGCCTCGCCAAAAAGCAGAGCGCTGCGTCTATTCGCTGAGTGGCAGAAAGCAAAGCACGGCGCCTGTTCGCTGCCTGGCCAAGAAGCAAAGCGCTCCATCTCTTCGCTGCCTCGCAAACGAAGGAAGTGCTGCGTGCCTTCGGCGCCTAGCAAAGCAGCGCGTGCCTTGGCCGCCTCGCCGCCTCAGAAAGCGCTGCGTGCCTTCTCGCCCTCGCCGCCTAGCAAAGCGCCGTGTGCCTTCGCCGCCTCCCAAATCGCTTCATGCCTTCGCCGCCTAGCAAAGCGCCTAGCAAAGCGTCCTCAGCCTTCGCTGCCTAGCAAAGCTCCACGTCCGCTCGCCGCCTAGCAAAGCACTGTGTGCCCTCGCCGCCCGCTAGAGCGCTGCGTGCCTTCGGCGCCTGGCAAAGCGCTGAGTGCCTTCGGCGCCTGGCAAAGCACTGCGTGCCCTCGCCGAGCGCTGCGTCCCTGGGCGCCTGGCAAAGCGCTGCGTGCCTTCGCCGCCTCGCCGCCTAGCAAGGCGCCCTAGCCCGTCGAGCACGATCAAATGGCTGCGTGCCTTCGCTGCCTCGTGCCTTAGCAAAGCGCCACGTGCCTTCGGCGCCTACAAAAGCGCCGTGTCCCTTCGGCGCTCCCACGGCGTTTGCTAAGCGGCGAGGCGGCGAAGGGACGCAGCGGTGTGTGAGGCGGCGAAGGCAAGCAGCGCTTTGCTAGGCGGCGAGGCGGCGAAGGCACGAAGCGGTTCGGGAGGCGGTGAAGGGACAGGGCGCTTTGTTGGGCGGCGAGGGCGAAAAGGCACGCAGCGCTTTCTTAGGCGGCGAAGGCACGCGCTGCTTTGCTAGACGCCGAAGGAACAGGGCGCTTTGTAGGCGGCGACGGCACGCGCAGCTTTGCTAGGCGGCGAGGCGGCGAAGGGACACGGCGCTTTGCTAGGCGGCGAGGGCGAGAAGGCACGCAGCGCCTTCTTAGGAGGCCAGGCGGCGAAGGCACGCGCTGCTTTGCCAGGCGCCGAAGGCACAACGCGGTGTGTGAGGCGGCGAAGGCACGCACTGCTTTGCCAGCCGCCGAAGGCACGCAGCGCTTTGCTAGGCTGCAATGCGGCGAGGCGCCGAACGCAGGCACTTCTTTGCTAGGCGCCCAAGGAACACGGCGCTTTGCTTGACGGCGACGGCACGCGCAGCTTTGCTAGGCGCCCAAGGCAGACGACGCTTTGCTAGGCAGCGAGGCGGCGAACGCACAAAGCCATTTGCTCTGCCCTCATTCGCTGCCTCGCACAATAGCTAACCACTGGGCATGTTGGCTGTCTCACAAACAAGCAGCCTGCTGCGTCTCTTCGCTGCCTCGCCAACTAACAAAGTGCTGCCTCGCTTCGCCTCCAGGCGAAAAAGTCATCCGCCATGCCACTGCGCCACCTGGTGCACAAGCAAAGTGCTGCATCTCTTCGCTGCCTCGCACAAAGAGCAAGCACTGTGCATGGTCGCTGTGTCACAAACAAGGAGACTGCTGCATCTCTTCGCTGCCTCGCCAACAAGCAAAGCACTCGATCTGCTCGCCGCCTCGCCAGCATGCAAAGCGCCGCGTCTCTTGGCCGCCTCGCAAACTAAACGCTGCATCTGTTCACTGCCTCGCCAAAAAGCAGAGCGCTGCGTCTATTCGCTGAGTGGCAGAAAGCAAAGCAGGGCGCCTGTTCGCTGCCTGGCCAAGAAGCAAAGCGCTCCATCTCTTCGCTGCCTCGCAAACGAAGGAAGCGCTGCGTGCCTTCGGCGCCTAGCAAAGCAGCGCGTGCCTTGGCCGCCTGGCCGCCTCAGAAAGCGCTGCGTGCCTTCTCGCCCTCGCCGCCTAGCAAAGCGCCGTGTGCCTTCGCCGCCTCCCCAATCGCTTCGTGCCTTCGCCGCCTAGCAAAGCGCCTAGCAAAGCGTCCTCAGCCTTCGCTGCCTAGCAAAGCACTGTGTGCCCTCGCCGCCTGCTAGAGCGCTGCGTGCCTTCGGCGCCTGGCAAAGCGCTGAGTGCCTTCGGCGCCTGGCAAAGCACTGCGTGCCCTCGCCGAGTGCTGCGTCCCTGGGCGCCTGGCAAAGCGCTGCGTGCCTTCGGCGCCTCGCCGCCTAGCAAGGCGCCCTAGCCCGTCGAGCACGATCAAATGGCTGCGTGCCTTCGCTGCCTCGTGCCTTAGCAAAGCGCCACGTGCCTTCGGCGCCTACAAAAGCGCCGTGTCCCTTCGGCGCTCCCACGGCGTTTGCTAAGCAGCGAGGCGGCGAAGGGACGCAGCGGTGTGTGAGGCGGCGAAGGCAAGCAGCGCTTTGCTAGGCGGCGAGGCGGCGAAGGGACGAAGCGGTTCGGGAGGCGGTGAAGGGACAGGGCGCTTTGTTGGGCGGCGAGGGCGAAAAGGCACGCAGCGCTTTCTTAGGAGGCCAGCCGGCGAAGGCACGCGCTGCTTTGCCAGGCGCCGAAGGCACAACGCGGTGTGTGAGGCGGCGAAGGCACGCACTGCTTTGCCAGCCGCCGAAGGCACGCAGCGCTTTGCTAGGCTGCAATGCGGCGAGGCGCCGAACGCAGGCACTTCTTTGCTAGGCGCCCAAGGAACACGGCGCTTTGCTTGACGGCGACGGCACGCGCAGCTTTGCTAGGCGCCCAAGGCAGACGACGCTTTGCTAGGCAGCGAGGCGGCGAACGCACAAAGCGATTTGCTCTGCCCTCCTTCGCTGCCTCGCACAATAGCTAACCACTGGGCATGTTGGCTGTCTCACAAACAAGCAGCCTGCTGCGTCTCTTCGCTGCCTCGCCAACTAACAAAGTGCTGCCTCGCTTCGCCTCCAGGCGAAAAAGTCATCCGCCATGCCACTGCGCCACCTGGTGCACAAGCAAAGTGCTGCATCTCTTCGCTGCCTCGCACAAAGAGCAAGCACTGTGCATGGTCGCTGTGTCACAAACAAGGAGACTGCTGCATCTCTTCGCTGCCTCGCCAACAAGCAAAGCACTCGATCTGCTCGCCGCCTCGCCAGCATGCAAAGCGCCGCGTCTCTTGGCCGCCTCGCAAACTAAACGCTGCATCTGTTCACTGCCTCGCCAAAAAGCAGAGCGCTGCGTCTATTCGCTGAGTGGCAGAAAGCAAAGCACGGCGCCTGTTCGCTGCCTGGCCAACAAGCAAAGCGCTCCATCTCTTCGCTGCCTCGCAAACGAAGGAAGCGCTGCGTGCCTTCGGCGCCTAGCAAAGCAGCGCGTGCCTTGGCCGCCTGGCCGCCTCAGAAAGCGCTGCGTGCCTTCTCGCCCTCGCCGCCTAGCAAAGCGCCGTGTGCCTTCGCCGCCTCCCCAATCGCTTCGTGCCTTCGCCGCCTAGCAAAGCGCCTAGCAAAGCGTCCTCAGCCTTCGCTGCCTAGCAAAGCACTGTGTGCCCTCGCCGCCTGCTAGAGCGCTGCGTGCCTTCGGCGCCTGGCAAAGCGCTGAGTGCCTTCGGCGCCTGGCAAAGCACTGCGTGCCCTCGCCGAGCGCTGCGTCCCTGGGCGCCTGGCAAAGCGCTGCGTGCCTTCGCCGCCTCGCCGCCTAGCAAGGCGCCCTAGCCCGTCGAGCACCATCAAATGGCTGCGTGCCTTCGCTGCCTCGTGCCTTAGCAAAGCGCCACGTGCCTTCGGCACCTACAAAAGCGCCGTGTCCCTTCGGCGCTCCCACGGCGTTTGCTAAGCGGCGAGGCGGCGAAGGGACGCAGCGGTGTGTGAGGCGGCGAAGGCAAGCAGCGCTTTGCTAGGCGGCGAGGCGGCGAAGGGACGAAGCGGTTCGGGAGGCGGTGAAGGGACAGGGCGCTTTGTTGGGCGGCGAGGGCGAAAAGGCACGCAGCGCTTTCTTAGGCGGCGAAGGCACGCGCTGCTTTGCTAGGCGCCGAAGGAACAGGGCGCTTTGTAGGCGGCGACGGCACGCGCAGCTTTGCTAGGCGGCGAGGCGGCGAAGGCACACGGCGCTTTGCTAGGCGGCGAGGGCGAGAAGGCACGCAGCGCTTTCTTAGGAGGCCAGGCGGCGAAGGCACGCGCTGCTTTGCCAGGCGCCGAAGGCACAACGCGGTGTGTGAGGCGGCGAAGGCACACACTGCTTTGCCAGCCGCCGAAGGCACGCAGCGCTTTGCTAGGCTGCAATGTGGCGAGGCGCCGAACGCAGGCACTTCTTTGCTAGGCGCCCAAGGAACACGGCGCTTTGCTTGACGGCGACGGCACGCGCAGCTTTGCTAGGCGCCCAAGGCAGACGACGCTTTGCTAGGCAGCGAGGCGGCGAACGCACAAAGCGATTTGCTCTGCCCTCCTTCGCTGCCTCGCACAATAGCTAACCACTGTGCATGTTGGCTGTCTCACAAACAAGCAGCCTGCTGCGTCTCTTCGCTGCCTCGCCAACTAACAAAGTGCTGCCTCGCTTCGCCTCCAGGCGAAAAAGTCATCCGCCATGCCACTGCGCCACCTGGTGCACAAGCAAAGTGCTGCATCTCTTCGCTGCCTCGCACAAAGAGCAAGCACTGGGCATGGTCGCTGTGTCACAAACAAGGAGACTGCTGCATCTCTTCGCTGCCTCGCCAACAAGCAAAGCACTCGATCTGCTCGCCGCCTCGCCAGCATGCAAAGCGCCGCGTCTCTTGGCCGCCTCGCAAACTAAACGCTGCATCTGTTCACTGCCTCGCCAAAAAGCAGAGCGCTGCGTCTATTCGCTGAGTGGCAGAAAGCAAAGCACGGCGCCTGTTCGCTGCCTGGCCAAGAAGCAAAGCGCTCCATCTCTTCGCTGCCTCGCAAACGAAGGAAGCGCTGCGTGCCTTCGGCGCCTAGCAAAGCAGCGCGTGCCTTGGCCGCCTCGCCGCCTCAGAAAGCGCTGCGTGCCTTCTCGCCCTCGCCGCCTAGCAAAGCGCCGTGTGCCTTCGCCGTCTCCCAAATCGCTTCGTGCCTTCGCCGCCTAGCAAAGCGCCTAGCAAAGCGTCCTCAGCCTTCGCTGCCTAGCAAAGCTCCACGTCCGCTCGCCGCCTAGCAAAGCACTGTGTGCCCTCGCCGCCTGCTAGAGCGCTGCGTGCCTTCGGCGCCTGGCAAAGCGCTGAGTGCCTTCGGCGCCTGGCAAAGCACTGCGTGCCCTCGCCGAGCGCTGCGTCCCTGGGCGCCTGGCAAAGCGCTGCGTGCCTTCGCCGCCTCGCCGCCTAGCAAGGCGCCCTAGCCCGTCGAGCACGATCAAATGGCTGCGTGCCTTCGCTGCCTCGTGCCTTAGCAAAGTGCCACGTGCCTTCGGCGCCTACAAATGCGCTGTGTCCCTTCGGCGCTCCCACGGCGTTTGCTAAGCGGCGAGGCGGCGAAGGGACGCAGCGGTGTGTGAGGCGGCGAAGGCAAGCAGCGCTTTGCTAGGCGGCGAGGCGGCGAAGGCACGAAGCGGTTCGGGAGGCGGTGAAGGGACAGGGCGCTTTGTTGGGCGGCGAGGGCGAAAAGGCACGCAGCGCTTTCTTAGGCGGCGAAGGCACGCACTGCTTTGCTAGGCGCCGAAGGAACACGGCACTTTGTTGGCGGCGACGGCACGCGGAGCTTTGCTAGGCGGCGAGGCGGCGAAGGGACACGGCGCTTTGCTAGGCGGCGAGGGCGAGAAGGCACGCAGCGCTTTCTTAGGAGGCCAGGCGGCGAAGGCACGCGCTGCTTTGCCAGGCGCCGAAGGCACAACGCGGTGTGTGAGGCGGCGAAGGCACGCACTGCTTTGCCAGCCGCCGAAGGCACGCAGCGCTTTGCTAGGCTGCAATGCGGCGAGGCGCCGAACGCAGGCACTTCTTTGCTAGGCGCCCAAGGAACACGGCGCTTTGCTTGACGGCGACGGCACGCGCAGCTTTGCTAGGCGCCCAAGGCAGACGACGCTTTGCTAGGCAGCGAGGCGGCGAACGCGCAAAGCCATTTGCTCTGCCCTCATTCGCTGCCTCGCACAATAGCTAACCACTGTGCATGTTGGCTGTCTCACAAACAAGCAGCCTGCTGCGTCTCTTCGCTGCCTCGCCAACTAACAAAGTGCTGCCTCGCTTCGCCTCCAGGCGAAAAAGTCATCCGCCATGCCACTGCGCCACCTGGTGCACAAGCAAAGTGCTGCATCTCTTCGCTGCCTCGCACAAAGAGCAAGCACTGTGCATGGTCGCTGTGTCACAAACAAGGAGACTGCTGCATCTCTTCGCTGCCTCGCCAACAAGCAAAGCACTCGATCTGCTCGCCGCCTCGCCAGCATGCAAAGCGCCGCGTCTCTTGGCCGCCTCGCAAACTAAACGCTGCATCTGTTCACTGCCTCGCCAAAAAGCAGAGCGCTGCGTCTATTCGCTGAGTGGCAGAAAGCAAAGCACGGCGCCTGTTCGCTGCCTGGCCAAGAAGCAAAGCGCTCCATCTCTTCGCTGCCTCGCAAACGAAGGAAGCGCTGCGTGCCTTCGGCGCCTAGCAAAGCAGCGCGTGCCTTGGCCGCCTCGCCGCCTCAGAAAGCGCTGCGTGCCTTCTCGCCCTCGCCGCCTAGCAAAGCGCCGTGTGCCTTCGCCGCCTCCCCAATCGCTTCGTGCCTTCGCCGCCTAGCAAAGCGCCTAGCAAAGCGTCCTCAGCCTTCGCTGCCTAGCAAAGCACTGTGTGCCCTCGCCGCCTGCTAGAGCGCTGCGTGCCTTCGGCGCCTGGCAAAGCGCTGAGTGCCTTCGGCGCCTGGCAAAGCACTGCGTGCCCTCGCCGAGCGCTGCGTCCCTGGGCGCCTGGCAAAGCGCTGCGTGCCTTCGCCGCCTCGCCGCCTAGCAAGGCGCCCTAGCCCGTCGAGCACGATCAAATGGCTGCGTGCCTTCGCTGCCTCGTGCCTTAGCAAAGCGCCACGTGCCTTCGGCACCTACAAAAGCGCCGTGTCCCTTCGGCGCTCCCACGGCGTTTGCTAAGCGGCGAGGCGGCGAAGGGACGCAGCGGTGTGTGAGGCGGCGAAGGCAAGCAGCGCTTTGCTAGGCGGCGAGGCGGCGAAGGCACGAAGCGGTTCGGGAGGCGGTGAAGGGACAGGGCGCTTTGTTGGGCGGCGAGGGCGAAAAGGCACGCAGCGCTTTCTTAGGCGGCGAAGGCACGCGCTGCTTTGCTAGGCGCCGAAGGAACAGGGCGCTTTGTAGGCGGCGACGGCACGCGCAGCTTTGCTAGGCGGCGAGGCGGCGAAGGCACACGGCGCTTTGCTAGGCGGCGAGGGCGAGAAGGCACGCAGCGCTTTCTTAGGAGGCCAGGCGGCGAAGGCACGCGCTGCTTTGCCAGGCGCCGAAGGCACAACGCGGTGTGTGAGGCGGCGAAGGCACGCACTGCTTTGCCAGCCGCCGAAGGCACGCAGCGCTTTGCTAGGCTGCAATGTGGCGAGGCGCCGAACGCAGGCACTTCTTTGCTAGGCGCCCAAGGAACACGGCGCTTTGCTTGACGGCGACGGCACGCGCAGCTTTGCTAGGCGCCCAAGGCAGACGACGCTTTGCTAGGCAGCGAGGCGGCGAACGCACAAAGCGATTTGCTCTGCCCTCCTTCGCTGCCTCGCACAATAGCTAACCACTGTGCATGTTGGCTGTCTCACAAACAAGCAGCCTGCTGCGTCTCTTCGCTGCCTCGCCAACTAACAAAGTGCTGCCTCGCTTCGCCTCCAGGCGAAAAAGTCATCCGCCATGCCACTGCGCCACCTGGTGCACAAGCAAAGTGCTGCATCTCTTCGCTGCCTCGCACAAAGAGCAAGCACTGGGCATGGTCGCTGTGTCACAAACAAGGAGACTGCTGCATCTCTTCGCTGCCTCGCCAACAAGCAAAGCACTCGATCTGCTCGCCGCCTCGCCAGCATGCAAAGCGCCGCGTCTCTTGGCCGCCTCGCAAACTAAACGCTGCATCTGTTCACTGCCTCGCCAAAAAGCAGAGCGCTGCGTCTATTCGCTGAGTGGCAGAAAGCAAAGCACGGCGCCTGTTCGCTGCCTGGCCAAGAAGCAAAGCGCTCCATCTCTTCGCTGCCTCGCAAACGAAGGAAGCGCTGCGTGCCTTCGGCGCCTAGCAAAGCAGCGCGTGCCTTGGCCGCCTCGCCGCCTCAGAAAGCGCTGCGTGCCTTCTCGCCCTCGCCGCCTAGCAAAGCGCCGTGTGCCTTCGCCGTCTCCCAAATCGCTTCGTGCCTTCGCCGCCTAGCAAAGCGCCTAGCAAAGCGTCCTCAGCCTTCGCTGCCTAGCAAAGCTCCACGTCCGCTCGCCGCCTAGCAAAGCACTGTGTGCCCTCGCCGCCTGCTAGAGCGCTGCGTGCCTTCGGCGCCTGGCAAAGCGCTGAGTGCCTTCGGCGCCTGGCAAAGCACTGCGTGCCCTCGCCGAGCGCTGCGTCCCTGGGCGCCTGGCAAAGCGCTGCGTGCCTTCGCCGCCTCGCCGCCTAGCAAGGCGCCCTAGCCCGTCGAGCACGATCAAATGGCTGCGTGCCTTCGCTGCCTCGTGCCTTAGCAAAGTGCCACGTGCCTTCGGCGCCTACAAATGCGCTGTGTCCCTTCGGCGCTCCCACGGCGTTTGCTAAGCGGCGAGGCGGCGAAGGGACGCAGCGGTGTGTGAGGCGGCGAAGGCAAGCAGCGCTTTGCTAGGCGGCGAGGCGGCGAAGGCACGAAGCGGTTCGGGAGGCGGTGAAGGGACAGGGCGCTTTGTTGGGCGGCGAGGGCGAAAAGGCACGCAGCGCTTTCTTAGGCGGCGAAGGCACGCACTGCTTTGCTAGGCGCCGAAGGAACACGGCACTTTGTTGGCGGCGACGGCACGCGGAGCTTTGCTAGGCGGCGAGGCGGCGAAGGGACACGGCGCTTTGCTAGGCGGCGAGGGCGAGAAGGCACGCAGCGCTTTCTTAGGAGGCCAGGCGGCGAAGGCACGCGCTGCTTTGCCAGGCGCCGAAGGCACAACGCGGTGTGTGAGGCGGCGAAGGCACGCACTGCTTTGCCAGCCGCCGAAGGCACGCAGCGCTTTGCTAGGCTGCAATGCGGCGAGGCGCCGAACGCAGGCACTTCTTTGCTAGGCGCCCAAGGAACACGGCGCTTTGCTTGACGGCGACGGCACGCGCAGCTTTGCTAGGCGCCCAAGGCAGACGACGCTTTGCTAGGCAGCGAGGCGGCGAACGCGCAAAGCCATTTGCTCTGCCCTCATTCGCTGCCTCGCACAATAGCTAACCACTGTGCATGTTGGCTGTCTCACAAACAAGCAGCCTGCTGCGTCTCTTCGCTGCCTCGCCAACTAACAAAGTGCTGCCTCGCTTCGCCTCCAGGCGAAAAAGTCATCCGCCATGCCACTGCGCCACCTGGTGCACAAGCAAAGTGCTGCATCTCTTCGCTGCCTCGCACAAAGAGCAAGCACTGGGCATGGTCGCTGTGTCACAAACAAGGAGACTGCTGCATCTCTTCGCTGCCTCGCCAACAAGCAAAGCACTCGATCTGCTCGCCGCCTCGCCAGCATGCAAAGCGCCGCGTCTCTTGGCCGCCTCGCAAACTAAACGCTGCATCTGTTCACTGCCTCGCCAAAAAGCAGAGCGCTGCGTCTATTCGCTGAGTGGCAGAAAGCAAAGCAGGGCGCCTGTTCGCTGCCTGGCCAAGAAGCAAAGCGCTCCATCTCTTCGCTGCCTCGCAAACGAAGGAAGCGCTGCGTGCCTTCGGCGCCTAGCAAAGCAGCGCGTGCCTTGGCCGCCTCGCCGCCTCAGAAAGCGCTGCGTGCCTTCTCGCCCTCGCCGCCTAGCAAAGCGCCGTGTGCCTTCGCCGCCTCCCCAATCGCTTCGTGCCTTCGCCGCCTAGCAAAGCGCCTAGCAAAGCGTCCTCAGCCTTCGCTGCCTAGCAAAGCACTGTGTGCCCTCGCCGCCTGCTAGAGCGCTGCGTGCCTTCGGCGCCTGGCAAAGCGCTGAGTGCCTTCGGCGCCTGGCAAAGCACTGCGTGCCCTCGCCGAGCGCTGCGTCCCTGGGCGCCTGGCAAAGCGCTGCGTGCCTTCGCCGCCTCGCCGCCTAGCAAGGCGCCCTAGCCCGTCGAGCACGATCAAATGGCTGCGTGCCTTCGCTGCCTCGTGCCTTAGCAAAGCGCCACGTGCCTTCGGCACCTACAAAAGCGCCGTGTCCCTTCGGCGCTCCCACGGCGTTTGCTAAGCGGCGAGGCGGCGAAGGGACGCAGCGGTGTGTGAGGCGGCGAAGGCAAGCAGCGCTTTGCTAGGCGGCGAGGCGGCGAAGGGACGAAGCGGTTCGGGAGGCGGTGAAGGGACAGGGCGCTTTGTTGGGCGGCGAGGGCGAAAAGGCACGCAGCGCTTTCTTAGGCGGCGAAGGCACGCGCTGCTTTGCTAGGCGCCGAAGGAACAGGGCGCTTTGTAGGCGGCGACGGCACGCGCAGCTTTGCTAGGCGGCGAGGCGGCGAAGGCACACGGCGCTTTGCTAGGCGGCGAGGGCGAGAAGGCACGCAGCGCTTTCTTAGGAGGCCAGGCGGCGAAGGCACGCGCTGCTTTGCCAGGCGCCGAAGGCACAACGCGGTGTGTGAGGCGGCGAAGGCACGCACTGCTTTGCCAGCCGCCGAAGGCACGCAGCGCTTTGCTAGGCTGCAATGTGGCGAGGCGCCGAACGCAGGCACTTCTTTGCTAGGCGCCCAAGGAACACGGCGCTTTGCTTGACGGCGACGGCACGCGCAGCTTTGCTAGGCGCCCAAGGCAGACGACGCTTTGCTAGGCAGCGAGGCGGCGAACGCACAAAGCGATTTGCTCTGCCCTCCTTCGCTGCCTCGCACAATAGCTAACCACTGTGCATGTTGGCTGTCTCACAAACAAGCAGCCTGCTGCGTCTCTTCGCTGCCTCGCCAACTAACAAAGTGCTGCCTCGCTTCGCCTCCAGGCGAAAAAGTCATCCGCCATGCCACTGCGCCACCTGGTGCACAAGCAAAGTGCTGCATCTCTTCGCTGCCTCGCACAAAGAGCAAGCACTGGGCATGGTCGCTGTGTCACAAACAAGGAGACTGCTGCATCTCTTCGCTGCCTCGCCAACAAGCAAAGCACTCGATCTGCTCGCCGCCTCGCCAGCATGCAAAGCGCCGCGTCTCTTGGCCGCCTCGCAAACTAAACGCTGCATCTGTTCACTGCCTCGCCAAAAAGCAGAGCGCTGCGTCTATTCGCTGAGTGGCAGAAAGCAAAGCAGGGCGCCTGTTCGCTGCCTGGCCAAGAAGCAAAGCGCTCCATCTCTTCGCTGCCTCGCAAACGAAGGAAGCGCTGCGTGCCTTCGGCGCCTAGCAAAGCAGCGCGTGCCTTGGCCGCCTCGCCGCCTCAGAAAGCGCTGCGTGCCTTCTCGCCCTCGCCGCCTAGCAAAGCGCCGTGTGCCTTCGCCGCCTCCCCAATCGCTTCGTGCCTTCGCCGCCTAGCAAAGCGCCTAGCAAAGCGTCCTCAGCCTTCGCTGCCTAGCAAAGCTCCACGTCCGCTCGCCGCCTAGCAAAGCACTGTGTGCCCTCGCCGCCTGCTAGAGCGCTGCGTGCCTTCGGCGCCTGGCAAAGCGCTGAGTGCCTTCGGCGCCTGGCAAAGCACTGCGTGCCCTCGCCGAGCGCTGCGTCCCTGGGCGCCTGGCAAAGCGCTGCGTGCCTTCGCCGCCTCGCCGCCTAGCAAGGCGCCCTAGCCCGTCGAGCACGATCAAATGGCTGCGTGCCTTCGCTGCCTCGTGCCTTAGCAAAGTGCCACGTGCCTTCGGCGCCTACAAATGCGCTGTGTCCCTTCGGCGCTCCCACGGCGTTTGCTAAGCGGCGAGGCGGCGAAGGGACGCAGCGGTGTGTGAGGCGGCGAAGGCAAGCAGCGCTTTGCTAGGCGGCGAGGCGGCGAAGGCACGAAGCGGTTCGGGAGGCGGTGAAGGGACAGGGCGCTTTGTTGGGCGGCGAGGGCGAAAAGGCACGCAGCGCTTTCTTAGGCGGCGAAGGCACGCACTGCTTTGCTAGGCGCCGAAGGAACACGGCACTTTGTTGGCGGCGACGGCACGCGGAGCTTTGCTAGGCGGCGAGGCGGCGAAGGGACACGGCGCTTTGCTAGGCGGCGAGGGCGAGAAGGCACGCAGCGCTTTCTTAGGAGGCCAGGCGGCGAAGGCACGCGCTGCTTTGCCAGGCGCCGAAGGCACAACGCGGTGTGTGAGGCGGCGAAGGCACGCACTGCTTTGCCAGCCGCCGAAGGCACGCAGCGCTTTGCTAGGCTGCAATGCGGCGAGGCGCCGAACGCAGGCACTTCTTTGCTAGGCGCCCAAGGAACACGGCGCTTTGCTTGACGGCGACGGCACGCGCAGCTTTGCTAGGCGCCCAAGGCAGACGACGCTTTGCTAGGCAGCGAGGCGGCGAACGCGCAAAGCCATTTGCTCTGCCCTCATTCGCTGCCTCGCACAATAGCTAACCACTGTGCATGTTGGCTGTCTCACAAACAAGCAGCCTGCTGCGTCTCTTCGCTGCCTCGCCAACTAACAAAGTGCTGCCTCGCTTCGCCTCCAGGCGAAAAAGTCATCCGCCATGCCACTGCGCCACCTGGTGCACAAGCAAAGTGCTGCATCTCTTCGCTGCCTCGCACAAAGAGCAAGCACTGGGCATGGTCGCTGTGTCACAAACAAGGAGACTGCTGCATCTCTTCGCTGCCTCGCCAACAAGCAAAGCACTCGATCTGCTCGCCGCCTCGCCAGCATGCAAAGCGCCGCGTCTCTTGGCCGCCTCGCAAACTAAACGCTGCATCTGTTCACTGCCTCGCCAAAAAGCAGAGCGCTGCGTCTATTCGCTGAGTGGCAGAAAGCAAAGCACGGCGCCTGTTCGCTGCCTGGCCAAGAAGCAAAGCGCTCCATCTCTTCGCTGCCTCGCAAACGAAGGAAGCGCTGCGTGCCTTCGGCGCCTAGCAAAGCAGCGCGTGCCTTGGCCGCCTCGCCGCCTCAGAAAGCGCTGCGTGCCTTCTCGCCCTCGCCGCCTAGCAAAGCGCCGTGTGCCTTCGCCGCCTCCCCAATCGCTTCGTGCCTTCGCCGCCTAGCAAAGCGCCTAGCAAAGCGTCCTCAGCCTTCGCTGCCTAGCAAAGCACTGTGTGCCCTCGCCGCCTGCTAGAGCGCTGCGTGCCTTCGGCGCCTGGCAAAGCGCTGAGTGCCTTCGGCGCCTGGCAAAGCACTGCGTGCCCTCGCCGAGCGCTGCGTCCCTGGGCGCCTGGCAAAGCGCTGCGTGCCTTCGCCGCCTCGCCGCCTAGCAAGGCGCCCTAGCCCGTCGAGCACGATCAAATGGCTGCGTGCCTTCGCTGCTTCGTGCCTTAGCAAAGCGCCACGTGCCTTCGGCACCTACAAAAGCGCCGTGTCCCTTCGGCGCTCCCACGGCGTTTGCTAAGCGGCGAGGCGGCGAAGGGACGCAGCGGTGTGTGAGGCGGCGAAGGCAAGCAGCGCTTTGCTAGGCGGCGAGGCGGCGAAGGGACGAAGCGGTTCGGGAGGCGGTGAAGGGACAGGGCGCTTTGTTGGGCGGCGAGGGCGAAAAGGCACGCAGCGCTTTCTTAGGCGGCGAAGGCACGCGCTGCTTTGCTAGGCGCCGAAGGAACAGGGCGCTTTGTAGGCGGCGACGGCACGCGCAGCTTTGCTAGGCGGCGAGGCGGCGAAGGCACACGGCGCTTTGCTAGGCGGCGAGGGCGAGAAGGCACGCAGCGCTTTCTTAGGAGGCCAGGCGGCGAAGGCACGCGCTGCTTTGCCAGGCGCCGAAGGCACAACGCGGTGTGTGAGGCGGCGAAGGCACGCACTGCTTTGCCAGCCGCCGAAGGCACGCAGCGCTTTGCTAGGCTGCAATGTGGCGAGGCGCCGAACGCAGGCACTTCTTTGCTAGGCGCCCAAGGAACACGGCGCTTTGCTTGACGGCGACGGCACGCGCAGCTTTGCTAGGCGCCCAAGGCAGACGACGCTTTGCTAGGCAGCGAGGCGGCGAACGCACAAAGCGATTTGCTCTGCCCTCCTTCGCTGCCTCGCACAATAGCTAACCACTGTGCATGTTGGCTGTCTCACAAACAAGCAGCCTGCTGCGTCTCTTCGCTGCCTCGCCAACTAACAAAGTGCTGCCTCGCTTCGCCTCCAGGCGAAAAAGTCATCCGCGATGCCACTGCGCCACCTGGTGCACAAGCAAAGTGCTGCATCTCTTCGCTGCCTCGCACAAAGAGCAAGCACTGGGCATGGTCGCTGTGTCACAAACAAGGAGACTGCTGCATCTCTTCGCTGCCTCGCCAACAAGCAAAGCACTCGATCTGCTCGCCGCCTCGCCAGCATGCAAAGCGCCGCGTCTCTTGGCCGCCTCGCAAACTAAACGCTGCATGTGTTCAGTGCCTCGCCAAAAAGCAGAGCGCTGCGTCTATTCGCTGAGTGGCAGAAAGCAAAGCACGGCGCCTGTTCGCTGCCTGGCCAAGAAGCAAAGCGCTCCATCTCTTCGCTGCCTCGCAAACGAAGGAAGCGCTGCGTGCCTTCGGCGCCTAGCAAAGCAGCGCGTGCCTTGGCCGCCTCGCCGCCTCAGAAAGCGCTGCGTGCCTTCTCGCCCTTGCCGCCTAGCAAAGCGCCGTGTGCCTTCGCCGTCTCCCAAATCGCTTCGTGCCTTCGCCGCCTAGCAAAGCGCCTAGCAAAGCGTCCTCAGCCTTCGCTGCCTAGCAAAGCTCCACGTCCGCTCGCCGCCTAGCAAAGCACTGTGTGCCCTCGCCGCCTGCTAGAGCGCTGCGTGCCTTCGGCGCCTGGCAAAGCGCTGAGTGCCTTCGGCGCCTGGCAAAGCACTGCGTGCCCTCGCCGAGCGCTGCGTCCCTGGGCGCCTGGCAAAGCGCTGCGTGCCTTCGCCGCCTCGCCGCCTAGCAAGGCGCCCTAGCCCGTTGAGCACGATCAAATGGCTGCGTGCCTTCGCTGCCTCGTGCCTTAGCAAAGTGCCACGTGCCTTCAGCGCCTACAAATGCGCTGTGTCCCTTCGGCGCTCCCACGGCGTTTGCTAAGCGGCGAGGCGGCGAAGGGACGCAGCGGTGTGTGAGGCGGCGAAGGCAAGCAGCGCTTTGCTAGGCGGCGAGGCGGCGAAGGGACGAAGCGGTTCGGGAGGCGGTGAAGGGACAGGGCGCTTTGTTGGGCGGCGAGGGCGAAAAGGCACGCAGCGCTTTCTTAGGCGGCGAAGGCACGCACTGCTTTGCTAGGCGCCGAAGGAACACGGCACTTTGTTGGCGGCGACGGCACGCGGAGCTTTGCTAGGCGGCGAGGCGGCGAAGGGACACGGCGCTTTGCTAGGCGGCGAGGGCGAGAAGGCACGCAGCGCTTTCTTAGGAGGCCAGGCGGCGAAGGCACGCGCTGCTTTGCCAGGCGCCGAAGGCACAACGCGGTGTGTGAGGCGGCGAAGGCACGCACTGCTTTGCCAGCCGCCGAAGGCACGCAGCGCTTTGCTAGGCTGCAATGCGGCGAGGCGCCGAACGCAGGCACTTCTTTGCTAGGCGCCCAAGGAACACGGCGCTTTGCTTGACGGCGACGGCACGCGCAGCTTTGCTAGGCGCCCAAGGCAGACGACGCTTTGCTAGGCAGCGAGGCGGCGAACGCACAAAGCCATTTGCTCTGCCCTCATTCGCTGCCTCGCACAATAGCTAACCACTGTGCATGTTGGCTGTCTCACAAACAAGCAGCCTGCTGCGTCTCTTCGCTGCCTCGCCAACTAACAAAGTGCTGCCTCGCTTCGCCTCCAGGCGAAAAAGTCATCCGCCATGCCACTGCGCCACCTGGTGCACAAGCAAAGTGCTGCATCTCTTCGCTGCCTCGCACAAAGAGCAAGCACTGTGCATGGTCGCTGTGTCACAAACAAGGAGACTGCTGCATCTCTTCGCTGCCTCGCCAACAAGCAAAGCACTCGATCTGCTCGCCGCCTCGCCAGCATGCAAAGCGCCGCGTCTCTTGGCCGCCTCGCAAACTAAACGCTGCATCTGTTCACTGCCTCGCCAAAAAGCAGAGCGCTGCGTCTATTCGCTGAGTGGCAGAAAGCAAAGCACGGCGCCTGTTCGCTGCCTGGCCAACAAGCAAAGCGCTCCATCTCTTCGCTGCCTCGCAAACGAAGGAAGCGCTGCGTGCCTTCGGCGCCTAGCAAAGCAGCGCGTGCCTTGGCCGCCTGGCCGCCTCAGAAAGCGCTGCGTGCCTTCTCGCCCTCGCCGCCTAGCAAAGCGCCGTGTGCCTTCGCCGCCTCCCAAATCGCTTCGTGCCTTCGCCGCCTAGCAAAGCGCCTAGCAAAGCGTCCTCAGCCTTCGCTGCCTAGCAAAGCTCCACGTCCGCTCGCCGCCTAGCAAAGCACTGTGTGCCCTCGCCGCCTGCTAGAGCGCTGCGTGCCTTCGGCACCTGGCAATGCGCTGAGTGCCTTCGGCGCCTGGCAAAGCACTGCGTGCCCTCGCTGAGCGCTGCGTCCCTGGGCGCCTGGCAAAGCGCTGAGTGCCTTCGCCGCCTCGCCGCCTAGCAAAGCGCCCTAGCCCGTCGAGCACGATCAAATGGCTGCGTGCCTTCGCTGCCTCGTGCCTTAGCAAAGCGCCACGTGCCTTCGGCGCCTACAAAAGCGCCGTGTGCCTTCGGCGCTCCCACGGTGTTTGCTAAGCAGCGAGGCGGCGAAGGGACGCAGCGGTGTGTGAGGCGGCGAAGGCAAGCAGCGCTTTGCTAGGCGGCGAGGCGGCGAAGGGACGAAGCGGTTCGGGAGGCGGTGAAGGGTCAGGGCGCTTTGTTGGGCGGCAAGGGCGAAAAGGCACGCAGCGCTTTCTTAGGCGGCGAAGGCACGCGCTGCTTTGCTAGGCGCCGAAGGAACACGGCGCTTTGTAGGCGGCGACGGCACGCGCAGCTTTGCTAGGCGGCGAGGCGGCGAAGGCACACGGCGCTTTGCTAGGCGGCGAGGGCGAGAAGGCACGCAGCGCCTTCTTAGGAGGCCAGGCGGCGAAGGCACGCGCTGCTTTGCCAGGCGCCGAAGGCACGCAGCGCTTTGCTAGGCTGCAATGCGGCGAGGCACCGAACGCAGGCACTTCTTTGCTAGGCACCCAAGGAACACGGCGCTTTGCTTGACGGCGACGGCACGCGCAGCTTTGCTAGGCGCCCAAGGCAGACGACGCTTTGCTAGGCAGCGAGGCGGCGAACGCACAAAGCGATTTGCTCTGCCCTCCTTCGCTGCCTCGCACAATAGCTAACCACTGTGCATGTTGGCTGTCTCACAAACAAGCAGCCTGCTGCGTCTCTTCGCTGCCTCGCCAACTAACAAAGTGCTGCCTCGCTTCGCCTCCAGGCGAAAAAGTCATCCGCCATGCCACTGCGCCACCTGGTGCACAAGCAAAGTGCTGCATCTCTTCGCTGCCTCGCACAAAGAGCAAGCACTGTGCATGGTCGCTGTGTCACAAACAAGGAGACTGCTGCATCTCTTCGCTGCCTCGCCAACAAGCAAAGCACTCGATCTGCTCGCCGCCTCGCCAGCATGCAAAGCGCCGCGTCTCTTGGCCGCCTCGCAAACTAAACGCTGCATCTGTTCACTGCCTCGCCAAAAAGCAGAGCGCTGCGTCTATTCGCTGAGTGGCAGAAAGCAAAGCACGGCGCCTGTTCGCTGCCTGGCCAAGAAGCAAAGCGCTCCATCTCTTCGCTGCCTCGCAAACGAAGGAAGCGCTGCGTGCCTTCGGCGCCTAGCAAAGCAGCGCGTGCCTTGGCCGCCTCGCCGCCTCAGAAAGCGCTGCGTGCCTTCTCGCCCTCGCCGCCTAGCAAAGCGCCGTGTGCCTTCGCCGCCTCCCCAATCGCTTCGTGCCTTCGCCGCCTAGCAAAGCGCCTAGCAAAGCGTCCTCAGCCTTCGCTGCCTAGCAAAGCACTGTGTGCCCTCGCCGCCTGCTAGAGCGCTGCGTGCCTTCGGCGCCTGGCAAAGCGCTGAGTGCCTTCGGCGCCTGGCAAAGCACTGCGTGCCCTCGCCGAGCGCTGCGTCCCTGGGCGCCTGGCAAAGCGCTGCGTGCCTTCGCCGCCTCGCCGCCTAGCAAGGCGCCCTAGCCCGTCGAGCACGATCAAATGGCTGCGTGCCTTCGCTGCCTCGTGCCTTAGCAAAGCACCAGTGCCTTCGGCGCCTACAAAAGCGCCGTGTCCCTTCGGCGCTCCCACGGCGTTTGCTAAGCGGCGAGGCGGCGAAGGGACGCAGCGGTGTGTGAGGCGGCGAAGGCAAGCAGCGCTTTGCTAGGCAGCGAGGCGGCGAAGGGACGAAGCGGTTTGGGAGGCGGTGAAGGGACAGGGCGCTTTGTTGGGCGGCGAGGGCGAAAAGGCACGCAGCGCTTTCTTAGGCGGCGAAGGCACGCGCTGCTTTGCTAGGCGCCGAAGGAACACGGCGCTTTGTAGGCGGCGACGGCACGCAGAGCTTTGCTAGGCGGCGAGGCGGCGAAGGGACACGGCGCTTTGCTAGGCGGCGAGGGCGAGAAGGCACGCAGCGCCTTCTTAGGAGGCCAGGCGCCGAAGGCACAATGCGGTGTGTGAGGCGGCGAAGGCACGCACTGCTTTGCCAGCCGCCGAAGGCACGCAGCGCTTTGCTAGGCTGCAATGTGGCGAGGCGCCGAACGCAGGCACTTCTTTGCTAGGCGCCCAAGGAACACGGCGCTTTGCTTGACGGCGACGGCACGCGCAGCTTTGCTAGGCGCCCAAGGCAGACGACGCTTTGCTAGGCAGCGAGGCGGCGAACGCACAAAGCGATTTGCTCTGCCCTCCTTCGCTGCCTCGCACAATAGCTAACCACTGTGCATGTTGGCTGTCTCACAAACAAGCAGCCTGCTGCGTCTCTTCGCTGCCTCGCCAACTAACAAAGTGCTGCCTCGCTTCGCCTCCAGGCGAAAAAGTCATCCGCCATGCCACTGCGCCACCTGGTGCACAAGCAAAGTGCTGCATCTCTTCGCTGCCTCGCACAAAGAGCAAGCACTGGGCATGGTCGCTGTGTCACAAACAAGGAGACTGCTGCATCTCTTCGCTGCCTCGCCAACAAGCAAAGCACTCGATCTGCTCGCCGCCTCGCCAGCATGCAAAGCGCCGCGTCTCTTGGCCGCCTCGCAAACTAAACGCTGCATCTGTTCACTGCCTCGCCAAAAAGCAGAGCGCTGCGTCTATTCGCTGAGTGGCAGAAAGCAAAGCACGGCGCCTGTTCGCTGCCTGGCCAAGAAGCAAAGCGCTCCATCTCTTCGCTGCCTCGCAAACGAAGGAAGCGCTGCGTGCCTTCGGCGCCTAGCAAAGCAGCGCGTGCCTTGGCCGCCTCGCCGCCTCAGAAAGCGCTGCGTGCCTTCTCGCCCTCGCCGCCTAGCAAAGCGCCGTGTGCCTTCGCCGCCTCCCCAATCGCTTCGTGCCTTCGCCGCCTAGCAAAGCGCCTAGCAAAGCGTCCTCAGCCTTCGCTGCCTAGCAAAGCACTGTGTGCCCTCGCCGCCTGCTAGAGCGCTGCGTGCCTTCGGCGCCTGGCAAAGCGCTGAGTGCCTTCGGCGCCTGGCAAAGCACTGCGTGCCCTCGCCGAGCGCTGCGTCCCTGGGCGCCTGGCAAAGCGCTGCGTGCCTTCGCCGCCTCGCCGCCTAGCAAGGCGCCCTAGCCCGTCGAGCACCATCAAATGGCTGCGTGCCTTCGCTGCCTCGTGCCTTAGCAAAGCGCCACGTGCCTTCGGCACCTACAAAAGCGCCGTGTCCCTTCGGCGCTCCCACGGCGTTTGCTAAGCGGCGAGGCGGCGAAGGGACGCAGCGGTGTGTGAGGCGGCGAAGGCAAGCAGCGCTTTGCTAGGCGGCGAGGCGGCGAAGGGACGAAGCGGTTCGGGAGGCGGTGAAGGGACAGGGCGCTTTGTTGGGCGGCGAGGGCGAAAAGGCACGCAGCGCTTTCTTAGGCGGCGAAGGCACGCGCTGCTTTGCTAGGCGCCGAAGGAACAGGGCGCTTTGTAGGCGGCGACGGCACGCGCAGCTTTGCTAGGCGGCGAGGCGGCGAAGGCACACGGCGCTTTGCTAGGCGGCGAGGGCGAGAAGGCACGCAGCGCTTTCTTAGGAGGCCAGGCGGCGAAGGCACGCGCTGCTTTGCCAGGCGCCGAAGGCACAACGCGGTGTGTGAGGCGGCGAAGGCACACACTGCTTTGCCAGCCGCCGAAGGCACGCAGCGCTTTGCTAGGCTGCAATGTGGCGAGGCGCCGAACGCAGGCACTTCTTTGCTAGGCGCCCAAGGAACACGGCGCTTTGCTTGACGGCGACGGCACGCGCAGCTTTGCTAGGCGCCCAAGGCAGACGACGCTTTGCTAGGCAGCGAGGCGGCGAACGCACAAAGCGATTTGCTCTGCCCTCCTTCGCTGCCTCGCACAATAGCTAACCACTGTGCATGTTGGCTGTCTCACAAACAAGCAGCCTGCTGCGTCTCTTCGCTGCCTCGCCAACTAACAAAGTGCTGCCTCGCTTCGCCTCCAGGCGAAAAAGTCATCCGCCATGCCACTGCGCCACCTGGTGCACAAGCAAAGTGCTGCATCTCTTCGCTGCCTCGCACAAAGAGCAAGCACTGGGCATGGTCGCTGTGTCACAAACAAGGAGACTGCTGCATCTCTTCGCTGCCTCGCCAACAAGCAAAGCACTCGATCTGCTCGCCGCCTCGCCAGCATGCAAAGCGCCGCGTCTCTTGGCCGCCTCGCAAACTAAACGCTGCATCTGTTCACTGCCTCGCCAAAAAGCAGAGCGCTGCGTCTATTCGCTGAGTGGCAGAAAGCAAAGCACGGCGCCTGTTCGCTGCCTGGCCAAGAAGCAAAGCGCTCCATCTCTTCGCTGCCTCGCAAACGAAGGAAGCGCTGCGTGCCTTCGGCGCCTAGCAAAGCAGCGCGTGCCTTGGCCGCCTCGCCGCCTCAGAAAGCGCTGCGTGCCTTCTCGCCCTCGCCGCCTAGCAAAGCGCCGTGTGCCTTCGCCGTCTCCCAAATCGCTTCGTGCCTTCGCCGCCTAGCAAAGCGCCTAGCAAAGCGTCCTCAGCCTTCGCTGCCTAGCAAAGCTCCACGTCCGCTCGCCGCCTAGCAAAGCACTGTGTGCCCTCGCCGCCTGCTAGAGCGCTGCGTGCCTTCGGCGCCTGGCAAAGCGCTGAGTGCCTTCGGCGCCTGGCAAAGCACTGCGTGCCCTCGCCGAGCGCTGCGTCCCTGGGCGCCTGGCAAAGCGCTGCGTGCCTTCGCCGCCTCGCCGCCTAGCAAGGCGCCCTAGCCCGTCGAGCACGATCAAATGGCTGCGTGCCTTCGCTGCCTCGTGCCTTAGCAAAGTGCCACGTGCCTTCGGCGCCTACAAATGCGCTGTGTCCCTTCGGCGCTCCCACGGCGTTTGCTAAGCGGCGAGGCGGCGAAGGGACGCAGCGGTGTGTGAGGCGGCGAAGGCAAGCAGCGCTTTGCTAGGCGGCGAGGCGGCGAAGGCACGAAGCGGTTCGGGAGGCGGTGAAGGGACAGGGCGCTTTGTTGGGCGGCGAGGGCGAAAAGGCACGCAGCGCTTTCTTAGGCGGCGAAGGCACGCACTGCTTTGCTAGGCGCCGAAGGAACACGGCACTTTGTTGGCGGCGACGGCACGCGGAGCTTTGCTAGGCGGCGAGGCGGCGAAGGGACACGGCGCTTTGCTAGGCGGCGAGGGCGAGAAGGCACGCAGCGCTTTCTTAGGAGGCCAGGCGGCGAAGGCACGCGCTGCTTTGCCAGGCGCCGAAGGCACAACGCGGTGTGTGAGGCGGCGAAGGCACGCACTGCTTTGCCAGCCGCCGAAGGCACGCAGCGCTTTGCTAGGCTGCAATGCGGCGAGGCGCCGAACGCAGGCACTTCTTTGCTAGGCGCCCAAGGAACACGGCGCTTTGCTTGACGGCGACGGCACGCGCAGCTTTGCTAGGCGCCCAAGGCAGACGACGCTTTGCTAGGCAGCGAGGCGGCGAACGCGCAAAGCCATTTGCTCTGCCCTCATTCGCTGCCTCGCACAATAGCTAACCACTGTGCATGTTGGCTGTCTCACAAACAAGCAGCCTGCTGCGTCTCTTCGCTGCCTCGCCAACTAACAAAGTGCTGCCTCGCTTCGCCTCCAGGCGAAAAAGTCATCCGCCATGCCACTGCGCCACCTGGTGCACAAGCAAAGTGCTGCATCTCTTCGCTGCCTCGCACAAAGAGCAAGCACTGTGCATGGTCGCTGTGTCACAAACAAGGAGACTGCTGCATCTCTTCGCTGCCTCGCCAACAAGCAAAGCACTCGATCTGCTCGCCGCCTCGCCAGCATGCAAAGCGCCGCGTCTCTTGGCCGCCTCGCAAACTAAACGCTGCATCTGTTCACTGCCTCGCCAAAAAGCAGAGCGCTGCGTCTATTCGCTGAGTGGCAGAAAGCAAAGCACGGCGCCTGTTCGCTGCCTGGCCAAGAAGCAAAGCGCTCCATCTCTTCGCTGCCTCGCAAACGAAGGAAGCGCTGCGTGCCTTCGGCGCCTAGCAAAGCAGCGCGTGCCTTGGCCGCCTCGCCGCCTCAGAAAGCGCTGCGTGCCTTCTCGCCCTCGCCGCCTAGCAAAGCGCCGTGTGCCTTCGCCGCCTCCCCAATCGCTTCGTGCCTTCGCCGCCTAGCAAAGCGCCTAGCAAAGCGTCCTCAGCCTTCGCTGCCTAGCAAAGCACTGTGTGCCCTCGCCGCCTGCTAGAGCGCTGCGTGCCTTCGGCGCCTGGCAAAGCGCTGAGTGCCTTCGGCGCCTGGCAAAGCACTGCGTGCCCTCGCCGAGCGCTGCGTCCCTGGGCGCCTGGCAAAGCGCTGCGTGCCTTCGCCGCCTCGCCGCCTAGCAAGGCGCCCTAGCCCGTCGAGCACGATCAAATGGCTGCGTGCCTTCGCTGCCTCGTGCCTTAGCAAAGCGCCACGTGCCTTCGGCACCTACAAAAGCGCCGTGTCCCTTCGGCGCTCCCACGGCGTTTGCTAAGCGGCGAGGCGGCGAAGGGACGCAGCGGTGTGTGAGGCGGCGAAGGCAAGCAGCGCTTTGCTAGGCGGCGAGGCGGCGAAGGCACGAAGCGGTTCGGGAGGCGGTGAAGGGACAGGGCGCTTTGTTGGGCGGCGAGGGCGAAAAGGCACGCAGCGCTTTCTTAGGCGGCGAAGGCACGCGCTGCTTTGCTAGGCGCCGAAGGAACAGGGCGCTTTGTAGGCGGCGACGGCACGCGCAGCTTTGCTAGGCGGCGAGGCGGCGAAGGCACACGGCGCTTTGCTAGGCGGCGAGGGCGAGAAGGCACGCAGCGCTTTCTTAGGAGGCCAGGCGGCGAAGGCACGCGCTGCTTTGCCAGGCGCCGAAGGCACAACGCGGTGTGTGAGGCGGCGAAGGCACGCACTGCTTTGCCAGCCGCCGAAGGCACGCAGCGCTTTGCTAGGCTGCAATGTGGCGAGGCGCCGAACGCAGGCACTTCTTTGCTAGGCGCCCAAGGAACACGGCGCTTTGCTTGACGGCGACGGCACGCGCAGCTTTGCTAGGCGCCCAAGGCAGACGACGCTTTGCTAGGCAGCGAGGCGGCGAACGCACAAAGCGATTTGCTCTGCCCTCCTTCGCTGCCTCGCACAATAGCTAACCACTGTGCATGTTGGCTGTCTCACAAACAAGCAGCCTGCTGCGTCTCTTCGCTGCCTCGCCAACTAACAAAGTGCTGCCTCGCTTCGCCTCCAGGCGAAAAAGTCATCCGCCATGCCACTGCGCCACCTGGTGCACAAGCAAAGTGCTGCATCTCTTCGCTGCCTCGCACAAAGAGCAAGCACTGGGCATGGTCGCTGTGTCACAAACAAGGAGACTGCTGCATCTCTTCGCTGCCTCGCCAACAAGCAAAGCACTCGATCTGCTCGCCGCCTCGCCAGCATGCAAAGCGCCGCGTCTCTTGGCCGCCTCGCAAACTAAACGCTGCATCTGTTCACTGCCTCGCCAAAAAGCAGAGCGCTGCGTCTATTCGCTGAGTGGCAGAAAGCAAAGCACGGCGCCTGTTCGCTGCCTGGCCAAGAAGCAAAGCGCTCCATCTCTTCGCTGCCTCGCAAACGAAGGAAGCGCTGCGTGCCTTCGGCGCCTAGCAAAGCAGCGCGTGCCTTGGCCGCCTCGCCGCCTCAGAAAGCGCTGCGTGCCTTCTCGCCCTCGCCGCCTAGCAAAGCGCCGTGTGCCTTCGCCGTCTCCCAAATCGCTTCGTGCCTTCGCCGCCTAGCAAAGCGCCTAGCAAAGCGTCCTCAGCCTTCGCTGCCTAGCAAAGCTCCACGTCCGCTCGCCGCCTAGCAAAGCACTGTGTGCCCTCGCCGCCTGCTAGAGCGCTGCGTGCCTTCGGCGCCTGGCAAAGCGCTGAGTGCCTTCGGCGCCTGGCAAAGCACTGCGTGCCCTCGCCGAGCGCTGCGTCCCTGGGCGCCTGGCAAAGCGCTGCGTGCCTTCGCCGCCTCGCCGCCTAGCAAGGCGCCCTAGCCCGTCGAGCACGATCAAATGGCTGCGTGCCTTCGCTGCCTCGTGCCTTAGCAAAGTGCCACGTGCCTTCGGCGCCTACAAATGCGCTGTGTCCCTTCGGCGCTCCCACGGCGTTTGCTAAGCGGCGAGGCGGCGAAGGGACGCAGCGGTGTGTGAGGCGGCGAAGGCAAGCAGCGCTTTGCTAGGCGGCGAGGCGGCGAAGGCACGAAGCGGTTCGGGAGGCGGTGAAGGGACAGGGCGCTTTGTTGGGCGGCGAGGGCGAAAAGGCACGCAGCGCTTTCTTAGGCGGCGAAGGCACGCACTGCTTTGCTAGGCGCCGAAGGAACACGGCACTTTGTTGGCGGCGACGGCACGCGGAGCTTTGCTAGGCGGCGAGGCGGCGAAGGGACACGGCGCTTTGCTAGGCGGCGAGGGCGAGAAGGCACGCAGCGCTTTCTTAGGAGGCCAGGCGGCGAAGGCACGCGCTGCTTTGCCAGGCGCCGAAGGCACAACGCGGTGTGTGAGGCGGCGAAGGCACGCACTGCTTTGCCAGCCGCCGAAGGCACGCAGCGCTTTGCTAGGCTGCAATGCGGCGAGGCGCCGAACGCAGGCACTTCTTTGCTAGGCGCCCAAGGAACACGGCGCTTTGCTTGACGGCGACGGCACGCGCAGCTTTGCTAGGCGCCCAAGGCAGACGACGCTTTGCTAGGCAGCGAGGCGGCGAACGCGCAAAGCCATTTGCTCTGCCCTCATTCGCTGCCTCGCACAATAGCTAACCACTGTGCATGTTGGCTGTCTCACAAACAAGCAGCCTGCTGCGTCTCTTCGCTGCCTCGCCAACTAACAAAGTGCTGCCTCGCTTCGCCTCCAGGCGAAAAAGTCATCCGCCATGCCACTGCGCCACCTGGTGCACAAGCAAAGTGCTGCATCTCTTCGCTGCCTCGCACAAAGAGCAAGCACTGGGCATGGTCGCTGTGTCACAAACAAGGAGACTGCTGCATCTCTTCGCTGCCTCGCCAACAAGCAAAGCACTCGATCTGCTCGCCGCCTCGCCAGCATGCAAAGCGCCGCGTCTCTTGGCCGCCTCGCAAACTAAACGCTGCATCTGTTCACTGCCTCGCCAAAAAGCAGAGCGCTGCGTCTATTCGCTGAGTGGCAGAAAGCAAAGCAGGGCGCCTGTTCGCTGCCTGGCCAAGAAGCAAAGCGCTCCATCTCTTCGCTGCCTCGCAAACGAAGGAAGCGCTGCGTGCCTTCGGCGCCTAGCAAAGCAGCGCGTGCCTTGGCCGCCTCGCCGCCTCAGAAAGCGCTGCGTGCCTTCTCGCCCTCGCCGCCTAGCAAAGCGCCGTGTGCCTTCGCCGCCTCCCCAATCGCTTCGTGCCTTCGCCGCCTAGCAAAGCGCCTAGCAAAGCGTCCTCAGCCTTCGCTGCCTAGCAAAGCACTGTGTGCCCTCGCCGCCTGCTAGAGCGCTGCGTGCCTTCGGCGCCTGGCAAAGCGCTGAGTGCCTTCGGCGCCTGGCAAAGCACTGCGTGCCCTCGCCGAGCGCTGCGTCCCTGGGCGCCTGGCAAAGCGCTGCGTGCCTTCGCCGCCTCGCCGCCTAGCAAGGCGCCCTAGCCCGTCGAGCACGATCAAATGGCTGCGTGCCTTCGCTGCCTCGTGCCTTAGCAAAGTGCCACGTGCCTTCGGCGCCTACAAATGCGCTGTGTCCCTTCGGCGCTCCCACGGCGTTTGCTAAGCGGCGAGGCGGCGAAGGGACGCAGCGGTGTGTGAGGCGGCGAAGGCAAGCAGCGCTTTGCTAGGCGGCGAGGCGGCGAAGGCACGAAGCGGTTCGGGAGGCGGTGAAGGGACAGGGCGCTTTGTTGGGCGGCGAGGGCGAAAAGGCACGCAGCGCTTTCTTAGGCGGCGAAGGCACGCACTGCTTTGCTAGGCGCCGAAGGAACACGGCACTTTGTTGGCGGCGACGGCACGCGGAGCTTTGCTAGGCGGCGAGGCGGCGAAGGGACACGGCGCTTTGCTAGGCGGCGAGGGCGAGAAGGCACGCAGCGCTTTCTTAGGAGGCCAGGCGGCGAAGGCACGCGCTGCTTTGCCAGGCGCCGAAGGCACAACGCGGTGTGTGAGGCGGCGAAGGCACGCACTGCTTTGCCAGCCGCCGAAGGCACGCAGCGCTTTGCTAGGCTGCAATGCGGCGAGGCGCCGAACGCAGGCACTTCTTTGCTAGGCGCCCAAGGAACACGGCGCTTTGCTTGACGGCGACGGCACGCGCAGCTTTGCTAGGCGCCCAAGGCAGACGACGCTTTGCTAGGCAGCGAGGCGGCGAACGCGCAAAGCCATTTGCTCTGCCCTCATTCGCTGCCTCGCACAATAGCTAACCACTGTGCATGTTGGCTGTCTCACAAACAAGCAGCCTGCTGCGTCTCTTCGCTGCCTCGCCAACTAACAAAGTGCTGCCTCGCTTCGCCTCCAGGCGAAAAAGTCATCCGCCATGCCACTGCGCCACCTGGTGCACAAGCAAAGTGCTGCATCTCTTCGCTGCCTCGCACAAAGAGCAAGCACTGGGCATGGTCGCTGTGTCACAAACAAGGAGACTGCTGCATCTCTTCGCTGCCTCGCCAACAAGCAAAGCACTCGATCTGCTCGCCGCCTCGCCAGCATGCAAAGCGCCGCGTCTCTTGGCCGCCTCGCAAACTAAACGCTGCATCTGTTCACTGCCTCGCCAAAAAGCAGAGCGCTGCGTCTATTCGCTGAGTGGCAGAAAGCAAAGCACGGCGCCTGTTCGCTGCCTGGCCAAGAAGCAAAGCGCTCCATCTCTTCGCTGCCTCGCAAACGAAGGAAGCGCTGCGTGCCTTCGGCGCCTAGCAAAGCAGCGCGTGCCTTGGCCGCCTCGCCGCCTCAGAAAGCGCTGCGTGCCTTCTCGCCCTCGCCGCCTAGCAAAGCGCCGTGTGCCTTCGCCGCCTCCCCAATCGCTTCGTGCCTTCGCCGCCTAGCAAAGCGCCTAGCAAAGCGTCCTCAGCCTTCGCTGCCTAGCAAAGCACTGTGTGCCCTCGCCGCCTGCTAGAGCGCTGCGTGCCTTCGGCGCCTGGCAAAGCGCTGAGTGCCTTCGGCGCCTGGCAAAGCACTGCGTGCCCTCGCCGAGCGCTGCGTCCCTGGGCGCCTGGCAAAGCGCTGCGTGCCTTCGCCGCCTCGCCGCCTAGCAAGGCGCCCTAGCCCGTCGAGCACGATCAAATGGCTGCGTGCCTTCGCTGCTTCGTGCCTTAGCAAAGCGCCACGTGCCTTCGGCACCTACAAAAGCGCCGTGTCCCTTCGGCGCTCCCACGGCGTTTGCTAAGCGGCGAGGCGGCGAAGGGACGCAGCGGTGTGTGAGGCGGCGAAGGCAAGCAGCGCTTTGCTAGGCGGCGAGGCGGCGAAGGGACGAAGCGGTTCGGGAGGCGGTGAAGGGACAGGGCGCTTTGTTGGGCGGCGAGGGCGAAAAGGCACGCAGCGCTTTCTTAGGCGGCGAAGGCACGCGCTGCTTTGCTAGGCGCCGAAGGAACAGGGCGCTTTGTAGGCGGCGACGGCACGCGCAGCTTTGCTAGGCGGCGAGGCGGCGAAGGCACACGGCGCTTTGCTAGGCGGCGAGGGCGAGAAGGCACGCAGCGCTTTCTTAGGAGGCCAGGCGGCGAAGGCACGCGCTGCTTTGCCAGGCGCCGAAGGCACAACGCGGTGTGTGAGGCGGCGAAGGCACGCACTGCTTTGCCAGCCGCCGAAGGCACGCAGCGCTTTGCTAGGCTGCAATGTGGCGAGGCGCCGAACGCAGGCACTTCTTTGCTAGGCGCCCAAGGAACACGGCGCTTTGCTTGACGGCGACGGCACGCGCAGCTTTGCTAGGCGCCCAAGGCAGACGACGCTTTGCTAGGCAGCGAGGCGGCGAACGCACAAAGCGATTTGCTCTGCCCTCCTTCGCTGCCTCGCACAATAGCTAACCACTGTGCATGTTGGCTGTCTCACAAACAAGCAGCCTGCTGCGTCTCTTCGCTGCCTCGCCAACTAACAAAGTGCTGCCTCGCTTCGCCTCCAGGCGAAAAAGTCATCCGCGATGCCACTGCGCCACCTGGTGCACAAGCAAAGTGCTGCATCTCTTCGCTGCCTCGCACAAAGAGCAAGCACTGGGCATGGTCGCTGTGTCACAAACAAGGAGACTGCTGCATCTCTTCGCTGCCTCGCCAACAAGCAAAGCACTCGATCTGCTCGCCGCCTCGCCAGCATGCAAAGCGCCGCGTCTCTTGGCCGCCTCGCAAACTAAACGCTGCATGTGTTCAGTGCCTCGCCAAAAAGCAGAGCGCTGCGTCTATTCGCTGAGTGGCAGAAAGCAAAGCACGGCGCCTGTTCGCTGCCTGGCCAAGAAGCAAAGCGCTCCATCTCTTCGCTGCCTCGCAAACGAAGGAAGCGCTGCGTGCCTTCGGCGCCTAGCAAAGCAGCGCGTGCCTTGGCCGCCTCGCCGCCTCAGAAAGCGCTGCGTGCCTTCTCGCCCTCGCCGCCTAGCAAAGCGCCGTGTGCCTTCGCCGTCTCCCAAATCGCTTCGTGCCTTCGCCGCCTAGCAAAGCGCCTAGCAAAGCGTCCTCAGCCTTCGCTGCCTAGCAAAGCTCCACGTCCGCTCGCCGCCTAGCAAAGCACTGTGTGCCCTCGCCGCCTGCTAGAGCGCTGCGTGCCTTCGGCGCCTGGCAAAGCGCTGAGTGCCTTCGGCGCCTGGCAAAGCACTGCGTGCCCTCGCCGAGCGCTGCGTCCCTGGGCGCCTGGCAAAGCGCTGCGTGCCTTCGCCGCCTCGCCGCCTAGCAAGGCGCCCTAGCCCGTTGAGCACGATCAAATGGCTGCGTGCCTTCGCTGCCTCGTGCCTTAGCAAAGTGCCACGTGCCTTCAGCGCCTACAAATGCGCTGTGTCCCTTCGGCGCTCCCACGGCGTTTGCTAAGCGGCGAGGCGGCGAAGGGACGCAGCGGTGTGTGAGGCGGCGAAGGCAAGCAGCGCTTTGCTAGGCGGCGAGGCGGCGAAGGGACGAAGCGGTTCGGGAGGCGGTGAAGGGACAGGGCGCTTTGTTGGGCGGCGAGGGCGAAAAGGCACGCAGCGCTTTCTTAGGCGGCGAAGGCACGCACTGCTTTGCTAGGCGCCGAAGGAACACGGCACTTTGTTGGCGGCGACGGCACGCGGAGCTTTGCTAGGCGGCGAGGCGGCGAAGGGACACGGCGCTTTGCTAGGCGGCGAGGGCGAGAAGGCACGCAGCGCTTTCTTAGGAGGCCAGGCGGCGAAGGCACGCGCTGCTTTGCCAGGCGCCGAAGGCACAACGCGGTGTGTGAGGCGGCGAAGGCACGCACTGCTTTGCCAGCCGCCGAAGGCACGCAGCGCTTTCCTAGGCTGCAATGCGGCGAGGCGCCGAACGCAGGCACTTCTTTGCTAGGCGCCCAAGGAACACGGCGCTTTGCTTGACGGCGACGGCACGCGCAGCTTTGCTAGGCGCCCAAGGCAGACGACGCTTTGCTAGGCAGCGAGGCGGCGAACGCACAAAGCCATTTGCTCTGCCCTCATTCGCTGCCTCGCACAATAGCTAACCACTGTGCATGTTGGCTGTCTCACAAACAAGCAGCCTGCTGCGTCTCTTCGCTGCCTCGCCAACTAACAAAGTGCTGCCTCGCTTCGCCTCCAGGCGAAAAAGTCATCCGCCATGCCACTGCGCCACCTGGTGCACAAGCAAAGTGCTGCATCTCTTCGCTGCCTCGCACAAAGAGCAAGCACTGGGCATGGTCGCTGTGTCACAAACAAGGAGACTGCTGCATCTCTTCGCTGCCTCACCAACAAGCAAGCCACTCGATCCGGTCGCCGCCTCGCCAGCATGCAAAGCGCTGCGTCTCTTCGCTGCCTCACCAACAAGCAAACCGCTGCGTCTCTTCACTGCATCGCCAAAAGCAAAGCGTCGCGTCTCTTCCCCGCCTCGCAAACTAAACGCTGCAATGTGTTCAGTGCCTCGCAAAAAAGCAGAGCGCTGCGTCTATTCGCTGAGTGGCAGAAAGCAAAGCACGGCGCCTGTTCGCTGCCTGGCCAAGAAGCAAAGCGCTCCATCTCTTCGCTGCCTCGCAAACGAAGGAAGCGCTGCGTGCCTTCGGCGCCTAGCAAAGCAGCGCGTGCCTTGGCCGCCTCGCCGCCTCAGAAAGCGCTGCGTGCCTTTTCGCCCTCGCCGCCTAGCAAAGTGCCGTGTGCCTTCGCCGCCTCCCAAATTGCTCCATCCCTTCGGCGCCTAGCAAAGCGCCTAGCAAAGCGTCCTCACCCTTGGCTGCCTAGCAAAGCTCCACGTCCGCTCGCCGCCTAGCAAAGCACTGTGTGCCCTCGCCGCCTCGCTGCCTGGCAAAGCACTGCGTGCCCTCGCCGCCTCGCACAGCGCTGCGTCCTTGGGTGCCTGGCAAAGCGCTGCGTGCCTTCGCCGCCTCGCCGCCTAGCAAGGCACCCTAGCCCGTCAACCACGACCAAATCGCTGCGTGCCTTCGCTGCCTCGCTGCTTAGCAAAGCGCCACGTGCCTTGGGCGCCTACAAAAGCGCCGTGTCCCTTCGGCGCTACTACGGCGTTTGCTAAGCGGCAAGGCGGCGAAGGCACGCAGCGCTTTGCTCGGCTACGATGCGGCGAGGCACCGAGGCGCCGAAGGATGCAGGCGTTTGCCAGGCGGCTGCGGGGGGGTAGGGATGCAGCGCTTTGCTAGGCGGCGAGGCAGCGAAGGGACGAAGTGATTTGGGAGGCGGCGAAGGAACACGGCGCTTTGCTTTTTGGCGACGGCACGCGGAGCTTTGCTAGGCGCCGAAGGGAGACGGCGCTTTGCTAGGCGGCGAGGCGGCGGAGGGACGCGGCGCTTTGTTTGGCGGCGAGGGCGAAAAGGCACGCAGCGCTGTGTGAGGCGGCGAAGGCACGCGCTGCTTTGCCAGGCGCCGAAGGCACACAGCGTTGTGTGAGGCGGCGAAGGCACGCAGTGCTTTGCCAGGCGGCGAAGTCACGCAGCGCTGTGTGAGGCGGCGAAGGCACGCAGTGCTTTGCCAGGCGGCGAAGGCACGCAGCGCTTTGCTAGGCTGTCATGCGGCGAGGCGCCGAACGCAGGCACTTCTTTTCTAGGCGCCCAAGGAACACGGCGCTTTGCTTGACGGCGACGGCACGCGGAGCTTTGCTAGGCGCCGAAGGGAGACAGCGCTTTGCTAGGCAGCGAGGCGGCGAACGCACAAAGCGATTTGCTAGGCGGTGATTCGCTGCCGCGGAGAAGAACGAAGCACTGGGCATGTTGGCTGTCGCGCAAACAAGCAGACTGCTGCATCTCTTCGCTGCCTGGCCAACTAGCAAAGTGCTGCCTCGCTTCGCCTCCACGCCAAAAAGCAGTCCGCGATGCCACTGCGCCACCTGGTGCACAAGCAAAGTGCTGCATCTCTTCGCTGCCTCGCAGAAGGAGCAACCACTGGGCATGTTGGCTGTCTCACAAACAAGCAGACTGCTGCATCTCTTCGCTGCCTCGCCAACAAGCAAACCGCTGCATCTCTTTGCTGCCTCACCAACAAGCAAACCACTCGATCCGGTCGCCGCCTCGCCAGCATGCAAAGCGCTGCGTCTCTTCGCTGCCTCACCAACAAGCAAACCGCTGCGTCTCTTCACTGCATCGCCAAAAGCAAAGCGTCGCGTCTCTTCGCTGCCTCGCAAACTAAACGCTGCAATGTGTTCAGTGCCTCGCAAAAAAGCAGAGCGCTGCGTGTATTCGCTGAGTGGCAGAAAGCAAAGCACGGCGCCTCTTCGCTGCCTGGCCAACGAGCAAACCGCTCCATCTCTTGGCTGCCTCACAAACGAAGGAAGCGCTGCGTGCCTTGGGCGCCGAGCAAAGCAGCGCGTCCCTTCGCCGCCTGGCCGCCTCAGAAAGCGCTGCGTGCCTTTTCGCCCTCGCCGCCTAGCAAAGCGCCGTGTGCCTTCGCCGCCTCCCAAATCGCTTCGTGCCTTCGCCGCCTAGCAAAGCGCCTAGCAAAGCGTCCTCACCCTTGGCTGCCTAGCAAAGCTCCACGTCCGCTCGCCGCCTAGCAAAGCACTGTGTGCCCTCGCCGCCTCCTACAGCGCTGCGTGCCTTCGCCGCCTCGCCGCCTAGCAAGGCGCCCTAGCCCGTCGACCACCATCAAATCGCTCCGTGCCTTCGCTGCCTCTCTGCTTAGCAAAGCGCCACGTGCCTTGGGCGCCTACAAAAGCGCCGTGTCCCTTCGGCGCTACTACGGTGTTTGCTAAGTGGCGAGGCGACGAAGGTACGCAGCGCTGTGTGAGGCGACAAAGGCACACAGCGCTTTGCTAGCCTATGATGCGGTGAGGTGCCAAGGCACCAAAGGACGCAAGTGTTTGCCAGGTGGTGGGCGGGGCGGGGAGGGAACGCAACGTTTTGCTAGGCTATGATGTGGCGAGGTGCCAAGGCACCGAAGGACACAGGCGTTTGCCAGGTGGCAGGGGGGGAGGGACGCAGCGTTTTGCTAGGTGGTGAGGCGGCAAGATGCCGAGCGGATTCTGCGCTTTGCTAGGCGGTGAGGCGGTGAAGGGATGAAGCGGATTTGGGAGGCTGAGAAGGGACACGGCGCTTTCCGAGGCAGTGAAGGGACGCGGTGCTTTGTTTGGCGGCGAGGGCGAAAAGGGACGCAGCTCTTTCTTTGGCGGCAAGGCGGCGAAGGCACGCAGTGCTTTGCCAGCTGGTGAGGCAGTGGAGAGATGCAGTACTTTGCCAGGTCGCAAAGGGTCGCATCGGTTCCTTAGTTTGCGAGGCAGCGAACAGATATAGTGGTTTGCTTGTTTGCGAGGTATAGAAGAGCGGCCATAGTTTGCTTTTTTGAGAGGTGGCGAATAGACGCAGGGATCTGCTTTTTTGCAAGGCAGTGAAGAGACGCAGCGGTCTGCTTGTTTGCCAGGCAACAGACAGATGTATGGGTTAGTTAGTTTGCGAGGCAGGGAAGAGACGTAGCAGTTAGTTAGTTTGTGATGCGGTGAATAGATGCAGCGGTCTGCATGTTTGACAGGCAGCGAAGAGATGCAGCAGTTAGTAAGTTTGCAAGGCAGCGAACAGATGCATTGGTTTGCTTGTTTGCGAGGCAGCGAACAGATATCGCCGTTTGCTTGTTCGCCAGGCAGGGAACAGGCGCCGTGCTTTGCTTTCTGCCAGTCAGCGAATACACGCAGCGGTCTGCTTTTTTGCGAGGCAGTGAATAGACGCAGCATTTAGTTTGCGAGGCGCCGAAGAGACACAGCGGTCTGCTTTTTCACCAGGCAGCGGACAGATGTATGGGTTAGTTAGTTTGCCAGGCAGGGAAGGGACGCAGTGGTTAGTTTAGTTTGCGATGTGGCAAATAAACACAGTGGTCTGCATGTTGCCAGATAGCGAAGAGACGCAGCATTTAGTCAGCTTGCGAGGCAGCGAACAGACGCGATAGTTTGCTTGTTCGCGATGCAGTGAACAGGCACAGTGGTTTGCTTGTTTGCAAGGCAGCGAGCAGATGCAGCGGTTTGCTTGTTGGCGAGACAGCAAACAGATTCATCCGTCTGCTTGTTTGTGAGACAGCAAACATCCACAGTGGTTACTCATTCTGCGAGGCAGCGAACAGATGCAGCACTTTGCTTGTGCACCAGGTGGCGCAGTGGCATCGCGGATTGCTTTTTCAGGTGGAAGTGAAGCGAGGCAGCACTTTGCTAGCTGGCGAGGCAGTGAACACATGCAGCGGTGTGCTTGTTCGCCAGGCGGCGAAGAGCCGCTGCAGTCTGCTTGTTGGCGAAGCAGTGAACAGATTCTGCCGACTGCTTGTTCGCAACGCCTCCAATAGACGCAGCGGACTGCTTGTTCGCGAGGCGGGAAGAGATGCAGCAGTTAGTTATTTTGCCCGGCATCAAACAGACGCAGCGGTTAGTTAGTGCACGAGGTGGCCAACAGACACAACGCTGTGCTTGTTTGCCAGGTGGCGAAGAGACGCAGTGGTTGATTAGTTCATGAGGTGGTGTAGCGGCGCAGCGGTTTGCTTTAGCACGCGGAAGCGAAGAGACACAACAGTCTGCTTGTTGGCAAGGAGAGGAAGAGACGCAGCGGTTCCTTAGTTTGCGAGGCAGCCAACAAATGTAGTCGTAAGTTAGTGTGCGAGGCACCGAACAGACGCTGAGGTCAGTTAGTTCACGAGGCAGTGAAGAGATATAGTGGTTTGCTTGTTTGCGAGGTAGGGAAGAGCCGCCGTGATTTGCTTTTATGTTAGTCGGCGAATACATGCAGCGGTCTGCTTTTTTGCGAGGCAGTGAACAGACGCAGCATTTAGTTTGCAAGGCACTGAAGAAATGCAGTGGTGTGCTTGTTTGCGAGGCATCGAAGAAAAGCAGCAGGTAGTTAGTTGGCCATGTGGCGAAGAGACACGCCGGTTTGCTTGTTCGCGATTCAGTGATCAGGCTCAGCAGTTTGCTTGTTCGCGAGGCAGTGAACAGACGCAGTGGTTTGTATGCTCACGAGGAGGCGAAATGATATAGCGGTTTGCTTTATCACGCGTAATCGAAGAGACACAGCGATTTGCTTGTCTGCGAGGAGGGGAAGAGACGCAGTGGTTAGTTAGCTTGTGAGGCAGTGAAGAGACGCAGCACTTTGCTTGTCCACCAGGGTGCGTAGCGGCATCGCAGTTTGCTTTTTCGCGTGGAAGCGAAGCGAGGCAGCACTTTGCTAGTTGCGAAGGCAGCGAACAGACGCAGCAGTCTGCTTGTTTGTGAAACAGTGAACATGCACAGTGGTTAGTTCTTCTGCGAGGTGGCGAATCACCACATAGCAAATTGCTTTGTCCCTTCGCCGCCTCGCTGCCTAGCAAAGTGTCGTCTCCCTTCCTTGCCTAGCAAAACTCTGCATCCTGTCACCGCCAAGCAAAGCACTGCATACCTTCGTCGCCTAGCAAAGAACTGCATGCATTTGCCACCTCCCCACCAAGCAAAGCGCCTTGTTCCTTCGCTGCCTAGCAAAGCAAAGCGTCCCCTCGCCGGATAGCAAAGCGCCGTGTCCCTTCGCTGCCTCGCCACCGACCAAATCGCCACGTCCCTTCACCGCCAACCAAATCGCTGCGTGCTTTTGTCGCCTCCTGCTTAGCAAAGCACCGTGTCCTTTCGCCTCCTCGCCACCAACAAAACACCGTCTCCCTTTGCCTCCTCGCCGCCTAGCAAAGCGCCATCTCCCTTCACTGCCTCGACGCTTAGCAGAGTGATGAGTCCCTTCGCTGCATCGGTGCCTCGTCACCTAGCACAACAATGCATCCCTTTTCCCCCTAGCTGCCCAGCAAGGCTCTGCGTCTCTTCGCTGCCTGGCCTCCTACCAAAGCGTCGTGTCCCTTCGATGCCTGGCAAAGCACTGTGTGCCTTGCCTGCCTCAGACACCACTGCATCCCTTCGCCACCTCGCTGCCTAGCAAAGCGCCGTGTCCCTTCACCGCCTCGCCAACTAGCACACCACTGTGACCCTTCGCCGCCTAGCAAAGCACTGCATGCCTTCGTCACCTCACTGCCTAAGAAAGGGCTGCATGCCTTGCCCCGCTTGCCGCCTGGCACACCACTGCGTCCCTTTTCCCCCTCGCCACCTCTCAAATCGCTTTGTCCCCTCGCGCCTCGCCGCCTAGCAAAGCACTGTGTCCCTCCCCCCCTCGCCGCCTGGCAAATGGCTGCGTCCTTTGGTGCAAGCCTACACCAGGTGTCCTCACAACTTAGCACTAGGACTGTGATGCTGCTGCAAGGGAGGACAGTGGTTGTGACATGTGTCGTTCAGTTGTGATGTGGGTATGAGGTGGGTGATTTGAACTTGACGTGGGTGTGACATGGGTGTGACGTGGGTGGTTCGAAGGTGATGTGGGTGTGCCACCCTGCTGCAGAAGCTCCCCCACCCACCAGGGCTCAGAGGCAAGAACACTGGGAAGGCGGAGCTTGCCTCCGCGTGCCTAGGGCAGTCCCTCCACCAGTGCCCGGCTCCCTTGCCTCCCCTCCCCAAGCCCACACCTGGTGTCCTCACACCTTAGCACTAGGACTGTGATGCTGCTGCCAGGGAGGACAGTGTTTTTGCTGTGGGTGTTTAGAAGGTGACGTGGGTGAGACATGGGTGATTTGAACGTGACGTGGGTGTGACGTGGCTGATTCAAAGGTAACGTGTGTGTGACGTGGTAAACTCTAAAGTGACAAGGGTGTGACGCTGGTGTGAAGTGAGTGGTTCGAAGGTAAGGTTGGTGTGCTACCCTGCTGCAGAAGCTCCCCCACCCACCAGGGCTCAGAGGCAAGAACACTGGGAAGGCGGAGCTTGCCTCCGCGTGCCTAGGGCAGTCCCTCCACCAGTGCCCGGCTCCCTTGCCTCCCCTCCCCAAGCCCACACCTGGTGTCCTCACACCTTAGCACTAGGACTGTGATGCTGCTGCCAGGGAGGACAGTGTTTTTGCTGTGGGTGTTTAGAAGGTGACGTGGGTGAGACATGGGTGATTTGAACGTGACGTGGGTGTGACGTGGCTGATTCAAAGGTAACGTGTGTGTGACGTGGTAAACTCTAAAGTGACAAGGGTGTGACGCTGGTGTGAAGTGAGTGGTTCGAAGGTAAGGTTGGTGTGCTACCCTGCTGCAGAAGCTCCCCCACCCACCAGGGCTCAGAGGCAAGAACACTGGGAAGGCAGAGCTTGCCTCCGCATGCCTAGGGCAGTCCCTCCCCAAGTGCCCGGGTCCCTTGCCGCCTCCCAAATGGCTTTGTCCCTTTGCCGCCTCTCAAAGTGCTGCCTTCCTTCACCGCCTCACTGCCTAGCAAAGTGTCTTCTCCCTCCCCCCCTTAGGCAAGCTCCGCATCCTGTCACCGCCAAGCAAAGCGCCATGTTCCTTCGGCGCCTAGCAAACAACTGCCTGCGTTCAACGCCTCAACGCCTAGCAAAGCACTGCATCCCTTTTCCCCCTCACCACCTCTCAAATCGCTTTGACCCCTCGCTCCTCGCTGCCTGGCAAAGCACTGTGTGCCTTCGTGCCTTGCCGCATAGCAAAGCACCATGTCCCCTCGACGACTACCAAATCGCTGCATGGCTTCCCTACCTTGTTACTTAGCAAAGCGCCATGTTCCTTCGGTGCCTAGCAAAGCACTGCGTCCCTTCACCGCCTCGATGCCTAGCAAAGTGTCGTCTCCCTTCGCCGCCTAGCAAAGCGCCGCATCCGCTCGGCGCCTTGCCACCTTGCGCCTAGCACACAGCTGAGTCCCTTTTCCCCCTCTCAAATCGCTTTGTCCCCTCGCGCCTCGCCGCCTAGCAAAGCACTTCATGCCTTCGTGCCTCGCTGCATAGCAAAGCACCGTGTCCCCTCAATGACTACCAAATCGCTGCGTGGCTTCCCTGCCTCGTTGCTTAGCAAAGGTCCGTGTCCCTTCGTCACCTGGGAAAGCGCTGCGTCCCTTCACCGCCTCGCACACCGTTGCGTACCTTTGCCGTCTCGCCTCCTAGCACACCACTGCCTCCCTTTTCGCCCTCATCGCCTCTCAAATCGCTTTGTCCCCTCGCTCCTCGCCGCCTAGCAAAGTGCTGCATGCCTTCGTGCCTCACCACATAGCAAAGTACCGTGTCCCCTCGATGACTACCAAATCGCTGCGTGGCTTTCCTGCCTCGTTGCTTAGCAAAGCGCCACATCCCTTCGCCACCTAGAAAAGCGCTGTGTCCTTTTGGCGCCTGGAATAGCACTGCGTGCCTTGGCCAGCTGGCACACCGCTGTGTACTTTCACCGCCTCACCACCTAGCAAAGCGTCGTCTCCCTTCGCTGCCGAGCAAAGCTCCACATCCTGTCACTGCCAAGCAAAGCACCGTGTTCCTTCGGCGCCTAGCAAAGAACTGCCTGCGTTCGACGCCTCACCACCTAGCAAAGCACTGCCTCTCTTCACCGCCTCGCCACCTACCAAACCGTCATGTCCCTTTGCTGCCTTGCCGACTAGCACACCACTGTGACCCTCACCACCTAGCAAAGCACCGCGTGCCTTCGTTGCCTTGCTGCCTAAGAAAGCGCTGTGTACCTTCGCCACCTCGCCGCCTAGCAGAGCACTGCCTCCCTTCGCTGCCTCGCAAAGAAGCAAACAGCTGCTTTTCTTCGGTGCCTCGCAAACTAAACGCTGCGTTTGTTCACTGCCTCTCAAAAAAGCAGACTGCTGTGTGTATTCGCTGCCTCGCAAAAAAGCAAACCACTGTGTCTGTTCACTGCCTCACAAACAAGCAAACTGCTGCGCCTGTTCGCTGCCTTGCAAACTAAACAACGACTGCGTTTCTTCGCTGCCTCACCAACAATCACACCGCTCTATCTGTTCGCCGCCTGGCAAAAAAGCAAACCACGGCGACTCTTCGCTGCCTGGTGAACACACACACCGCTGCGTCCCTTTGGCAGCTGGCAAAGCACTGCTTCCCTCCACCGCCTCGCTGGCTAGCAAAGCGCCACATCTGGTGGGCGCCTCGCTGCCTAGCACACCGCTGCATCCCTTTTCCCCCTCGCCACCTCTCACATCGCTTTGTCCCCTCGCACCTCACCGCCTAGCAAAGCGCTGCGTCCCTCCACCCCCTTCACCTCCTGGCAAAGCACTGCATGCCTTCACTGTCTCGCACACCACTGCGTACTTTCGCCACCTCTCCACCTAGCAAAGTGCTACCTGCCTTTGCCGTCTCGCCGCCTAGCAAAGCGCCATATCCCGTCGACAACTACCAAATTGCTGCGTGGCTTTGCTGCCTCATTGCTTAGCAAAGCGCCACGTCCCTTCGCTGACTAAAAAAGCGCTGTGTCCCTTCAGCGCTAATACAGCACTTGCTAAGCGGCAAGGCAGCAAAGGCACGCAGTGCTTTGCCAGGCGGCGAAGGCACACAGCTCTTTGCTAGGCTGCAATGCAGAGAAGCACTGACGCACCGAAGGAGGCAGCCGTTTGCCAGGCAGTGGGGGGGGGGGAGGAGGGACGCAACGCTTTGCTAGGCGGCGAGGTGCAAGAGGACAAAGCGATTTGAGAGGCAGTGAGGGGGAAAAGGGATGCAGCAGTGTGCTAGGCAGCGTGGCGCCGAGGCACCCACCGGACGCAGAGCTTTGCTAGGCATCTAGGTGGCGAACACAGGCAGTTCTTTGCTAGACGCCAAAGGAACACGGCACTTTGCTAGGCGGTGAGGCAGCAAAGGGACATGGCACTTTGCTAGGCGTCGAGACAGCGAAGGCAGGACGCAGTGCTTTGCTAGGCAGCGAAGGAACACGGCGCTTTGCTTGGCGGCGAAGGGAGACGACGCTTTGCTAGGCAGCGAGGCGGCGAAGGGAGGCAGCGCTTTGCTAGGCGGAGAGTCGGCAAAGGGACAAAGTGATTTGGGAGGCGACGAAGGGAAACGGCACTTTGGTAGGTGGCAAGGCAGCAAAGGGAAACAGCGCTTTGGTAGGCGAGAGTGTGAAAAGGGATGCAGCGCTTTGCTAGGCTGCGATGAGGCGAGGCGCCGAGGTGCCGAAGGACACAGCTGTTTGCCAGGCAGCGAGGGGGGGAGGGACGCAGCACTTTGCTAGGAGGCGAGGCGCAAGGGACAAAGCGATTTGAGAGGCGGCGAGGGGGAAAAGGGACACAGCGGTGTGCTAGAAGGCGTGGCGCCGAGGCACCCACCGGACGTGGAGCTTTGCTAGGCGTGGAGGCAGCGAAGGCACGCAGGGCTTTGCTAGGCAGCGAGGCGGTGAGGCCCGACTGGATGCGGCACTTTGCTTGGTGTCAATGTGGCGAAAGGACACAGTGCTTTGCTAGGCGCCAAAGGAACACGACGCTTTGCTTGGCGGCCATAGGACACAGAGCTTTGCTAGGCAGCAAAGGGAGACGATGCTTTGAGAGGCAGCAAGGCGGCAAAGGGAGGCAGCGCTTTGCTAGGCGTCGAGGCGGTGAAGGGACGAAGTGCTTTGGGAGGAGGTGAAGGGACACGGCGCTTTGGTAGGCATCGAGGTGGTGAAGGCACGCAGTGCTTTGGGAGGAGGTGAAGGGACACGGCGCTTTGGTAGGCATCGAGGTGGTGAAGGCACGCAGTGCTTTGGGAGGAGGTGAAGGGACACGGCGCTTTGGTAGGCATCGAGGTGGTGAAGGCACGCAGTGCTTTGCCAGGCAGTGAAGGCAAGCAGCGCTTTGCTAGGCTGCGATGCGGCGAGGCGCCAAGGCCCCAAAGGACGCAGAGCTTTGCCAGGCGGCGAGGGGGGGAGGGAGGCAGCGCTTTGCTAGGCGGCAAGGAGCAAGGGGACGAAGCGATTTGAGAGGCGGTGAGGGGGAAAAGGGATGCAGCGGTGTGCTAGGCGGCAAGGCGCCGACTGGACATGGTGCTTTGCTAGGCGTGGAGGCGGTCATGGGATGCAGTGCTTTGCTAGGCGCTGAAGGAACCCGACGCTTTGCTTGGCAGCGACAG
Organism: Apteryx mantelli; assembly: GCF_036417845.1. Lineage (NCBI taxonomy): Eukaryota > Metazoa > Chordata > Aves > Apterygiformes > Apterygidae > Apteryx > Apteryx mantelli. Next base: position 10,160,701 of record NC_090001.1, on the reverse strand, counting down.
GACGCGGAGTTTGTTAGGCGGCGAAGGGACACAGCGCTTTGCTAGGCGGCTAGGTGGCGAAGGGACGAAGACATTTGGGAGGTGGCGAAGGGACACGGCGCTTTGGTAGGCAGCGAGGAGGCGAAGGGACACGGTGCTTTGCTAGGCGGCGAGGGCGAAAAGCGACGCAGCGCTTTCTTAGGCGGCCAGGCGGCGAAGGCACATGCTGCTTTGCTAGGCGGCGAAGGGACGCAGCAGTTCCTTAGTTTGCGAGGCAGCGAAGAGATATAGCGGTTTGCTTGTTGGCCAGGCACGGAACAGCCGCTGTGGTTTGCTTTCTGCCCGTCAGCGAATACACGCAGCGCTCTGCTTTTTTGCGAGGCAGCGAACAGATGCAGTGTTTAGTTTGCGAGGCACTGAAGAAAAGCAACGGTTTGCTTTTTTGCAAGGCGGCAAAGGGAGGCAGAGCTTTGCTAGGCAACGAAGGAACACGGCGCTTTGCTAGGCGTCGAGGAGGCGAAGGGAGACAGTGCTTTGCTAGGTGGTGAGGAGGCAAAGGCACGCAGCGATTTTTGTCGGCGGTAAAGGAACTTGGCGCTTTGCTAGGTGGCGAGGAGGCAAAGGCACGCAGCGATTTTTGTCGGCGGTAAAGGAACTTGGCACTTTGCCAGGCGGTGAAGGGAGGCAGTGCTTTGCTAGGCAGCGAGAGGATGTGGAGCTTAGCTAGGCGGTGAAGGGAGACAGTGTTTTACTAGGCAGGGAGGCTGCGAAGGGAGACGGTGCTTTGCCAGCCTACAAAGTTGTGAAGGGAGACGGCGCTTTGCTAGGTGGCGAGGCGGCGAAGGCATGCAGTGCTTTGCTAGGCAGCGAAGAAACACGGCGCTTTGCTTGGTGGTGACAGGACGTGGAGCTTTGCTAAGCGGCGAGGCGGCGAAGGCACACGGCGCTTTGCTAGGCGGCGAGGGCGAGAAGGCACGCAGCGCCTTCTTAGGAGGCCAGGCGGCGAAGGCACGCGCTGCTTTGCCAGGCGCCGAAGGCACGCAGCGCTTTGCTAGGCTGCAATGCGGCGAGGCGCCGAACGCAGGCACTTCTTTGCTAGGCGCCCAAGGAACACGGCGCTTTGCTTGACGGCGACGGCACGCGCAGCTTTGCTAGGCGCTCAAGGCAGACGACGCTTTGCTAGGCAGCGAGGCAGCGAACGCACAAAGCGATTTGCTCTGCCCTCATTCGCTGCCTCGCACAATAGCTAACCACTGGGCATGTTGGCTGTCTCACAAACAAGCAGCCTGCTGCGTCTCTTCGCTGCCTCGCCAACTAACAAAGTGCTGCCTCGCTTCGCCTCCAGGCGAAAAAGTCATCCGCCATGCCACTGCGCCACCTGGTGCACAAGCAAAGTGCTGCATCTCTTCGCTGCCTCGCACAAAGAGCAAGCACTGTGCATGGTCGCTGTGTCACAAACAAGGAGCCTGCTGCGTCTCTTCGCTGCCTCGCCAACAAGCAAACCGCTGCATCTCTTCGCTGCCTCGCCAACAAGCAAAGCACTCGATCTGCTCGCCGCCTCGCCAGCATGCAAAGCGCCGCGTCTCTTGGCCGCCTCGCAACCTAAACGCTGCATCTGTTCACTGCCTCGCCAAAAAGCAGAGCGCTGCGTCTATTCGCTGAGTGGCAGAAAGCAAAGCACGGCGCCTGTTCGCTGCCTGGCCAAGAAGCAAAGCGCTCCATCTCTTCGCTGCCTCGCAAACGAAGGAAGAGCTGCGTGCCTTCGGCGCCTAGCAAAGCAGCGCGTGCCATCGCCGCCTGGCCGCCTCAGAAAGCGCTGCGTGCCTTCTCGCCCTCGCCGCCTAGCAAAGCGCCGTGTGCCTTCACCGCCTCCCAAATCGCTTCGTGCCTTCGCCGCCTAGCAAAGCGCCTAGCAAAGCGTCCTCAGCCTTCGCTGCCTAGCAAAGCTCCACGTCCGCTCGCCGCCTAGCAAAGCACTGTGTGCCCTCGCCGCCTGCTAGAGCACTGCGTGCCTTCGGCGCCTGGCAAAGCGCTGAGTGCCTTCGGCGCCTGGCAAAGCACTGCGTGCCCTCGCCGAGCGCTGCGTCCCTGGGCTCCTGGCAAAGCGCTGCGTGCCTTCGGCGCCTCGCCGCCTAGCAAGGCGCCCTAGCCCGTCGAGCACGATCAAATGGCTGCGTGCCTTCGCTGCCTCGTGCCTTAGCAAAGCGCCACGTGCCTTCGGCACCTACAAAAGCGCCGTGTCCCTTCGGCGCTCCCACGGCGTTTGCTAAGCGGCGAGGCGGCGAAGGGACGCAGCGGTGTGTGAGGCGGCGAAGGCAAGCAGCGCTTTGCTAGGCGGCGAGGCGGCGAAGGCACGAAGCGGTTCGGGAGGCGGTGAAGGGACAGGGCGCTTTGTTGGGCGGCGAGGGCGAAAAGGCACGCAGCGCTTTCTTAGGTGGCGAAGGCACGCGCTGCTTTGCTAGGCGCCGAAGGAACACGGCGCTTTGTTGGCGGTGACGGCACGCGGAGCTTTGCTAGGCGTAGAGGCGGCGAAGGGACACGGCGCTTTGCTAGGCGGCGAGGGCGAGAAGGCACGCAGCGCTTTCTTAGGAGGCCAGGCGGCGAAGGCACGCGCTGCTTTGCCAGGCGCCGAAGGCACAACGCGGTGTGTGAGGCGGCGAAGGCACGCACTGCTTTGCCAGCCGCCGAAGGCACGCAGCGCTTTGCTAGGCTGCAATGCGGCGAGGCGCCGAACGCAGGCACTTCTTTGCTAGGCGCCCAAGGAACACGGCGCTTTGCTTGACGGCGACGGCACGCGCAGCTTTGCTAGGCGCCCAAGGCAGACGACGCTTTGCTAGGCAGCGAGGCGGCGAACGCACAAAGCCATTTGCTCTGCCCTCCTTCGCTGCCTCGCACAATAGCTAACCACTGTGCATGTTGGCTGTCTCACAAACAAGCAGCCTGCTGCGTCTCTTCGCTGCCTCGCCAACTAACAAAGTGCTGCCTCGCTTCGCCTCCAGGCGAAAAAGTCATCCGCCATGCCACTGCGCCACCTGGTGCACAAGCAAAGTGCTGCATCTCTTCGCTGCCTCGCACAAAGAGCAAGCACTGTGCATGGTCGCTGTGTCACAAACAAGGAGACTGCTGCATCTCTTCGCTGCCTCGCCAACAAGCAAAGCACTCGATCTGCTCGCCGCCTCGCCAGCATGCAAAGCGCCGCGTCTCTTGGCCGCCTCGCAAACTAAACGCTGCATCTGTTCACTGCCTCGCCAAAAAGCAGAGCGCTGCGTCTATTCGCTGAGTGGCAGAAAGCAAAGCACGGCGCCTGTTCGCTGCCTGGCCAAGAAGCAAAGCGCTCCATCTCTTCGCTGCCTCGCAAACGAAGGAAGCGCTGCGTGCCTTCGGCGCCTAGCAAAGCAGCGCGTGCCTTGGCCGCCTGGCCGCCTCAGAAAGCGCTGCGTGCCTTCTCGCCCTCGCCGCCTAGCAAAGCGCCGTGTGCCTTCGCCGCCTCCCCAATCGCTTCGTGCCTTCGCCGCCTAGCAAAGCGCCTAGCAAAGCGTCCTCAGCCTTCGCTGCCTAGCAAAGCACTGTGTGCCCTCGCCGCCTGCTAGAGCGCTGCGTGCCTTCGGCGCCTGGCAAAGCGCTGAGTGCCTTCAGCGCCTGGCAAAGCACTGCGTGCCCTCGCCGAGCGCTGCGTCCCTGGGCGCCTGGCAAAGCGCTGCGTGCCTTCGCCGCCTCGCCGCCTAGCAAGGCGCCCTAGCCCGTCGAGCACGATCAAATGGCTGCGTGCCTTCGCTGCCTCGTGCCTTAGCAAAGCGCCACGTGCCTTCGGCGCCTACAAAAGCGCCGTGTGCCTTCGGCGCTCCCACGGCGTTTGCTAAGCGGCGAGGCGGCGAAGGGACGCAGCGGTGTGTGAGGCGGCGAAGGCACGCACTGCTTTGCCAGCCGCCGAAGGCACGCAGCGCTTTGCTAGGCTGCAATGCGGCGAGGCGCCGAACGCAGGCACTTCTTTGCTAGGCGCCCAAGGAACACGGCGCTTTGCTTGACGGCGACGGCACGCGCAGCTTTGCTAGGCGCCCAAGGCAGACGACGCTTTGCTAGGCAGCGAGGCGGCGAACGCACAAAGCCATTTGCTCTGCCCTCATTCGCTGCCTCGCACAATAGCTAACCACTGTGCATGTTGGCTGTCTCACAAACAAGCAGCCTGCTGCGTCTCTTCGCTGCCTCGCCAACTAACAAAGTGCTGCCTCGCTTCGCCTCCAGGCGAAAAAGTCATCCGCCATGCCACTGCGCCACCTGGTGCACAAGCAAAGTGCTGCATCTCTTCGCTGCCTCGCACAAAGAGCAAGCACTGTGCATGGTCGCTGTGTCACAAACAAGGAGACTGCTGCATCTCTTCGCTGCCTCGCCAACAAGCAAACCACTGCATCTCTTCGCTGCCTCGCCAACAAGCAAAGCACTCGATCTGCTCGCCGCCTCGCCAGCATGCAAAGCGCCGCGTCTCTTGGCCGCCTCGCAAACTAAACGCTGCATCTGTTCACTGCCTCGCCAAAAAGCAGAGCGCTGCGTCTATTCGCTGAGTGGCAGAAAGCAAAGCACGGCGCCTGTTCGCTGCCTGGCCAAGAAGCAAAGCGCTCCATCTCTTCGCTGCCTCGCAAACGAATTAAGAGCTGCGTGCCTTCGGCGCCTAGCAAAGCAGCGCGTGCCTTCGCTGCCTCGCCGCCTAAGAGAGCGCTGCGTGCCTTCCCGCCCTCGCCGCCTAGCAAAGCGCCGTGTGCCTTCGCCGCCTCCCCAATCGCTTCGTGCCTTCGCCGCCTAGCAAAGCGCCTAGCAAAGCGTCCTCAGCCTTCGCTGCCTAGCAAAGCACTGTGTGCCCTCGCCGCCTGCTAGAGCGCTGCGTGCCTTCGGCGCCTGGCAAAGCGCTGAGTGCCTTCGGCGCCTGGCAAAGCACTGCGTGCCCTCGCCGAGCGCTGCGTCCCTGGGCTCCTGGCAAAGCGCTGCGTGCCTTCGCCGCCTCGCCGCCTAGCAAGGCGCCCTAGCCCGTCGAGCACGATCAAATGGCTGCGTGCCTTCGCTGCCTCGTGCCTTAGCAAAGCGCCACGTGCCTTCGGCACCTACAAAAGCGCCGTGTCCCTTCGGCGCTCCCACGGCGTTTGCTAAGCGGCGAGGCGGCGAAGGGACGCAGCGGTGTGTGAGGCGGCGAAGGCAAGCAGCGCTTTGCTAGGCGGCGAGGCGGCGAAGGGACGAAGCGGTTCGGGAGGCGGTGAAGGGACAGGGCGCTTTGTTGGGCGGCGAGGGCGAAAAGGCACGCAGCGCTTTCTTAGGCGGCGAAGGCACGCGCTGCTTTGCTAGGCGCCGAAGGAACACGGCGCTTTGTAGGCGGCGACGGCACGCGCAGCTTTGCTAGGCGGCGAGGCGGCGAAGGGACACGGCGCTTTGCTAGGCGGCGAGGGCGAGAAGGCACGCAGCGCTTTCTTAGGAGGCCAGGCGGCGAAGGCACGCGCTGCTTTGCCAGGCGCCGAAGGCACAACGCGGTGTGTGAGGCGGCGAAGGCACGCACTGCTTTGCCAGCCGCCGAAGGCACGCAGCGCTTTGCTAGGCTGCAATGCGGCGAGGCGCCGAACGCAGGCACTTCTTTGCTAGGCGCCCAAGGAACACGGCGCTTTGCTTGACGGCGACGGCACGCGCAGCTTTGCTAGGCGCCCAAGGCAGACGACGCTTTGCTAGGCAGCGAGGCGGCGAACGCACAAAGCCATTTGCTCTGCCCTCATTCGCTGCCTCGCACAATAGCTAACCACTGTGCATGTTGGCTGTCTCACAAACAAGCAGCCTGCTGCGTCTCTTCGCTGCCTCGCCAACTAACAAAGTGCTGCCTCGCTTCGCCTCCAGGCGAAAAAGTCATCCGCCATGCCACTGCGCCACCTGGTGCACAAGCAAAGTGCTGCATCTCTTCGCTGCCTCGCACAAAGAGCAAGCACTGTGCATGGTCGCTGTGTCACAAACAAGGAGACTGCTGCATCTCTTCGCTGCCTCGCCAACAAGCAAACCGCTGCATCTCTTCGCTGCCTCGCCAACAAGCAAAGCACTCGATCTGCTCGCCGCCTCGCCAGCATGCAAAGCGCCGCGTCTCTTGGCCGCCTCGCAAACTAAACGCTGCATCTGTTCACTGCCTCGCCAAAAAGCAGAGCGCTGCGTCTATTCGCTGAGTGGCAGAAAGCAAAGCACGGCGCCTGTTCGCTGCCTGGCCAACAAGCAAAGCGCTCCATCTCTTCGCTGCCTCGCAAACGAAGGAAGCGCTGCGTGCCTTCGGCGCCTAGCAAAGCAGCGCGTGCCTTGGCCGCCTCGCCGCCTCAGAAAGCGCTGCGTGCCTTCTCGCCCTCGCCGCCTAGCAAAGCGCCGTGTGCCTTCGCCGCCTCCCCAATCGCTTCGTGCCTTCGCCGCCTAGCAAAGCGCCTAGCAAAGCGTCCTCAGCCTTCGCTGCCTAGCAAAGCTCCACGTCCGCTCGCCGCCTAGCAAAGCACTGTGTGCCCTCGCCGCCTGCTAGAGCGCTGCGTGCCTTCGGCGCCTGGCAAAGCGCTGAGTGCCTTCGGCGCCTGGCAAAGCACTGCGTGCCCTCGCCGAGCGCTGCGTCCCTGGGCGCCTGGCAAAGCGCTGCGTGCCTTCGCCGCCTCGCCGCCTAGCAAGGCGCCCTAGCCCGTCGAGCACCATCAAATGGCTGCGTGCCTTCGCTGCCTCGTGCCTTAGCAAAGCGCCACGTGCCTTCGGCGCCTACAAAAGCGCCGTGTCCCTTCGGCGCTCCCACGGCGTTTGCTAAGCGGCGAGGCGGCGAAGGGACGCAGCGGTGTGTGAGGCGGCGAAGGCAAGCAGCGCTTTGCTAGGCGGCGAGGCGGCGAAGGCACGAAGCGGTTCGGGAGGCGGTGAAGGGACAGGGCGCTTTGTTGGGCGGCGAGGGCGAAAAGGCACGCAGCGCTTTCTTAGGTGGCGAAGGCACGCGCTGCTTTGCCAGCCGCCGAAGGCACGCAGCGCTTTCCTAGGCTGCAATGCGGCGAGGCGCCGAACGCAGGCACTTCTTTGCTAGGCGCCCAAGGAACACGGCGCTTTGCTTGACGGCGACGGCACGCGCAGCTTTGCTAGGCGCCCAAGGCAGACGACGCTTTGCTAGGCAGCGAGGCGGCGAACGCACAAAGCCATTTGCTCTGCCCTCATTCGCTGCCTCGCACAATAGCTAAGCACTGTGCATGTTGGCTGTCTCACAAACAAGCAGCCTGCTGCGTCTCTTCGCTGCCTCGCCAACTAACAAAGTGCTGCCTCGCTTCGCCTCCAGGCGAAAAAGTCATCCGCCATGCCACTGCGCCACCTGGTGCACAAGCAAAGTGCTGCATCTCTTCGCTGCCTCGCACAAAGAGCAAGCACTGTGCATGGTCGCTGTGTCACAAACAAGGAGACTGCTGCATCTCTTCGCTGCCTCGCCAACAAGCAAACCGCTGCATCTCTTCGCTGCCTCGCCAACAAGCAAAGCACTCGATCTGCTCGCCGCCTCGCCAGCATGCAAAGCGCCGCGTCTCTTGGCCGCCTCGCAAACTAAACGCTGCATCTGTTCACTGCCTCGCCAAAAAGCAGAGCGCTGCGTCTATTCGCTGAGTGGCAGAAAGCAAAGCAGGGCGCCTGTTCGCTGCCTGGCCAACAAGCAAAGCGCTCCATCTCTTCGCTGCCTCGCAAACGAAGGAAGCGCTGCGTGCCTTCGGCGCCTAGCAAAGCAGCGCGTGCCTTGGCTGCCTCGCCGCCTCAGAAAGCGCTGCGTGCCTTCTCGCCCTCGCCGCCTAGCAAAGGGCCGTGTGCCTTCGCCGCCTCCCAAATCGCTTCGTGCCTTCGCCGCCTAGCAAAGCGCCTAGCAAAGCGTCCTCAGCCTTCGCTGCCTAGCAAAGCTCCACATCCGCTCGCCGCCTAGCAAAGCACTGTGTGCCCTCGCCGCCTGCTAGAGCGCTGCGTGCCTTCGGCGCCTGGCAAAGCGCTGAGTGCCTTCGGCGCCTGGCAAAGCACTGCGTGCCCTCGCCGAGCGCTGCGTCCCTGGGCGCCTGGCAAAGCGCTGCGTGCCTTCGCCGCCTCGCCGCCTAGCAAGGCGCCCTAGCCCGTCGAGCACGATCAAATGGCTGCGTGCCTTCGCTGCCTCGTGCCTTAGCAAAGCGCCGTGTGCCTTCGGCGCTCCCACGGCGTTTGCTAAGCGGCGAGGCGGCGAAGGGACGCAGCGGTGTGTGAGGCGGCGAAGGCAAGCAGCGCTTTGCTAGGCGGCGAGGCGGCGAAGGCACGAAGCGGTTCGGGAGGCGGTGAAGGGACAGGGCGCTTTGTTGGGCGGCGAGGGCGAAAAGGCACGCAGCGCTTTCTTAGGTGGCGAAGGCACGCGCTGCTTTGCTAGGCGCCGAAGGAACACGGCGCTTTGTTGGCGGCGACGGCACGCGGAGCTTTGCTAGGCGGCGATGCGGCGAAGGGACACGGCGCTTTGCTAGGCGGCGAGGGCGAGAAGGCACGCAGCGCTTTCTTAGGAGGCCAGGCGGCGAAGGCACGCGCTGCTTTGCCAGGCGCCGAAGGCACAACGCGGTGTGTGAGGCGGCGAAGGCACGCACTGCTTTGCCAGCCGCCGAAGGCACGCAGCGCTTTGCTAGGCTGCAATGCGGCGAGGCGCCGAACGCAGGCACTTCTTTGCTAGGCGCCCAAGGAACACGGCGCTTTGCTTGACGGCGACGGCACGCGCAGCTTTGCTAGGCGCCCAAGGCAGACGACGCTTTGCTAGGCAGCGAGGCGGCGAACGCACAAAGCCATTTGCTCTGCCCTCATTCGCTGCCTCGCACAATAGCTAACCACTGTGCATGTTGGCTGTCTCACAAACAAGCAGCCTGCTGCGTCTCTTCGCTGCCTCGCCAACTAACAAAGTGCTGCCTCGCTTCGCCTCCAGGCGAAAAAGTCATCCGCCATGCCACTGCGCCACCTGGTGCACAAGCAAAGTGCTGCATCTCTTCGCTGCCTCGCACAAAGAGCAAGCACTGTGCATGGTCGCTGTGTCACAAACAAGGAGACTGCTGCATCTCTTCGCTGCCTCGCCAACAAGCAAACCGCTGCATCTCTTCGCTGCCTCGCCAACAAGCAAAGCACTCGATCTGCTCGCCGCCTCGCCAGCATGCAAAGCGCCGCGTCTCTTGGCCGCCTCGCAAACTAAACGCTGCATCTGTTCACTGCCTCGCCAAAAAGCAGAGCACTGCGTCTATTCGCTGAGTGGCAGAAAGCAAAGCACGGCGCCTGTTCGCTGCCTGGCCAAGAAGCAAAGCGCTCCATCTCTTCGCTGCCTCGCAAACGAAGGAAGCGCTGCGTGCCTTCGGCGCCTAGCAAAGCAGCGCGTGCCTTGGCCGCCTGTCCGCCTCAGAAAGCGCTGCATGCCTTCTCGCCCTCGCCGCCTAGCAAAGCGCCGTGTGCCTTCGCCGCCTCCCCAATCGCTTCGTGCCTTCGCCGCCTAGCAAAGCGCCTAGCAAAGCGTCCTCAGCCTTCGCTGCCTAGCAAAGCTCCACGTCCGCTCGCCGCCTAGCAAAGCACTGTGTGCCCTCGCCGCCTGCTAGAGCGCTGCGTGCCTTCGGCGCCTGGCAAAGCGCTGAGTGCCTTCGGCGCCTGGCAAAGCACTGCGTGCCCTCACCGAGCGCTGCGTCCCTGGGCGCCTGGCAAAGCGCTGCGTGCCTTCGCCGCCTCGCCGCCTAGCAAGGCGCCCTAGCCCGTCGAGCACCATCAAATGGCTGCGTGCCTTCGCTGCCTCGTGCCTTAGCAAAGCGCCACGTGCCTTCGGCGCCTACAAAAGCGCCGTGTCCCTTCGGCGCTCCCACGGCGTTTGCTAAGCGGCGAGGCGGCGAAGGGACGCAGCGGTGTGTGAGGCGGCGAAGGCAAGCAGCGCTTTGCTAGGCGGCGAGGCGGCGAAGGCACGAAGCGGTTCGGGAGGCGGTGAAGGGACAGGGCGCTTTGTTGGGCGGCGAGGGCGAAAAGGCACGCAGCGCTTTCTTAGGTGGCGAAGGCACGCGCTGCTTTGCCAGCCGCCGAAGGCACGCAGCGCTTTGCTAGGCTGCAATGCGGCGAGGCGCCGAACGCAGGCACTTCTTTGCTAGGCGCCCAAGGAACACGGCGCTTTGCTTGACGGCGACGGCACGCGCAGCTTTGCTAGGCGCCCAAGGCAGACGACGCTTTGCTAGGCAGCGAGGCGGCGAACGCACAAAGCCATTTGCTCTGCCCTCATTCGCTGCCTCGCACAATAGCTAACCACTGTGCATGTTGGCTGTCTCACAAACAAGCAGCCTGCTGCGTCTCTTCGCTGCCTCGCCAACTAACAAAGTGCTGCCTCGCTTCGCCTCCAGGCGAAAAAGTCATCCGCCATGCCACTGCGCCACCTGGTGCACAAGCAAAGTGCTGCATCTCTTCGCTGCCTCGCACAAAGAGCAAGCACTGTGCATGGTCGCTGTGTCACAAACAAGGAGACTGCTGCATCTCTTCGCTGCCTCGCCAACAAGCAAACCGCTGCATCTCTTCGCTGCCTCGCCAACAAGCAAAGCACTCGATCTGCTCGCCGCCTCGCCAGCATGCAAAGCGCCGCGTCTCTTGGCCGCCTCGCAAACTAAACGCTGCATCTGTTCACTGCCTCGCCAAAAAGCAGAGCGCTGCGTCTATTCGCTGAGTGGCAGAAAGCAAAGCAGGGCGCCTGTTCGCTGCCTGGCCAACAAGCAAAGCGCTCCATCTCTTCGCTGCCTCGCAAACGAAGGAAGCGCTGCGTGCCTTCGGCGCCTAGCAAAGCAGCGCGTGCCTTGGCTGCCTCGCCGCCTCAGAAAGCGCTGCGTGCCTTCTCGCCCTCGCCGCCTAGCAAAGCGCCGTGTGCCTTCGCCGCCTCCCAAATCGCTTCGTGCCTTCGCCGCCTAGCAAAGCGCCTAGCAAAGCGTCCTCAGCCTTCGCTGCCTAGCAAAGCTCCACATCCGCTCGCCGCCTAGCAAAGCACTGTGTGCCCTCGCCGCCTGCTAGAGCGCTGCGTGCCTTCGGCGCCTGGCAAAGCGCTGAGTGCCTTCGGCGCCTGGCAAAGCACTGCGTGCCCTCGCCGAGCGCTGCGTCCCTGGGCGCCTGGCAAAGCGCTGCGTGCCTTCGCCGCCTCGCCGCCTAGCAAGGCGCCCTAGCCCGTCGAGCACCATCAAATGGCTGCGTGCCTTCGCTGCCTCGTGCCTTAGCAAAGCGCCACGTGCCTTCGGCGCCTACAAAAGCGCCGTGTCCCTTCGGCGCTCCCACGGCGTTTGCTAAGCGGCGAGGCGGCGAAGGGACGCAGCGGTGTGTGAGGCGGCGAAGGCAAGCAGCGCTTTGCTAGGCGGCGAGGCGGCGAAGGCACGAAGCGGTTCGGGAGGCGGTGAAGGGACAGGGCGCTTTGTTGGGCGGCGAGGGCGAAAAGGCACGCAGCGCTTTCTTAGGTGGCGAAGGCACGCGCTGCTTTGCCAGCCGCCGAAGGCACGCAGCGCTTTGCTAGGCTGCAATGCGGCGAGGCGCCGAACGCAGGCACTTCTTTGCTAGGCGCCCAAGGAACACGGCGCTTTGCTTGACGGCGACGGCACGCGCAGCTTTGCTAGGCGCCCAAGGCAGACGACGCTTTGCTAGGCAGCGAGGCGGCGAACGCACAAAGCCATTTGCTCTGCCCTCATTCGCTGCCTCGCACAATAGCTAACCACTGTGCATGTTGGCTGTCTCACAAACAAGCAGCCTGCTGCGTCTCTTCGCTGCCTCGCCAACTAACAAAGTGCTGCCTCGCTTCGCCTCCAGGCGAAAAAGTCATCCGCCATGCCACTGCGCCACCTGGTGCACAAGCAAAGTGCTGCATCTCTTCGCTGCCTCGCACAAAGAGCAAGCACTGTGCATGGTCGCTGTGTCACAAACAAGGAGACTGCTGCATCTCTTCGCTGCCTCGCCAACAAGCAAACCGCTGCATCTCTTCGCTGCCTCGCCAACAAGCAAAGCACTCGATCTGCTCGCCGCCTCGCCAGCATGCAAAGCGCCGCGTCTCTTGGCCGCCTCGCAAACTAAACGCTGCATCTGTTCACTGCCTCGCCAAAAAGCAGAGCGCTGCGTCTATTCGCTGAGTGGCAGAAAGCAAAGCACGGCGCCTGTTCGCTGCCTGGCCAACAAGCAAAGCGCTCCATCTCTTCGCTGCCTCGCAAACGAAGGAAGCGCTGCGTGCCTTCGGCGCCTAGCAAAGCAGCGCGTGCCTTGGCCGCCTCGCCGCCTCAGAAAGCGCTGCGTGCCTTCTCGCCCTCGCCGCCTAGCAAAGCGCCGTGTGCCTTCGCCGCCTCCCCAATCGCTTCGTGCCTTCGCCGCCTAGCAAAGCGCCTAGCAAAGCGTCCTCAGCCTTCGCTGCCTAGCAAAGCTCCACGTCCGCTCGCCGCCTAGCAAAGCACTGTGTGCCCTCGCCGCCTGCTAGAGCGCTGCGTGCCTTCGGCGCCTGGCAAAGCGCTGAGTGCCTTCGGCGCCTGGCAAAGCACTGCGTGCCCTCGCCGAGCGCTGCGTCCCTGGGCGCCTGGCAAAGCGCTGCGTGCCTTCGCCGCCTCGCCGCCTAGCAAGGCGCCCTAGCCCGTCGAGCACCATCAAATGGCTGCGTGCCTTCGCTGCCTCGTGCCTTAGCAAAGCGCCACGTGCCTTCGGCGCCTACAAAAGCGCCGTGTCCCTTCGGCGCTCCCACGGCGTTTGCTAAGCGCCGAGGCGGCGAAGGGACGCAGCGGTGTGTGAGGCGGCGAAGGCAAGCAGCGCTTTGCTAGGCGGCGAGGCGGCGAAGGCACGAAGCGGTTCGGGAGGCGGTGAAGGGACAGGGCGCTTTGTTGGGCGGCGAGGGCGAAAAGGCACGCAGCGCTTTCTTAGGTGGCGAAGGCACGCGCTGCTTTGCCAGCCGCCGAAGGCACGCAGCGCTTTGCTAGGCTGCAATGCGGCGAGGCGCCGAACGCAGGCACTTCTTTGCTAGGCGCCCAAGGAACACGGCGCTTTGCTTGACGGCGACGGCACGCGCAGCTTTGCTAGGCGCCCAAGGCAGACGACGCTTTGCTAGGCAGCGAGGCGGCGAACGCACAAAGCCATTTGCTCTGCCCTCATTCGCTGCCTCGCACAATAGCTAACCACTGTGCATGTTGGCTGTCTCACAAACAAGCAGCCTGCTGCGTCTCTTCGCTGCCTCGCCAACTAACAAAGTGCTGCCTCGCTTCGCCTCCAGGCGAAAAAGTCATCCGCCATGCCACTGCGCCACCTGGTGCACAAGCAAAGTGCTGCATCTCTTCGCTGCCTCGCACAAAGAGCAAGCACTGTGCATGGTCGCTGTGTCACAAACAAGGAGACTGCTGCATCTCTTCGCTGCCTCGCCAACAAGCAAACCGCTGCATCTCTTCGCTGCCTCGCCAACAAGCAAAGCACTCGATCTGCTCGCCGCCTCGCCAGCATGCAAAGCGCCGCGTCTCTTGGCCGCCTCGCAAACTAAACGCTGCATCTGTTCACTGCCTCGCCAAAAAGCAGAGCGCTGCGTCTATTCGCTGAGTGGCAGAAAGCAAAGCAGGGCGCCTGTTCGCTGCCTGGCCAACAAGCAAAGCGCTCCATCTCTTCGCTGCCTCGCAAACGAAGGAAGCGCTGCGTGCCTTCGGCGCCTAGCAAAGCAGCGCGTGCCTTGGCTGCCTCGCCGCCTCAGAAAGCGCTGCGTGCCTTCTCGCCCTCGCCGCCTAGCAAAGCGCCGTGTGCCTTCGCCGCCTCCCAAATCGCTTCGTGCCTTGGCCGCCTAGCAAAGCGCCTAGCAAAGCGTCCTCAGCCTTCGCTGCCTAGCAAAGCTCCACATCCGCTCGCCGCCTAGCAAAGCACTGTGTGCCCTCGCCGCCTGCTAGAGCGCTGCGTGCCTTCGGCGCCTGGCAAAGCGCTGAGTGCCTTCGGCGCCTGGCAAAGCACTGCGTGCCCTCGCCGAGCGCTGCGTCCCTGGGCGCCTGGCAAAGCGCTGCGTGCCTTCGCCGCCTCGCCGCCTAGCAAGGCGCCCTAGCCCGTCGAGCACCATCAAATGGCTGCGTGCCTTCGCTGCCTCGTGCCTTAGCAAAGCGCCACGTGCCTTCGGCGCCTACAAAAGCGCCGTGTCCCTTCGGCGCTCCCACGGCGTTTGCTAAGCGCCGAGGCGGCGAAGGGACGCAGCGGTGTGTGAGGCGGCGAAGGCAAGCAGCGCTTTGCTAGGCGGCGAGGCGGCGAAGGCACGAAGCGGTTCGGGAGGCGGTGAAGGGACAGGGCGCTTTGTTGGGCGGCGAGGGCGAAAAGGCACGCAGCGCTTTCTTAGGTGGCGAAGGCACGCGCTGCTTTGCCAGCCGCCGAAGGCACGCAGCGCTTTGCTAGGCTGCAATGCGGCGAGGCGCCGAACGCAGGCACTTCTTTGCTAGGCGCCCAAGGAACACGGCGCTTTGCTTGACGGCGACGGCACGCGCAGCTTTGCTAGGCGCCCAAGGCAGACGACGCTTTGCTAGGCAGCGAGGCGGCGAACGCACAAAGCCATTTGCTCTGCCCTCATTCGCTGCCTCGCACAATAGCTAACCACTGTGCATGTTGGCTGTCTCACAAACAAGCAGCCTGCTGCGTCTCTTCGCTGCCTCGCCAACTAACAAAGTGCTGCCTCGCTTCGCCTCCAGGCGAAAAAGTCATCCGCCATGCCACTGCGCCACCTGGTGCACAAGCAAAGTGCTGCATCTCTTCGCTGCCTCGCACAAAGAGCAAGCACTGTGCATGGTCGCTGTGTCACAAACAAGGAGACTGCTGCATCTCTTCGCTGCCTCGCCAACAAGCAAACCGCTGCATCTCTTCGCTGCCTCGCCAACAAGCAAAGCACTCGATCTGCTCGCCGCCTCGCCAGCATGCAAAGCGCCGCGTCTCTTGGCCGCCTCGCAAACTAAACGCTGCATCTGTTCACTGCCTCGCCAAAAAGCAGAGCGCTCCGTCTATTCGCTGAGTGGCAGAAAGCAAAGCACGGCGCCTGTTCGCTGCCTGGCCAACAAGCAAAGCGCTCCATCTCTTCGCTGCCTCGCAAACGAAGGAAGCGCTGCGTGCCTTCGGCGCCTAGCAAAGCAGCGCGTGCCTTGGCCGCCTCGCCGCCTCAGAAAGCGCTGCGTGCCTTCTCGCCCTCGCCGCCTAGCAAAGCGCCGTGTGCCTTCGCCGCCTCCCCAATCGCTTCGTGCCTTCGCCGCCTAGCAAAGCGCCTAGCAAAGCGTCCTCAGCCTTCGCTGCCTAGCAAAGCTCCACGTCCGCTCGCCGCCTAGCAAAGCACTGTGTGCCCTCGCCGCCTGCTAGAGCGCTGCGTGCCTTCGGCGCCTGGCAAAGCGCTGAGTGCCTTCGGCGCCTGGCAAAGCACTGCGTGCCCTCGCCGAGCGCTGCGTCCCTGGGCGCCTGGCAAAGCGCTGCGTGCCTTCGCCGCCTCGCCGCCTAGCAAGGCGCCCTAGCCCGTCGAGCACCATCAAATGGCTGCGTGCCTTCGCTGCCTCGTGCCTTAGCAAAGCGCCACGTGCCTTCGGCGCCTACAAAAGCGCCGTGTCCCTTCGGCGCTCCCACGGCGTTTGCTAAGCGGCGAGGCGGCGAAGGGACGCAGCGGTGTGTGAGGCGGCGAAGGCAAGCAGCGCTTTGCTAGGCGGCGAGGCGGCGAAGGCACGAAGCGGTTCGGGAGGCGGTGAAGGGACAGGGCGCTTTGTTGGGCGGCGAGGGCGAAAAGGCACGCAGCGCTTTCTTAGGTGGCGAAGGCACGCGCTGCTTTGCCAGCCGCCGAAGGCACGCAGCGCTTTGCTAGGCTGCAATGCGGCGAGGCGCCGAACGCAGGCACTTCTTTGCTAGGCGCCCAAGGAACACGGCGCTTTGCTTGACGGCGACGGCACGCGCAGCTTTGCTAGGCGCCCAAGGCAGACGACGCTTTGCTAGGCAGCGAGGCGGCGAACGCACAAAGCCATTTGCTCTGCCCTCATTCGCTGCCTCGCACAATAGCTAACCACTGTGCATGTTGGCTGTCTCACAAACAAGCAGCCTGCTGCGTCTCTTCGCTGCCTCGCCAACTAACAAAGTGCTGCCTCGCTTCGCCTCCAGGCGAAAAAGTCATCCGCCATGCCACTGCGCCACCTGGTGCACAAGCAAAGTGCTGCATCTCTTCGCTGCCTCGCACAAAGAGCAAGCACTGTGCATGGTCGCTGTGTCACAAACAAGGAGACTGCTGCATCTCTTCGCTGCCTCGCCAACAAGCAAACCGCTGCATCTCTTCGCTGCCTCGCCAACAAGCAAAGCACTCGATCTGCTCGCCGCCTCGCCAGCATGCAAAGCGCCGCGTCTCTTGGCCGCCTCGCAAACTAAACGCTGCATCTGTTCACTGCCTCGCCAAAAAGCAGAGCGCTGCGTCTATTCGCTGAGTGGCAGAAAGCAAAGCAGGGCGCCTGTTCGCTGCCTGGCCAAGAAGCAAAGCGCTCCATCTCTTCGCTGCCTCGCAAACGAAGGAAGCGCTGCGTGCCTTCGGCGCCTAGCAAAGCAGCGCGTGCCTTGGCTGCCTCGCCGCCTCAGAAAGCGCTGCGTGCCTTCTCGCCCTCGCCGCCTAGCAAAGCGCCGTGTGCCTTCGCCGCCTCCCAAATCGCTTCGTGCCTTCGCCGCCTAGCAAAGCGCCTAGCAAAGCGTCCTCAGCCTTCGCTGCCTAGCAAAGCTCCACATCCGCTCGCCGCCTAGCAAAGCACTGTGTGCCCTCGCCGCCTGCTAGAGCGCTGCGTGCCTTCGGCGCCTGGCAAAGCGCTGAGTGCCTTCGGCGCCTGGCAAAGCACTGCGTGCCCTCGCCGAGCGCTGCGTCCCTGGGCGCCTGGCAAAGCGCTGCGTGCCTTCGCCGCCTCGCCGCCTAGCAAGGCGCCCTAGCCCGTCGAGCACCATCAAATGGCTGCGTGCCTTCGCTGCCTCGTGCCTTAGCAAAGCGCCACGTGCCTTCGGCGCCTACAAAAGCGCCGTGTCCCTTCGGCGCTCCCACGGCGTTTGCTAAGCGGCGAGGCGGCGAAGGGACGCAGCGGTGTGTGAGGCGGCGAAGGCAAGCAGCGCTTTGCTAGGCGGCGAGGCGGCGAAGGCACGAAGCGGTTCGGGAGGCGGTGAAGGGACAGGGCGCTTTGTTGGGCGGCGAGGGCGAAAAGGCACGCAGCGCTTTCTTAGGTGGCGAAGGCACGCGCTGCTTTGCCAGCCGCCGAAGGCACGCAGCGCTTTGCTAGGCTGCAATGCGGCGAGGCGCCGAACGCAGGCACTTCTTTGCTAGGCGCCCAAGGAACACGGCGCTTTGCTTGACGGCGACGGCACGCGCAGCTTTGCTAGGCGCCCAAGGCAGACGACGCTTTGCTAGGCAGCGAGGCGGCGAACGCACAAAGCCATTTGCTCTGCCCTCATTCGCTGCCTCGCACAATAGCTAAGCACTGTGCATGTTGGCTGTCTCACAAACAAGCAGCCTGCTGCGTCTCTTCGCTGCCTCGCCAACTAACAAAGTGCTGCCTCGCTTCGCCTCCAGGCGAAAAAGTCATCCGCCATGCCACTGCGCCACCTGGTGCACAAGCAAAGTGCTGCATCTCTTCGCTGCCTCGCACAAAGAGCAAGCACTGTGCATGGTCGCTGTGTCACAAACAAGGAGACTGCTGCATCTCTTCGCTGCCTCGCCAACAAGCAAAGCACTCGATCTGCTCGCCGCCTCGCCAGCATGCAAAGCGCCGCGTCTCTTGGCCGCCTCGCAAACTAAACGCTGCATCTGTTCACTGCCTCGCCAAAAAGCAGAGCGCTGCGTCTATTCGCTGAGTGGCAGAAAGCAAAGCACGGCGCCTGTTCGCTGCCTGGCCAAGAAGCAAAGCGCTCCATCTCTTCGCTGCCTCGCAAACGAAGGAAGCGCTGCGTGCCTTCGGCGCCTAGCAAAGCAGCGCGTGCCTTGGCCGCCTCGCCGCCTCAGAAAGCGCTGCGTGCCTTCTCGCCCTCGCCGCCTAGCAAAGCGCCGTGTGCCTTCGCCGCCTCCCCAATCGCTTCGTGCCTTCGCCGCCTAGCAAAGCGCCTAGCAAAGCGTCCTCAGCCTTCGCTGCCTAGCAAAGCACTGTGTGCCCTCGCCGCCTGCTAGAGCGCTGCGTGCCTTCGGCGCCTGGCAAAGCGCTGAGTGCCTTCGGCGCCTGGCAAAGCACTGCGTGCCCTCGCCGAGCGCTGCGTCCCTGGGCGCCTGGCAAAGCGCTGCGTGCCTTCGCCGCCTCGCCGCCTAGCAAGGCGCCCTAGCCCGTCGAGCACGATCAAATGGCTGCGTGCCTTCGCTGCCTCGTGCCTTAGCAAAGCGCCACGTGCCTTCGGCGCCTACAAAAGCGCCGTGTGCCTTCGGCGCTCCCACGGCGTTTGCTAAGCGGCGAGGCGGCGAAGGGACGCAGCGGTGTGTGAGGCGGCGAAGGCAAGCAGCGCTTTGCTAGGCGGCGAGGCGGCGAAGGCACGAAGCGGTTCGGGAGGCGGTGAAGGGACAGGGCGCTTTGTTGGGCGGCGAGGGCGAAAAGGCACGCAGCGCTTTCTTAGGTGGCGAAGGCACGCGCTGCTTTGCTAGGCGCCGAAGGAACACGGCGCTTTGTTGGCGGCGACGGCACGCGCAGCTTTGCTAGGCGGCGAGGCGGCGAAGGGACACGGCGCTTTGCTAGGCGGCGAGGGCGAGAAGGCACGCAGCGCTTTCTTAGGAGGCCAGGCGGCGAAGGCACGCGCTGCTTTGCCAGGCGCCGAAGGCACAACGCGGTGTGTGAGGCGGCGAAGGCACGCACTGCTTTGCCAGCCGCCGAAGGCACGCAGCGCTTTGCTAGGCTGCAATGCGGCGAGGCGCCGAACGCAGGCACTTCTTTGCTAGGCGCCCAAGGAACACGGCGCTTTGCTTGACGGCGACGGCACGCGCAGCTTTGCTAGGCGCCCAAGGCAGACGACGCTTTGCTAGGCAGCGAGGCGGCGAACGCACAAAGCCATTTGCTCTGCCCTCATTCGCTGCCTCGCACAATAGCTAACCACTGTGCATGTTGGCTGTCTCACAAACAAGCAGCCTGCTGCGTCTCTTCGCTGCCTCGCCAACTAACAAAGTGCTGCCTCGCTTCGCCTCCAGGCGAAAAAGTCATCCGCCATGCCACTGCGCCACCTGGTGCACAAGCAAAGTGCTGCATCTCTTCGCTGCCTCGCACAAAGAGCAAGCACTGTGCATGGTCGCTGTGTCACAAACAAGGAGACTGCTGCATCTCTTCGCTGCCTCGCCAACAAGCAAAGCACTCGATCTGCTCGCCGCCTCGCCAGCATGCAAAGCGCCGCGTCTCTTGGCCGCCTCGCAAACTAAACGCTGCATCTGTTCACTGCCTCGCCAAAAAGCAGAGCGCTGCGTCTATTCGCTGAGTGGCAGAAAGCAAAGCACGGCGCCTGTTCGCTGCCTGGCCAAGAAGCAAAGCGCTCCATCTCTTCGCTGCCTCGCAAACGAAGGAAGCGCTGCGTGCCTTCGGCGCCTAGCAAAGCAGCGCGTGCCTTGGCCGCCTGGCCGCCTCAGAAAGCGCTGCGTGCCTTCTCGCCCTCGCCGCCTAGCAAAGCGCCGTGTGCCTTCGCCGCCTCCCCAATCGCTTCGTGCCTTCGCCGCCTAGCAAAGCACCTAGCAAAGCGTCCTCAGCCTTCGCTGCCTAGCAAAGCACTGTGTGCCCTCGCCGCCTGCTAGAGCGCTGCGTGCCTTCGGCGCCTGGCAAAGCGCTGAGTGCCTTCGGCGCCTGGCAAAGCACTGCGTGCCCTCGCCGAGCGCTGCGTCCCTGGGCGCCTGGCAAAGCGCTGCGTGCCTTCGCCGCCTCGCCGCCTAGCAAGGCGCCCTAGCCCGTCGAGCACGATCAAATGGCTGCGTGCCTTCGCTGCCTCGTGCCTTAGCAAAGCGCCACGTGCCTTCGGCGCCTACAAAAGCGCCGTGTGCCTTCGGCGCTCCCACGGCGTTTGCTAAGCGGCGAGGCGGCGAAGGGACGCAGCGGTGTGTGAGGCGGCGAAGGCAAGCAGCGCTTTGCTAGGCGGCGAGGCGGCGAAGGCACGAAGCGGTTCGGGAGGCGGTGAAGGGACAGGGCGCTTTGTTGGGCGGCGAGGGCGAAAAGGCACGCAGCGCTTTCTTAGGCGGCGAAGGCACGCGCTGCTTTGCTAGGCGCCGAAGGAACACGGCGCTTTGTAGGCGGCGACGGCACGCGGAGCTTTGCTAGGCGGCGAGGCGGCGAAGGGACACGGCGCTTTGCTAGGCGGCGAGGGCGAGAAGGCACGCAGCGCTTTCTTAGGAGGCCAGGCGGCGAAGGCACGCGCTGCTTTGCCAGGCGCCGAAGGCACAACACGGTGTGTGAGGCGGCGAAGGCACGCACTGCTTTGCCAGCCGCCGAAGGCACGCAGCGCTTTGCTAGGCTGCAATGCGGCGAGGCGCCGAACGCAGGCACTTCTTTGCTAGGCGCCCAAGGAACACGGCGCTTTGCTTGACGGCGACGGCACGCGCAGCTTTGCTAGGCGCCCAAGGCAGACGACGCTTTGCTAGGCAGCGAGGCGGCGAACGCACAAAGCGATTTGCTCTGCCCTCATTCGCTGCCTCGCACAATAGCTAACCACTGTGCATGTTGGCTGTCTCACAAACAAGCAGCCTGCTGCGTCTCTTCGCTGCCTCGCCAACTAACAAAGTGCTGCCTCGCTTCGCCTCCAGGCGAAAAAGTCATCCGCCATGCCACTGCGCCACCTGGTGCACAAGCAAAGTGCTGCATCTCTTCGCTGCCTCGCACAAAGAGCAAGCACTGTGCATGGTCGCTGTGTCACAAACAAGGAGACTGCTGCATCTCTTCGCTGCCTCGCCAACAAGCAAAGCACTCGATCTGCTCGCCGCCTCGCCAGCATGCAAAGCGCCGCGTCTCTTGGCCGCCTCGCAAACTAAACGCTGCATCTGTTCACTGCCTCGCCAAAAAGCAGAGCGCTGCGTCTATTCGCTGAGTGGCAGAAAGCAAAGCAGGGCGCCTGTTCGCTGCCTGGCCAAGAAGCAAAGCGCTCCATCTCTTCGCTGCCTCGCAAACGAAGGAAGCGCTGCGTGCCTTGGGCGCCCAGCAAAGCAGCGCGTGCCTTGGCCGCCTGGCCGCCTCAGAAAGCGCTGCGTGCCTTCTCGCCCTCGCCGCCTAGCAAAGCGCCGTGTGCCTTCGCCGCCTCCCCAATCGCTTCGTGCCTTCGCCGCCTAGCAAAGCGCCTAGCAAAGCGTCCTCAGCCTTCGCTGCCTAGCAAAGCACTGTGTGCCCTCGCCGCCTGCTAGAGCGCTGCGTGCCTTCGGCGCCTGGCAAAGCGCTGAGTGCCTTCGGCGCCTGGCAAAGCACTGCGTGCCCTCGCCGAGCGCTGCGTCCCTGGGCGCCTGGCAAAGCGCTGCGTGCCTTCGGCGCCTCGCCGCCTAGCAAGGCGCCCTAGCCCGTCGAGCACGATCAAATGGCTGCGTGCCTTCGCTGCCTCGTGCCTTAGCAAAGCGCCACGTGCCTTCGGCGCCTACAAAAGCGCCGTGTCCCTTCGGCGCTCCCACGGCGTTTGCTAAGCGGCGAGGCGGCGAAGGGACGCAGCGGTGTGTGAGGCGGCGAAGGCAAGCAGCGCTTTGCTAGGCGGCGAGGCGGCGAAGGCACGAAGCGGTTCGGGAGGCGGTGAAGGGACAGGGCGCTTTGTTGGGCGGCGAGGGCGAAAAGGCACGCAGCGCTTTCTTAGGCGGCGAAGGCACGCGCTGCTTTGCTAGGCGCCGAAGGAACAGGGCGCTTTGTAGGCGGCGACGGCACGCGCAGCTTTGCTAGGCGGCGATGCGGCGAAGGGACACGGCGCTTTGCTAGGCGGCGAGGGCGAGAAGGCACGCAGCGCTTTCTTAGGAGGCCAGGCGGCGAAGGCACGCGCTGCTTTGCCAGGCGCCGAAGGCACAACGCGGTGTGTGAGGCGGCGAAGGCACGCACTGCTTTGCCAGCCGCCGAAGGCACGCAGCGCTTTGCTAGGCTGCAATGCGGCGAGGCGCCGAACGCAGGCACTTCTTTGCTAGGCGCCCAAGGAACACGGCGCTTTGCTTGACGGCGACGGCACGCGCAGCTTTGCTAGGCGCCCAAGGCAGACGACGCTTTGCTAGGCAGCGAGGCGGCGAACGCACAAAGCCATTTGCTCTGCCCTCATTCGCTGCCTCGCACAATAGCTAACCACTGTGCATGTTGGCTGTCTCACAAACAAGCAGCCTGCTGCGTCTCTTCGCTGCCTCGCCAACTAACAAAGTGCTGCCTCGCTTCGCCTCCAGGCGAAAAAGTCATCCGCCATGCCACTGCGCCACCTGGTGCACAAGCAAAGTGCTGCATCTCTTCGCTGCCTCGCACAAAGAGCAAGCACTGTGCATGGTCGCTGTGTCACAAACAAGGAGACTGCTGAATCTCTTCGCTGCCTCGCCAACAAGCAAACCGCTGCATCTCTTCGCTGCCTCGCCAACAAGCAAAGCACTCGATCTGCTCGCCGCCTTGCCAGCATGCAAAGCGCCGCGTCTCTTGGCCGCCTCGCAAACTAAACGCTGCATCTGTTCACTGCCTCGCCAAAAAGCAGAGCGCTGCGTCTATTCGCTGAGTGGCAGAAAGCAAAGCACGGCGCCTGTTCGCTGCCTGGCCAAGAAGCAAAGCGCTCCATCTCTTCGCTGCCTCGCAAACGAAGGAAGCGCTACGTGCCTTCGGCGCCTAGCAAAGCAGCGCGTGCCTTGGCCGCCTGGCCGCCTCAGAAAGCGCTGCGTGCCTTCTCGCCCTCGCCGCCTAGCAAAGCGCCGTGTGCCTTCGCCGCCTCCCCAATCGCTTCGTGCCTTCGCCGCCTAGCAAAGCGCCTAGCAAAGCGTCCTCAGCCTTCGCTGCCTAGCAAAGCTCCACGTCCGCTCGCCGCCTAGCAAAGCACTGTGTGCCCTCGCCGCCTGCTAGAGCGCTGCGTGCCTTCGGCGCCTGGCAAAGCGCTGAGTGCCTTCGGCGCCTGGCAAAGCACTGCGTGCCCTCGCCGAGCGCTGCGTCCCTGGGTGCCTGGCAAAGCGCTGCGTGCCTTCGCCGCCTCGCCGCCTAGCAAGGCGCCCTAGCCCGTCGAGCACGATCAAATGGCTGCGTGCCTTCGCTGCCTCGTGCCTTAGCAAAGCGCCACGTGCCTTCGGCGCCTACAAAAGCGCCGTGTGCCTTCGGCGCTCCCACGGCGTTTGCTAAGCGGCGAGGCGGCGAAGGGACGCAGCGGTGTGTGAGGCGGCGAAGGCAAGCAGCGCTTTGCTAGGCGGCGAGGCGGCGAAGGCACGAAGCGGTTCGGGAGGCGGTGAAGGGACAGGGCGCTTTGTTGGGCGGCGAGGGCGAAAAGGCACGCAGCGCTTTCTTAGGCGGCGAAGGCACGCGCTGCTTTGCTAGGCGCCGAAGGAACAGGGCGCTTTGTAGGCGGCGACGGCACGCGGAGCTTTGCTAGGCGGCGAGGCGGCGAAGGGACACGGCGCTTTGCTAGGCGGCGAGGGCGAGAAGGCACGCAGCGCTTTCTTAGGAGGCCAGGCGGCGAAGGCACGCGCTGCTTTGCCAGGCGCCGAAGGCACAACGCGGTGTGTGAGGCGGCGAAGGCACGCACTGCTTTGCCAGCCGCCGAAGGCACGCAGCGCTTTGCTAGGCTGCAATGCGGCGAGGCGCCGAACGCAGGCACTTCTTTGCTAGGCGCCCAAGGAACACGGCGCTTTGCTTGACGGCGACGGCACGCGCAGCTTTGCTAGGCGCCCAAGGCAGACGACGCTTTGCTAGGCAGCGAGGCGGCGAACGCACAAAGCGATTTGCTCTGCCCTCATTCGCTGCCTCGCACAATAGCTAACCACTGTGCATGTTGGCTGTCTCACAAACAAGCAGCCTGCTGCGTCTCTTCGCTGCCTCGCCAACTAACAAAGTGCTGCCTCGCTTCGCCTCCAGGCGAAAAAGTCATCCGCCATGCCACTGCGCCACCTGGTGCACAAGCAAAGTGCTGCATCTCTTCGCTGCCTCGCACAAAGAGCAAGCACTGTGCATGGTCGCTGTGTCACAAACAAGGAGACTGCTGCATCTCTTCGCTGCCTCGCCAACAAGCAAAGCACTCGATCTGCTCGCCGCCTCGCCAGCATGCAAAGCGCCGCGTCTCTTGGCCGCCTCGCAAACTAAACGCTGCATCTGTTCACTGCCTCGCCAAAAAGCAGAGCGCTGCGTCTATTCGCTGAGTGGCAGAAAGCAAAGCAGGGCGCCTGTTCGCTGCCTGGCCAAGAAGCAAAGCGCTCCATCTCTTCGCTGCCTCGCAAACGAAGGAAGCGCTGCGTGCCTTCGGCGCCTAGCAAAGCAGCGCGTGCCTTGGCCGCCTGGCCGCCTCAGAAAGCGCTGCGTGCCTTCTCGCCCTCGCCGCCTAGCAAAGCGCCGTGTGCCTTCGCCGCCTCCCCAATCGCTTCGTGCCTTCGCCGCCTAGCAAAGCGCCTAGCAAAGCGTCCTCAGCCTTCGCTGCCTAGCAAAGCACTGTGTGCCCTCGCCGCCTGCTAGAGCGCTGCGTGCCTTCGGCGCCTGGCAAAGCGCTGAGTGCCTTCGGCGCCTGGCAAAGCACTGCGTGCCCTCGCCGAGCGCTGCGTCCCTGGGCGCCTGGCAAAGCGCTGCGTGCCTTCGGCGCCTCGCCGCCTAGCAAGGCGCCCTAGCCCGTCGAGCACGATCAAATGGCTGCGTGCCTTCGCTGCCTCGTGCCTTAGCAAAGCGCCACGTGCCTTCGGCGCCTACAAAAGCGCCGTGTGCCTTCGGCGCTCCCACGGCGTTTGCTAAGCGGCGAGGCGGCGAAGGGACGCAGCGGTGTGTGAGGCGGCGAAGGCAAGCAGCGCTTTGCTAGGCGGCGAGGCGGCGAAGGCACGAAGCGGTTCGGGAGGCGGTGAAGGGACAGGGCGCTTTGTTGGGCGGCGAGGGCGAAAAGGCACGCAGCGCTTTCTTAGGCGGCGAAGGCACGCGCTGCTTTGCTAGGCGCCGAAGGAACACGGCGCTTTGTAGGCGGCGACGGCACGCGGAGCTTTGCTAGGCGGCGAGGCGGCGAAGGGACACGGCGCTTTGCTAGGCGGCGAGGGCGAGAAGGCACGCAGCGCTTTCTTAGGAGGCCAGGCGGCGAAGGCACGCGCTGCTTTGCCAGGCGCCGAAGGCACAACACGGTGTGTGAGGCGGCGAAGGCACGCACTGCTTTGCCAGCCGCCGAAGGCACGCAGCGCTTTGCTAGGCTGCAATGCGGCGAGGCGCCGAACGCAGGCACTTCTTTGCTAGGCGCCCAAGGAACACGGCGCTTTGCTTGACGGCGACGGCACGCGCAGCTTTGCTAGGCGCCCAAGGCAGACGACGCTTTGCTAGGCAGCGAGGCGGCGAACGCACAAAGCCATTTGCTCTGCCCTCCTTCGCTGCCTCGCACAATAGCTAACCACTGTGCATGTTGGCTGTCTCACAAACAAGCAGCCTGCTGCGTCTCTTCGCTGCCTCGCCAACTAACAAAGTGCTGCCTCGCTTCGCCTCCAGGCGAAAAAGTCATCCGCCATGCCACTGCGCCACCTGGTGCACAAGCAAAGTGCTGCATCTCTTCGCTGCCTCGCACAAAGAGCAAGCACTGTGCATGGTCGCTGTGTCACAAACAAGGAGACTGCTGCATCTCTTCGCTGCCTCGCCAACAAGCAAAGCACTCGATCTGCTCGCCGCCTCGCCAGCATGCAAAGCGCCGCGTCTCTTGGCCGCCTCGCAAACTAAACGCTGCATCTGTTCACTGCCTCGCCAAAAAGCAGAGCGCTGCGTCTATTCGCTGAGTGGCAGAAAGCAAAGCACGGCGCCTGTTCGCTGCCTGGCCAAGAAGCAAAGCGCTCCATCTCTTCGCTGCCTCGCAAACGAAGGAAGCGCTGCGTGCCTTGGGCGCCCAGCAAAGCAGCGCGTGCCTTGGCCGCCTGGCCGCCTCAGAAAGCGCTGCGTGCCTTCTCGCCCTCGCCGCCTAGCAAAGCGCCGTGTGCCTTCGCCGCCTCCCCAATCGCTTCGTGCCTTCGCCGCCTAGCAAAGCGCCTAGCAAAGCGTCCTCAGCCTTCGCTGCCTAGCAAAGCACTGTGTGCCCTCGCCGCCTGCTAGAGCGCTGCGTGCCTTCGGCGCCTGGCAAAGCGCTGAGTGCCTTCGGCGCCTGGCAAAGCACTGCGTGCCCTCGCCGAGCGCTGCGTCCCTGGGCGCCTGGCAAAGCGCTGCGTGCCTTCGGCGCCTCGCCGCCTAGCAAGGCGCCCTAGCCCGTCGAGCACGATCAAATGGCTGCGTGCCTTCGCTGCCTCGTGCCTTAGCAAAGCGCCACGTGCCTTCGGCGCCTACAAAAGCGCCGTGTCCCTTCGGCGCTCCCACGGCGTTTGCTAAGCGGCGAGGCGGCGAAGGGACGCAGCGGTGTGTGAGGCGGCGAAGGCAAGCAGCGCTTTGCTAGGCGGCGAGGCGGCGAAGGCACGAAGCGGTTCGGGAGGCGGTGAAGGGACAGGGCGCTTTGTTGGGCGGCGAGGGCGAAAAGGCACGCAGCGCTTTCTTAGGCGGCGAAGGCACGCGCTGCTTTGCTAGGCGCCGAAGGAACAGGGCGCTTTGTAGGCGGCGACGGCACGCGCAGCTTTGCTAGGCGGCGATGCGGCGAAGGGACACGGCGCTTTGCTAGGCGGCGAGGGCGAGAAGGCACGCAGCGCTTTCTTAGGAGGCCAGGCGGCGAAGGCACGCGCTGCTTTGCCAGGCGCCGAAGGCACAACGCGGTGTGTGAGGCGGCGAAGGCACGCACTGCTTTGCCAGCCGCCGAAGGCACGCAGCGCTTTGCTAGGCTGCAATGCGGCGAGGCGCCGAACGCAGGCACTTCTTTGCTAGGCGCCCAAGGAACACGGCGCTTTGCTTGACGGCGACGGCACGCGCAGCTTTGCTAGGCGCCCAAGGCAGACGACGCTTTGCTAGGCAGCGAGGCGGCGAACGCACAAAGCCATTTGCTCTGCCCTCATTCGCTGCCTCGCACAATAGCTAACCACTGTGCATGTTGGCTGTCTCACAAACAAGCAGCCTGCTGCGTCTCTTCGCTGCCTCGCCAACTAACAAAGTGCTGCCTCGCTTCGCCTCCAGGCGAAAAAGTCATCCGCCATGCCACTGCGCCACCTGGTGCACAAGCAAAGTGCTGCATCTCTTCGCTGCCTCGCACAAAGAGCAAGCACTGTGCATGGTCGCTGTGTCACAAACAAGGAGACTGCTGAATCTCTTCGCTGCCTCGCCAACAAGCAAACCGCTGCATCTCTTCGCTGCCTCGCCAACAAGCAAAGCACTCGATCTGCTCGCCGCCTTGCCAGCATGCAAAGCGCCGCGTCTCTTGGCCGCCTCGCAAACTAAACGCTGCATCTGTTCACTGCCTCGCCAAAAAGCAGAGCGCTGCGTCTATTCGCTGAGTGGCAGAAAGCAAAGCACGGCGCCTGTTCGCTGCCTGGCCAAGAAGCAAAGCGCTCCATCTCTTCGCTGCCTCGCAAACGAAGGAAGCGCTACGTGCCTTCGGCGCCTAGCAAAGCAGCGCGTGCCTTGGCCGCCTGGCCGCCTCAGAAAGCGCTGCGTGCCTTCTCGCCCTCGCCGCCTAGCAAAGCGCCGTGTGCCTTCGCCGCCTCCCCAATCGCTTCGTGCCTTCGCCGCCTAGCAAAGCGCCTAGCAAAGCGTCCTCAGCCTTCGCTGCCTAGCAAAGCTCCACGTCCGCTCGCCGCCTAGCAAAGCACTGTGTGCCCTCGCCGCCTGCTAGAGCGCTGCGTGCCTTCGGCGCCTGGCAAAGCGCTGAGTGCCTTCGGCGCCTGGCAAAGCACTGCGTGCCCTCGCCGAGCGCTGCGTCCCTGGGTGCCTGGCAAAGCGCTGCGTGCCTTCGCCGCCTCGCCGCCTAGCAAGGCGCCCTAGCCCGTCGAGCACGATCAAATGGCTGCGTGCCTTCGCTGCCTCGTGCCTTAGCAAAGCGCCACGTGCCTTCGGCGCCTACAAAAGCGCCGTGTGCCTTCGGCGCTCCCACGGCGTTTGCTAAGCGGCGAGGCGGCGAAGGGACGCAGCGGTGTGTGAGGCGGCGAAGGCAAGCAGCGCTTTGCTAGGCGGCGAGGCGGCGAAGGCACGAAGCGGTTCGGGAGGCGGTGAAGGGACAGGGCGCTTTGTTGGGCGGCGAGGGCGAAAAGGCACGCAGCGCTTTCTTAGGCGGCGAAGGCACGCGCTGCTTTGCTAGGCGCCGAAGGAACAGGGCGCTTTGTAGGCGGCGACGGCACGCGGAGCTTTGCTAGGCGGCGAGGCGGCGAAGGGACACGGCGCTTTGCTAGGCGGCGAGGGCGAGAAGGCACGCAGCGCTTTCTTAGGAGGCCAGGCGGCGAAGGCACGCGCTGCTTTGCCAGGCGCCGAAGGCACAACGCGGTGTGTGAGGCGGCGAAGGCACGCACTGCTTTGCCAGCCGCCGAAGGCACGCAGCGCTTTGCTAGGCTGCAATGCGGCGAGGCGCCGAACGCAGGCACTTCTTTGCTAGGCGCCCAAGGAACACGGCGCTTTGCTTGACGGCGACGGCACGCGCAGCTTTGCTAGGCGCCCAAGGCAGACGACGCTTTGCTAGGCAGCGAGGCGGCGAACGCACAAAGCGATTTGCTCTGCCCTCATTCGCTGCCTCGCACAATAGCTAACCACTGTGCATGTTGGCTGTCTCACAAACAAGCAGCCTGCTGCGTCTCTTCGCTGCCTCGCCAACTAACAAAGTGCTGCCTCGCTTCGCCTCCAGGCGAAAAAGTCATCCGCCATGCCACTGCGCCACCTGGTGCACAAGCAAAGTGCTGCATCTCTTCGCTGCCTCGCACAAAGAGCAAGCACTGTGCATGGTCGCTGTGTCACAAACAAGGAGACTGCTGCATCTCTTCGCTGCCTCGCCAACAAGCAAAGCACTCGATCTGCTCGCCGCCTCGCCAGCATGCAAAGCGCCGCGTCTCTTGGCCGCCTCGCAAACTAAACGCTGCATCTGTTCACTGCCTCGCCAAAAAGCAGAGCGCTGCGTCTATTCGCTGAGTGGCAGAAAGCAAAGCAGGGCGCCTGTTCGCTGCCTGGCCAAGAAGCAAAGCGCTCCATCTCTTCGCTGCCTCGCAAACGAAGGAAGCGCTGCGTGCCTTCGGCGCCTAGCAAAGCAGCGCGTGCCTTGGCCGCCTGGCCGCCTCAGAAAGCGCTGCGTGCCTTCTCGCCCTCGCCGCCTAGCAAAGCGCCGTGTGCCTTCGCCGCCTCCCCAATCGCTTCGTGCCTTCGCCGCCTAGCAAAGCGCCTAGCAAAGCGTCCTCAGCCTTCGCTGCCTAGCAAAGCACTGTGTGCCCTCGCCGCCTGCTAGAGCGCTGCGTGCCTTCGGCGCCTGGCAAAGCGCTGAGTGCCTTCGGCGCCTGGCAAAGCACTGCGTGCCCTCGCCGAGCGCTGCGTCCCTGGGCGCCTGGCAAAGCGCTGCGTGCCTTCGCCGCCTCGCCGCCTAGCAAGGCGCCCTAGCCCGTCGAGCACGATCAAATGGCTGCGTGCCTTCGCTGCCTCGTGCCTTAGCAAAGCGCCACGTGCCTTCGGCGCCTACAAAAGCGCCGTGTCCCTTCGGCGCTCCCACGGCGTTTGCTAAGCGGCGAGGCGGCGAAGGGACGCAGCGGTGTGTGAGGCGGCGAAGGCAAGCAGCGCTTTGCTAGGCGGCGAGGCGGCGAAGGCACGAAGCGGTTCGGGAGGCGGTGAAGGGACAGGGCGCTTTGTTGGGCGGCGAGGGCGAAAAGGCACGCAGCGCTTTCTTAGGCGGCGAAGGCACGCGCTGCTTTGCTAGGCGCCGAAGGAACAGGGCGCTTTGTAGGCGGCGACGGCACGCGGAGCTTTGCTAGGCGGCGAGGCGGCGAAGGGACACGGCGCTTTGCTAGGCGGCGAGGGCGAGAAGGCACGCAGCGCTTTCTTAGGAGGCCAGGCGGCGAAGGCACGCGCTGCTTTGCCAGGCGCCGAAGGCACAACACGGTGTGTGAGGCGGCGAAGGCACGCACTGCTTTGCCAGCCGCCGAAGGCACGCAGCGCTTTGCTAGGCTGCAATGCGGCGAGGCGCCGAACGCAGGCACTTCTTTGCTAGGCGCCCAAGGAACACGGCGCTTTGCTTGACGGCGACGGCACGCGCAGCTTTGCTAGGCGCCCAAGGCAGACGACGCTTTGCTAGGCAGCGAGGCGGCGAACGCACAAAGCCATTTGCTCTGCCCTCCTTCGCTGCCTCGCACAATAGCTAACCACTGTGCATGTTGGCTGTCTCACAAACAAGCAGCCTGCTGCGTCTCTTCGCTGCCTCGCCAACTAACAAAGTGCTGCCTCGCTTCGCCTCCAGGCGAAAAAGTCATCCGCCATGCCACTGCGCCACCTGGTGCACAAGCAAAGTGCTGCATCTCTTCGCTGCCTCGCACAAAGAGCAAGCACTGTGCATGGTCGCTGTGTCACAAACAAGGAGACTGCTGCATCTCTTCGCTGCCTCGCCAACAAGCAAAGCACTCGATCTGCTCGCCGCCTCGCCAGCATGCAAAGCGCCGCGTCTCTTGGCCGCCTCGCAAACTAAACGCTGCATCTGTTCACTGCCTCGCCAAAAAGCAGAGCGCTGCGTCTATTCGCTGAGTGGCAGAAAGCAAAGCACGGCGCCTCTTCGCTGCCTGGCCAAGAAGCAAAGCGCTCCATCTCTTCGCTGCCTCGCAAACGAAGGAAGCGCTGCGTGCCTTCGGCGCCTAGCAAAGCAGCGCGTGCCTTGGCCGCCTCGCCGCCTCAGAAAGCGCTGCGTGCCTTCTCGCCCTCGCCGCCTAGCAAAGCGCCGTGTGCCTTCGCCGCCTCCCCAATCGCTTCGTGCCTTCGCCGCCTAGCAAAGCGCCTAGCAAAGCGTCCTCAGCCTTCGCTGCCTAGCAAAGCACTGTGTGCCCTCGCCGCCTGCTAGAGCGCTGCGTGCCTTCGGCGCCTGGCAAAGCGCTGAGTGCCTTCGGCGCCTGGCAAAGCACTGCGTGCCCTCGCCGAGCGCTGCGTCCCTGGGCGCCTGGCAAAGCGCTGCGTGCCTTCGGCGCCTCGCCGCCTAGCAAGGCGCCCTAGCCCGTCGAGCACGATCAAATGGCTGCGTGCCTTCGCTGCCTCGTGCCTTAGCAAAGCGCCACGTGCCTTCGGCGCCTACAAAAGCGCCGTGTGCCTTCGGCGCTCCCACGGCGTTTGCTAAGCGGCGAGGCGGCGAAGGGACGCAGCGGTGTGTGAGGCGGCGAAGGCAAGCAGCGCTTTGCTAGGCGGCGAGGCGGCGAAGGCACGAAGCGGTTCGGGAGGCGGTGAAGGGACAGGGCGCTTTGTTGGGCGGCGAGGGCGAAAAGGCACGCAGCGCTTTCTTAGGCGGCGAAGGCACGCGCTGCTTTGCTAGGCGCCGAAGGAACACGGCGCTTTGTAGGCGGCGACGGCACGCGGAGCTTTGCTAGGCGGCGAGGCGGCGAAGGGACACGGCGCTTTGCTAGGCGGCGAGGGCGAGAAGGCACGCAGCGCTTTCTTAGGAGGCCAGGCGGCGAAGGCACGCGCTGCTTTGCCAGGCGCCGAAGGCACAACACGGTGTGTGAGGCGGCGAAGGCACGCACTGCTTTGCCAGCCGCCGAAGGCACGCAGCGCTTTGCTAGGCTGCAATGCGGCGAGGCGCCGAACGCAGGCACTTCTTTGCTAGGCGCCCAAGGAACACGGCGCTTTGCTTGACGGCGACGGCACGCGCAGCTTTGCTAGGCGCCCAAGGCAGACGACGCTTTGCTAGGCAGCGAGGCGGCGAACGCACAAAGCGATTTGCTCTGCCCTCATTCGCTGCCTCGCACAATAGCTAACCACTGTGCATGTTGGCTGTCTCACAAACAAGCAGCCTGCTGCGTCTCTTCGCTGCCTCGCCAACTAACAAAGTGCTGCCTCGCTTCGCCTCCAGGCGAAAAAGTCATCCGCCATGCCACTGCGCCACCTGGTGCACAAGCAAAGTGCTGCATCTCTTCGCTGCCTCGCACAAAGAGCAAGCACTGTGCATGGTCGCTGTGTCACAAACAAGGAGACTGCTGCATCTCTTCGCTGCCTCGCCAACAAGCAAAGCACTCGATCTGCTCGCCGCCTCGCCAGCATGCAAAGCGCCGCGTCTCTTGGCCGCCTCGCAAACTAAACGCTGCATCTGTTCACTGCCTCGCCAAAAAGCAGAGCGCTGCGTCTATTCGCTGAGTGGCAGAAAGCAAAGCAGGGCGCCTGTTCGCTGCCTGGCCAAGAAGCAAAGCGCTCCATCTCTTCGCTGCCTCGCAAACGAAGGAAGCGCTGCGTGCCTTGGGCGCCCAGCAAAGCAGCGCGTGCCTTGGCCGCCTGGCCGCCTCAGAAAGCGCTGCGTGCCTTCTCGCCCTCGCCGCCTAGCAAAGCGCCGTGTGCCTTCGCCGCCTCCCCAATCGCTTCGTGCCTTCGCCGCCTAGCAAAGCGCCTAGCAAAGCGTCCTCAGCCTTCGCTGCCTAGCAAAGCACTGTGTGCCCTCGCCGCCTGCTAGAGCGCTGCGTGCCTTCGGCGCCTGGCAAAGCGCTGAGTGCCTTCGGCGCCTGGCAAAGCACTGCGTGCCCTCGCCGAGCGCTGCGTCCCTGGGCGCCTGGCAAAGCGCTGCGTGCCTTCGGCGCCTCGCCGCCTAGCAAGGCGCCCTAGCCCGTCGAGCACGATCAAATGGCTGCGTGCCTTCGCTGCCTCGTGCCTTAGCAAAGCGCCACGTGCCTTCGGCGCCTACAAAAGCGCCGTGTCCCTTCGGCGCTCCCACGGCGTTTGCTAAGCGGCGAGGCGGCGAAGGGACGCAGCGGTGTGTGAGGCGGCGAAGGCAAGCAGCGCTTTGCTAGGCGGCGAGGCGGCGAAGGCACGAAGCGGTTCGGGAGGCGGTGAAGGGACAGGGCGCTTTGTTGGGCGGCGAGGGCGAAAAGGCACGCAGCGCTTTCTTAGGCGGCGAAGGCACGCGCTGCTTTGCTAGGCGCCGAAGGAACAGGGCGCTTTGTAGGCGGCGACGGCACGCGCAGCTTTGCTAGGCGGCGATGCGGCGAAGGGACACGGCGCTTTGCTAGGCGGCGAGGGCGAGAAGGCACGCAGCGCTTTCTTAGGAGGCCAGGCGGCGAAGGCACGCGCTGCTTTGCCAGGCGCCGAAGGCACAACGCGGTGTGTGAGGCGGCGAAGGCACGCACTGCTTTGCCAGCCGCCGAAGGCACGCAGCGCTTTGCTAGGCTGCAATGCGGCGAGGCGCCGAACGCAGGCACTTCTTTGCTAGGCGCCCAAGGAACACGGCGCTTTGCTTGACGGCGACGGCACGCGCAGCTTTGCTAGGCGCCCAAGGCAGACGACGCTTTGCTAGGCAGCGAGGCGGCGAACGCACAAAGCCATTTGCTCTGCCCTCATTCGCTGCCTCGCACAATAGCTAACCACTGTGCATGTTGGCTGTCTCACAAACAAGCAGCCTGCTGCGTCTCTTCGCTGCCTCGCCAACTAACAAAGTGCTGCCTCGCTTCGCCTCCAGGCGAAAAAGTCATCCGCCATGCCACTGCGCCACCTGGTGCACAAGCAAAGTGCTGCATCTCTTCGCTGCCTCGCACAAAGAGCAAGCACTGTGCATGGTCGCTGTGTCACAAACAAGGAGACTGCTGAATCTCTTCGCTGCCTCGCCAACAAGCAAACCGCTGCATCTCTTCGCTGCCTCGCCAACAAGCAAAGCACTCGATCTGCTCGCCGCCTTGCCAGCATGCAAAGCGCCGCGTCTCTTGGCCGCCTCGCAAACTAAACGCTGCATCTGTTCACTGCCTCGCCAAAAAGCAGAGCGCTGCGTCTATTCGCTGAGTGGCAGAAAGCAAAGCACGGCGCCTGTTCGCTGCCTGGCCAAGAAGCAAAGCGCTCCATCTCTTCGCTGCCTCGCAAACGAAGGAAGCGCTACGTGCCTTCGGCGCCTAGCAAAGCAGCGCGTGCCTTGGCCGCCTGGCCGCCTCAGAAAGCGCTGCGTGCCTTCTCGCCCTCGCCGCCTAGCAAAGCGCCGTGTGCCTTCGCCGCCTCCCCAATCGCTTCGTGCCTTCGCCGCCTAGCAAAGCGCCTAGCAAAGCGTCCTCAGCCTTCGCTGCCTAGCAAAGCTCCACGTCCGCTCGCCGCCTAGCAAAGCACTGTGTGCCCTCGCCGCCTGCTAGAGCGCTGCGTGCCTTCGGCGCCTGGCAAAGCGCTGAGTGCCTTCGGCGCCTGGCAAAGCACTGCGTGCCCTCGCCGAGCGCTGCGTCCCTGGGTGCCTGGCAAAGCGCTGCGTGCCTTCGCCGCCTCGCCGCCTAGCAAGGCGCCCTAGCCCGTCGAGCACGATCAAATGGCTGCGTGCCTTCGCTGCCTCGTGCCTTAGCAAAGCGCCACGTGCCTTCGGCGCCTACAAAAGCGCCGTGTGCCTTCGGCGCTCCCACGGCGTTTGCTAAGCGGCGAGGCGGCGAAGGGACGCAGCGGTGTGTGAGGCGGCGAAGGCAAGCAGCGCTTTGCTAGGCGGCGAGGCGGCGAAGGGACGAAGCGGTTCGGGAGGCGGTGAAGGGACAGGGCGCTTTGTTGGGCGGCGAGGGCGAAAAGGCACGCAGCGCTTTCTTAGGCGGCGAAGGCACGCGCTGCTTTGCTAGGCGCCGAAGGAACAGGGCGCTTTGTAGGCGGCGACGGCACGCGGAGCTTTGCTAGGCGGCGAGGCGGCGAAGGGACACGGCGCTTTGCTAGGCGGCGAGGGCGAGAAGGCACGCAGCGCTTTCTTAGGAGGCCAGGCGGCGAAGGCACGCGCTGCTTTGCCAGGCGCCGAAGGCACAACACGGTGTGTGAGGCGGCGAAGGCACGCACTGCTTTGCCAGCCGCCGAAGGCACGCAGCGCTTTGCTAGGCTGCAATGCGGCGAGGCGCCGAACGCAGGCACTTCTTTGCTAGGCGCCCAAGGAACACGGCGCTTTGCTTGACGGCGACGGCACGCGCAGCTTTGCTAGGCGCCCAAGGCAGACGACGCTTTGCTAGGCAGCGAGGCGGCGAACGCACAAAGCGATTTGCTCTGCCCTCATTCGCTGCCTCGCACAATAGCTAACCACTGTGCATGTTGGCTGTCTCACAAACAAGCAGCCTGCTGCGTCTCTTCGCTGCCTCGCCAACTAACAAAGTGCTGCCTCGCTTCGCCTCCAGGCGAAAAAGTCATCCGCCATGCCACTGCGCCACCTGGTGCACAAGCAAAGTGCTGCATCTCTTCGCTGCCTCGCACAAAGAGCAAGCACTGTGCATGGTCGCTGTGTCACAAACAAGGAGACTGCTGCATCTCTTCGCTGCCTCGCCAACAAGCAAAGCACTCGATCTGCTCGCCGCCTCGCCAGCATGCAAAGCGCCGCGTCTCTTGGCCGCCTCGCAAACTAAACGCTGCATCTGTTCACTGCCTCGCCAAAAAGCAGAGCGCTGCGTCTATTCGCTGAGTGGCAGAAAGCAAAGCAGGGCGCCTGTTCGCTGCCTGGCCAAGAAGCAAAGCGCTCCATCTCTTCGCTGCCTCGCAAACGAAGGAAGCGCTGCGTGCCTTCGGCGCCTAGCAAAGCAGCGCGTGCCTTGGCCGCCTGGCCGCCTCAGAAAGCGCTGCGTGCCTTCTCGCCCTCGCCGCCTAGCAAAGCGCCGTGTGCCTTCGCCGCCTCCCCAATCGCTTCGTGCCTTCGCCGCCTAGCAAAGCGCCTAGCAAAGCGTCCTCAGCCTTCGCTGCCTAGCAAAGCACTGTGTGCCCTCGCCGCCTGCTAGAGCGCTGCGTGCCTTCGGCGCCTGGCAAAGCGCTGAGTGCCTTCGGCGCCTGGCAAAGCACTGCGTGCCCTCGCCGAGCGCTGCGTCCCTGGGCGCCTGGCAAAGCGCTGCGTGCCTTCGCCGCCTCGCCGCCTAGCAAGGCGCCCTAGCCCGTCGAGCACGATCAAATGGCTGCGTGCCTTCGCTGCCTCGTGCCTTAGCAAAGCGCCACGTGCCTTCGGCGCCTACAAAAGCGCCGTGTCCCTTCGGCGCTCCCACGGCGTTTGCTAAGCGGCGAGGCGGCGAAGGGACGCAGCGGTGTGTGAGGCGGCGAAGGCAAGCAGCGCTTTGCTAGGCGGCGAGGCGGCGAAGGCACGAAGCGGTTCGGGAGGCGGTGAAGGGACAGGGCGCTTTGTTGGGCGGCGAGGGCGAAAAGGCACGCAGCGCTTTCTTAGGCGGCGAAGGCACGCGCTGCTTTGCTAGGCGCCGAAGGAACAGGGCGCTTTGTAGGCGGCGACGGCACGCGGAGCTTTGCTAGGCGGCGAGGCGGCGAAGGGACACGGCGCTTTGCTAGGCGGCGAGGGCGAGAAGGCACGCAGCGCTTTCTTAGGAGGCCAGGCGGCGAAGGCACGCGCTGCTTTGCCAGGCGCCGAAGGCACAACACGGTGTGTGAGGCGGCGAAGGCACGCACTGCTTTGCCAGCCGCCGAAGGCACGCAGCGCTTTGCTAGGCTGCAATGCGGCGAGGCGCCGAACGCAGGCACTTCTTTGCTAGGCGCCCAAGGAACACGGCGCTTTGCTTGACGGCGACGGCACGCGCAGCTTTGCTAGGCGCCCAAGGCAGACGACGCTTTGCTAGGCAGCGAGGCGGCGAACGCACAAAGCCATTTGCTCTGCCCTCCTTCGCTGCCTCGCACAATAGCTAACCACTGTGCATGTTGGCTGTCTCACAAACAAGCAGCCTGCTGCGTCTCTTCGCTGCCTCGCCAACTAACAAAGTGCTGCCTCGCTTCGCCTCCAGGCGAAAAAGTCATCCGCCATGCCACTGCGCCACCTGGTGCACAAGCAAAGTGCTGCATCTCTTCGCTGCCTCGCACAAAGAGCAAGCACTGTGCATGGTCGCTGTGTCACAAACAAGGAGACTGCTGCATCTCTTCGCTGCCTCGCCAACAAGCAAAGCACTCGATCTGCTCGCCGCCTCGCCAGCATGCAAAGCGCCGCGTCTCTTGGCCGCCTCGCAAACTAAACGCTGCATCTGTTCACTGCCTCGCCAAAAAGCAGAGCGCTGCGTCTATTCGCTGAGTGGCAGAAAGCAAAGCACGGCGCCTCTTCGCTGCCTGGCCAAGAAGCAAAGCGCTCCATCTCTTCGCTGCCTCGCAAACGAAGGAAGCGCTGCGTGCCTTCGGCGCCTAGCAAAGCAGCGCGTGCCTTGGCCGCCTCGCCGCCTCAGAAAGCGCTGCGTGCCTTCTCGCCCTCGCCGCCTAGCAAAGCGCCGTGTGCCTTCGCCGCCTCCCCAATCGCTTCGTGCCTTCGCCGCCTAGCAAAGCGCCTAGCAAAGCGTCCTCAGCCTTCGCTGCCTAGCAAAGCACTGTGTGCCCTCGCCGCCTGCTAGAGCGCTGCGTGCCTTCGGCGCCTGGCAAAGCGCTGAGTGCCTTCGGCGCCTGGCAAAGCACTGCGTGCCCTCGCCGAGCGCTGCGTCCCTGGGCGCCTGGCAAAGCGCTGCGTGCCTTCGGCGCCTCGCCGCCTAGCAAGGCGCCCTAGCCCGTCGAGCACGATCAAATGGCTGCGTGCCTTCGCTGCCTCGTGCCTTAGCAAAGCGCCACGTGCCTTCGGCGCCTACAAAAGCGCCGTGTCCCTTCGGCGCTCCCACGGCGTTTGCTAAGCGGCGAGGCGGCGAAGGGACGCAGCGGTGTGTGAGGCGGCGAAGGCAAGCAGCGCTTTGCTAGGCGGCGAGGCGGCGAAGGCACGAAGCGGTTCGGGAGGCGGTGAAGGGACAGGGCGCTTTGTTGGGCGGCGAGGGCGAAAAGGCACGCAGCGCTTTCTTAGGCGGCGAAGGCACGCGCTGCTTTGCTAGGCGCCGAAGGAACAGGGCGCTTTGTAGGCGGCGACGGCACGCGGAGCTTTGCTAGGCGGCGAGGCGGCGAAGGGACACGGCGCTTTGCTAGGCGGCGAGGGCGAGAAGGCACGCAGCGCTTTCTTAGGAGGCCAGGCGGCGAAGGCACGCGCTGCTTTGCCAGGCGCCGAAGGCACAACACGGTGTGTGAGGCGGCGAAGGCACGCACTGCTTTGCCAGCCGCCGAAGGCACGCAGCGCTTTGCTAGGCTGCAATGCGGCGAGGCGCCGAACGCAGGCACTTCTTTGCTAGGCGCCCAAGGAACACGGCGCTTTGCTTGACGGCGACGGCACGCGCAGCTTTGCTAGGCGCCCAAGGCAGACGACGCTTTGCTAGGCAGCGAGGCGGCGAACGCACAAAGCGATTTGCTCTGCCCTCATTCGCTGCCTCGCACAATAGCTAACCACTGTGCATGTTGGCTGTCTCACAAACAAGCAGCCTGCTGCGTCTCTTCGCTGCCTCGCCAACTAACAAAGTGCTGCCTCGCTTCGCCTCCAGGCGAAAAAGTCATCCGCCATGCCACTGCGCCACCTGGTGCACAAGCAAAGTGCTGCATCTCTTCGCTGCCTCGCACAAAGAGCAAGCACTGTGCATGGTCGCTGTGTCACAAACAAGGAGACTGCTGCATCTCTTCGCTGCCTCGCCAACAAGCAAAGCACTCGATCTGCTCGCCGCCTCGCCAGCATGCAAAGCGCCGCGTCTCTTGGCCGCCTCGCAAACTAAACGCTGCATCTGTTCACTGCCTCGCCAAAAAGCAGAGCGCTGCGTCTATTCGCTGAGTGGCAGAAAGCAAAGCAGGGCGCCTGTTCGCTGCCTGGCCAAGAAGCAAAGCGCTCCATCTCTTCGCTGCCTCGCAAACGAAGGAAGCGCTGCGTGCCTTCGGCGCCTAGCAAAGCAGCGCGTGCCTTGGCCGCCTGGCCGCCTCAGAAAGCGCTGCGTGCCTTCTCGCCCTCGCCGCCTAGCAAAGCGCCGTGTGCCTTCGCCGCCTCCCCAATCGCTTCGTGCCTTCGCCGCCTAGCAAAGCGCCTAGCAAAGCGTCCTCAGCCTTCGCTGCCTAGCAAAGCACTGTGTGCCCTCGCCGCCTGCTAGAGCGCTGCGTGCCTTCGGCGCCTGGCAAAGCGCTGAGTGCCTTCGGCGCCTG
This sequence comes from Apteryx mantelli, assembly GCF_036417845.1. Lineage (NCBI taxonomy): Eukaryota > Metazoa > Chordata > Aves > Apterygiformes > Apterygidae > Apteryx > Apteryx mantelli. The sequence goes on along the minus strand of NC_090001.1, from coordinate 10,121,678 downwards.
GCAAAGCACTGCGTGCCCTCGCCGAGCGCTGCGTCCCTGGGCGCCTGGCAAAGCGCTGCGTGCCTTCGCCGCCTCGCCGCCTAGCAAGGCGCCCTAGCCCGTCGAGCACGATCAAATGGCTGCGTGCCTTCGCTGCCTCGTGCCTTAGCAAAGCGCCACGTGCCTTCGGCGCCTACAAAAGCGCCGTGTCCCTTCGGCGCTCCCACGGCGTTTGCTAAGCGGCGAGGCGGCGAAGGGACGCAGCGGTGTGTGAGGCGGCGAAGGCAAGCAGCGCTTTGCTAGGCGGCGAGGCGGCGAAGGCACGAAGCGGTTCGGGAGGCGGTGAAGGGACAGGGCGCTTTGTTGGGCGGCGAGGGCGAAAAGGCACGCAGCGCTTTCTTAGGCGGCGAAGGCACGCGCTGCTTTGCTAGGCGCCGAAGGAACAGGGCGCTTTGTAGGCGGCGACGGCACGCGCAGCTTTGCTAGGCGGCGAGGCGGCGAAGGGACACGGCGCTTTGCTAGGCGGCGAGGGCGAGAAGGCACGCAGCGCTTTCTTAGGAGGCCAGGCGGCGAAGGCACGCGCTGCTTTGCCAGGCGCCGAAGGCACAACGCGGTGTGTGAGGCGGCGAAGGCACGCACTGCTTTGCCAGCCGCCGAAGGCACGCAGCGCTTTGCTAGGCTGCAATGCGGCGAGGCGCCGAACGCAGGCACTTCTTTGCTAGGCGCCCAAGGAACACGGCGCTTTGCTTGACGGCGACGGCACGCGCAGCTTTGCTAGGCGCCCAAGGCAGACGACGCTTTGCTAGGCAGCGAGGCGGCGAACGCACAAAGCCATTTGCTCTGCCCTCATTCGCTGCCTCGCACAATAGCTAACCACTGTGCATGTTGGCTGTCTCACAAACAAGCAGCCTGCTGCGTCTCTTCGCTGCCTCGCCAACTAACAAAGTGCTGCCTCGCTTCGCCTCCAGGCGAAAAAGTCATCCGCCATGCCACTGCGCCACCTGGTGCACAAGCAAAGTGCTGCATCTCTTCGCTGCCTCGCACAAAGAGCAAGCACTGTGCATGGTCGCTGTGTCACAAACAAGGAGACTGCTGCATCTCTTCGCTGCCTCGCCAACAAGCAAAGCACTCGATCTGCTCGCCGCCTCGCCAGCATGCAAAGCGCCGCGTCTCTTGGCCGCCTCGCAAACTAAACGCTGCATCTGTTCACTGCCTCGCCAAAAAGCAGAGCGCTGCGTCTATTCGCTGAGTGGCAGAAAGCAAAGCACGGCGCCTGTTCGCTGCCTGGCCAAGAAGCAAAGCGCTCCATCTCTTCGCTGCCTCGCAAACGAAGGAAGCGCTGCGTGCCTTCGGCGCCTAGCAAAGCAGCGCGTGCCTTGACCGCCTGGCCGCCTCAGAAAGCGCTGCGTGCCTTCTCGCCCTCGCCGCCTAGCAAAGCGCCGTGTGCCTTCGCCGCCTCCCCAATCGCTTCGTGCCTTCGCCGCCTAGCAAAGCGCCTAGCAAAGCGTCCTCAGCCTTCGCTGCCTAGCAAAGCGTCCTCAGCCTTCGCCGCCTAGCAAAGCACTGTGTGCCCTCGCCGCCTGCTAGAGCGCTGCGTGCCTTCGGCGCCTGGCAAAGCGCTGAGTGCCTTCGGCGCCTGGCAAAGCACTGAGTGCCTTCGGCGCCTGGCAAAGCACTGCGTGCCCTCGCCGAGCGCTGCGTCCCTGGGCGCCTGGCAAAGCGCTGCGTGCCTTCGCCGCCTCACCGCCTAGCAAGGCGCCCTAGCCCGTCGAGCACGATCAAATGGCTGCGTGCCTTCGCTGCCTCGTGCCTTAGCAAAGCGCCACGTGCCTTCGGCGCCTACAAAAGCGCCGTGTGCCTTCGGCGCTCCCACGGCGTTTGCTAAGCGGCGAGGCGGCGAAGGGACGCAGCGGTGTGTGAGGCGGCGAAGGCAAGCAGCGCTTTGCTAGGCGGCGAGGCGGCGAAGGGACGAAGCGGTTCGGGAGGCGGTGAAGGGACAGGGCGCTTTGTTGGGCGGCGAGGGCGAAAAGGCACGCAGCGCTTTCTTAGGCGGCGAAGGCACGCGCTGCTTTGCTAGGCGCCGAAGGAACAGGGCGCTTTGTAGGCGGCGACGGCACGCGCAGCTTTGCTAGGCGGCGAGGCGGCGAAGGGACACGGCGCTTTGCTGGGCGGCGAGGGCGAGAAGGCACGCAGCGCTTTCTTAGGAGGCCAGGCGGCGAAGGCACGCACTGCTTTGCCAGCCGCCGAAGGCACGCAGCGCTTTGCTAGGCTGCAATGCGGCGAGGCGCCGAACGCAGGCACTTCTTTGCTAGGCGCCCAAGGAACACGGCGCTTTGCTTGACGGCGACGGCACGCGCAGCTTTGCTAGGCGCCCAAGGCAGACGACGCTTTGCTAGGCAGCGAGGCGGCGAACGCACAAAGCCATTTGCTCTGCCCTCATTCGCTGCCTCGCACAATAGCTAACCACTGTGCATGTTGGCTGTCTCACAAACAAGCAGCCTGCTGCGTCTCTTCGCTGCCTCGCCAACTAACAAAGTGCTGCCTCGCTTCGCCTCCAGGCGAAAAAGTCATCCGCCATGCCACTGCGCCACCTGGTGCACAAGCAAAGTGCTGCATCTCTTCGCTGCCTCGCACAAAGAGCAAGCACTGTGCATGGTCGCTGTGTCACAAACAAGGAGACTGCTGCATCTCTTCGCTGCCTCGCCAACAAGCAAAGCACTCGATCTGCTCGCCGCCTCGCCAGCATGCAAAGCGCCGCGTCTCTTGGCCGCCTCGCAAACTAAACGCTGCATCTGTTCACTGCCTCGCCAAAAAGCAGAGCGCTGCGTCTATTCGCTGAGTGGCAGAAAGCAAAGCAGGGCGCCTGTTCGCTGCCTGGCCAAGAAGCAAAGCGCTCCATCTCTTCGCTGCCTCGCAAACGAAGGAAGCGCTGCGTGCCTTCGGCGCCTAGCAAAGCAGCACGTGCCTTGGCCGCCTCGCCGCCTCAGAAAGCGCTGCGTGCCTTCTCGCCCTCGCCGCCTAGCAAAGCGCCGTGTGCCTTCGCCGCCTCCCCAATCGCTTCGTGCCTTCGCCGCCTAGCAAAGCGCCTAGCAAAGCGTCCTCAGCCTTCGCTGCCTAGCAAAGCGTCCTCAGCCTTCGCCGCCTAGCAAAGCACTGTGTGCCCTCGCCGCCTGCTAGAGCGCTGCGTGCCTTCGGCGCCTGGCAAAGCGCTGAGTGCCTTCGGCGCCTGGCAAAGTACTGCGTGCCCTCGCCGAGCGCTGCGTCCCTGGGCGCCTGGCAAAGCGCTGCGTGCCTTCGGCGCCTCGCCGCCTAGCAAGGCGCCCTAGCCCGTCGAGCACGATCAAATGGCTGCGTGCCTTCGCTGCCTCGTGCCTTAGCAAAGCGCCACGTGCCTTCGGCGCCTACAAAAGCGCCGTGTGCCTTCGGCGCTCCCACGGCGTTTGCTAAGCGGCGAGGCAGCGAAGGGACGCAGCGGTGTGTGAGGCGGCGAAGGCAAGCAGCGCTTTGCTAGGCGGCGAGGCGGCGAAGGGACGAAGCGGTTCGGGAGGCAGTGAAGGGACAGGGCGCTTTGTTGGGCGGCGAGGGCGAAAAGGCACGCAGCGCTTTCTTAGGCGGCGAAGGCACGCGCTGCTTTGCTAGGCGCCGAAGGAACACGGCGCTTTGTAGGCGGCGACGGCACGCGGAGCTTTGCTAGGCGGCGATGCGGCGAAGGGACACGGCGCTTTGCTGGGCGGCGAGGGCGAGAAGGCACGCAGCGCTTTCTTAGGAGGCCAGGCGGCGAAGGCACGCGCTGCTTTGCCAGGCGCCGAAGGCACAACGCGGTGTGTGAGGCGGCGAAGGCACGCACTGCTTTGCCAGCCGCCGAAGGCACGCAGCGCTTTGCTAGGCTGCAATGCGGCGAGGCGCCGAACGCAGGCACTTCTTTGCTAGGCGCCCAAGGAACACGGCGCTTTGCTTGACGGCGACGGCACGCGCAGCTTTGCTAGGCGCCCAAGGCAGACGACGCTTTGCTAGGCAGCGAGGCGGCGAACGCACAAAGCCATTTGCTCTGCCCTCATTCGCTGCCTCGCACAATAGCTAACCACTGTGCATGTTGGCTGTCTCACAAACAAGCAGCCTGCTGCGTCTCTTCGCTGCCTCGCCAACTAACAAAGTGCTGCCTCGCTTCGCCTCCAGGCGAAAAAGTCATCCGCCATGCCACTGCGCCACCTGGTGCACAAGCAAAGTGCTGCATCTCTTCGCTGCCTCGCACAAAGAGCAAGCACTGTGCATGGTCGCTGTGTCACAAACAAGGAGACTGCTGCATCTCTTCGCTGCCTCGCCAACAAGCAAAGCACTCGATCTGCTCGCCGCCTCGCCAGCATGCAAAGCGCCGCGTCTCTTGGCCGCCTCGCAAACTAAACGCTGCATCTGTTCACTGCCTCGCCAAAAAGCAGAGCGCTGCGTCTATTCGCTGAGTGGCAGAAAGCAAAGCACGGCGCCTGTTCGCTGCCTGGCCAAGAAGCAAAGCGCTCCATCTCTCGCTGCCTCGCAAACGAAGGAAGCGCTGCGTGCCTTTGGCGCCTAGCAAAGCAGCGCGTGCCTTGGCCGCCTGGCCGCCTCAGAAAGCGCTGCGTGCCTTCTCGCCCTCGCCGCCTAGCAAAGCGCCGTGTGCCTTCTCCGCCTCCCAAATCGCTTCGTGCCTTCGCCGCCTAGCAAAGCACTGTGTGCCCTCGCCGCCTGCTAGAGCGCTGCGTGCCTTCGGCGCCTGGCAAAGCGCTGAGTGCCTTCGGCGCCTGGCAAAGCACTGCGTGCCCTCGCCGAGCGCTGCGTCCCTGGGCGCCTGGCAAAGCGCTGCGTGCCTTCGCCGCCTCGCCGCCTAGCAAGGCGCCCTAGCCCGTCGAGCACGATCAAATGGCTGCGTGCCTTCGCTGCCTCGTGCCTTAGCAAAGCGCCGTGTCCCTTCGGCGCTCCCACGGCGTTTGCTAAGCGGCGAGGCGGCGAAGGGACGCAGCGGTGTGTGAGGCGGCGAAGGCAAGCAGCGCTTTGCTAGGCGGCGAGGCGGCGAAGGCACGAAGCGGTTCGGGAGGCGGTGAAGGGACAGGGCGCTTTGTTGGGCGGCGAGGGCGAAAAGGCACGCAGCGCTTTCTTAGGCGGCGAAGGCACGCGCTGCTTTGCTAGGCGCCGAAGGAACAGGGCGCTTTGTAGGCGGCGACGGCACGCGCAGCTTTGCTAGGCGGCGATGCGGCGAAGGGACACGGCGCTTTGCTAGGCGGCGAGGGCGAGAAGGCACGCAGCGCTTTCTTAGGAGGCCAGGCGGCGAAGGCACGCGCTGCTTTGCCAGGCGCCGAAGGCACAACGCGGTGTGTGAGGCGGCGAAGGCACGCACTGCTTTGCCAGCCGCCGAAGGCACGCAGCGCTTTGCTAGGCTGCAATGCGGCGAGGCGCCGAACGCAGGCACTTCTTTGCTAGGCGCCCAAGGAACACGGCGCTTTGCTTGACGGCGACGGCACGCGCAGCTTTGCTAGGCGCCCAAGGCAGACGACGCTTTGCTAGGCAGCGAGGCGGCGAACGCACAAAGCCATTTGCTCTGCCCTCATTCGCTGCCTCGCACAATAGCTAAGCACTGTGCATGTTGGCTGTCTCACAAACAAGCAGCCTGCTGCGTCTCTTCGCTGCCTGGCCAGCTATCAAAGTGCTGCCTCGCTTCGCCTCCAGGCGAAAAAGTCATCCGCCATGCCACTGCGCCACCTGGTGCACAAGCAAAGTGCTGCATCTCTTCGCTGCCTCGCACAAAGAGCAAGCACTGTGCATGGTCGCTGTGTCACAAACAAGGAGACTGCTGAATCTCTTCGCTGCCTCGCCAACAAGCAAACCGCTGCATCTCTTCGCTGCCTCGCCAACAAGCAAAGCACTCGATCTGCTCGCCGCCTCGCCAGCATGCAAAGCGCCGCGTCTCTTGGCCGCCTCGCAAACTAAACGCTGCATCTGTTCACTGCCTCGCCAAAAAGCAGAGCGCTGCGTCTATTCGCTGAGTGGCAGAAAGCAAAGCACGGCGCCTGTTCGCTGCCTGGCCAAGAAGCAAAGCGCTCCATCTCTTCGCTGCCTCGCAAACGAAGGAAGCGCTGCGTGCCTTGGGCGCCTAGCAAAGCAGCGCGTGCCTTGGCCGCCTGGCCGCCTCAGAAAGCGCTGCGTGCCTTCTCGCCCTCGCCGCCTAGCAAAGCGCCGTGTGCCTTCGCCGCCTCCCCAATCGCTTCGTGCCTTCGCCGCCTAGCAAAGCGCCTAGCAAAGCGTCCTCAGCCTTCGCTGCCTAGCAAAGCGTCCTCAGCCTTCGCCGCCTAGCAAAGCACTGTGTGCCCTCGCCGCCTGCTAGAGCGCTGCGTGCCTTCGGCGCCTGGCAAAGCGCTGAGTGCCTTCGGCGCCTGGCAAAGCACTGCGTGCCCTCGCCGAGCGCTGCGTCCCTGGGCGCCTGGCAAAGCGCTGCGTGCCTTCGCCGCCTCGCCGCCTAGCAAGGCGCCCTAGCCCGTCCACCACGATCAAATGGCTGCGTGCCTTCGCTGCCTCGGTGCTTAGCAAAGCGCCACGTGCCTTCGGCGCCTACAAAAGCGCCGTGTCCCTTCAGCGCTCCCACGGCGTTTGCTAAGCAGCGAGGCGGCGAAGGGACGCAGCGGTGTGTGAGGCGGCGAAGGCAAGCAGCGCTTTGCTAGGCGGCGAGGCGGCGAAGGCACGAAGCGGTTCGGGAGGCGGTGAAGGGACAGGGCGCTTTGTTGGGCGGCGAGGGCGAGAAGGCACGCAGCGCTTTCTTAGGAGGCCAGGCGGCGAAGGCACGCGCTGCTTTGCCAGGCGCCGAAGGCACAACGCGGTGTGTGAGGCGGCGAAGGCACGCACTGCTTTGCCAGCCGCCGAAGGCACGCAGCGCTTTGCTAGGCTGCGATGCGGCGAGGCGCCGAACGCAGGCACTTCTTTGCTAGGCGCCCAAGGAACACGGCGCTTTGCTTGACGGCGACGGCACGCGCAGCTTTGCTAGGCGCCCAAGGCAGACGACGCTTTGCTAGGCAGCGAGGCGGCGAACGCACAAAGCCATTTGCTCTGCCCTCATTCGCTGCCTCGCACAATAGCTAAGCACTGTGCATGTTGGCTGTCTCACAAGCAAGCAGCCTGCTGCGTCTCTTCGCTGCCTCGCCAACTAACAAAGTGCTGCCTCGCTTCGCCTCCAGGCGAAAAAGTCATCCGCCATGCCACTGCGCCACCTGGTGCACAAGCAAAGTGCTGCATCTCTTCGCTGCCTCGCACAAAGAGCAAGCACTGTGCATGGTCGCTGTGTCACAAACAAGGAGACTGCTGCATCTCTTCGCTGCCTCGCCAACAAGCAAAGCACTCGATCTGCTCGCCGCCTCGCCAGCATGCAAAGCGCCGCGTCTCTTGGCCGCCTCGCAAACTAAACGCTGCATCTGTTCACTGCCTCGCCAAAAAGCAGAGCGCTCCGTCTATTCGCTGAGTGGCAGAAAGCAAAGCACGGCGCCTGTTCGCTGCCTGGCCAAGAAGCAAAGCGCTCCATCTCTTCGCTGCCTCGCAAACGAAGGAAGCGCTGCGTGCCTTCGGCGCCTAGCAAAGCAGCACGTGCCTTGGCCGCCTGGCCGCCTCAGAAAGCGCTGCGTGCCTTCTCGCCCTCGCCGCCTAGCAAAGCGCCGTGTGCCTTCGCCGCCTCCCCAATCGCTTCGTGCCTTCGCCGCCTAGCAAAGCGCCTAGCAAAGCGTCCTCAGCCTTCGCTGCCTAGCAAAGCGTCCTCAGCCTTCGCCGCCTAGCAAAGCACTGTGTGCCCTCGCCGCCTGCTAGAGCGCTGCGTGCCTTCGGCGCCTGGCAAAGCGCTGAGTGCCTTCGGCGCCTGGCAAAGCACTGCGTGCCCTCGCCGAGCGCTGCGTCCCTGGGCGCCTGGCAAAGCGCTGCGTGCCTTCGCCGCCTCGCCGCCTAGCAAGGCGCCCTAGCCCGTCGAGCACGATCAAATGGCTGCGTGCCTTCGCTGCCTCGTGCCTTAGCAAAGCGCCGTGTCCCTTCGGCGCTCCCACGGCGTTTGCTAAGCGGCGAGGCGGCGAAGGGACGCAGCGGTGTGTGAGGCGGCGAAGGCAAGCAGCGCTTTGCTAGGCGGCGAGGCGGCGAAGGCACGAAGCGGTTCGGGAGGCGGTGAAGGGACAGGGCGCTTTGTTGGGCGGCGAGGGCGAAAAGGCACGCAGCGCTTTCTTAGGCGGCGAAGGCACGCGCTGCTTTGCTAGGCGCCGAAGGAACACGGCGCTTTGTAGGCGGCGACGGCACGCGGAGCTTTGCTAGGCGGCGAGGCGGCGAAGGGACACGGCGCTTTGCTAGGCGGCGAGGGCGAGAAGGCACGCAGCGCTTTCTTAGGAGGCCAGGCGGCGAAGGCACGCGCTGCTTTGCCAGGCGCCGAAGGCACAACGCGGTGTGTGAGGCGGCGAAGGCACGCACTGCTTTGCCAGCCGCCGAAGGCACGCAGCGCTTTGCTAGGCTGCGATGCGGCGAGGCGCCGAACGCAGGCACTTCTTTGCTAGGCGCCCAAGGAACACGGCGCTTTGCTTGACGGCGACGGCACGCGCAGCTTTGCTAGGCGCCCAAGGCAGACGACGCTTTGCTAGGCAGCGAGGCGGCGAACGCACAAAGCCATTTGCTCTGCCCTCATTCGCTGCCTCGCACAATAGCTAACCACTGTGCATGTTGGCTGTCTCACAAACAAGCAGCCTGCTGCGTCTCTTCGCTGCCTCGCCAACTAACAAAGTGCTGCCTCGCTTCGCCTCCAGGCGAAAAAGTCATCCGCCATGCCACTGCGCCACCTGGTGCACAAGCAAAGTGCTGCATCTCTTCGCTGCCTCGCACAAAGAGCAAGCACTGTGCATGGTCGCTGTGTCACAAACAAGGAGACTGCTGCATCTCTTCGCTGCCTCGCCAACAAGCAAAGCACTCGATCTGCTCGCCGCCTCGCCAGCATGCAAAGCGCCGCGTCTCTTGGCCGCCTCGCAAACTAAACGCTGCATCTGTTCACTGCCTCGCCAAAAAGCAGAGCGCTGCGTCTATTCGCTGAGTGGCAGAAAGCAAAGCACGGCGCCTCTTCGCTGCCTGGCCAAGAAGCAAAGCGCTCCATCTCTTCGCTGCCTCGCAAACGAAGGAAGCGCTGCGTGCCTTCGGCGCCTAGCAAAGCAGCGCGTGCCTTGGCCGCCTCGCCGCCTCAGAAAGCGCTGCGTGCCTTCTCGCCCTCGCCGCCTAGCAAAGCGCCGTGTGCCTTCGCCGCCTCCCCAATCGCTTCGTGCCTTCGCCGCCTAGCAAAGCGCCTAGCAAAGCGTCCTCAGCCTTCGCTGCCTAGCAAAGCTCCACGTCCGCTCGCCGCCTAGCAAAGCACTGTGTGCCCTCGCCGCCTGCTAGAGCGCTGCGTGCCTTCGGCGCCTGGCAAAGCGCTGAGTGCCTTCGGCGCCTGGCAAAGCACTGCGTGCCCTCGCCGAGCGCTGCGTCCCTGGGCGCCTGGCAAAGCGCTGCGTGCCTTCGCCGCCTCGCCGCCTAGCAAGGCGCCCTAGCCCGTCCACCACGATCAAAAGGCTGCGTGCCTTCGCTGCCTCGTGCCTTAGCAAAGCGCCGTGTCCCTTCGGCGCTCCCACGGCGTTTGCTAAGCGGCGAGGCGGCGAAGGGACGCAGCGGTGTGTGAGGCGCCGAAGGCAAGCAGCGCTTTGCTAGGCGGCGAGGCGGCGAATGCACGAAGCGGTTCGGGAGGCGGTGAAGGGACAGGGCGCTTTGTTGGGCGGCGAGGGCGAAAAGGCACGCAGCGCTTTCTTAGGCGGCGAAGGCACGCGCTGCTTTGCTAGGCGCCGAAGGAACATGGCGCTTTGTAGGCGGCGACGGCACGCGGAGCTTTGCTAGGCGGCGAGGCGGCGAAGGCACACGGCGCTTTGCTAGGCGGCGAGGGCGAGAAGGCACGCAGCGCTTTCTTAGGAGGCCAGGCGGCGAAGGCACGCGCTGCTTTGCCAGGCGCCGAAGGCACAACGCGGTGTGTGAGGCGGCGAAGGCACGCACTGCTTTGCCAGCCGCCGAAGGCACGCAGCGCTTTGCTAGGCTGCAATGCGGCGAGGCGCCGAACGCAGGCACTTCTTTGCTAGGCGCCCAAGGAACACGGCGCTTTGCTTGACGGCGACGGCACGCGCAGCTTTGCTAGGCGCCCAAGGCAGACGACGCTTTGCTAGGCAGCGAGGCGGCGAACGCACAAAGCGATTTGCTCTGCCCTCATTCGCTGCCTCGCACAATAGCTAACCACTGTGCATGTTGGCTGTCTCACAAACAAGCAGCCTGCTGCGTCTCTTCGCTGCCTCGCCAACTAACAAAGTGCTGCCTCGCTTCGCCTCCAGGCGAAAAAGTCATCCGCCATGCCACTGCGCCACCTGGTGCACAAGCAAAGTGCTGCATCTCTTCGCTGCCTCGCACAAAGAGCAAGCACTGTGCATGGTCGCTGTGTCACAAACAAGGAGACTGCTGCATCTCTTCGCTGCCTCGCCAACAAGCAAACCGCTGCATCTCTTCGCTGCCTCGCCAACAAGCAAAACACTCGATCTGCTCGCCGCCTCGCCAGCATGCAAAGCGCCGCGTCTCTTGGCCGCCTCGCAAACTAAACGCTGCATCTGTTCACTGCCTCGCCAAAAAGCAGAGCGCTCCGTCTATTCGCTGAGTGGCAGAAAGCAAAGCACGGCGCCTGTTCGCTGCCTGGCCAACAAGCAAAGCGCTCCATCTCTTCGCTGCCTCGCAAACGAAGGAAGCGCTGCGTGCCTTGGGCGCCTAGCAAAGCAGCGCGTGCCTTGGCCGCCTGGCCGCCTCAGAAAGCGCTGCGTGCCTTCTCGCCCTCGCCGCCTAGCAAAGCGCCGTGTGCCTTCGCCGCCTCCCCAATCGCTTCGTGCCTTCGCCGCCTAGCAAAGCGCCTAGCAAAGCGTCCTCAGCCTTCGCTGCCTAGCAAAGCGTCCTCAGCCTTCGCCGCCTAGCAAAGCACTGTGTGCCCTCGCCGCCTGCTAGAGCGCTGCGTGCCTTCGGCGCCTGGCAAAGCGCTGAGTGCCTTCGGCGCCTGGCAAAGCACTGCGTGCCCTCGCCGAGCGCTGCGTCCCTGGGCGCCTGGCAAAGCGCTGCGTGCCTTCGCCGCCTCGCCGCCTAGCAAGGCGCCCTAGCCCGTCCACCACGATCAAATGGCTGCGTGCCTTCGCTGCCTCGGTGCTTAGCAAAGCGCCACGTGCCTTCGGCGCCTACAAAAGCGCCGTGTCCCTTCGGCGCTCCCACGGCGTTTGCTAGGCGGCGAGGCAGCGAAGGGACGAAGCGGTTCGGGAGGCGGTGAAGGCAAGCAGCGCTTTGCTAGGCGGCGAGGCGGCGAAGGCACGAAGCGGTTCGGGAGGCGGTGAAGGGACAGGGCGCTTTGTTGGGCGGCGAGGGCGAAAAGGCACGCAGCGCTTTCTTAGGTGGCGAAGGCACGCGCTGCTTTGCCAGCCGCCGAAGGCACGCAGCGCTTTGCTAGGCTGCAATGCGGCGAGGCGCCGAACGCAGGCACTTCTTTGCTAGGCGCCCAAGGAACACGGCGCTTTGCTTGACGGCGACGGCACGCGCAGCTTTGCTAGGCGCCCAAGGCAGACGACGCTTTGCTAGGCAGCGAGGCGGCGAACGCACAAAGCCATTTGCTCTGCCCTCATTCGCTGCCTCGCACAATAGCTAACCACTGTGCATGTTGGCTGTCTCACAAACAAGCAGCCTGCTGCGTCTCTTCGCTGCCTCGCCAACTAACAAAGTGCTGCCTCGCTTCGCCTCCAGGCGAAAAAGTCATCCGCCATGCCACTGCGCCACCTGGTGCACAAGCAAAGTGCTGCATCTCTTCGCTGCCTCGCACAAAGAGCAAGCACTGTGCATGGTCGCTGTGTCACAAACAAGGAGACTGCTGCATCTCTTCGCTGCCTCGCCAACAAGCAAAGCACTCGATCTGCTCGCCGCCTCGCCAGCATGCAAAGCGCCGCGTCTCTTGGCCGCCTCGCAAACTAAACGCTGCATCTGTTCACTGCCTCGCCAAAAAGCAGAGCGCTGCGTCTATTCGCTGAGTGGCAGAAAGCAAAGCACGGCGCCTGTTCGCTGCCTGGCCAAGAAGCAAAGCGCTCCATCTCTCGCTGCCTCGCAAACGAAGGAAGCGCTGCGTGCCTTTGGCGCCTAGCAAAGCAGCGCGTGCCTTGGCCGCCTGGCCGCCTCAGAAAGCGCTGCGTGCCTTCTCGCCCTCGCCGCCTAGCAAAGCGCCGTGTGCCTTCTCCGCCTCCCAAATCGCTTCGTGCCTTCGCCGCCTAGCAAAGCACTGTGTGCCCTCGCCGCCTGCTAGAGCGCTGCGTGCCTTCGGCGCCTGGCAAAGCGCTGAGTGCCTTCGGCGCCTGGCAAAGCACTGCGTGCCCTCGCCGAGCGCTGCGTCCCTGGGCGCCTGGCAAAGCGCTGCGTGCCTTCGCCGCCTCGCCGCCTAGCAAGGCGCCCTAGCCCGTCGAGCACGATCAAATGGCTGCGTGCCTTCGCTGCCTCGTGCCTTAGCAAAGCGCCGTGTCCCTTCGGCGCTCCCACGGCGTTTGCTAAGCGGCGAGGCGGCGAAGGGACGCAGCGGTGTGTGAGGCGGCGAAGGCAAGCAGCGCTTTGCTAGGCGGCGAGGCGGCGAAGGCACGAAGCGGTTCGGGAGGCGGTGAAGGGACAGGGCGCTTTGTTGGGCGGCGAGGGCGAAAAGGCACGCAGCGCTTTCTTAGGCGGCGAAGGCACGCGCTGCTTTGCTAGGCGCCGAAGGAACACGGCGCTTTGTAGGCGGCGACGGCACGCGGAGCTTTGCTAGGCGGCGAGGCGGCGAAGGGACACGGCGCTTTGCTAGGCGGCGAGGGCGAGAAGGCACGCAGCGCTTTCTTAGGAGGCCAGGCGGCGAAGGCACGCGCTGCTTTGCCAGGCGCCGAAGGCACAACGCGGTGTGTGAGGCGGCGAAGGCACGCACTGCTTTGCCAGCCGCCGAAGGCACGCAGCGCTTTGCTAGGCTGCAATGCGGCGAGGCGCCGAACGCAGGCACTTCTTTGCTAGGCGCCCAAGGAACACGGCGCTTTGCTTGACGGCGACGGCACGCGCAGCTTTGCTAGGCGCCCAAGGCAGACGACGCTTTGCTAGGCAGCGAGGCGGCGAACGCACAAAGCCATTTGCTCTGCCCTCATTCGCTGCCTCGCACAATAGCTAAGCACTGTGCATGTTGGCTGTCTCACAAACAAGCAGCCTGCTGCGTCTCTTCGCTGCCTCGCCAACTAGCAAAGTGCTGCCTCGCTTCGCCTCCAGGCGAAAAAGTCATCCGCCATGCCACTGCGCCACCTGGTGCACAAGCAAAGTGCTGCATCTCTTCGCTGCCTCGCACAAAGAGCAAGCACTGTGCATGGTCGCTGTGTCACAAACAAGGAGACTGCTGCATCTCTTCGCTGCCTCGCCAACAAGCAAACCGCTGCATCTCTTCGCTGCCTCGCCAACAAGCAAAGCACTCGATCTGCTCGCCGCCTCGCCAGCATGCAAAGCGCCGCGTCTCTTGGCCGCCTCGCAAACTAAACGCTGCATCTGTTCACTGCCTCGCCAAAAAGCAGAGCGCTGCGTCTATTCGCTGAGTGGCAGAAAGCAAAGCACGGCGCCTGTTCGCTGCCTGGCCAAGAAGCAAAGCGCTCCATCTCTTCGCTGCCTCGCAAACGAAGGAAGCGCTGCGTGCCTTGGGCGCCTAGCAAAGCAGCGCGTGCCTTGGCCGCCTGGCCGCCTCAGAAAGCGCTGCGTGCCTTCTCGCCCTCGCCGCCTAGCAAAGCGCCGTGTGCCTTCGCCGCCTCCCAAATCGCTTCGTGCCTTCGCCGCCTAGCAAAGCGCCTAGCAAAGCGTCCTCAGCCTTCGCTGCCTAGCAAAGCTCCACGTCCGCTCGCCGCCTAGCAAAGCACTGTGTGCCCTCGCCGCCTGCTAGAGCGCTGCGTGCCTTCGGCGCCTGGCACAGCACTGCGTGCCCTCGCCGAGCGCTGCGTCCCTGGGCTCCTGGCAAAGCGCTGCGTGCCTTCAGGGCCTCGCCGCCTAGCAAGGCGCCCTAGCCCGTCGAGCACGATCAAATGGCTGCGTGCCTTCGCTGCCTCGTGCCTTAGCAAAGCGCCACGTGCCTTCGGCGCCTACAAAAGCGCCGTGTCCCTTCGGCGCTCCCACGGCGTTTGCTAAGCGGCGAGGCGGCGAAGGGACGCAGCGGTGTGTGAGGCGGCGAAGGCAAGCAGCGCTTTGCTAGGCGGCGAGGTGGCGAATGCACGAAGCGGTTCGGGAGGCGGTGAAGGGACAGGGCGCTTTGTTGGGCGGCGAGGGCGAAAAGGCACGCAGCGCTTTCTTAGGCGGCGAAGGCACGCGCTGCTTTGCTAGGCGCCGAAGGAACAGGGCGCTTTGTAGGCGGCGACGGCACGCGGTGCTTTGCTAGGCGGCGAGGCGGCGAAGGGACAGGGCGCTTTGCTAGGCGGCGAGGGCGAGAAGGCACGCAGCGCTTTCTTAGGAGGCCAGGCGGCGAAGGCACGCGCTGCTTTGCCAGGCGCCGAAGGCACAACGCGGTGTGTGAGGCGGCGAAGGCACGCACTGCTTTGCCAGCCGCCGAAGGCACGCAGCGCTTTGCTAGGCTGCAATGCGGCGAGGCGCCGAACGCAGGCACTTCTTTGCTAGGCGCCCAAGGAACACGGCGCTTTGCTTGACGGCGACGGCACGCGCAGCTTTGCTAGGCGCCCAAGGCAGACGACGCTTTGCTAGGCAGCGAGGCGGCGAACGCACAAAGCCATTTGCTCTGCCCTCATTCGCTGCCTCGCACAATAGCTAAGCACTGTGCATGTTGGCTGTCTCACAAACAAGCAGCCTGCTGCGTCTCTTCGCTGCCTCGCCAACTAACAAAGTGCTGCCTCGCTTCGCCTCCAGGCGAAAAAGTCATCCGCCATGCCACTGCGCCACCTGGTGCACAAGCAAAGTGCTGCATCTCTTCGCTGCCTCGCACAAAGAGCAAGCACTGTGCATGGTCGCTGTGTCACAAACAAGGAGACTGCTGCATCTCTTCGCTGCCTCGCCAACAAGCAAAGCACTCGATCTGCTCGCCGCCTCGCCAGCATGCAAAGCGCCGCGTCTCTTGGCCGCCTCGCAAACTAAACGCTGCATCTGTTCACTGCCTCGCCAAAAAGCAGAGCGCTGCGTCTATTCGCTGAGTGGCAGAAAGCAAAGCACGGCGCCTGTTCGCTGCCTGGCCAAGAAGCAAAGCGCTCCACCTCTTCGCTGCCTCGCAAACGAAGGAAGCGCTGCGTGCCTTCGGCGCCTAGCAAAGCAGCGCGTGCCTTGGCCGCCTGGCCGCCTCAGAAAGCGCTGCGTGCCTTCTCGCCCTCGCCGCCTAGCAAAGCGCCGTGTGCCTTCGCCGCCTCCCAAATCGCTTCGTGCCTTGGCCGCCTAGCAAAGCGCCTAGCAAAGCGTCCTCAGCCTTCACTGCCTAGCAAAGCTCCACGTCCGCTCGCCGCCTAGCAAAGCACTGTGTGCCCTCGCCGCCTGCTAGAGCGCTGCGTGCCTTCGGCGCCTGGCAAAGCGCTGAGTGCCTTCGGCGCCTGGCAAAGCACTGCGTGCCCTCGCCGAGCGCTGCGTCCCTGGGCGCCTGGCAAAGCGCTGCGTGCCTTCGCCGCCTCGCCGCCTAGCAAGGCGCCCTAGCCCGTCGAGCACGATCAAATGGCTGCGTGCCTTCGCTGCCTCGTGCCTTAGCAAAGCGCCACGTGCCTTCGGCGCCTACAAAAGCGCCGTGTCCCTTCGGCGCTCCCACGGCGTTTGCTAAGCGGCGAGGCGGCGAAGGGACGCAGCGGTGTGTGAGGCGGCGAAGGCAAGCAGCGCTTTGCTAGGCGGCGAGGCGGCGAAGGGACGAAGCGGTTCGGGAGGCGGTGAAGGGACAGGGCGCTTTGTTGGGCGGCGAGGGCGAAAAGGCACGCAGCGCTTTCTTAGGCGGCGAAGGCACGCGCTGCTTTGCTAGGCGCCGAAGGAACAGGGCGCTTTGTAGGCGGCGACGGCACGCGCAGCTTTGCTAGGCGGCGAGGCGGCGAAGGCACACGGCGCTTTGCTGGGCGGCGAGGGCGAGAAGGCACGCAGCGCTTTCTTAGGAGGCCAGGCGGCGAAGGCACGCACTGCTTTGCCAGCCGCCGAAGGCACGCAGCGCTTTGCTAGGCTGCAATGCGGCGAGGCGCCGAACGCAGGCACTTCTTTGCTAGGCGCCCAAGGAACACGGCGCTTTGCTTGACGGCGACGGCACGCGCAGCTTTGCTAGGCGCCCAAGGCAGACGACGCTTTGCTAGGCAGCGAGGCGGCGAACGCACAAAGCCATTTGCTCGGCGGTCATTCGCTGCCTCGCACAATAGCTAACCACTGTGCATGTTGGCTGTCTCACAAACAAGCAGCCTGCTGCGTCTCTTCGCTGCCTCGCCAACTAACAAAGTGCTGCCTCGCTTCGCCTCCAGGCGAAAAAGTCATCCGCCATGCCACTGCGCCACCTGGTGCACAAGCAAAGTGCTGCATCTCTTCGCTGCCTCGCACAAAGAGCAAGCACTGTGCATGGTCGCTGTGTCACAAACAAGGAGACTGCTGCATCTCTTCGCTGCCTCGCCAACAAGCAAAGCACTCGATCTGCTCGCCGCCTCGCCAGCATGCAAAGCGCCGCGTCTCTTGGCCGCCTCGCAAACTAAACGCTGCATCTGTTCACTGCCTCGCCAAAAAGCAGAGCGCTGCGTCTATTCGCTGAGTGGCAGAAAGCAAAGCACGGCGCCTGTTCGCTGCCTGGCCAAGAAGCAAAGCGCTCCATCTCTTCGCTGCCTCGCAAACGAAGGAAGCGCTGCGTGCCTTGGGCGCCTAGCAAAGCAGCGCGTGCCTTGGCCGCCTGGCCGCCTCAGAAAGCGCTGCGTGCCTTCTCGCCCTCGCCGCCTAGCAAAGCGCCGTGTGCCTTCGCCGCCTCCCCAATCGCTTCGTGCCTTCGCCGCCTAGCAAAGCGCCTAGCAAAGCGTCCTCAGCCTTCACTGCCTAGCAAAGCTCCACGTCCGCTCGCCGCCTAGCAAAGCACTGTGTGCCCTCGCCGCCTGCTAGAGCGCTGCGTGCCTTCGGCGCCTGGCAAAGCGCTGAGTGCCTTCGGCGCCTGGCAAAGCACTGCGTGCCCTCGCCGAGCGCTGCGTCCCTGGGCGCCTGGCAAAGCGCTGCGTGCCTTCGCCGCCTCACCGCCTAGCAAGGCGCCCTAGCCCGTCGAGCACGATCAAATGGCTGCGTGCCTTCGCTGCCTCGTGCCTTAGCAAAGCGCCACGTGCCTTCGGCGCCTACAAAAGCGCCGTGTCCCTTCGGCGCTCCCACGGCGTTTGCTAAGCGGCGAGGCGGCGAAGGGACGCAGCGGTGTGTGAGGCGGCGAAGGCAAGCAGCGCTTTGCTAGGCGGCGAGGCGGCGAAGGGACGAAGCGGTTCGGGAGGCGGTGAAGGGACAGGGCGCTTTGTTGGGCGGCGAGGGCGAAAAGGCACGCAGCGCTTTCTTAGGCGGCGAAGGCACGCGCTGCTTTGCTAGGCGCCGAAGGAACAGGGCGCTTTGTTGGCGGCGACGGCACGCGCAGCTTTGCTAGGCGGCGAGGCGGCGAAGGGACACGGCGCTTTGCTGGGCGGCGAGGGCGAGAAGGCACGCAGCGCTTTCTTAGGAGGCCAGGCGGCGAAGGCACGCACTGCTT
The DNA here is from genome assembly GCF_036417845.1 of Apteryx mantelli. Classification (NCBI taxonomy): domain Eukaryota; kingdom Metazoa; phylum Chordata; class Aves; order Apterygiformes; family Apterygidae; genus Apteryx; species Apteryx mantelli. The sequence goes on along the minus strand of NC_090001.1, from coordinate 10,103,941 downwards.
TGCCAGCCGCCGAAGGCACGCAGCGCTTTGCTAGGCTGCAATGCGGCGAGGCGCCGAACGCAGGCACTTCTTTGCTAGGCGCCCAAGGAACACGGCGCTTTGCTTGACGGCGACGGCACGCGCAGCTTTGCTAGGCGCCCAAGGCAGACGACGCTTTGCTAGGCAGCGAGGCGGCGAACGCACAAAGCGATTTGCTCTGCCCTCATTCGCTGCCTCGCACAATAGCTAACCACTGTGCATGTTGGCTGTCTCACAAACAAGCAGCCTGCTGCGTCTCTTCGCTGCCTCGCCAACTAACAAAGTGCTGCCTCGCTTCGCCTCCAGGCGAAAAAGTCATCCGCCATGCCACTGCGCCACCTGGTGCACAAGCAAAGTGCTGCATCTCTTCGCTGCCTCGCACAAAGAGCAAGCACTGTGCATGGTCGCTGTGTCACAAACAAGGAGACTGCTGCATCTCTTCGCTGCCTCGCCAACAAGCAAAGCACTCGATCTGCTCGCCGCCTCGCCAGCATGCAAAGCGCCGCGTCTCTTGGCCGCCTCGCAAACTAAACGCTGCATCTGTTCACTGCCTCGCCAAAAAGCAGAGCGCTGCGTCTATTCGCTGAGTGGCAGAAAGCAAAGCACGGCGCCTCTTCGCTGCCTGGCCAAGAAGCAAAGCGCTCCATCTCTTCGCTGCCTCGCAAACGAAGGAAGCGCTGCGTGCCTTCGGCGCCTAGCAAAGCAGCACGTGCCTTGGCCGCCTCGCCGCCTCAGAAAGCGCTGCGTGCCTTCTCGCCCTCGCCGCCTAGCAAAGCGCCGTGTGCCTTCGCCGCCTCCCCAATCGCTTCGTGCCTTCGCCGCCTAGCAAAGCGCCTAGCAAAGCGTCCTCAGCCTTCGCTGCCTAGCAAAGCGTCCTCAGCCTTCGCCGCCTAGCAAAGCACTGTGTGCCCTCGCCGCCTGCTAGAGCGCTGCGTGCCTTCGGCGCCTGGCAAAGCGCTGAGTGCCTTCGGCGCCTGGCAAAGTACTGCGTGCCCTCGCCGAGCGCTGCGTCCCTGGGCGCCTGGCAAAGCGCTGCGTGCCTTCGGCGCCTCGCCGCCTAGCAAGGCGCCCTAGCCCGTCGAGCACGATCAAATGGCTGCGTGCCTTCGCTGCCTCGTGCCTTAGCAAAGCGCCACGTGCCTTCGGCGCCTACAAAAGCGCCGTGTGCCTTCGGCGCTCCCACGGCGTTTGCTAAGCGGCGAGGCAGCGAAGGGACGCAGCGGTGTGTGAGGCGGCGAAGGCAAGCAGCGCTTTGCTAGGCGGCGAGGCGGCGAAGGGACGAAGCGGTTCGGGAGGCAGTGAAGGGACAGGGCGCTTTGTTGGGCGGCGAGGGCGAAAAGGCACGCAGCGCTTTCTTAGGCGGCGAAGGCACGCGCTGCTTTGCTAGGCGCCGAAGGAACACGGCGCTTTGTAGGCGGCGACGGCACGCGGAGCTTTGCTAGGCGGCGATGCGGCGAAGGGACACGGCGCTTTGCTGGGCGGCGAGGGCGAGAAGGCACGCAGCGCTTTCTTAGGAGGCCAGGCGGCGAAGGCACGCGCTGCTTTGCCAGGCGCCGAAGGCACAACGCGGTGTGTGAGGCGGCGAAGGCACGCACTGCTTTGCCAGCCGCCGAAGGCACGCAGCGCTTTGCTAGGCTGCAATGCGGCGAGGCGCCGAACGCAGGCACTTCTTTGCTAGGCGCCCAAGGAACACGGCGCTTTGCTTGACGGCGACGGCACGCGCAGCTTTGCTAGGCGCCCAAGGCAGACGACGCTTTGCTAGGCAGCGAGGCGGCGAACGCACAAAGCCATTTGCTCTGCCCTCATTCGCTGCCTCGCACAATAGCTAACCACTGTGCATGTTGGCTGTCTCACAAACAAGCAGCCTGCTGCGTCTCTTCGCTGCCTCGCCAACTAACAAAGTGCTGCCTCGCTTCGCCTCCAGGCGAAAAAGTCATCCGCCATGCCACTGCGCCACCTGGTGCACAAGCAAAGTGCTGCATCTCTTCGCTGCCTCGCACAAAGAGCAAGCACTGTGCATGGTCGCTGTGTCACAAACAAGGAGACTGCTGCATCTCTTCGCTGCCTCGCCAACAAGCAAAGCACTCGATCTGCTCGCCGCCTCGCCAGCATGCAAAGCGCCGCGTCTCTTGGCCGCCTCGCAAACTAAACGCTGCATCTGTTCACTGCCTCGCCAAAAAGCAGAGCGCTGCGTCTATTCGCTGAGTGGCAGAAAGCAAAGCACGGCGCCTCTTCGCTGCCTGGCCAAGAAGCAAAGCGCTCCATCTCTTCGCTGCCTCGCAAACGAAGGAAGCGCTGCGTGCCTTGGGCGCCTAGCAAAGCAGCGCGTGCCTTGGCCGCCTGGCCGCCTCAGAAAGCGCTGCGTGCCTTCTCGCCCTCGCCGCCTAGCAAAGCGCCGTGTGCCTTCGCCGCCTCCCCAATCGCTTCGTGCCTTCGCCGCCTAGCAAAGCGCCTAGCAAAGCGTCCTCAGCCTTCACTGCCTAGCAAAGCTCCACGTCCGCTCGCCGCCTAGCAAAGCACTGTGTGCCCTCGCCGCCTGCTAGAGCGCTGCGTGCCTTCGGCGCCTGGCAAAGCGCTGAGTGCCTTCGGCGCCTGGCAAAGCACTGCGTGCCCTCGCCGAGCGCTGCGTCCCTGGGTGCCTGGCAAAGCGCTGCGTGCCTTCGCCGCCTCACCGCCTAGCAAGGCGCCCTAGCCCGTCGAGCACGATCAAATGGCTGCGTGCCTTCGCTGCCTCGTGCCTTAGCAAAGCGCCACGTGCCTTCGGCGCCTACAAAAGCGCCGTGTCCCTTCGGCGCTCCCACGGCGTTTGCTAAGCGGCGAGGCGGCGAAGGGACGCAGCGGTGTGTGAGGCGGCGAAGGCAAGCAGCGCTTTGCTAGGCGGCGAGGCGGCGAAGGGACGAAGCGGTTCGGGAGGCGGTGAAGGGACAGGGCGCTTTGTTGGGCGGCGAGGGCGAAAAGGCACGCAGCGCTTTCTTAGGCGGCGAAGGCACGCGCTGCTTTGCTAGGCGCCGAAGGAACAGGGCGCTTTGTTGGCGGCGACGGCACGCGCAGCTTTGCTAGGCGGCGAGGCGGCGAAGGGACACGGCGCTTTGCTGGGCGGCGAGGGCGAGAAGGCACGCAGCGCTTTCTTAGGAGGCCAGGCGGCGAAGGCACGCACTGCTTTGCCAGCCGCCGAAGGCACACAGCGCTTTGCTAGGCTGCAATGCGGCGAGGCGCCGAACGCAGGCACTTCTTTGCTAGGCGCCCAAGGAACACGGCGCTTTGCTTGACGGCGACGGCACGCGCAGCTTTGCTAGGCGCCCAAGGCAGACGACGCTTTGCTAGGCAGCGAGGCGGCGAACGCACAAAGCCATTTGCTCTGCCCTCATTCGCTGCCTCGCACAATAGCTAACCACTGTGCATGTTGGCTGTCTCACAAACAAGCAGCCTGCTGCGTCTCTTCGCTGCCTCGCCAACTAACAAAGTGCTGCCTCGCTTCGCCTCCAGGCGAAAAAGTCATCCGCCATGCCACTGCGCCACCTGGTGCACAAGCAAAGTGCTGCATCTCTTCGCTGCCTCGCACAAAGAGCAAGCACTGTGCATGGTCGCTGTGTCACAAACAAGGAGACTGCTGCATCTCTTCGCTGCCTCGCCAACAAGCAAAGCACTCGATCTGCTCGCCGCCTCGCCAGCATGCAAAGCGCCGCGTCTCTTGGCCGCCTCGCAAACTAAACGCTGCATCTGTTCAGTGCCTCGCCAAAAAGCAGAGCGCTGCGTGTATTCGCTGAGTGGCAGAAAGCAAAGCACGGCGCCTGTTCGCTGCCTGGCCAAGAAGCAAAGCGCTCCATCTCTTCGCTGCCTCGCAAACGAAGGAAGCGCTGCGTGCCTTGGGCGCCCAGCAAAGCAGCGCGTGCCTTGGCCGCCTGGCCGCCTCAGAAAGCGCTGCGTGCCTTCTCGCCCTCGCCGCCTAGCAAAGCGCCGTGTGCCTTCGCCGCCTCCCCAATCGCTTCGTGCCTTCGCCGCCTAGCAAAGCGCCTAGCAAAGCGTCCTCAGCCTTCGCTGCCTAGCAAAGCGTCCTCAGCCTTCGCCGCCTAGCAAAGCACTGTGTGCCCTCGCCGCCTGCTAGAGCGCTGCGTGCCTTCGGCGCCTGGCAAAGCGCTGAGTGCCTTCGGCGCCTGGCAAAGCACTGCGTGCCCTCGCCGAGCGCTGCGTCCCTGGGCGCCTGGCAAAGCGCTGCGTGCCTTCGCCGCCTCGCCGCCTAGCAAGGCGCCCTAGCCCGTCGAGCACGATCAAATGGCTGCGTGCCTTCGCTGCCTCGTGCCTTAGCAAAGCGCCGTGTGCCTTCGGCGCTCCCACGGCGTTTGCTAAGCGGCGAGGCGGCGAAGGGACGCAGCGGTGTGTGAGGCGGCGAAGGCAAGCAGCGCTTTGCTAGGCGGCGAGGCGGCGAAGGCACGAAGCGGTTCGGGAGGCGGTGAAGGGACAGGGCGCTTTGTTGGGCGGCGAGGGCGAAAAGGCACGCAGCGCTTTCTTAGGCGGCGAAGGCACGCGCTGCTTTGCTAGGCGCCGAAGGAACAGGGCGCTTTGTAGGCGGCGACGGCACGCGGAGCTTTGCTAGGCGGCGAGGGCGAGAAGGCACGCAGCGCTTTCTTAGGAGGCCAGGCGGCGAAGGCACGCGCTGCTTTGCCAGGCGCCGAAGGCACAACGCGGTGTGTGAGGCGGCGAAGGCACGCACTGCTTTGCCAGCCGCCGAAGGCACGCAGCGCTTTGCTAGGCTGCAATGCGGCGAGGCGCCGAACGCAGGCACTTCTTTGCTAGGCGCCCAAGGAACACGGCGCTTTGCTTGACGGCGACGGCACGCGCAGCTTTGCTAGGCGCCCAAGGCAGACGACGCTTTGCTAGGCAGCGAGGCGGCGAACGCACAAAGCGATTTGCTCGGCGGTCATTCGCTGCCTCGCACAATAGCTAACCACTGTGCATGTTGGCTGTCTCACAAACAAGCAGCCTGCTGCGTCTCTTCGCTGCCTCGCCAACTAACAAAGTGCTGCCTCGCTTCGCCTCCAGGCGAAAAAGTCATCCGCCATGCCACTGCGCCACCTGGTGCACAAGCAAAGTGCTGCATCTCTTCGCTGCCTCGCACAAAGAGCAAGCACTGTGCATGGTCGCTGTGTCACAAACAAGGAGACTGCTGCATCTCTTCGCTGCCTCGCCAACAAGCAAAGCACTCGATCTGCTCGCCGCCTCGCCAGCATGCAAAGCGCCGCGTCTCTTGGCCGCCTCGCAAACTAAACGCTGCATCTGTTCACTGCCTCGCCAAAAAGCAGAGCGCTCCGTCTATTCGCTGAGTGGCAGAAAGCAAAGCACGGCGCCTGTTCGCTGCCTGGCCAACAAGCAAAGCGCTCCATCTCTTCGCTGCCTCGCAAACGAAGGAAGCGCTGCGTGCCTTGGGCGCCTAGCAAAGCAGCGCGTGCCTTGGCCGCCTCGCCGCCTCAGAAAGCGCTGCGTGCCTTCTCGCCCTCGCCGCCTAGCAAAGCGCCGTGTGCCTTCGCCGCCTCCCAAATCGCTTCGTGCCTTCGCCGCCTAGCAAAGCGCCTAGCAAAGCGTCCTCAGCCTTTGCTGCCTAGCAAAGCGTCCTCAGCCTTCGCCGCCTAGCAAAGCACTGTGTGCCCTCGCCGCCTGCTAGAGCGCTGCGTGCCTTCGGCGCCTGGCAAAGCGCTGAGTGCCTTCGGCGCCTGGCAAAGCACTGCGTGCCCTCGCCGAGCGCTGCGTCCCTGGGCGCCTGGCAAAGCGCTGCGTGCCTTCGCCGCCTCGCCGCCTAGCAAGGCGCCCGAGGCCGTCGAGCACGATCAAATGGCTGCGTGCCTTCGCTGCCTCGGTGCTTAGCAAAGCGCCACGTTCCTTGGGCGCCTACAAAAGCGCCGTGTGCCTTCGGCGCTCCCACGGCGTTTGCTAAGCGGCGAGGCGGCGAAGGGACGCAGCGGTGTGTGAGGCGGCGAAGGCAAGCAGCGCTTTGCTAGGCGGCGAGGCGGCGAAGGGACGAAGCGGTTCGGGAGGCGGTGAAGGGACAGGGCGCTTTGTTGGGCGGCGAGGGCGAAAAGGCACGCAGCGCTTTCTTAGGCGGCGAAGGCACGCGCTGCTTTGCTAGGCGCCGAAGGAACACGGCGCTTTGTAGGCGGCGACGGCACACGGCGCTTTGCTAGGCGGCGAGGGCGAGAAGGCACGCAGCGCTTTCTTAGGAGGCCAGGCGGCGAAGGCACGCACTGCTTTGCCAGCCGCCGAAGGCACGCAGCGCTTTGCTAGGCTGCGATGCGGCGAGGCGCCGAACGCAGGCACTTCTTTGCTAGGCGCCCAAGGAACACGGCGCTTTGCTTGACGGCGACGGCACGCGCAGCTTTGCTAGGCGCCCAAGGCAGACGACGCTTTGCTAGGCAGCGAGGCGGCGAACGCACAAAGCGATTTGCTCTGCCCTCATTCGCTGCCTCGCACAATAGCTAACCACTGTGCATGTTGGCTGTCTCACAAACAAGCAGCCTGCTGCGTCTCTTCGCTGCCTCGCCAACTAACAAAGTGCTGCCTCGCTTCGCCTCCAGGCGAAAAAGTCATCCGCCATGCCACTGCGCCACCTGGTGCACAAGCAAAGTGCTGCATCTCTTCGCTGCCTCGCACAAAGAGCAAGCACTGTGCATGGTCGCTGTGTCACAAACAAGGAGACTGCTGCATCTCTTCGCTGCCTCGCCAACAAGCAAAGCACTCGATCTGCTCGCCGCCTCGCCAGCATGCAAAGCGCCGCGTCTCTTGGCCGCCTCGCAAACTAAACGCTGCATCTGTTCACTGCCTCGCCAAAAAGCAGAGCGCTGCGTCTATTCGCTGAGTGGCAGAAAGCAAAGCACGGCGCCTCTTCGCTGCCTGGCCAAGAAGCAAAGCGCTCCATCTCTTCGCTGCCTCGCAAACGAAGGAAGCGCTGCGTGCCTTGGGCGCCTAGCAAAGCAGCGCGTGCCTTGGCCGCCTCGCCGCCTCAGAAAGCGCTGCGTGCCTTCTCGCCCTCGCCGCCTAGCAAAGCGCCGTGTGCCTTCGCCGCCTCCCCAATCGCTTCGTGCCTTCGCCGCCTAGCAAAGCGCCTAGCAAAGCGTCCTCAGCCTTCGCTGCCTAGCAAAGCTCCACGTCCGCTCGCCGCCTAGCAAAGCACTGTGTGCCCTCGCCGCCTGCTAGAGCGCTGCGTGCCTTCGGCGCCTGGCAAAGCGCTGAGTGCCTTCGGCGCCTGGCAAAGCACTGCGTGCCCTCGCCGAGCGCTGCGTCCCTGGGCGCCTGGCAAAGCGCTGCGTGCCTTCGCCGCCTCGCCGCCTAGCAAGGCGCCCTAGCCCGTCGAGCACGATCAAATGGCTGCGTGCCTTCGCTGCCTCGTGCCTTAGCAAAGCGCCGTCTCCCTTCGGCGCTCCCACGGCGTTTGCTAAGCGGCGAGGCGGCGAAGGGACGCAGCGGCGTGTGAGGCGGCGAAGGCAAGCAGCGCTTTGCTAGGCGGCGAGGCGGCGAAGGCACGAAGCGGTTCGGGAGGCGGTGAAGGGACAGGGCGCTTTGTTGGGCGGCGAGGGCGAAAAGGCACGCAGCGCTTTCTTAGGCGGCGAAGGCACGCGCTGCTTTGCTAGGCGCCGAAGGAACACGGCGCTTTGTAGGCGGCGACGGCACGCGGAGCTTTGCTAGGCGGCGAGGCGGCGAAGGGACACGGCGCTTTGCTAGGCGGCGAGGGCGAGAAGGCACGCAGCGCTTTCTTAGGAGGCCAGGCGGCGAAGGCACGCGCTGCTTTGCCAGGCGCCGAAGGCACAACGCGGTGTGTGAGGCGGCGAAGGCACGCACTGCTTTGCCAGCCGCCGAAGGCACGCAGCGCTTTGCTAGGCTGCAATGCGGCGAGGCGCCGAACGCAGGCACTTCTTTGCTAGGCGCCCAAGGAACACGGCGCTTTGCTTGACGGCGACGGCACGCGCAGCTTTGCTAGGCGCCCAAGGCAGACGACGCTTTGCTAGGCAGCGAGGCGGCGAACGCACAAAGCCATTTGCTCTGCCCTCATTCGCTGCCTCGCACAAGAGCTAAGCACTGTGCATGTTGGCTGTCTCACAAACAAGCAGCCTGCTGCGTCTCTTCGCTGCCTCGCCAACTAGCAAAGTGCTGCCTCGCTTCGCCTCCAGGCGAAAAAGTCATCCGCCATGCCACTGCGCCACCTGGTGCACAAGCAAAGTGCTGCATCTCTTCGCTGCCTCGCACAAAGAGCAAGCACTGTGCATGGTCGCTGTGTCACAAACAAGGAGACTGCTGAATCTCTTCGCTGCCTCGCCAACAAGCAAACCGCTGCATCTCTTCGCTGCCTCGCCAACAAGCAAAGCACTCGATCTGCTCGCCGCCTCGCCAGCATGCAAAGCGCCGCGTCTCTTGGCCGCCTCGCAAACTAAACGCTGCATCTGTTCACTGCCTCGCCAAAAAGCAGAGCGCTGCGTCTATTCGCTGAGTGGCAGAAAGCAAAGCACGGCGCCTGTTCGCTGCCTGGCCAAGAAGCAAAGCGCTCCATCTCTTCGCTGCCTCGCAAACGAAGGAAGCGCTGCGTGCCTTGGGCGCCTAGCAAAGCAGCGCGTGCCTTGGCCGCCTGGCCGCCTCAGAAAGCGCTGCGTGCCTTCTCGCCCTCGCCGCCTAGCAAAGCGCCGTGTGCCTTCGCCGCCTCCCCAATCGCTTCGTGCCTTCGCCGCCTAGCAAAGCGCCTAGCAAAGCGTCCTCAGCCTTGGCTGCCTAGCAAAGCGTCCTCAGCCTTCGCCGCCTAGCAAAGCACTGTGTGCCCTCGCCGCCTGCTAGAGCGCTGCGTGCCTTCGGCGCCTGGCAAAGCGCTGAGTGCCTTCGGCGCCTGGCAAAGCACTGCGTGCCCTCGCCGAGCGCTGCGTCCCTGGGCGCCTGGCAAAGCGCTGCGTGCCTTCGCCGCCTCGCCGCCTAGCAAGGCGCCCTAGCCCGTCGAGCACGATCAAATGGCTGCGTGCCTTCGCTGCCTCGGTGCTTAGCAAAGCGCCACGTGCCTTCGGCGCCTACAAAAGCGCCGTGTCCCTTCAGCGCTCCCACGGCGTTTGCTAAGCAGCGAGGCGGCGAAGGGACGCAGCGGTGTGTGAGGCGGCGAAGGCAAGCAGCGCTTTGCTAGGCGGCGAGGCGGCGAATGCACGAAGCGGTTCGGGAGGCGGTGAAGGGACAGGGCGCTTTGTTGGGCGGCGAGGGCGAAAAGGCACGCAGCGCTTTCTTAGGCGGCGAAGGCACGCGCTGCTTTGCTAGGCGCCGAAGGAACAGGGCGCTTTGTAGGCGGCGACGGCACGCGGCGCTTTGCTAGGCGGCGAGGCGGCGAAGGGACGCAGCGCTGTGTGAGGCGGCGAAGGCAAGCAGCGCTTTGCTAGGCGGGGAAGGGACGAAGGGACGAAGCGATTGGGGAGGCGGTGAAGGGACAGGGCGCTTTGTTGGGCGGCGAGGGCGAAAAGGCACGCAGCGCTTTCTTAGGTGGCGAAGGCACGCGCTGCTTTGCCAGCCGCCGAAGGCACGCAGCGCTTTGCTAGGCTGCAATGCGGCGAGGCGCCGAACGCAGGCACTTCTTTGCTAGGCGCCCAAGGAACACGGCGCTTTGCTTGACGGCGACGGCACGCGCAGCTTTGCTAGGCGCCCAAGGCAGACGACGCTTTGCTAGGCAGCGAGGCGGCGAACGCACAAAGCCATTTGCTCTGCGGTCATTCGCTGCCTCGCACAATAGCTAAGCACTGTGCATGTTGGCTGTCTCACAAACAAGCAGCCTGCTGCGTCTCTTCGCTGCCTCGCCAACTAACAAAGTGCTGCCTCGCTTCGCCTCCAGGCGAAAAAGTCATCCGCCATGCCACTGCGCCACCTGGTGCACAAGCAAAGTGCTGCATCTCTTCGCTGCCTCGCACAAAGAGCAAGCACTGTGCATGGTCGCTGTGTCACAAACAAGGAGACTGCTGCATCTCTTCGCTGCCTCGCCAACAAGCAAAGCACTCGATCTGCTCGCCGCCTCGCCAGCATGCAAAGCGCCGCGTCTCTTGGCCGCCTCGCAAACTAAACGCTGCATCTGTTCACTGCCTCGCCAAAAAGCAGAGCGCTGCGTCTATTCGCTGAGTGGCAGAAAGCAAAGCACGGCGCCTCTTCGCTGCCTGGCCAAGAAGCAAAGCGCTCCATCTCTTCGCTGCCTCGCAAACGAAGGAAGCGCTGCGTGCCTTCGGCGCCTAGCAAAGCAGCACGTGCCTTGGCCGCCTGGCCGCCTCAGAAAGCGCTGCGTGCCTTCTCGCCCTCGCCGCCTAGCAAAGCGCCGTGTGCCTTCGCCGCCTCCCCAATCGCTTCGTGCCTTCGCCGCCTAGCAAAGCGCCTAGCAAAGCGTCCTCAGCCTTCGCTGCCTAGCAAAGCTCCACGTCCGCTCGCCGCCTAGCAAAGCACTGTGTGCCCTCGCCGCCTGCTAGACCGCTGCGTGCCTTCGGCGCCTGGCACAGCACTGCGTGCCCTCGCCGAGCGCTGCGTCCCTGGGCTCCTGGCAAAGCGCTGCGTGCCTTCAGGGCCTCGCCGCCTAGCAAGGCGCCCTAGCCCGTCGAGCACGATCAAATGGCTGCGTGCCTTCGCTGCCTCGGTGCTTAGCAAAGCGCCACGTGCCTTCGGCGCCTACAAAAGCGCCGTGTCCCTTCGGCGCTCCCACGGCGTTTGCTAAGCGGCGAGGCGGCGAAGGGACGCAGCGGTGTGTGAGGCGGCGAAGGCAAGCAGCGCTTTGCTAGGCGGCGAGGCGGCGAAGGGACGAAGCGGTTCGGGAGGCGGTGAAGGGACAGGGCGCTTTGTTGGGCGGCGAGGGCGAAAAGGCACGCAGCGCTTTCTTAGGCGGCGAAGGCACGCGCTGCTTTGCTAGGCGCCGAAGGAACACGGCGCTTTGTAGGCGGCGACGGCACGCGGAGCTTTGCTAGGCGGCGATGCGGCGAAGGGACACGGCGCTTTGCTGGGCGGCGAGGGCGAGAAGGCACGCAGCGCTTTCTTAGGAGGCCAGGCGGCGAAGGCACGCGCTGCTTTGCCAGGCGCCGAAGGCACAACGCGGTGTGTGAGGCGGCGAAGGCACGCACTGCTTTGCCAGCCGCCGAAGGCACGCAGCGCTTTGCTAGGCTGCAATGCGGCGAGGCGCCGAACGCAGGCACTTCTTTGCTAGGCGCCCAAGGAACACGGCGCTTTGCTTGACGGCGACGGCACGCGCAGCTTTGCTAGGCGCCCAAGGCAGACGACGCTTTGCTAGGCAGCGAGGCGGCGAACGCACAAAGCCATTTGCTCTGCCCTCATTCGCTGCCTCGCACAATAGCTAACCACTGTGCATGTTGGCTGTCTCACAAACAAGCAGCCTGCTGCGTCTCTTCGCTGCCTCGCCAACTAACAAAGTGCTGCCTCGCTTCGCCTCCAGGCGAAAAAGTCATCCGCCATGCCACTGCGCCACCTGGTGCACAAGCAAAGTGCTGCATCTCTTCGCTGCCTCGCACAAAGAGCAAGCACTGTGCATGGTCGCTGTGTCACAAACAAGGAGACTGCTGCATCTCTTCGCTGCCTCGCCAACAAGCAAAGCACTCGATCTGCTCGCCGCCTCGCCAGCATGCAAAGCGCCGCGTCTCTTGGCCGCCTCGCAAACTAAACGCTGCATCTGTTCACTGCCTCGCCAAAAAGCAGAGCGCTGCGTCTATTCGCTGAGTGGCAGAAAGCAAAGCAGGGCGCCTGTTCGCTGCCTGGCCAAGAAGCAAAGCGCTCCATCTCTTCGCTGCCTCGCAAACGAAGGAAGCGCTGCGTGCCTTGGGCGCCTAGCAAAGCAGCGCGTGCCTTGGCCGCCTGGCCGCCTCAGAAAGCGCTGCGTGCCTTCTCGCCCTCGCCGCCTAGCAAAGCGCCGTGTGCCTTCGCCGCCTCCCCAATCGCTTCGTGCCTTCGCCGCCTAGCAAAGCGCCTAGCAAAGCGTCCTCAGCCTTCACTGCCTAGCAAAGCTCCACGTCCGCTCGCCGCCTAGCAAAGCACTGTGTGCCCTCGCCGCCTGCTAGAGCGCTGCGTGCCTTCGGCGCCTGGCAAAGCGCTGAGTGCCTTCGGCGCCTGGCAAAGCACTGCGTGCCCTCGCCGAGCGCTGCGTCCCTGGGTGCCTGGCAAAGCGCTGCGTGCCTTCGCCGCCTCACCGCCTAGCAAGGCGCCCTAGCCCGTCGAGCACCATCAAATGGCTGCGTGCCTTCGCTGCCTCGGTGCTTAGCAAAGCGCCACGTGCCTTCGGCGCCTACAAAAGCGCCGTGTCCCTTCGGCGCTCCCACGGCGTTTGCTAAGCGGCGAGGCGGCGAAGGGACGCAGCGGTGTGTGAGGCGGCGAAGGCAAGCAGCGCTTTGCTAGGCGGCGAGGCGGCGAAGGGACGAAGCGGTTCGGGAGGCGGTGAAGGGACAGGGCGCTTTGTTGGGCGGCGAGGGCGAAAAGGCACGCAGCGCTTTCTTAGGCGGCGAAGGCACGCGCTGCTTTGCTAGGCGCCGAAGGAACAGGGCGCTTTGTAGGCGGCGACGGCACGCGCAGCTTTGCTAGGCGGCGAGGCGGCGAAGGGACACGGCGCTTTGCTGGGCGGCGAGGGCGAGAAGGCACGCAGCGCTTTCTTAGGAGGCCAGGCGGCGAAGGCACGCACTGCTTTGCCAGCCGCCGAAGGCACGCAGCGCTTTGCTAGGCTGCAATGCGGCGAGGCGCCGAACGCAGGCACTTCTTTGCTAGGCGCCCAAGGAACACGGCGCTTTGCTTGACGGCGACGGCACGCGCAGCTTTGCTAGGCGCCCAAGGCAGACGACGCTTTGCTAGGCAGCGAGGCGGCGAACGCACAAAGCCATTTGCTCTGCCCTCATTCGCTGCCTCGCACAATAGCTAACCACTGTGCATGTTGGCTGTCTCACAAACAAGCAGCCTGCTGCGTCTCTTCGCTGCCTCGCCAACTAACAAAGTGCTGCCTCGCTTCGCCTCCAGGCGAAAAAGTCATCCGCCATGCCACTGCGCCACCTGGTGCACAAGCAAAGTGCTGCATCTCTTCGCTGCCTCGCACAAAGAGCAAGCACTGTGCATGGTCGCTGTGTCACAAACAAGGAGACTGCTGCATCTCTTCGCTGCCTCGCCAACAAGCAAAGCACTCGATCTGCTCGCCGCCTCGCCAGCATGCAAAGCGCCGCGTCTCTTGGCCGCCTCGCAAACTAAACGCTGCATCTGTTCACTGCCTCGCCAAAAAGCAGAGCGCTGCGTCTATTCGCTGAGTGGCAGAAAGCAAAGCACGGCGCCTCTTCGCTGCCTGGCCAAGAAGCAAAGCGCTCCATCTCTTCGCTGCCTCGCAAACGAAGGAAGCGCTGCGTGCCTTGGGCGCCTAGCAAAGCAGCGCGTGCCTTGGCCGCCTGGCCGCCTCAGAAAGCGCTGCGTGCCTTCTCGCCCTCGCCGCCTAGCAAAGCGCCGTGTGCCTTCGCCGCCTCCCCAATCGCTTCGTGCCTTCGCCGACTAGCAAAGCGCCTAGCAAAGCGTCCTCAGCCTTCACTGCCTAGCAAAGCTCCACGTCCGCTCGCCGCCTAGCAAAGCACTGTGTGCCCTCGCCGCCTGCTAGAGCGCTGCGTGCCTTCGGCGCCTGGCAAAGCGCTGAGTGCCTTCGGCGCCTGGCAAAGCACTGCGTGCCCTCGCCGAGCGCTGCGTCCCTGGGTGCCTGGCAAAGCGCTGCGTGCCTTCGCCGCCTCACCGCCTAGCAAGGCGCCCTAGCCCGTCGAGCACGATCAAATGGCTGCGTGCCTTCGCTGCCTCGGTGCTTAGCAAAGCGCCACGTGCCTTCGGCGCCTACAAAAGCGCCGTGTCCCTTCGGCGCTCCCACGGCGTTTGCTAAGCGGCGAGGCGGCGAAGGGACGCAGCGGTGTGTGAGGCGGCGAAGGCAAGCAGCGCTTTGCTAGGCGGCGAGGCGGCGAATGCACGAAGCGGTTCGGGAGGCGGTGAAGGGACAGGGCGCTTTGTTGGGCGGCGAGGGCGAAAAGGCACGCAGCGCTTTCTTAGGCGGCGAAGGCACGCGCTGCTTTGCTAGGCGCCGAAGGAACACGGCGCTTTGTAGGCGGCGACGGCACGCGGAGCTTTGCTAGGCGGCGAGGCGGCGAAGGGACAGGGCGCTTTGCTAGGCGGCGAGGGCGAGAAGGCACGCAGCGCTTTCTTAGGAGGCCAGGCGGCGAAGGCACGCGCTGCTTTGCCAGGCGCCGAAGGCACAACGCGGTGTGTGAGGCGGCGAAGGCACGCACTGCTTTGCCAGCCGCCGAAGGCATGCAGCGCTTTGCTAGGCTGCAATGCGGCGAGGCGCCGAACGCAGGCACTTCTTTGCTAGGCGCCCAAGGAACACGGCGCTTTGCTTGACGGCGACGGCACGCGCAGCTTTGCTAGGCGCCCAAGGCAGACGACGCTTTGCTAGGCAGCGAGGCGGCGAACGCACAAAGCCATTTGCTCTGCGGTCATTCGCTGCCTCGCACAATAGCTAAGCACTGTGCATGTTGGCTGTCTCACAAACAAGCAGCCTGCTGCGTCTCTTCGCTGCCTCGCCAACTAACAAAGTGCTGCCTCGCTTCGCCTCCAGGCGAAAAAGTCATCCGCCATGCCACTGCGCCACCTGGTGCACAAGCAAAGTGCTGCATCTCTTCGCTGCCTCGCACAAAGAGCAAGCACTGTGCATGGTCGCTGTGTCACAAACAAGGAGACTGCTGCATCTCTTCGCTGCCTCGCCAACAAGCAAAGCACTCGATCTGCTCGCCGCCTCGCCAGCATGCAAAGCGCCGCGTCTCTTGGCCGCCTCGCAAACTAAACGCTGCATCTGTTCACTGCCTCGCCAAAAAGCAGAGCGCTGCGTCTATTCGCTGAGTGGCAGAAAGCAAAGCACGGCGCCTGTTCGCTGCCTGGCCAAGAAGCAAAGCGCTCCATCTCTTCGCTGCCTCGCAAACGAAGGAAGCGCTGCGTGCCTTTGGCGCCTAGCAAAGCAGCGCGTGCCTTCGCCGCCTGGCCGCCTCAGAAAGCGCTGCGTGCCTTCTCGCCCTCGCCGCCTAGCAAAGCGCCGTGTGCCTTCGCCGCCTCCCAAATCGCTTCGTGCCTTCGCCGCCTAGCAAAGCACTGTGTGCCCTCGCCACCTGCTAGAGCGCTGCGTGCCTTCGGCGCCTGGCAAAGCGCTGAGTGCCTTCGGCGCCTGGCAAAGCACTGCGTGCCCTCGCCGAGCGCTGCGTCCCTGGGCGCCTGGCAAAGCGCTGCGTGCCTTCGGGGCCTCGCCGCCTAGCAAGGCGCCCTAGCCCGGCGACCACGATCAAATGGCTGCGTGCCTTCGCTGCCTCGTGCCTTAGCAAAGCGCCACGTGCCTTCGGCGCCTACAAAAGCGCCGTGTCCCTTCGGCGCTCCCACGGCGTTTGCTAAGCGGCGAGGCGGCGAAGGGACGCAGCGGTGTGTGAGGCGGCGAAGGCAAGCAGCGCTTTGCTAGGCGGCGAGGCGGCGAAGGCACGAAGCGGTTCGGGAGGCGGTGAAGGGACAGGGCGCTTTGTTGGGCGGCGAGGGCGAAAAGGCACGCAGCGCTTTCTTAGGCGGCGAAGGCACGCGCTGCTTTGCTAGGCGCCGAAGGAACACGGCGCTTTGTAGGCGGCGACGGCACGCGGAGCTTTGCTAGGCGGCGAGGCGGCGAAGGCACACGGCGCTTTGCTAGGCGGCGAGGGCGAGAAGGCACGCAGCGCTTTCTTAGGAGGCCAGGCGGCGAAGGCACGCGCTGCTTTGCCAGGCGCCGAAGGCACAACGCGGTGTGTGAGGCGGCGAAGGCACGCACTGCTTTGCCAGCCGCCGAAGGCACGCAGCGCTTTGCTAGGCTGCAATGCGGCGAGGCGCCGAACGCAGGCACTTCTTTGCTAGGCGCCCAAGGAACACGGCGCTTTGCTTGACGGCGACGGCACGCGCAGCTTTGCTAGGCGCCCAAGGCAGACGACGCTTTGCTAGGCAGCGAGGCGGCGAACGCACAAAGCCATTTGCTCTGCGGTCATTCGCTGCCTCGCACAATAGCTAAGCACTGTGCATGTTGGCTGTCTCACAAACAAGCAGCCTGCTGCGTCTCTTCGCTGCCTCGCCAACTAACAAAGTGCTGCCTCGCTTCGCCTCCAGGCGAAAAAGTCATCCGCCATGCCACTGCGCCACCTGGTGCACAAGCAAAGTGCTGCATCTCTTCGCTGCCTCGCACAAAGAGCAAGCACTGTGCATGGTCGCTGTGTCACAAACAAGGAGACTGCTGCATCTCTTCGCTGCCTCGCCAACAAGCAAACCGCTGCATCTCTTCGCTGCCTCGCCAACAAGCAAAGCACTCGATCTGCTCGCCGCCTCGCCAGCATGCAAAGCGCCGCGTCTCTTGGCCGCCTCGCAAACTAAACGCTGCATCTGTTCACTGCCTCGCCAAAAAGCAGAGCGCTGCGTCTATTCGCTGAGTGGCAGAAAGCAAAGCACGGCGCCTCTTCGCTGCCTGGCCAAGAAGCAAAGCGCTCCATCTCTTCGCTGCCTCGCAAACGAAGGAAGCGCTGCGTGCCTTTGGCGCCTAGCAAAGCAGCGCGTGCCTTGGCCGCCTGGACGCCTCAGAAAGCGCTGCGTGCCTTCTCGCCCTCGCCGCCTAGCAAAGCGCCGTGTGCCTTCGCCGCCTCCCAAATCGCTACGTGCCTTCGCCGCCTAGCAAAGCGCCTAGCAAAGCGTCCTCAGCCTTCGCCGCCTAGCAAAGCACTGTGTGCCCTCGCCGCCTGCTAGAGCGCTGCGTGCCTTCGGCGCCTGGCAAAGCGCTGAGTGCTTTCGGCGCCTGGCAAAGCACTGCGTGCCCTCGCCGAGCGCTGCGTCCCTGGGTGCCTGGCAAAGCGCTGCGTGCCTTCGCCGCCTCGCCGCCTAGCAAGGCGCCCTAGCCCGTCGAGCACGATCAAATGGCTGCGTGCCTTCGCTGCCTCGCTGCTTAGCAAAGCGCCACGTGCCTTCGGCGCCTACAAAAGCGCCGTGTCCCTTCAGCGCTCCCACGGTGTTTGCTAAGCAGCGAGGCGGCGAAGGGACGCAGCGGTGTGTGAGGCGGCGAAGGCAAGCAGCGCTTTGCTAGGCGGCGAGGCGGCGAATGCACGAAGCGGTTCGGGAGGCGGTGAAGGGACAGGGCGCTTTGTTGGGCGGCGAGGGCGAGAAGGCACGCAGCGCTTTCTTAGGAGGCCAGGCGGCGAAGGCACGCGCTGCTTTGCCAGGCGCCGAAGGCACGCAGCGCTTTGCTAGGCTGCAATGCGGCGAGGCGCCGAACGCAGGCACTTCTTTGCTAGGCGCCCAAGGAACACGGCGCTTTGCTTGACGGCGACGGCACGCGCAGCTTTGCTAGGCGCCCAAGGCAGACGACGCTTTGCTAGGCAGCGAGGCGGCGAACGCACAAAGCCATTTGCTCTGCCCTCATTCGCTGCCTCGCACAATAGCTAACCACTGTGCATGTTGGCTGTCTCACAAACAAGCAGCCTGCTGCGTCTCTTCGCTGCCTCGCCAACTAACAAAGTGCTGCCTCGCTTCGCCTCCAGGCGAAAAAGTCATCCGCCATGCCACTGCGCCACCTGGTGCACAAGCAAAGTGCTGCATCTCTTCGCTGCCTCGCACAAAGAGCAAGCACTGTGCATGGTCGCTGTGTCACAAACAAGGAGACTGCTGCATCTCTTCGCTGCCTCGCCAACAAGCAAAGCACTCGATCTGCTCGCCGCCTCGCCAGCATGCAAAGCGCCGCGTCTCTTGGCCGCCTCGCAAACTAAACGCTGCATCTGTTCACTGCCTCGCCAAAAAGCAGAGCGCTGCGTCTATTCGCTGAGTGGCAGAAAGCAAAGCACGGCGCCTCTTCGCTGCCTGGCCAAGAAGCAAAGCGCTCCATCTCTTCGCTGCCTCGCAAACGAAGGAAGCGCTGCGTGCCTTCGGCGCCTAGCAAAGCAGCGCGTGCCTTGGCCGCCTGGCCGCCTCAGAAAGCGCTGCGTGCCTTCTCGCCCTCGCCGCCTAGCAAAGCGCCGTGTGCCTTCGCCGCCTCCCCAATCGCTTCGTGCCTTCGCCGCCTAGCAAAGCGCCTAGCAAAGCGTCCTCAGCCTTCACTGCCTAGCAAAGCTCCACGTCCGCTCGCCGCCTAGCAAAGCACTGTGTGCCCTCGCCGCCTGCTAGAGCGCTGCGTGCCTTCGGCGCCTGGCAAAGCGCTGAGTGCCTTCGGCGCCTGGCAAAGCACTGCGTGCCCTCGCCGAGCGCTGCGTCCCTGGGTGCCTGGCAAAGCGCTGCGTGCCTTCGCCGCCTCACCGCCTAGCAAGGCGCCCTAGCCCGTCGAGCACCATCAAATGGCTGCGTGCCTTCGCTGCCTCGGTGCTTAGCAAAGCGCCACGTGCCTTCGGCGCCTACAAAAGCGCCGTGTCCCTTCGGCGCTCCCACGGCGTTTGCTAAGCGGCGAGGCGGCGAAGGGACGCAGCGGTGTGTGAGGCGGCGAAGGCAAGCAGCGCTTTGCTAGGCGGCGAGGCGGCGAAGGGACGAAGCGGTTCGGGAGGCGGTGAAGGGACAGGGCGCTTTGTTGGGCGGCGAGGGCGAAAAGGCACGCAGCGCTTTCTTAGGCGGCGAAGGCACGCGCTGCTTTGCTAGGCGCCGAAGGAACAGGGCGCTTTGTAGGCGGCGACGGCACGCGCAGCTTTGCTAGGCGGCGAGGCGGCGAAGGCACACGGCGCTTTGCTGGGCGGCGAGGGCGAGAAGGCACGCAGCGCTTTCTTAGGAGGCCAGGCGGCGAAGGCACGCACTGCTTTGCCAGCCGCCGAAGGCACGCAGCGCTTTGCTAGGCTGCAATGCGGCGAGGCGCCGAACGCAGGCACTTCTTTGCTAGGCGCCCAAGGAACACGGCGCTTTGCTTGACGGCGACGGCACGCGCAGCTTTGCTAGGCGCCCAAGGCAGACGACGCTTTGCTAGGCAGCGAGGCGGCGAACGCACAAAGCCATTTGCTCTGCCCTCATTCGCTGCCTCGCACAATAGCTAAGCACTGTGCATGTTGGCTGTCTCACAAACAAGCAGCCTGCTGCGTCTCTTCGCTGCCTCGCCAACTAACAAAGTGCTGCCTCGCTTCGCCTCCAGGCGAAAAAGTCATCCGCCATGCCACTGCGCCACCTGGTGCACAAGCAAAGTGCTGCATCTCTTCGCTGCCTCGCACAAAGAGCAAGCACTGTGCATGGTCGCTGTGTCACAAACAAGGAGACTGCTGCATCTCTTCGCTGCCTCGCCAACAAGCAAAGCACTCGATCTGCTCGCCGCCTCGCCAGCATGCAAAGCGCCGCGTCTCTTGGCCGCCTCGCAAACTAAACGCTGCATCTGTTCACTGCCTCGCCAAAAAGCAGAGCGCTGCGTCTATTCGCTGAGTGGCAGAAAGCAAAGCACGGCGCCTCTTCGCTGCCTGGCCAAGAAGCAAAGCGCTCCATCTCTTCGCTGCCTCGCAAACGAAGGAAGCGCTGCGTGCCTTCGGCGCCTAGCAAAGCAGCACGTGCCTTGGCCGCCTGGCCGCCTCAGAAAGCGCTGCGTGCCTTCTCGCCCTCGCCGCCTAGCAAAGCGCCGTGTGCCTTCGCCGCCTCCCCAATCGCTTCGTGCCTTCGCCGCCTAGCAAAGCGCCTAGCAAAGCGTCCTCAGCCTTCGCTGCCTAGCAAAGCGTCCTCAGCCTTCGCCGCCTAGCAAAGCACTATGTGCCCTCGCCGCCTGCTAGAGCGCTGCGTGCCTTCGGCGCCTGGCAAAGCGCTGAGTGCCTTCGGCGCCTGGCAAAGCACTGCGTGCCCTCGCCGAGCGCTGCGTCCCTGGGCGCCTGGCAAAGCGCTGCGTGCCTTCGCCGCCTCGCCGCCTAGCAAGGCGCCCTAGCCCGTCCACCACGATCAAATGGCTGCGTGCCTTCGCTGCCTCGGTGCTTAGCAAAGCGCCACGTGCCTTCGGCGCCTACAAAAGCGCCGTGTCCCTTCAGCGCTCCCACGGCGTTTGCTAAGCAGCGAGGCGGCGAAGGGACGCAGCGGTGTGTGAGGCGGCGAAGGCAAGCAGCGCTTTGCTAGGCGGCGAGGCGGCGAAGGCACGAAGCGGTTCGGGAGGCGGTGAAGGGACAGGGCGCTTTGTTGGGCGGCGAGGGCGAAAAGGCACGCAGCGCTTTCTTAGGCGGCGAAGGCACGCGCTGCTTTGCTAGGCGCCGAAGGAACACGGCGCTTTGTAGGCGGCGACGGCACGCGGAGCTTTGCTAGGCGGCGAGGCGGCGAAGGCACACGGCGCTTTGCTAGGCGGCGAGGGCGAGAAGGCACGCAGCGCTTTCTTAGGAGGCCAGGCGGCGAAGGCACGCGCTGCTTTGCCAGGCGCCGAAGGCACAACGCGGTGTGTGAGGCGGCGAAGGCACGCACTGCTTTGCCAGCCGCCGAAGGCACGCAGCGCTTTGCTAGGCTGCGATGCGGCGAGGCGCCGAACGCAGGCACTTCTTTGCTAGGCGCCCAAGGAACACGGCGCTTTGCTTGACGGCGACGGCACGCGCAGCTTTGCTAGGCGCCCAAGGCAGACGACGCTTTGCTAGGCAGCGAGGCGGCGAACGCACAAAGCCATTTGCTCTGCCCTCATTCGCTGCCTCGCACAATAGCTAACCACTGTGCATGTTGGCTGTCTCACAAACAAGCAGCCTGCTGCGTCTCTTCGCTGCCTCGCCAACTAACAAAGTGCTGCCTCGCTTCGCCTCCAGGCGAAAAAGTCATCCGCCATGCCACTGCGCCACCTGGTGCACAAGCAAAGTGCTGCATCTCTTCGCTGCCTCGCACAAAGAGCAAGCACTGTGCATGGTCGCTGTGTCACAAACAAGGAGACTGCTGCATCTCTTCGCTGCCTCGCCAACAAGCAAAGCACTCGATCTGCTCGCCGCCTCGCCAGCATGCAAAGCGCCGCGTCTCTTGGCCGCCTCGCAAACTAAACGCTGCATCTGTTCACTGCCTCGCCAAAAAGCAGAGCGCTGCGTCTATTCGCTGAGTGGCAGAAAGCAAAGCACGGCGCCTCTTCGCTGCCTGGCCAAGAAGCAAAGCGCTCCATCTCTTCGCTGCCTCGCAAACGAAGGAAGCGCTGCGTGCCTTCGGCGCCTAGCAAAGCAGCACGTGCCTTGGCTGCCTCGCCGCCTCAGAAAGCGCTGCGTGCCTTCTCGCCCTCGCCGCCTAGCAAAGCGCCGTGTGCCTTCGCCGCCTCCCCAATCGCTTCGTGCCTTCGCCGCCTAGCAAAGCGCCTAGCAAAGCGTCCTCAGCCTTCGCTGCCTAGCAAAGCGTCCTCAGCCTTCGCCGCCTAGCAAAGCACTGTGTGCCCTCGCCGCCTGCTAGAGCGCTGCGTGCCTTCGGCGCCTGGCAAAGCGCTGAGTGCCTTCGGCGCCTGGCAAAGCACTGCGTGCCCTCGCCGAGCGCTGCGTCCCTGGGCGCCTGGCAAAGCGCTGCGTGCCTTCGCCGCCTCGCCGCCTAGCAAGGCGCCCTAGCCCGTCCACCACGATCAAATGGCTGCGTGCCTTCGCTGCCTCGGTGCTTAGCAAAGCGCCACGTGCCTTCGGCGCCTACAAAAGCGCCGTGTCCCTTCAGCGCTCCCACGGCGTTTGCTAAGCAGCGAGGCGGCGAAGGGACGCAGCGGTGTGTGAGGCGGCGAAGGCAAGCAGCGCTTTGCTAGGCGGCGAGGCGGCGAAGGCACGAAGCGGTTCGGGAGGCGGTGAAGGGACAGGGCGCTTTGTTGGGCGGCGAGGGCGAAAAGGCACGCAGCGCTTTCTTAGGCGGCGAAGGCACGCGCTGCTTTGCTAGGCGCCGAAGGAACAGGGCGCTTTGTAGGCGGCGACGGCACGCGCAGCTTTGCTAGGCGGCGAGGCGGCGAAGGCACACGGCGCTTTGCTGGGCGGCGAGGGCGAAAAGGCACGCAGCGCTTTCTTAGGAGGCCAGGCGGCGAAGGCACGCGCTGCTTTGCCAGGCGCCGAAGGCACAACGCGGTGTGTGAGGCGGCGAAGGCACGCACTGCTTTGCCAGCCGCCGAAGGCATGCAGCGCTTTGCTAGGCTGCAATGCGGCGAGGCGCCGAACGCAGGCACTTCTTTGCTAGGCGCCCAAGGAACACGGCGCTTTGCTTGACGGCGACGGCACGCGCAGCTTTGCTAGGCGCCCAAGGCAGACGACGCTTTGCTAGGCAGCGAGGCGGCGAACGCACAAAGCCATTTGCTCTGCCCTCATTCGCTGCCTCGCACAATAGCTAAGCACTGTGCATGTTGGCTGTCTCACAAACAAGCAGCCTGCTGCGTCTCTTCGCTGCCTCGCCAACTAACAAAGTGCTGCCTCGCTTCGCCTCCAGGCGAAAAAGTCATCCGCCATGCCACTGCGCCACCTGGTGCACAAGCAAAGTGCTGCATCTCTTCGCTGCCTCGCCAACAAGCAAAGCACTCGATCTGCTCGCCGCCTCGCCAGCATGCAAAGCGCCGCGTCTCTTGGCCGCCTCGCAAACTAAACGCTGCATCTGTTCACTGCCTCGCCAAAAAGCAGAGCGCTGCGTCTATTCGCTGAGTGGCAGAAAGCAAAGCACGGCGCCTCTTCGCTGCCTGGCCAAGAAGCAAAGCGCTCCATCTCTTCGCTGCCTCGCAAACGAAGGAAGCGCTGCGTGCCTTCGGCGCCTAGCAAAGCAGCACGTGCCTTGGCCGCCTGGCCGCCTCAGAAAGCGCTGCGTGCCTTCTCGCCCTCGCCGCCTAGCAAAGCGCCGTGTGCCTTCGCCGCCTCCCCAATCGCTTCGTGCCTTCGCCGCCTAGCAAAGCGCCTAGCAAAGCGTCCTCAGCCTTCGCTGCCTAGCAAAGCGTCCTCAGCCTTCGCCGCCTAGCAAAGCACTGTGTGCCCTCGCCGCCTGCTAGAGCGCTGCGTGCCTTCGGCGCCTGGCAAAGCGCTGAGTGCCTTCGGCGCCTGGCAAAGCACTGCGTGCCCTCGCCGAGCGCTGCGTCCCTGGGCGCCTGGCAAAGCGCTGCGTGCCTTCGCCGCCTCGCCGCCTAGCAAGGCGCCCTAGCCCGTCGAGCACGATCAAATGGCTGCGTGCCTTCGCTGCCTCGTGCCTTAGCAAAGCGCCGTGTCCCTTCGGCGCTCCCACGGCGTTTGCTAAGCGGCGAGGCGGTGAAGGGACGCAGCGGTGTGTGAGGCGGCGAAGGCAAGCAGCGCTTTGCTAGGCGGCGAGGCGGCGAAGGCACGAAGCGGTTCGGGAGGCGGTGAAGGGACAGGGCGCTTTGTTGGGCGGCGAGGGCGAAAAGGCACGCAGCGCTTTCTTAGGCGGCGAAGGCACGCGCTGCTTTGCTAGGCGCCGAAGGAACACGGCGCTTTGTAGGCGGCGACGGCACGCGGAGCTTTGCTAGGCGGCGAGGCGGCGAAGGCACACGGCGCTTTGCTAGGCGGCGAGGGCGAGAAGGCACGCAGCGCTTTCTTAGGAGGCCAGGCGGCGAAGGCACGCGCTGCTTTGCCAGGCGCCGAAGGCACAACGCGGTGTGTGAGGCGGCGAAGGCACGCACTGCTTTGCCAGCCGCCGAAGGCACGCAGCGCTTTGCTAGGCTGCGATGCGGCGAGGCGCCGAACGCAGGCACTTCTTTGCTAGGCGCCCAAGGAACACGGCGCTTTGCTTGACGGCGACGGCACGCGCAGCTTTGCTAGGCGCCCAAGGCAGACGACGCTTTGCTAGGCAGCGAGGCGGCGAACGCACAAAGCCATTTGCTCTGCCCTCATTCGCTGCCTCGCACAATAGCTAACCACTGTGCATGTTGGCTGTCTCACAAACAAGCAGCCTGCTGCGTCTCTTCGCTGCCTCGCCAACTAACAAAGTGCTGCCTCGCTTCGCCTCCAGGCGAAAAAGTCATCCGCCATGCCACTGCGCCACCTGGTGCACAAGCAAAGTGCTGCATCTCTTCGCTGCCTCGCACAAAGAGCAAGCACTGTGCATGGTCGCTGTGTCACAAACAAGGAGACTGCTGCATCTCTTCGCTGCCTCGCCAACAAGCAAAGCACTCGATCTGCTCGCCGCCTCGCCAGCATGCAAAGCGCCGCGTCTCTTGGCCGCCTCGCAAACTAAACGCTGCATCTGTTCACTGCCTCGCCAAAAAGCAGAGCGCTGCGTCTATTCGCTGAGTGGCAGAAAGCAAAGCACGGCGCCTCTTCGCTGCCTGGCCAAGAAGCAAAGCGCTCCATCTCTTCGCTGCCTCGCAAACGAAGGAAGCGCTGCGTGCCTTCGGCGCCTAGCAAAGCAGCGCGTGCCTTGGCCGCCTCGCCGCCTCAGAAAGCGCTGCGTGCCTTCTCGCCCTCGCCGCCTAGCAAAGCGCCGTGTGCCTTCGCCGCCTCCCCAATCGCTTCGTGCCTTCGCCGCCTAGCAAAGCGCCTAGCAAAGCGTCCTCAGCCTTCGCTGCCTAGCAAAGCGTCCTCAGCCTTCGCCGCCTAGCAAAGCACTGTGTGCCCTCGCCGCCTGCTAGAGCGCTGCGTGCCTTCGGCGCCTGGCAAAGCGCTGAGTGCCTTCGGCGCCTGGCAAAGCACTGCGTGCCCTCGCCGAGCGCTGCGTCCCTGGGCGCCTGGCAAAGCGCTGCGTGCCTTCGCCGCCTCGCCGCCTAGCAAGGCGCCCTAGCCCGTCCACCACGATCAAATGGCTGCGTGCCTTCGCTGCCTCGTGCCTTAGCAAAGCGCCACGTGCCTTCGGCGCTCCCACGGCGTTTGCTAAGCGGCGAGGCGGCGAAGGGACGCAGCGGTGTGTGAGGCGGCGAAGGCAAGCAGCGCTTTGCTAGGCGGCGAGGCGGCGAAGGCACGAAGCGGTTCGGGAGGCGGTGAAGGGACAGGGCGCTTTGTTGGGCGGCGAGGGCGAAAAGGCACGCAGCGCTTTCTTAGGCGGCGAAGGCACGCGCTGCTTTGCTAGGCGCCGAAGGAACACGGCGCTTTGTAGGCGGCGACGGCACGCGGAGCTTTGCTAGGCGGCGAGGCGGCGAAGGCACACGGCGCTTTGCTAGGCGGCGAGGGCGAGAAGGCACGCAGCGCTTTCTTAGGAGGCCAGGCGGCGAAGGCACGCGCTGCTTTGCCAGGCGCCGAAGGCACAACGCGGTGTGTGAGGCGGCGAAGGCACGCACTGCTTTGCCAGCCGCCGAAGGCACGCAGCGCTTTGCTAGGCTGCAATGCGGCGAGGCGCCGAACGCAGGCACTTCTTTGCTAGGCGCCCAAGGAACACGGCGCTTTGCTTGACGGCGACGGCACGCGCAGCTTTGCTAGGCGCCCAAGGCAGACGACGCTTTGCTAGGCAGCGAGGCGGCGAACGCACAAAGCCATTTGCTCTGCCCTCATTCGCTGCCTCGCACAAGAGCTAACCACTGTGCATGTTGGCTGTCTCACAAACAAGCAGCCTGCTGCGTCTCTTCGCTGCCTCGCCAACTAACAAAGTGCTGCCTCGCTTCGCCTCCAGGCGAAAAAGTCATCCGCCATGCCACTGCGCCACCTGGTGCACAAGCAAAGTGCTGCATCTCTTCGCTGCCTCGCACAAAGAGCAAGCACTGTGCATGGTCGCTGTGTCACAAACAAGGAGACTGCTGCATCTCTTCGCTGCCTCGCCAACAAGCAAACCGCTGCATCTCTTCGCTGCCTCGCCAACAAGCAAAACACTCGATCTGCTCGCCGCCTCGCCAGCATGCAAAGCGCCGCGTCTCTTGGCCGCCTCGCAAACTAAACGCTGCATCTGTTCACTGCCTCGCCAAAAAGCAGAGCGCTCCGTCTATTCGCTGAGTGGCAGAAAGCAAAGCACGGCGCCTGTTCGCTGCCTGGCCAACAAGCAAAGCGCTCCATCTCTTCGCTGCCTCGCAAACGAAGGAAGCGCTGCGTGCCTTGGGCGCCTAGCAAAGCAGCGCGTGCCTTGGCCGCCTGGCCGCCTCAGAAAGCGCTGCGTGCCTTCTCGCCCTCGCCGCCTAGCAAAGCGCCGTGTGCCTTCGCCGCCTCCCCAATCGCTTCGTGCCTTCGCCGCCTAGCAAAGCGCCTAGCAAAGCGTCCTCAGCCTTCGCTGCCTAGCAAAGCGTCCTCAGCCTTCGCCGCCTAGCAAAGCACTGTGTGCCCTCGCCGCCTGCTAGAGCGCTGCGTGCCTTCGGCGCCTGGCAAAGCGCTGAGTGCCTTCGGCGCCTGGCAAAGCACTGCGTGCCCTCGCCGAGCGCTGCGTCCCTGGGCGCCTGGCAAAGCGCTGCGTGCCTTCGCCGCCTCGCCGCCTAGCAAGGCGCCCTAGCCCGGCGACCACGATCAAATGGCTGCGTGCCTTCGCTGCCTCGTGCCTTAGCAAAGCGCCGTGTCCCTTCGGCGCTCCCACGGCGTTTGCTAAGCGGCGAGGCGGCGAAGGGACGCAGCGGTGTGTGAGGCGGCGAAGGCAAGCAGCGCTTTGCTAGGCGGCGAGGCGGCGAAGGCACGAAGCGGTTCGGGAGGCGGTGAAGGGACAGGGCGCTTTGTTGGGCGGCGAGGGCGAAAAGGCACGCAGCGCTTTCTTAGGCGGCGAAGGCACGCGCTGCTTTGCTAGGCGCCGAAGGAACACGGCGCTTTGTAGGCGGCGACGGCACGCGGAGCTTTGCTAGGCGGCGAGGCGGCGAAGGCACACGGCGCTTTGCTAGGCGGCGAGGGCGAGAAGGCACGCAGCGCTTTCTTAGGAGGCCAGGCGGCGAAGGCACGCGCTGCTTTGCCAGGCGCCGAAGGCACAACGCGGTGTGTGAGGCGGCGAAGGCACGCACTGCTTTGCCAGCCGCCGAAGGCACGCAGCGCTTTGCTAGGCTGCAATGCGGCGAGGCGCCGAACGCAGGCACTTCTTTGCTAGGCGCCCAAGGAACACGGCGCTTTGCTTGACGGCGACGGCACGCGCAGCTTTGCTAGGCGCCGAAGGGAGACGGCGCTTTGCTAGGCAGCGAGGCGGCGAAGGCACAAAGCGATTTGCTCTGCCCTCATTCGCTGCCTCGCACAATAGCTAACCACTGTGCATGTTGGCTGTCTCACAAACAAGCAGCCTGCTGCGTCTCTTCGCTGCCTCGCCAACTAACAAAGTGCTGCCTCGCTTCGCCTCCAGGCGAAAAAGTCATCCGCCATGCCACTGCGCCACCTGGTGCACAAGCAAAGTGCTGCATCTCTTCGCTGCCTCGCACAAAGAGCAAGCACTGTGCATGGTCGCTGTGTCACAAACAAGGAGACTGCTGCATCTCTTCGCTGCCTCGCCAACAAGCAAACCGCTGCATCTCTTCGCTGCCTCGCCAACAAGCAAAGCACTCGATCTGCTCGCCGCCTCGCCAGCATGCAAAGCGCCGCGTCTCTTGGCCGCCTCGCAAACTAAACGCTGCATCTGTTCACTGCCTCGCCAAAAAGCAGAGCGCTGCGTCTATTCGCTGAGTGGCAGAAAGCAAAGCACGGCGCCTGTTCGCTGCCTGGCCAAGAAGCAAAGCGCTCCATCTCTTCGCTGCCTCGCAAACGAAGGAAGCGCTGCGTGCCTTGGGCGCCTAGCAAAGCAGCGCGTGCCTTGGCCGCCTCGCCGCCTCAGAAAGCGCTGCGTGCCTTCTCGCCCTCGCCGCCTAGCAAAGCGCCGTGTGCCTTCGCCGCCTCCCCAATCGCTTCGTGCCTTCGCCGCCTAGCAAAGCGCCTAGCAAAGCGTCCTCAGCCTTCGCTGCCTAGCAAAGCGTCCTCAGCCTTCGCCGCCTAGCAAAGCACTGTGTGCCCTCGCCGCCTGCTAGAGCGCTGCGTGCCTTCGGCGCCTGGCAAAGCGCTGAGTGCCTTCGGCGCCTGGCAAAGCACTGCGTGCCCTCGCCGAGCGCTGCGTCCCTGGGCGCCTGGCAAAGCGCTGCGTGCCTTCGCCGCCTCGCCGCCTAGCAAGGCGCCCTAGCCCGTCGAGCACGATCAAATGGCTGCGTGCCTTCGCTGCTTCGTGCCTTAGCAAAGCGCCACGTGCCTTCGGCGCCTACAAAAGCGCCGTGTCCCTTCAGCGCTCCCACGGCGTTTGCTAAGCAGCGAGGCGGCGAAGGGACGCAGCGGTGTGTGAGGCGGCGAAGGCAAGCAGCGCTTTGCTAGGCGGCGAGGCGGCGAAGGCACGAAGCGGTTCGGGAGGCGGTGAAGGGACAGGGCGCTTTGTTGGGCGGCGAGGGCGAAAAGGCACGCAGCGCTTTCTTAGGCGGCGAAGGCACGCGCTGCTTTGCTAGGCGCCGAAGGAACAGGGCGCTTTGTAGGCGGCGACGGCACGCGCAGCTTTGCTAGGCGGCGAGGCGGCGAAGGCACACGGCGCTTTGCTGGGCGGCGAGGGCGAGAAGGCACGCAGCGCTTTCTTAGGAGGCCAGGCGGCGAAGGCACGCGCTGCTTTGCCAGGCGCCGAAGGCACAACGCGGTGTGTGAGGCGGCGAAGGCACGCACTGCTTTGCCAGCCGCCGAAGGCACGCAGCGCTTTGCTAGGCTGCAATGCGGCGAGGCGCCGAACGCAGGCACTTCTTTGCTAGGCGCCCAAGGAACACGGCGCTTTGCTTGACGGCGACGGCACGCGCAGCTTTGCTAGGCGCCCAAGGCAGACGACGCTTTGCTAGGCAGCGAGGCGGCGAACGCACAAAGCGATTTGCTCGGCGGTCATTCGCTGCCTCGCACAATAGCTAACCACTGTGCATGTTGGCTGTCTCACAAACAAGCAGCCTGCTGCGTCTCTTCGCTGCCTCGCCAACTAACAAAGTGCTGCCTCGCTTCGCCTCCAGGCGAAAAAGTCATCCGCCATGCCACTGCGCCACCTGGTGCACAAGCAAAGTGCTGCATCTCTTCGCTGCCTCGCACAAAGAGCAAGCACTGTGCATGGTCGCTGTGTCACAAACAAGGAGACTGCTGCATCTCTTCGCTGCCTCGCCAACAAGCAAAGCACTCGATCTGCTCGCCGCCTCGCCAGCATGCAAAGCGCCGCGTCTCTTGGCCGCCTCGCAAACTAAACGCTGCATCTGTTCACTGCCTCGCCAAAAAGCAGAGCGCTGCGTCTATTCGCTGAGTGGCAGAAAGCAAAGCACGGCGCCTCTTCGCTGCCTGGCCAAGAAGCAAAGCGCTCCATCTCTTCGCTGCCTCGCAAACGAAGGAAGCGCTGCGTGCCTTCGGCGCCTAGCAAAGCAGCACGTGCCTTGGCCGCCTGGCCGCCTCAGAAAGCGCTGCGTGCCTTCTCGCCCTCGCCGCCTAGCAAAGCGCCGTGTGCCTTCGCCGCCTCCCCAATCGCTTCGTGCCTTCGCCGCCTAGCAAAGCGCCTAGCAAAGCGTCCTCAGCCTTCGCTGCCTAGCAAAGCGTCCTCAGCCTTCGCCGCCTAGCAAAGCACTATGTGCCCTCGCCGCCTGCTAGAGCGCTGCGTGCCTTCGGCGCCTGGCAAAGCGCTGAGTGCCTTCGGCGCCTGGCAAAGCACTGCGTGCCCTCGCCGAGCGCTGCGTCCCTGGGCGCCTGGCAAAGCGCTGCGTGCCTTCGCCGCCTCGCCGCCTAGCAAGGCGCCCTAGCCCGTCCACCACGATCAAATGGCTGCGTGCCTTCGCTGCCTCGGTGCTTAGCAAAGCGCCACGTGCCTTCGGCGCCTACAAAAGCGCCGTGTCCCTTCAGCGCTCCCACGGCGTTTGCTAAGCAGCGAGGCGGCGAAGGGACGCAGCGGTGTGTGAGGCGGCGAAGGCAAGCAGCGCTTTGCTAGGCGGCGAGGCGGCGAAGGCACGAAGCGGTTCGGGAGGCGGTGAAGGGACAGGGCGCTTTGTTGGGCGGCGAGGGCGAAAAGGCACGCAGCGCTTTCTTAGGCGGCGAAGGCACGCGCTGCTTTGCTAGGCGCCGAAGGAACACGGCGCTTTGTAGGCGGCGACGGCACGCGGAGCTTTGCTAGGCGGCGAGGCGGCGAAGGCACACGGCGCTTTGCTAGGCGGCGAGGGCGAGAAGGCACGCAGCGCTTTCTTAGGAGGCCAGGCGGCGAAGGCACGCGCTGCTTTGCCAGGCGCCGAAGGCACAACGCGGTGTGTGAGGCGGCGAAGGCACGCACTGCTTTGCCAGCCGCCGAAGGCACGCAGCGCTTTGCTAGGCTGCGATGCGGCGAGGCGCCGAACGCAGGCACTTCTTTGCTAGGCGCCCAAGGAACACGGCGCTTTGCTTGACGGCGACGGCACGCGCAGCTTTGCTAGGCGCCCAAGGCAGACGACGCTTTGCTAGGCAGCGAGGCGGCGAACGCACAAAGCCATTTGCTCTGCCCTCATTCGCTGCCTCGCACAATAGCTAAGCACTGTGCATGTTGGCTGTCTCACAAACAAGCAGCCTGCTGCGTCTCTTCGCTGCCTCGCCAACTAACAAAGTGCTGCCTCGCTTCGCCTCCAGGCGAAAAAGTCATCCGCCATGCCACTGCGCCACCTGGTGCACAAGCAAAGTGCTGCATCTCTTCGCTGCCTCGCCAACAAGCAAAGCACTCGATCTGCTCGCCGCCTCGCCAGCATGCAAAGCGCCGCGTCTCTTGGCCGCCTCGCAAACTAAACGCTGCATCTGTTCACTGCCTCGCCAAAAAGCAGAGCGCTGCGTCTATTCGCTGAGTGGCAGAAAGCAAAGCACGGCGCCTCTTCGCTGCCTGGCCAAGAAGCAAAGCGCTCCATCTCTTCGCTGCCTCGCAAACGAAGGAAGCGCTGCGTGCCTTCGGCGCCTAGCAAAGCAGCACGTGCCTTGGCCGCCTGGCCGCCTCAGAAAGCGCTGCGTGCCTTCTCGCCCTCGCCGCCTAGCAAAGCGCCGTGTGCCTTCGCCGCCTCCCCAATCGCTTCGTGCCTTCGCCGCCTAGCAAAGCGCCTAGCAAAGCGTCCTCAGCCTTCGCTGCCTAGCAAAGCGTCCTCAGCCTTCGCCGCCTAGCAAAGCACTGTGTGCCCTCGCCGCCTGCTAGAGCGCTGCGTGCCTTCGGCGCCTGGCAAAGCGCTGAGTGCCTTCGGCGCCTGGCAAAGCACTGCGTGCCCTCGCCGAGCGCTGCGTCCCTGGGCGCCTGGCAAAGCGCTGCGTGCCTTCGCCGCCTCGCCGCCTAGCAAGGCGCCCTAGCCCGGCGACCACGATCAAATGGCTGCGTGCCTTCGCTGCCTCGTGCCTTAGCAAAGCGCCGTGTCCCTTCGGCGCTCCCACGGCGTTTGCTAAGCGGCGAGGCGGCGAAGGGACGCAGCGGTGTGTGAGGCGGCGAAGGCAAGCAGCGCTTTGCTAGGCGGCGAGGCGGCGAAGGCACGAAGCGGTTCGGGAGGCGGTGAAGGGACAGGGCGCTTTGTTGGGCGGCGAGGGCGAAAAGGCACGCAGCGCTTTCTTAGGCGGCGAAGGCACGCGCTGCTTTGCTAGGCGCCGAAGGAACACGGCGCTTTGTAGGCGGCGACGGCACGCGGAGCTTTGCTAGGCGGCGAGGCGGCGAAGGCACACGGCGCTTTGCTAGGCGGCGAGGGCGAGAAGGCACGCAGCGCTTTCTTAGGAGGCCAGGCGGCGAAGGCACGCGCTGCTTTGCCAGGCGCCGAAGGCACAACGCGGTGTGTGAGGCGGCGAAGGCACGCACTGCTTTGCCAGCCGCCGAAGGCACGCAGCGCTTTGCTAGGCTGCGATGCGGCGAGGCGCCGAACGCAGGCACTTCTTTGCTAGGCGCCCAAGGAACACGGCGCTTTGCTTGACGGCGACGGCACGCGCAGCTTTGCTAGGCGCCCAAGGCAGACGACGCTTTGCTAGGCAGCGAGGCGGCGAACGCACAAAGCCATTTGCTCTGCCCTCATTCGCTGCCTCGCACAATAGCTAACCACTGTGCATGTTGGCTGTCTCACAAACAAGCAGCCTGCTGCGTCTCTTCGCTGCCTCGCCAACTAACAAAGTGCTGCCTCGCTTCGCCTCCAGGCGAAAAAGTCATCCGCCATGCCACTGCGCCACCTGGTGCACAAGCAAAGTGCTGCATCTCTTCGCTGCCTCGCACAAAGAGCAAGCACTGTGCATGGTCGCTGTGTCACAAACAAGGAGACTGCTGCATCTCTTCGCTGCCTCGCCAACAAGCAAAGCACTCGATCTGCTCGCCGCCTCGCCAGCATGCAAAGCGCCGCGTCTCTTGGCCGCCTCGCAAACTAAACGCTGCATCTGTTCACTGCCTCGCCAAAAAGCAGAGCGCTGCGTCTATTCGCTGAGTGGCAGAAAGCAAAGCACGGCGCCTCTTCGCTGCCTGGCCAAGAAGCAAAGCGCTCCATCTCTTCGCTGCCTCGCAAACGAAGGAAGCGCTGCGTGCCTTGGGCGCCTAGCAAAGCAGCGCGTGCCTTGGCCGCCTCGCCGCCTCAGAAAGCGCTGCGTGCCTTCTCGCCCTCGCCGCCTAGCAAAGCGCCGTGTGCCTTCGCCGCCTCCCCAATCGCTTCGTGCCTTCGCCGCCTAGCAAAGCGCCTAGCAAAGCGTCCTCAGCCTTCGCTGCCTAGCAAAGCGTCCTCAGCCTTCGCCGCCTAGCAAAGCACTGTGTGCCCTCGCCGCCTGCTAGAGCGCTGCGTGCCTTCGGCGCCTGGCAAAGCGCTGAGTGCCTTCGGCGCCTGGCAAAGCACTGCGTGCCCTCGCCGAGCGCTGCGTCCCTGGGCGCCTGGCAAAGCGCTGCGTGCCTTCGCCGCCTCGCCGCCTAGCAAGGCGCCCTAGCCCGTCCACCACGATCAAATGGCTGCGTGCCTTCGCTGCCTCGTGCCTTAGCAAAGCGCCACGTGCCTTCGGCGCTCCCACGGCGTTTGCTAAGCGGCGAGGCGGCGAAGGGACGCAGCGGTGTGTGAGGCGGCGAAGGCAAGCAGCGCTTTGCTAGGCGGCGAGGCGGCGAATGCACGAAGCGGTTCGGGAGGCGGTGAAGGGACAGGGCGCTTTGTTGGGCGGCGAGGGCGAAAAGGCACGCAGCGCTTTCTTAGGCGGCGAAGGCACGCGCTGCTTTGCTAGGCGCCGAAGGAACACGGCGCTTTGTAGGCGGCGACGGCACGCGGAGCTTTGCTAGGCGGCGAGGCGGCGAAGGCACACGGCGCTTTGCTAGGCGGCGAGGGCGAGAAGGCACGCAGCGCTTTCTTAGGAGGCCAGGCGGCGAAGGCACGCGCTGCTTTGCCAGGCGCCGAAGGCACAACGCGGTGTGTGAGGCGGCGAAGGCACGCACTGCTTTGCCAGCCGCCGAAGGCACGCAGCGCTTTGCTAGGCTGCAATGCGGCGAGGCGCCGAACGCAGGCACTTCTTTGCTAGGCGCCCAAGGAACACGGCGCTTTGCTTGACGGCGACGGCACGCGCAGCTTTGCTAGGCGCCCAAGGCAGACGACGCTTTGCTAGGCAGCGAGGCGGCGAACGCACAAAGCCATTTGCTCTGCCCTCATTCGCTGCCTCGCACAAGAGCTAACCACTGTGCATGTTGGCTGTCTCACAAACAAGCAGCCTGCTGCGTCTCTTCGCTGCCTCGCCAACTAACAAAGTGCTGCCTCGCTTCGCCTCCAGGCGAAAAAGTCATCCGCCATGCCACTGCGCCACCTGGTGCACAAGCAAAGTGCTGCATCTCTTCGCTGCCTCGCACAAAGAGCAAGCACTGTGCATGGTCGCTGTGTCACAAACAAGGAGACTGCTGCATCTCTTCGCTGCCTCGCCAACAAGCAAACCGCTGCATCTCTTCGCTGCCTCGCCAACAAGCAAAACACTCGATCTGCTCGCCGCCTCGCCAGCATGCAAAGCGCCGCGTCTCTTGGCCGCCTCGCAAACTAAACGCTGCATCTGTTCACTGCCTCGCCAAAAAGCAGAGCGCTCCGTCTATTCGCTGAGTGGCAGAAAGCAAAGCACGGCGCCTGTTCGCTGCCTGGCCAACAAGCAAAGCGCTCCATCTCTTCGCTGCCTCGCAAACGAAGGAAGCGCTGCGTGCCTTGGGCGCCTAGCAAAGCAGCGCGTGCCTTGGCCGCCTGGCCGCCTCAGAAAGCGCTGCGTGCCTTCTCGCCCTCGCCGCCTAGCAAAGCGCCGTGTGCCTTCGCCGCCTCCCCAATCGCTTCGTGCCTTCGCCGCCTAGCAAAGCGCCTAGCAAAGCGTCCTCAGCCTTCGCTGCCTAGCAAAGCGTCCTCAGCCTTCGCCGCCTAGCAAAGCACTGTGTGCCCTCGCCGCCTGCTAGAGCGCTGCGTGCCTTCGGCGCCTGGCAAAGCGCTGAGTGCCTTCGGCGCCTGGCAAAGCACTGCGTGCCCTCGCCGAGCGCTGCGTCCCTGGGCGCCTGGCAAAGCGCTGCGTGCCTTCGCCGCCTCGCCGCCTAGCAAGGCGCCCTAGCCCGGCGACCACGATCAAATGGCTGCGTGCCTTCGCTGCCTCGTGCCTTAGCAAAGCGCCGTGTCCCTTCGGCGCTCCCACGGCGTTTGCTAAGCGGCGAGGCGGCGAAGGGACGCAGCGGTGTGTGAGGCGGCGAAGGCAAGCAGCGCTTTGCTAGGCGGCGAGGCGGCGAAGGCACGAAGCGGTTCGGGAGGCGGTGAAGGGACAGGGCGCTTTGTTGGGCGGCGAGGGCGAAAAGGCACGCAGCGCTTTCTTAGGCGGCGAAGGCACGCGCTGCTTTGCTAGGCGCCGAAGGAACACGGCGCTTTGTAGGCGGCGACGGCACGCGGAGCTTTGCTAGGCGGCGAGGCGGCGAAGGCACACGGCGCTTTGCTAGGCGGCGAGGGCGAGAAGGCACGCAGCGCTTTCTTAGGAGGCCAGGCGGCGAAGGCACGCGCTGCTTTGCCAGGCGCCGAAGGCACAACGCGGTGTGTGAGGCGGCGAAGGCACGCACTGCTTTGCCAGCCGCCGAAGGCACGCAGCGCTTTGCTAGGCTGCAATGCGGCGAGGCGCCGAACGCAGGCACTTCTTTGCTAGGCGCCCAAGGAACACGGCGCTTTGCTTGACGGCGACGGCACGCGCAGCTTTGCTAGGCGCCGAAGGGAGACGGCGCTTTGCTAGGCAGCGAGGCGGCGAAGGCACAAAGCGATTTGCTCTGCCCTCATTCGCTGCCTCGCACAATAGCTAACCACTGTGCATGTTGGCTGTCTCACAAACAAGCAGCCTGCTGCGTCTCTTCGCTGCCTCGCCAACTAACAAAGTGCTGCCTCGCTTCGCCTCCAGGCGAAAAAGTCATCCGCCATGCCACTGCGCCACCTGGTGCACAAGCAAAGTGCTGCATCTCTTCGCTGCCTCGCACAAAGA
The DNA here is from genome assembly GCF_036417845.1 of Apteryx mantelli. Lineage (NCBI taxonomy): Eukaryota > Metazoa > Chordata > Aves > Apterygiformes > Apterygidae > Apteryx > Apteryx mantelli. The sequence goes on along the minus strand of NC_090001.1, from coordinate 10,068,731 downwards.
GCAAGCACTGTGCATGGTCGCTGTGTCACAAACAAGGAGACTGCTGCATCTCTTCGCTGCCTCGCCAACAAGCAAAGCACTCGATCTGCTCGCCGCCTCGCCAGCATGCAAAGCGCCGCGTCTCTTGGCCGCCTCGCAAACTAAACGCTGCATCTGTTCACTGCCTCGCCAAAAAGCAGAGCGCTGCGTCTATTCGCTGAGTGGCAGAAAGCAAAGCAGGGCGCCTGTTCGCTGCCTGGCCAACAAGCAAAGCGCTCCATCTCTTCGCTGCCTCGCAAACGAAGGAAGCGCTGCGTGCCTTGGGCGCCTAGCAAAGCAGCGCGTGCCTTGGCCGCCTCGCCGCCTCAGAAAGCGCTGCGTGCCTTCTCGCCCTCGCCGCCTAGCAAAGCGCCGTGTGCCTTCGCCGCCTCCCCAATCGCTTCGTGCCTTCGCCGCCTAGCAAAGCGCCTAGCAAAGCGTCCTCAGCCTTCGCTGCCTAGCAAAGCGTCCTCAGCCTTCGCCGCCTAGCAAAGCACTGTGTGCCCTCGCCGCCTGCTAGAGCGCTGCGTGCCTTCGGCGCCTGGCAAAGCACTGCGTGCCCTCGCCCAGCGCTGCGTCCCTGGGCGCCTGGCAAAGCGCTGCGTGCCTTCGGGGCCTCGCCGCCTAGCAAGGCGCCCGAGCCCGGCGACCACGATCAAATGGCTGCGTGCCTTCGCTGCCTCGGTGCTTAGCAAAGCGCCACGTGCCTTCGGCGCCTACAAAAGCGCCGTGTCCCTTCGGCGCTCCCACGGCGTTTGCTAAGCGGCGAGGCGGCGAAGGGACGCAGCGGTGTGTGAGGCGGCGAAGGCAAGCAGCGCTTTGCTAGGCGGCGAGGCGGCGAAGGGACGAAGCGGTTCGGGAGGCGGTGAAGGGACAGGGCGCTTTGTTGGGCGGCGAGGGCGAAAAGGCACGCAGCGCTTTCTTAGGCGGCGAAGGCACGCGCTGCTTTGCTAGGCGCCGAAGGAACAGGGCGCTTTGTAGGCGGCGACGGCACGCGGTGCTTTGCTAGGCGGCGAGGCGGCGAAGGGACAGGGCGCTTTGCTAGGCGGCGAGGGCGAGAAGGCACGCAGCGCTTTCTTAGGAGGCCAGGCGGCGAAGGCACGCGCTGCTTTGCCAGGCGCCGAAGGCACAACGCGGTGTGTGAGGCGGCGAAGGCACGCACTGCTTTGCCAGCCGCCGAAGGCACGCAGCGCTTTGCTAGGCTGCGATGCGGCGAGGCGCCGAACGCAGGCACTTCTTTGCTAGGCGCCCAAGGAACACGGCGCTTTGCTTGACGGCGACGGCACGCGCAGCTTTGCTAGGCGCCCAAGGCAGACGACGCTTTGCTAGGCAGCGAGGCGGCGAACGCACAAAGCCATTTGCTCTGCCCTCATTCGCTGCCTCGCACAATAGCTAACCACTGTGCATGTTGGCTGTCTCACAAACAAGCAGCCTGCTGCGTCTCTTCGCTGCCTCGCCAACTAACAAAGTGCTGCCTCGCTTCGCCTCCAGGCGAAAAAGTCATCCGCCATGCCACTGCGCCACCTGGTGCACAAGCAAAGTGCTGCATCTCTTCGCTGCCTCGCACAAAGAGCAAGCACTGTGCATGGTCGCTGTGTCACAAACAAGGAGACTGCTGCATCTCTTCGCTGCCTCGCCAACAAGCAAAGCACTCGATCTGCTCGCCGCCTCGCCAGCATGCAAAGCGCCGCGTCTCTTGGCCGCCTCGCAAACTAAACGCTGCATCTGTTCACTGCCTCGCCAAAAAGCAGAGCGCTCCGTCTATTCGCTGAGTGGCAGAAAGCAAAGCACGGCGCCTGTTCGCTGCCTGGCCAAGAAGCAAAGCGCTCCATCTCTTCGCTGCCTCGCAAACGAAGGAAGCGCTGCGTGCCTTGGGCGCCTAGCAAAGCAGCGCGTGCCTTGGCCGCCTGGCCGCCTCAGAAAGCGCTGCGTGCCTTCTCGCCCTCGCCGCCTAGCAAAGCGCCGTGTGCCTTCGCCGCCTCCCCAATCGCTTCGTGCCTTCGCCGCCTAGCAAAGCGCCTAGCAAAGCGTCCTCAGCCTTCGCTGCCTAGCAAAGCTCCACGTCCGCTCGCCGCCTAGCAAAGCACTGTGTGCCCTCGCCGCCTGCTAGAGCGCTGCGTGCCTTCGGCGCCTGGCAAAGCGCTGAGTGCCTTCGGCGCCTGGCAAAGCACTGCGTGCCCTCGCCGAGCGCTGCGTCCCTGGGCGCCTGGCAAAGCGCTGCGTGCCTTCGGCGCCTCGCCGCCTAGCAAGGCGCCCGAGCCCGGCGACCACGATCAAATGGCTGCGTGCCTTCGCTGCCTCGGTGCTTAGCAAAGCGCCACGTGCCTTCGGCGCCTACAAAAGCGCCGTGTCCCTTCGGCGCTCCCACGGCGTTTGCTAAGCGGCGAGGCGGCGAAGGGACGCAGCGGTGTGTGAGGCGGCGAAGGCAAGCAGCGCTTTGCTAGGCGGCGAGGCGGCGAAGGGACGAAGCGGTTCGGGAGGCGGTGAAGGGACAGGGCGCTTTGTTGGGCGGCGAGGGCGAAAAGGCACGCAGCGCTTTCTTAGGCGGCGAAGGCACGCGCTGCTTTGCTAGGCGCCGAAGGAACAGGGCGCTTTGTAGGCGGCGACGGCACGCGCAGCTTTGCTAGGCGGCGAGGCGGCGAAGGGACAGGGCGCTTTGCTAGGCGGCGAGGGCGAGAAGGCACGCAGCGCTTTCTTAGGAGGCCAGGCGGCGAAGGCACGCGCTGCTTTGCCAGGCGCCGAAGGCACAACGCGGTGTGTGAGGCGGCGAAGGCACGCACTGCTTTGCCAGCCGCCGAAGGCACGCAGCGCTTTGCTAGGCTGCGATGCGGCGAGGCGCCGAACGCAGGCACTTCTTTGCTAGGCGCCCAAGGAACACGGCGCTTTGCTTGACGGCGACGGCACGCGCAGCTTTGCTAGGCGCCCAAGGCAGACGACGCTTTGCTAGGCAGCGAGGCGGCGAACGCACAAAGCCATTTGCTCTGCCCTCATTCGCTGCCTCGCACAATAGCTAACCACTGTGCATGTTGGCTGTCTCACAAACAAGCAGCCTGCTGCGTCTCTTCGCTGCCTCGCCAACTAACAAAGTGCTGCCTCGCTTCGCCTCCAGGCGAAAAAGTCATCCGCCATGCCACTGCGCCACCTGGTGCACAAGCAAAGTGCTGCATCTCTTCGCTGCCTCGCACAAAGAGCAAGCACTGTGCATGGTCGCTGTGTCACAAACAAGGAGACTGCTGCATCTCTTCGCTGCCTCGCCAACAAGCAAAGCACTCGATCTGCTCGCCGCCTCGCCAGCATGCAAAGCGCCGCGTCTCTTGGCCGCCTCGCAAACTAAACGCTGCATCTGTTCACTGCCTCGCCAAAAAGCAGAGCGCTGCGTCTATTCGCTGAGTGGCAGAAAGCAAAGCACGGCGCCTCTTCGCTGCCTGGCCAAGAAGCAAAGCGCTCCATCTCTTCGCTGCCTCGCAAACGAAGGAAGCGCTGCGTGCCTTCGGCGCCTAGCAAAGCAGCGCGTGCCTTCGCCGCCTGGCCGCCTCAGAAAGCGCTGCGTGCCTTCTCGCCCTCGCCGCCTAGCAAAGCGCCGTGTGCCTTCGCCGCCTCCCCAATCGCTTCGTGCCTTCGCCGCCTAGCAAAGCGCCTAGCAAAGCGTCCTCAGCCTTCGCTGCCTAGCAAAGCTGCACGTCCGCTCGCCGCCTAGCAAAGCACTGTGTGCCCTCGCCGCCTGCTAGAGCGCTGCGTGCCTTCGGCGCCTGGCAAAGCGCTGAGTGCCTTCGGCGCCTGGCAAAGCACTGCGTGCCTTCGGCGCCTCGCCGCCTAGCAAGGCGCCCTAGCCCGTCGAGCACGATCAAATGGCTGCGTGCCTTCGCTGCCTCGGTGCTTAGCAAAGCGCCACGTGCCTTCGGCGCCTACAAAAGCGCCGTGTGCCTTCGGCGCTCCCAAGGCGTTTGCTAAGCAGCGAGGCGGCGAAGGGACGCAGCGGTGTGTGAGGCGGCGAAGGCAAGCAGCGCTTTGCTAGGCGGCGAGGCGGCGAAGGCACGAAGCGGTTCGGGAGGCGGTGAAGGGACAGGGCGCTTTGTTGGGCGGCGAGGGCGAAAAGGCACGCAGCGCTTTCTTAGGCGGCGAAGGCACGCGCTGCTTTGCTAGGCGCCGAAGGAACAGGGCGCTTTGTAGGCGGCGACGGCACGCGGAGCTTTGCTAGGCGGCGAGGCGGCGAAGGCACACGGCGCTTTGCTAGGCGGCGAGGGCGAAAAGGCACGCAGCGCTTTCTTAGGAGGCCAGGCGGCGAAGGCATGCGCTGCTTTGCCAGCCGCCGAAGGCACGCAGCGCTTTGCTCGGCTGCGATGCGGCGAGGCGCCGAACGCAGGCACTTCTTTGCTAGGCGCCCAAGGAACACGGCGCTTTGCTTGACGGCGACGGCACGCGCAGCTTTGCTAGGCGCCCAAGGCAGACGACGCTTTGCTAGGCAGCGAGGCGGCGAACGCACAAAGCCATTTGCTCTGCCCTCATTCGCTGCCTCGCACAATAGCTAAGCACTGTGCATGTTGGCTGTCTCACAAACAAGCAGCCTGCTGCGTCTCTTCGCTGCCTCGCCAACTAACAAAGTGCTGCCTCGCTTCGCCTCCAGGCGAAAAAGTCATCCGCCATGCCACTGCGCCACCTGGTGCACAAGCAAAGTGCTGCATCTCTTCGCTGCCTCGCACAAAGAGCAAGCACTGTGCATGGTCGCTGTGTCACAAACAAGGAGACTGCTGCATCTCTTCGCTGCCTCGCCAACAAGCAAACCGCTGCATCTCTTCGCTGCCTCGCCAACAAGCAAAGCACTCGATCTGCTCGCCGCCTCGCCAGCATGCAAAGCGCCGCGTCTCTTGGCCGCCTCGCAAACTAAACGCTGCATCTGTTCACTGCCTCGCCAAAAAGCAGAGCGCTGCGTCTATTCGCTGAGTGGCAGAAAGCAAAGCACGGCGCCTCTTCGCTGCCTGGCCAAGAAGCAAAGCGCTCCATCTCTTCGCTGCCTCGCAAACGAAGGAAGCGCTGCGTGCCTTGGGCGCCTAGCAAAGCAGCGCGTGCCTTGGCCGCCTCGCCGCCTCAGAAAGCGCTGCGTGCCTTCTCGCCCTCGCCGCCTAGCAAAGCGCCGTGTGCCTTCGCCGCCTCCCCAATCGCTTCGTGCCTTCGCCGCCTAGCAAAGCGCCTAGCAAAGCGTCCTCAGCCTTCGCTGCCTAGCAAAGCGTCCTCAGCCTTCGCCGCCTAGCAAAGCACTGTGTGCCCTCGCCGCCTGCTAGAGCGCTGCGTGCCTTCGGCGCCTGGCAAAGCGCTGAGTGCCTTCGGCGCCTGGCAAAGCACTGCGTGCCCTCGCCGAGCGCTGCGTCCCTGGGCGCCTGGCAAAGCGCTGCGTGCCTTCGCCGCCTCGCCGCCTAGCAAGGCGCCCTAGCCCGTCGAGCACGATCAAATGGCTGCGTGCCTTCGCTGCTTCGTGCCTTAGCAAAGCGCCACGTGCCTTCGGCGCCTACAAAAGCGCCGTGTCCCTTCAGCGCTCCCACGGCGTTTGCTAAGCAGCGAGGCGGCGAAGGGACGCAGCGGTGTGTGAGGCGGCGAAGGCAAGCAGCGCTTTGCTAGGCGGCGAGGCGGCGAAGGCACGAAGCGGTTCGGGAGGCGGTGAAGGGACAGGGCGCTTTGTTGGGCGGCGAGGGCGAAAAGGCACGCAGCGCTTTCTTAGGCGGCGAAGGCACGCGCTGCTTTGCTAGGCGCCGAAGGAACAGGGCGCTTTGTAGGCGGCGACGGCACGCGCAGCTTTGCTAGGCGGCGAGGCGGCGAAGGGACAGGGCGCTTTGCTAGGCGGCGAGGGCGAGAAGGCACGCAGCGCTTTCTTAGGAGGCCAGGCGGCGAAGGCATGCGCTGCTTTGCCAGCCGCCGAAGGCACGCAGCGCTTTGCTAGGCTGCGATGCGGCGAGGCGCCGAACGCAGGCACTTCTTTGCTAGGCGCCCAAGGAACACGGCGCTTTGCTTGACGGCGACGGCACGCGCAGCTTTGCTAGGCGCCCAAGGCAGACGACGCTTTGCTAGGCAGCGAGGCGGCGAACGCACAAAGCCATTTGCTCTGCCCTCATTCGCTGCCTCGCACAAGAGCTAACCACTGTGCATGTTGGCTGTCTCACAAACAAGCAGCCTGCTGCGTCTCTTCGCTGCCTCGCCAACTAACAAAGTGCTGCCTCGCTTCGCCTCCAGGCGAAAAAGTCATCCGCCATGCCACTGCGCCACCTGGTGCACAAGCAAAGTGCTGCATCTCTTCGCTGCCTCGCACAAAGAGCAAGCACTGTGCATGGTCGCTGTGTCACAAACAAGGAGACTGCTGCATCTCTTCGCTGCCTCGCCAACAAGCAAACCGCTGCATCTCTTCGCTGCCTCGCCAACAAGCAAAACACTCGATCTGCTCGCCGCCTCGCCAGCATGCAAAGCGCCGCGTCTCTTGGCCGCCTCGCAAACTAAACGCTGCATCTGTTCACTGCCTCGCCAAAAAGCAGAGCGCTCCGTCTATTCGCTGAGTGGCAGAAAGCAAAGCACGGCGCCTGTTCGCTGCCTGGCCAAGAAGCAAAGCGCTCCATCTCTTCGCTGCCTCGCAAACGAAGGAAGCGCTGCGTGCCTTGGGCGCCTAGCAAAGCAGCGCGTGCCTTGGCCGCCTCGCCGCCTCAGAAAGCGCTGCGTGCCTTCTCGCCCTCGCCGCCTAGCAAAGCGCCGTGTGCCTTCGCCGCCTCCCCAATCGCTTCGTGCCTTCGCCGCCTAGCAAAGCGCCTAGCAAAGCGTCCTCAGCCTTCGCTGCCTAGCAAAGCGTCCTCAGCCTTCGCCGCCTAGCAAAGCACTGTGTGCCCTCGCCGCCTGCTAGAGCGCTGCGTGCCTTCGGCGCCTGGCAAAGCGCTGAGTGCCTTCGGCGCCTGGCAAAGCACTGCGTGCCCTCGCCGAGCGCTGCGTCCCTGGGCGCCTGGCAAAGCGCTGCGTGCCTTCGGCGCCTCGCCGCCTAGCAAGGCGCCCTAGCCCGGCGACCACGATCAAATGGCTGCGTGCCTTCGCTGCCTCGTGCCTTAGCAAAGCGCCGTGTCCCTTCGGCGCTCCCACGGCGTTTGCTAAGCGGCGAGGCGGCGAAGGGACGCAGCGGTGTGTGAGGCGGCGAAGGCAAGCAGCGCTTTGCTAGGCGGCGAGGCGGCGAAGGCACGAAGCGGTTCGGGAGGCGGTGAAGGGACAGGGCGCTTTGTTGGGCGGCGAGGGCGAAAAGGCACGCAGCGCTTTCTTAGGCGGCGAAGGCACGCGCTGCTTTGCTAGGCGCCGAAGGAACACGGCGCTTTGTAGGCGGCGACGGCACGCGGAGCTTTGCTAGGCGGCGAGGCGGCGAAGGCACACGGCGCTTTGCTAGGCGGCGAGGGCGAGAAGGCACGCAGCGCTTTCTTAGGAGGCCAGGCGGCGAAGGCACGCGCTGCTTTGCCAGGCGCCGAAGGCACAACGCGGTGTGTGAGGCGGCGAAGGCACGCACTGCTTTGCCAGCCGCCGAAGGCACGCAGCGCTTTGCTAGGCTGCAATGCGGCGAGGCGCCGAACGCAGGCACTTCTTTGCTAGGCGCCCAAGGAACACGGCGCTTTGCTTGACGGCGACGGCACGCGCAGCTTTGCTAGGCGCCGAAGGGAGACGGCGCTTTGCTAGGCAGCGAGGCGGCGAAGGCACAAAGCGATTTGCTCTGCCCTCATTCGCTGCCTCGCACAATAGCTAACCACTGTGCATGTTGGCTGTCTCACAAACAAGCAGCCTGCTGCGTCTCTTCGCTGCCTCGCCAACTAACAAAGTGCTGCCTCGCTTCGCCTCCAGGCGAAAAAGTCATCCGCCATGCCACTGCGCCACCTGGTGCACAAGCAAAGTGCTGCATCTCTTCGCTGCCTCGCACAAAGAGCAAGCACTGTGCATGGTCGCTGTGTCACAAACAAGGAGACTGCTGCATCTCTTCGCTGCCTCGCCAACAAGCAAACCGCTGCATCTCTTCGCTGCCTCGCCAACAAGCAAAGCACTCGATCTGCTCGCCGCCTCGCCAGCATGCAAAGCGCCGCGTCTCTTGGCCGCCTCGCAAACTAAACGCTGCATCTGTTCACTGCCTCGCCAAAAAGCAGAGCGCTGCGTCTATTCGCTGAGTGGCAGAAAGCAAAGCACGGCGCCTGTTCGCTGCCTGGCCAAGAAGCAAAGCGCTCCATCTCTTCGCTGCCTCGCAAACGAAGGAAGCGCTGCGTGCCTTGGGCGCCTAGCAAAGCAGCGCGTGCCTTGGCCGCCTCGCCGCCTCAGAAAGCGCTGCGTGCCTTCTCGCCCTCGCCGCCTAGCAAAGCGCCGTGTGCCTTCGCCGCCTCCCCAATCGCTTCGTGCCTTCGCCGCCTAGCAAAGCGCCTAGCAAAGCGTCCTCAGCCTTCGCTGCCTAGCAAAGCGTCCTCAGCCTTCGCCGCCTAGCAAAGCACTGTGTGCCCTCGCCGCCTGCTAGAGCGCTGCGTGCCTTCGGCGCCTGGCAAAGCGCTGAGTGCCTTCGGCGCCTGGCAAAGCACTGCGTGCCCTCGCCGAGCGCTGCGTCCCTGGGCGCCTGGCAAAGCGCTGCGTGCCTTCGCCGCCTCGCCGCCTAGCAAGGCGCCCTAGCCCGTCGAGCACGATCAAATGGCTGCGTGCCTTCGCTGCTTCGTGCCTTAGCAAAGCGCCACGTGCCTTCGGCGCCTACAAAAGCGCCGTGTCCCTTCAGCGCTCCCACGGCGTTTGCTAAGCAGCGAGGCGGCGAAGGGACGCAGCGGTGTGTGAGGCGGCGAAGGCAAGCAGCGCTTTGCTAGGCGGCGAGGCGGCGAAGGCACGAAGCGGTTCGGGAGGCGGTGAAGGGACAGGGCGCTTTGTTGGGCGGCGAGGGCGAAAAGGCACGCAGCGCTTTCTTAGGCGGCGAAGGCACGCGCTGCTTTGCTAGGCGCCGAAGGAACAGGGCGCTTTGTAGGCGGCGACGGCACGCGGAGCTTTGCTAGGCGGCGAGGCGGCGAAGGCACACGGCGCTTTGCTGGGCGGCGAGGGCGAGAAGGCACGCAGCGCTTTCTTAGGAGGCCAGGCGGCGAAGGCACGCGCTGCTTTGCCAGGCGCCGAAGGCACAACGCGGTGTGTGAGGCGGCGAAGGCACGCACTGCTTTGCCAGCCGCCGAAGGCACGCAGCGCTTTGCTAGGCTGCAATGCGGCGAGGCGCCGAACGCAGGCACTTCTTTGCTAGGCGCCCAAGGAACACGGCGCTTTGCTTGACGGCGACGGCACGCGCAGCTTTGCTAGGCGCCCAAGGCAGACGACGCTTTGCTAGGCAGCGAGGCGGCGAACGCACAAAGCGATTTGCTCGGCGGTCATTCGCTGCCTCGCACAATAGCTAACCACTGTGCATGTTGGCTGTCTCACAAACAAGCAGCCTGCTGCGTCTCTTCGCTGCCTCGCCAACTAACAAAGTGCTGCCTCGCTTCGCCTCCAGGCGAAAAAGTCATCCGCCATGCCACTGCGCCACCTGGTGCACAAGCAAAGTGCTGCATCTCTTCGCTGCCTCGCACAAAGAGCAAGCACTGTGCATGGTCGCTGTGTCACAAACAAGGAGACTGCTGCATCTCTTCGCTGCCTCGCCAACAAGCAAAGCACTCGATCTGCTCGCCGCCTCGCCAGCATGCAAAGCGCCGCGTCTCTTGGCCGCCTCGCAAACTAAACGCTGCATCTGTTCACTGCCTCGCCAAAAAGCAGAGCGCTGCGTCTATTCGCTGAGTGGCAGAAAGCAAAGCACGGCGCCTGTTCGCTGCCTGGCCAAGAAGCAAAGCGCTCCATCTCTTCGCTGCCTCGCAAACGAAGGAAGCGCTGCGTGCCTTGGGCGCCTAGCAAAGCAGCGCGTGCCTTGGCCGCCTCGCCGCCTCAGAAAGCGCTGCGTGCCTTCTCGCCCTCGCCGCCTAGCAAAGCGCCGTGTGCCTTCGCCGCCTCCCCAATCGCTTCGTGCCTTCGCCGCCTAGCAAAGCGCCTAGCAAAGCGTCCTCAGCCTTCGCTGCCTAGCAAAGCGTCCTCAGCCTTCGCCGCCTAGCAAAGCACTGTGTGCCCTCGCCGCCTGCTAGAGCGCTGCGTGCCTTCGGCGCCTGGCAAAGCACTGCGTGCCCTCGCCCAGCGCTGCGTCCCTGGGCGCCTGGCAAAGCGCTGCGTGCCTTCGGGGCCTCGCCGCCTAGCAAGGCGCCCGAGCCCGGCGACCACGATCAAATGGCTGCGTGCCTTCGCTGCCTCGGTGCTTAGCAAAGCGCCACGTGCCTTCGGCGCCTACAAAAGCGCCGTGTCCCTTCGGCGCTCCCACGGCGTTTGCTAAGCGGCGAGGCGGCGAAGGGACGCAGCGGTGTGTGAGGCGGCGAAGGCAAGCAGCGCTTTGCTAGGCGGCGAGGCGGCGAAGGGACGAAGCGGTTCGGGAGGCGGTGAAGGGACAGGGCGCTTTGTTGGGCGGCGAGGGCGAAAAGGCACGCAGCGCTTTCTTAGGCGGCGAAGGCACGCGCTGCTTTGCTAGGCGCCGAAGGAACAGGGCGCTTTGTAGGCGGCGACGGCACGCGCAGCTTTGCTAGGCGGCGAGGCGGCGAAGGGACAGGGCGCTTTGCTAGGCGGCGAGGGCGAGAAGGCACGCAGCGCTTTCTTAGGAGGCCAGGCGGCGAAGGCACGCGCTGCTTTGCCAGGCGCCGAAGGCACAACGCGGTGTGTGAGGCGGCGAAGGCACGCACTGCTTTGCCAGCCGCCGAAGGCACGCAGCGCTTTGCTAGGCTGCGATGCGGCGAGGCGCCGAACGCAGGCACTTCTTTGCTAGGCGCCCAAGGAACACGGCGCTTTGCTTGACGGCGACGGCACGCGCAGCTTTGCTAGGCGCCCAAGGCAGACGACGCTTTGCTAGGCAGCGAGGCGGCGAACGCACAAAGCCATTTGCTCTGCCCTCATTCGCTGCCTCGCACAATAGCTAACCACTGTGCATGTTGGCTGTCTCACAAACAAGCAGCCTGCTGCGTCTCTTCGCTGCCTCGCCAACTAACAAAGTGCTGCCTCGCTTCGCCTCCAGGCGAAAAAGTCATCCGCCATGCCACTGCGCCACCTGGTGCACAAGCAAAGTGCTGCATCTCTTCGCTGCCTCGCACAAAGAGCAAGCACTGTGCATGGTCGCTGTGTCACAAACAAGGAGACTGCTGCATCTCTTCGCTGCCTCGCCAACAAGCAAAGCACTCGATCTGCTCGCCGCCTCGCCAGCATGCAAAGCGCCGCGTCTCTTGGCCGCCTCGCAAACTAAACGCTGCATCTGTTCACTGCCTCGCCAAAAAGCAGAGCGCTGCGTGTATTCGCTGAGTGGCAGAAAGCAAAGCACGGCGCCTGTTCGCTGCCTGGCCAAGAAGCAAAGCGCTCCATCTCTTCGCTGCCTCGCAAACGAAGGAAACGCTGCGTGCCTTCGGCGCCTAGCAAAGCAGCGCGTGCCTTGGCCGCCTGGCCGCCTCAGAAAGCGCTGCGTGCCTTCTCGCCCTCGCCGCCTAGCAAAGCGCCGTGTGCCTTCGCCGCCTCCCCAATCGCTTCGTGCCTTCGCCGCCTAGCAAAGCGCCTAGCAAAGCGTCCTCAGCCTTCGCTGCCTAGCAAAGCTGCACGTCCGCTCGCCGCCTAGCAAAGCACAGTGTGCCCTCGCCGCCTGCTAGAGCGCTGCGTGCCTTCGGCGCCTGGCAAAGCGCTGAGTGCCTTCGGCGCCTGGCAAAGCACTGCGTGCCTTCGGCGCCTCGCCGCCTAGCAAGGCGCCCTAGCCCGTCGAGCACGATCAAATGGCTGCGTGCCTTCGCTGCCTCGGTGCTTAGCAAAGCGCCACGTGCCTTCGGCGCCTACAAAAGCGCCGTGTGCCTTCGGCGCTCCCACGGCGTTTGCTAAGCAGCGAGGCGGCGAAGGGACGCAGCGGTGTGTGAGGCGGCGAAGGCAAGCAGCGCTTTGCTAGGCGGCGAGGCGGCGAAGGCACGAAGCGGTTCGGGAGGCGGTGAAGGGACAGGGCGCTTTGTTGGGCGGCGAGGGCGAAAAGGCACGCAGCGCTTTCTTAGGCGGCGAAGGCACGCGCTGCTTTGCTAGGCGCCGAAGGAACAGGGCGCTTTGTAGGCGGCGACGGCACGCGCAGCTTTGCTAGGCGGCGAGGCGGCGAAGGCACACGGCGCTTTGCTGGGCGGCGAGGGCGAGAAGGCACGCAGCGCTTTCTTAGGAGGCCAGGCGGCGAAGGCATGCGCTGCTTTGCCAGCCGCCGAAGGCACGCAGCGCTTTGCTAGGCTGCGATGCGGCGAGGCGCCGAACGCAGGCACTTCTTTGCTAGGCGCCCAAGGAACACGGCGCTTTGCTTGACGGCGACGGCACGCGCAGCTTTGCTAGGCGCCCAAGGCAGACGACGCTTTGCTAGGCAGCGAGGCGGCGAACGCACAAAGCCATTTGCTCTGCCCTCATTCGCTGCCTCGCACAAGAGCTAACCACTGTGCATGTTGGCTGTCTCACAAACAAGCAGCCTGCTGCGTCTCTTCGCTGCCTCGCCAACTAACAAAGTGCTGCCTCGCTTCGCCTCCAGGCGAAAAAGTCATCCGCCATGCCACTGCGCCACCTGGTGCACAAGCAAAGTGCTGCATCTCTTCGCTGCCTCGCACAAAGAGCAAGCACTGTGCATGGTCGCTGTGTCACAAACAAGGAGACTGCTGCATCTCTTCGCTGCCTCGCCAACAAGCAAACCGCTGCATCTCTTCGCTGCCTCGCCAACAAGCAAAACACTCGATCTGCTCGCCGCCTCGCCAGCATGCAAAGCGCCGCGTCTCTTGGCCGCCTCGCAAACTAAACGCTGCATCTGTTCACTGCCTCGCCAAAAAGCAGAGCGCTCCGTCTATTCGCTGAGTGGCAGAAAGCAAAGCACGGCGCCTGTTCGCTGCCTGGCCAACAAGCAAAGCGCTCCATCTCTTCGCTGCCTCGCAAACGAAGGAAGCGCTGCGTGCCTTGGGCGCCTAGCAAAGCAGCGCGTGCCTTGGCCGCCTCGCCGCCTCAGAAAGCGCTGCGTGCCTTCTCGCCCTCGCCGCCTAGCAAAGCGCCGTGTGCCTTCGCCGCCTCCCCAATCGCTTCGTGCCTTCGCCGCCTAGCAAAGCGCCTAGCAAAGCGTCCTCAGCCTTCGCTGCCTAGCAAAGCGTCCTCAGCCTTCGCCGCCTAGCAAAGCACTGTGTGCCCTCGCCGCCTGCTAGAGCGCTGCGTGCCTTCGGCGCCTGGCAAAGCGCTGAGTGCCTTCGGCGCCTGGCAAAGCACTGCGTGCCCTCGCCGAGCGCTGCGTCCCTGGGCGCCTGGCAAAGCGCTGCGTGCCTTCGCCGCCTCGCCGCCTAGCAAGGCGCCCTAGCCCGGCGACCACGATCAAATGGCTGCGTGCCTTCGCTGCCTCGTGCCTTAGCAAAGCGCCGTGTCCCTTCGGCGCTCCCACGGCGTTTGCTAAGCGGCGAGGCGGCGAAGGGACGCAGCGGTGTGTGAGGCGGCGAAGGCAAGCAGCGCTTTGCTAGGCGGCGAGGCGGCGAAGGCACGAAGCGGTTCGGGAGGCGGTGAAGGGACAGGGCGCTTTGCTAGGCGGCGAGGGCGAGAAGGCACGCAGCGCTTTCTTAGGAGGCCAGGCGGCGAAGGCACGCGCTGCTTTGCCAGGCGCCGAAGGCACAACGCGGTGTGTGAGGCGGCGAAGGCACGCACTGCTTTGCCAGCCGCCGAAGGCACGCAGCGCTTTGCTAGGCTGCAATGCGGCGAGGCGCCGAACGCAGGCACTTCTTTGCTAGGCGCCCAAGGAACACGGCGCTTTGCTTGACGGCGACGGCACGCGCAGCTTTGCTAGGCGCCGAAGGGAGACGGCGCTTTGCTAGGCAGCGAGGCGGCGAAGGCACAAAGCGATTTGCTCTGCCCTCATTCGCTGCCTCGCACAATAGCTAACCACTGTGCATGTTGGCTGTCTCACAAACAAGCAGCCTGCTGCGTCTCTTCGCTGCCTCGCCAACTAACAAAGTGCTGCCTCGCTTCGCCTCCAGGCGAAAAAGTCATCCGCCATGCCACTGCGCCACCTGGTGCACAAGCAAAGTGCTGCATCTCTTCGCTGCCTCGCACAAAGAGCAAGCACTGTGCATGGTCGCTGTGTCACAAACAAGGAGACTGCTGCATCTCTTCGCTGCCTCGCCAACAAGCAAACCGCTGCATCTCTTCGCTGCCTCGCCAACAAGCAAAGCACTCGATCTGCTCGCCGCCTCGCCAGCATGCAAAGCGCCGCGTCTCTTGGCCGCCTCGCAAACTAAACGCTGCATCTGTTCACTGCCTCGCCAAAAAGCAGAGCGCTGCGTCTATTCGCTGAGTGGCAGAAAGCAAAGCACGGCGCCTGTTCGCTGCCTGGCCAAGAAGCAAAGCGCTCCATCTCTTCGCTGCCTCGCAAACGAAGGAAGCGCTGCGTGCCTTGGGCGCCTAGCAAAGCAGCGCGTGCCTTGGCCGCCTGGCCGCCTCAGAAAGCGCTGCGTGCCTTCTCGCCCTCGCCGCCTAGCAAAGCGCCGTGTGCCTTCGCCGCCTCCCCAATCGCTTCGTGCCTTCGCCGCCTAGCAAAGCGCCTAGCAAAGCGTCCTCAGCCTTCGCTGCCTAGCAAAGCGTCCTCAGCCTTCGCCGCCTAGCAAAGCACTGTGTGCCCTCGCCGCCTGCTAGAGCGCTGCGTGCCTTCGGCGCCTGGCAAAGCGCTGAGTGCCTTCGGCGCCTGGCAAAGCACTGCGTGCCCTCGCCGAGCGCTGCGTCCCTGGGCGCCTGGCAAAGCGCTGCGTGCCTTCGCCGCCTCGCCGCCTAGCAAGGCGCCCTAGCCCGTCGAGCACGATCAAATGGCTGCGTGCCTTCGCTGCTTCGTGCCTTAGCAAAGCGCCACGTGCCTTCGGCGCCTACAAAAGCGCCGTGTCCCTTCAGCGCTCCCACGGCGTTTGCTAAGCAGCGAGGCGGCGAAGGGACGCAGCGGTGTGTGAGGCGGCGAAGGCAAGCAGCGCTTTGCTAGGCGGCGAGGCGGCGAAGGCACGAAGCGGTTCGGGAGGCGGTGAAGGGACAGGGCGCTTTGTTGGGCGGCGAGGGCGAAAAGGCACGCAGCGCTTTCTTAGGCGGCGAAGGCACGCGCTGCTTTGCTAGGCGCCGAAGGAACAGGGCGCTTTGTAGGCGGCGACGGCACGCGCAGCTTTGCTAGGCGGCGAGGCGGCGAAGGCACACGGCGCTTTGCTGGGCGGCGAGGGCGAGAAGGCACGCAGCGCTTTCTTAGGAGGCCAGGCGGCGAAGGCACGCGCTGCTTTGCCAGGCGCCGAAGGCACAACGCGGTGTGTGAGGCGGCGAAGGCACGCACTGCTTTGCCAGCCGCCGAAGGCACGCAGCGCTTTGCTAGGCTGCAATGCGGCGAGGCGCCGAACGCAGGCACTTCTTTGCTAGGCGCCCAAGGAACACGGCGCTTTGCTTGACGGCGACGGCACGCGCAGCTTTGCTAGGCGCCCAAGGCAGACGACGCTTTGCTAGGCAGCGAGGCGGCGAACGCACAAAGCGATTTGCTCGGCGGTCATTCGCTGCCTCGCACAATAGCTAACCACTGTGCATGTTGGCTGTCTCACAAACAAGCAGCCTGCTGCGTCTCTTCGCTGCCTCGCCAACTAACAAAGTGCTGCCTCGCTTCGCCTCCAGGCGAAAAAGTCATCCGCCATGCCACTGCGCCACCTGGTGCACAAGCAAAGTGCTGCATCTCTTCGCTGCCTCGCACAAAGAGCAAGCACTGTGCATGGTCGCTGTGTCACAAACAAGGAGACTGCTGCATCTCTTCGCTGCCTCGCCAACAAGCAAAGCACTCGATCTGCTCGCCGCCTCGCCAGCATGCAAAGCGCCGCGTCTCTTGGCCGCCTCGCAAACTAAACGCTGCATCTGTTCACTGCCTCGCCAAAAAGCAGAGCGCTGCGTCTATTCGCTGAGTGGCAGAAAGCAAAGCACGGCGCCTGTTCGCTGCCTGGCCAACAAGCAAAGCGCTCCATCTCTTCGCTGCCTCGCAAACGAAGGAAGCGCTGCGTGCCTTGGGCGCCCAGCAAAGCAGCGCGTGCCTTGGCCGCCTCGCCGCCTCAGAAAGCGCTGCGTGCCTTCTCGCCCTCGCCGCCTAGCAAAGCGCCGTGTGCCTTCGCCGCCTCCCCAATCGCTTCGTGCCTTCGCCGCCTAGCAAAGCGCCTAGCAAAGCGTCCTCAGCCTTCGCTGCCTAGCAAAGCGTCCTCAGCCTTCGCCGCCTAGCAAAGCACTGAGTGCCCTCGCCGCCTGCTAGAGCGCTGCGTGCCTTCGGCGCCTGGCAAAGCACTGCGTGCCCTCGCCGAGCGCTGCGTCCCTGGGCGCCTGGCAAAGCGCTGCGTGCCTTCGGGGCCTCGCCGCCTAGCAAGGCGCCCTAGCCCGGCGACCACGATCAAATGGCTGCGTGCCTTCGCTGCCTCGTGCCTTAGCAAAGCGCCGTGTCCCTTCGGCGCTCCCACGGCGTTTGCTAAGCGGCGAGGCGGCGAAGGGACGCAGCGGTGTGTGAGGCGGCGAAGGCAAGCAGCGCTTTGCTAGGCGGCGAGGCGGCGAAGGCACGAAGCGGTTCGGGAGGCGGTGAAGGGACAGGGCGCTTTGTTGGGCGGCGAGGGCGAAAAGGCACGCAGCGCTTTCTTAGGCGGCGAAGGCACGCGCTGCTTTGCTAGGCGCCGAAGGAACACGGCGCTTTGTAGGCGGCGACGGCACGCGGAGCTTTGCTAGGCGGCGAGGCGGCGAAGGCACACGGCGCTTTGCTAGGCGGCGAGGGCGAGAAGGCACGCAGCGCTTTCTTAGGAGGCCAGGCGGCGAAGGCACGCGCTGCTTTGCCAGGCGCCGAAGGCACAACGCGGTGTGTGAGGCGGCGAAGGCACGCACTGCTTTGCCAGCCGCCGAAGGCACGCAGCGCTTTGCTAGGCTGCAATGCGGCGAGGCGCCGAACGCAGGCACTTCTTTGCTAGGCGCCCAAGGAACACGGCGCTTTGCTTGACGGCGACGGCACGCGCAGCTTTGCTAGGCGCCGAAGGGAGACGGCGCTTTGCTAGGCAGCGAGGCGGCGAAGGCACAAAGCGATTTGCTCTGCCCTCATTCGCTGCCTCGCACAATAGCTAACCACTGTGCATGTTGGCTGTCTCACAAACAAGCAGCCTGCTGCGTCTCTTCGCTGCCTCGCCAACTAACAAAGTGCTGCCTCGCTTCGCCTCCAGGCGAAAAAGTCATCCGCCATGCCACTGCGCCACCTGGTGCACAAGCAAAGTGCTGCATCTCTTCGCTGCCTCGCACAAAGAGCAAGCACTGTGCATGGTCGCTGTGTCACAAACAAGGAGACTGCTGCATCTCTTCGCTGCCTCGCCAACAAGCAAACCGCTGCATCTCTTCGCTGCCTCGCCAACAAGCAAAGCACTCGATCTGCTCGCCGCCTCGCCAGCATGCAAAGCGCCGCGTCTCTTGGCCGCCTCGCAAACTAAACGCTGCATCTGTTCACTGCCTCGCCAAAAAGCAGAGCGCTGCGTCTATTCGCTGAGTGGCAGAAAGCAAAGCACGGCGCCTGTTCGCTGCCTGGCCAAGAAGCAAAGCGCTCCATCTCTTCGCTGCCTCGCAAACGAAGGAAGCGCTGCGTGCCTTGGGCGCCTAGCAAAGCAGCGCGTGCCTTGGCCGCCTCGCCGCCTCAGAAAGCGCTGCGTGCCTTCTCGCCCTCGCCGCCTAGCAAAGCGCCGTGTGCCTTCGCCGCCTCCCCAATCGCTTCGTGCCTTCGCCGCCTAGCAAAGCGCCTAGCAAAGCGTCCTCAGCCTTCGCTGCCTAGCAAAGCGTCCTCAGCCTTCGCCGCCTAGCAAAGCACTGTGTGCCCTCGCCGCCTGCTAGAGCGCTGCGTGCCTTCGGCGCCTGGCAAAGCGCTGAGTGCCTTCGGCGCCTGGCAAAGCACTGCGTGCCCTCGCCGAGCGCTGCGTCCCTGGGCGCCTGGCAAAGCGCTGCGTGCCTTCGCCGCCTCGCCGCCTAGCAAGGCGCCCTAGCCCGTCGAGCACGATCAAATGGCTGCGTGCCTTCGCTGCTTCGTGCCTTAGCAAAGCGCCACGTGCCTTCGGCGCCTACAAAAGCGCCGTGTCCCTTCAGCGCTCCCACGGCGTTTGCTAAGCAGCGAGGCGGCGAAGGGACGCAGCGGTGTGTGAGGCGGCGAAGGCAAGCAGCGCTTTGCTAGGCGGCGAGGCGGCGAAGGCACGAAGCGGTTCGGGAGGCGGTGAAGGGACAGGGCGCTTTGTTGGGCGGCGAGGGCGAAAAGGCACGCAGCGCTTTCTTAGGCGGCGAAGGCACGCGCTGCTTTGCTAGGCGCCGAAGGAACAGGGCGCTTTGTAGGCGGCGACGGCACGCGGAGCTTTGCTAGGCGGCGAGGCGGCGAAGGCACACGGCGCTTTGCTGGGCGGCGAGGGCGAGAAGGCACGCAGCGCTTTCTTAGGAGGCCAGGCGGCGAAGGCACGCGCTGCTTTGCCAGGCGCCGAAGGCACAACGCGGTGTGTGAGGCGGCGAAGGCACGCACTGCTTTGCCAGCCGCCGAAGGCACGCAGCGCTTTGCTAGGCTGCAATGCGGCGAGGCGCCGAACGCAGGCACTTCTTTGCTAGGCGCCCAAGGAACACGGCGCTTTGCTTGACGGCGACGGCACGCGCAGCTTTGCTAGGCGCCCAAGGCAGACGACGCTTTGCTAGGCAGCGAGGCGGCGAACGCACAAAGCGATTTGCTCGGCGGTCATTCGCTGCCTCGCACAATAGCTAACCACTGTGCATGTTGGCTGTCTCACAAACAAGCAGCCTGCTGCGTCTCTTCGCTGCCTCGCCAACTAACAAAGTGCTGCCTCGCTTCGCCTCCAGGCGAAAAAGTCATCCGCCATGCCACTGCGCCACCTGGTGCACAAGCAAAGTGCTGCATCTCTTCGCTGCCTCGCACAAAGAGCAAGCACTGTGCATGGTCGCTGTGTCACAAACAAGGAGACTGCTGCATCTCTTCGCTGCCTCGCCAACAAGCAAAGCACTCGATCTGCTCGCCGCCTCGCCAGCATGCAAAGCGCCGCGTCTCTTGGCCGCCTCGCAAACTAAACGCTGCATCTGTTCACTGCCTCGCCAAAAAGCAGAGCGCTGCGTCTATTCGCTGAGTGGCAGAAAGCAAAGCACGGCGCCTGTTCGCTGCCTGGCCAAGAAGCAAAGCGCTCCATCTCTTCGCTGCCTCGCAAACGAAGGAAGCGCTGCGTGCCTTGGGCGCCTAGCAAAGCAGCGCGTGCCTTGGCCGCCTCGCCGCCTCAGAAAGCGCTGCGTGCCTTCTCGCCCTCGCCGCCTAGCAAAGCGCCGTGTGCCTTCGCCGCCTCCCCAATCGCTTCGTGCCTTCGCCGCCTAGCAAAGCGCCTAGCAAAGCGTCCTCAGCCTTCGCTGCCTAGCAAAGCGTCCTCAGCCTTCGCCGCCTAGCAAAGCACTGTGTGCCCTCGCCGCCTGCTAGAGCGCTGCGTGCCTTCGGCGCCTGGCAAAGCACTGCGTGCCCTCGCCCAGCGCTGCGTCCCTGGGCGCCTGGCAAAGCGCTGCGTGCCTTCGGGGCCTCGCCGCCTAGCAAGGCGCCCGAGCCCGGCGACCACGATCAAATGGCTGCGTGCCTTCGCTGCCTCGGTGCTTAGCAAAGCGCCACGTGCCTTCGGCGCCTACAAAAGCGCCGTGTCCCTTCGGCGCTCCCACGGCGTTTGCTAAGCGGCGAGGCGGCGAAGGGACGCAGCGGTGTGTGAGGCGGCGAAGGCAAGCAGCGCTTTGCTAGGCGGCGAGGCGGCGAAGGGACGAAGCGGTTCGGGAGGCGGTGAAGGGACAGGGCGCTTTGTTGGGCGGCGAGGGCGAAAAGGCACGCAGCGCTTTCTTAGGCGGCGAAGGCACGCGCTGCTTTGCTAGGCGCCGAAGGAACAGGGCGCTTTGTAGGCGGCGACGGCACGCGCAGCTTTGCTAGGCGGCGAGGCGGCGAAGGGACAGGGCGCTTTGCTAGGCGGCGAGGGCGAGAAGGCACGCAGCGCTTTCTTAGGAGGCCAGGCGGCGAAGGCACGCGCTGCTTTGCCAGGCGCCGAAGGCACAACGCGGTGTGTGAGGCGGCGAAGGCACGCACTGCTTTGCCAGCCGCCGAAGGCACGCAGCGCTTTGCTAGGCTGCGATGCGGCGAGGCGCCGAACGCAGGCACTTCTTTGCTAGGCGCCCAAGGAACACGGCGCTTTGCTTGACGGCGACGGCACGCGCAGCTTTGCTAGGCGCCCAAGGCAGACGACGCTTTGCTAGGCAGCGAGGCGGCGAACGCACAAAGCCATTTGCTCTGCCCTCATTCGCTGCCTCGCACAATAGCTAACCACTGTGCATGTTGGCTGTCTCACAAACAAGCAGCCTGCTGCGTCTCTTCGCTGCCTCGCCAACTAACAAAGTGCTGCCTCGCTTCGCCTCCAGGCGAAAAAGTCATCCGCCATGCCACTGCGCCACCTGGTGCACAAGCAAAGTGCTGCATCTCTTCGCTGCCTCGCACAAAGAGCAAGCACTGTGCATGGTCGCTGTGTCACAAACAAGGAGACTGCTGCATCTCTTCGCTGCCTCGCCAACAAGCAAAGCACTCGATCTGCTCGCCGCCTCGCCAGCATGCAAAGCGCCGCGTCTCTTGGCCGCCTCGCAAACTAAACGCTGCATCTGTTCACTGCCTCGCCAAAAAGCAGAGCGCTGCGTGTATTCGCTGAGTGGCAGAAAGCAAAGCACGGCGCCTGTTCGCTGCCTGGCCAAGAAGCAAAGCGCTCCATCTCTTCGCTGCCTCGCAAACGAAGGAAACGCTGCGTGCCTTCGGCGCCTAGCAAAGCAGCGCGTGCCTTGGCCGCCTGGCCGCCTCAGAAAGCGCTGCGTGCCTTCTCGCCCTCGCCGCCTAGCAAAGCGCCGTGTGCCTTCGCCGCCTCCCCAATCGCTTCGTGCCTTCGCCGCCTAGCAAAGCGCCTAGCAAAGCGTCCTCAGCCTTCGCTGCCTAGCAAAGCTGCACGTCCGCTCGCCGCCTAGCAAAGCACAGTGTGCCCTCGCCGCCTGCTAGAGCGCTGCGTGCCTTCGGCGCCTGGCAAAGCGCTGAGTGCCTTCGGCGCCTGGCAAAGCACTGCGTGCCTTCGGCGCCTCGCCGCCTAGCAAGGCGCCCTAGCCCGTCGAGCACGATCAAATGGCTGCGTGCCTTCGCTGCCTCGGTGCTTAGCAAAGCGCCACGTGCCTTCGGCGCCTACAAAAGCGCCGTGTGCCTTCGGCGCTCCCACGGCGTTTGCTAAGCAGCGAGGCGGCGAAGGGACGCAGCGGTGTGTGAGGCGGCGAAGGCAAGCAGCGCTTTGCTAGGCGGCGAGGCGGCGAAGGCACGAAGCGGTTCGGGAGGCGGTGAAGGGACAGGGCGCTTTGTTGGGCGGCGAGGGCGAAAAGGCACGCAGCGCTTTCTTAGGCGGCGAAGGCACGCGCTGCTTTGCTAGGCGCCGAAGGAACAGGGCGCTTTGTAGGCGGCGACGGCACGCGCAGCTTTGCTAGGCGGCGAGGCGGCGAAGGCACACGGCGCTTTGCTGGGCGGCGAGGGCGAGAAGGCACGCAGCGCTTTCTTAGGAGGCCAGGCGGCGAAGGCATGCGCTGCTTTGCCAGCCGCCGAAGGCACGCAGCGCTTTGCTAGGCTGCGATGCGGCGAGGCGCCGAACGCAGGCACTTCTTTGCTAGGCGCCCAAGGAACACGGCGCTTTGCTTGACGGCGACGGCACGCGCAGCTTTGCTAGGCGCCCAAGGCAGACGACGCTTTGCTAGGCAGCGAGGCGGCGAACGCACAAAGCCATTTGCTCTGCCCTCATTCGCTGCCTCGCACAAGAGCTAACCACTGTGCATGTTGGCTGTCTCACAAACAAGCAGCCTGCTGCGTCTCTTCGCTGCCTCGCCAACTAACAAAGTGCTGCCTCGCTTCGCCTCCAGGCGAAAAAGTCATCCGCCATGCCACTGCGCCACCTGGTGCACAAGCAAAGTGCTGCATCTCTTCGCTGCCTCGCACAAAGAGCAAGCACTGTGCATGGTCGCTGTGTCACAAACAAGGAGACTGCTGCATCTCTTCGCTGCCTCGCCAACAAGCAAACCGCTGCATCTCTTCGCTGCCTCGCCAACAAGCAAAACACTCGATCTGCTCGCCGCCTCGCCAGCATGCAAAGCGCCGCGTCTCTTGGCCGCCTCGCAAACTAAACGCTGCATCTGTTCACTGCCTCGCCAAAAAGCAGAGCGCTCCGTCTATTCGCTGAGTGGCAGAAAGCAAAGCACGGCGCCTGTTCGCTGCCTGGCCAACAAGCAAAGCGCTCCATCTCTTCGCTGCCTCGCAAACGAAGGAAGCGCTGCGTGCCTTGGGCGCCTAGCAAAGCAGCGCGTGCCTTGGCCGCCTCGCCGCCTCAGAAAGCGCTGCGTGCCTTCTCGCCCTCGCCGCCTAGCAAAGCGCCGTGTGCCTTCGCCGCCTCCCCAATCGCTTCGTGCCTTCGCCGCCTAGCAAAGCGCCTAGCAAAGCGTCCTCAGCCTTCGCTGCCTAGCAAAGCGTCCTCAGCCTTCGCCGCCTAGCAAAGCACTGTGTGCCCTCGCCGCCTGCTAGAGCGCTGCGTGCCTTCGGCGCCTGGCAAAGCGCTGAGTGCCTTCGGCGCCTGGCAAAGCACTGCGTGCCCTCGCCGAGCGCTGCGTCCCTGGGCGCCTGGCAAAGCGCTGCGTGCCTTCGCCGCCTCGCCGCCTAGCAAGGCGCCCTAGCCCGGCGACCACGATCAAATGGCTGCGTGCCTTCGCTGCCTCGTGCCTTAGCAAAGCGCCGTGTCCCTTCGGCGCTCCCACGGCGTTTGCTAAGCGGCGAGGCGGCGAAGGGACGCAGCGGTGTGTGAGGCGGCGAAGGCAAGCAGCGCTTTGCTAGGCGGCGAGGCGGCGAAGGCACGAAGCGGTTCGGGAGGCGGTGAAGGGACAGGGCGCTTTGCTAGGCGGCGAGGGCGAGAAGGCACGCAGCGCTTTCTTAGGAGGCCAGGCGGCGAAGGCACGCGCTGCTTTGCCAGGCGCCGAAGGCACAACGCGGTGTGTGAGGCGGCGAAGGCACGCACTGCTTTGCCAGCCGCCGAAGGCACGCAGCGCTTTGCTAGGCTGCAATGCGGCGAGGCGCCGAACGCAGGCACTTCTTTGCTAGGCGCCCAAGGAACACGGCGCTTTGCTTGACGGCGACGGCACGCGCAGCTTTGCTAGGCGCCGAAGGGAGACGGCGCTTTGCTAGGCAGCGAGGCGGCGAAGGCACAAAGCGATTTGCTCTGCCCTCATTCGCTGCCTCGCACAATAGCTAACCACTGTGCATGTTGGCTGTCTCACAAACAAGCAGCCTGCTGCGTCTCTTCGCTGCCTCGCCAACTAACAAAGTGCTGCCTCGCTTCGCCTCCAGGCGAAAAAGTCATCCGCCATGCCACTGCGCCACCTGGTGCACAAGCAAAGTGCTGCATCTCTTCGCTGCCTCGCACAAAGAGCAAGCACTGTGCATGGTCGCTGTGTCACAAACAAGGAGACTGCTGCATCTCTTCGCTGCCTCGCCAACAAGCAAACCGCTGCATCTCTTCGCTGCCTCGCCAACAAGCAAAGCACTCGATCTGCTCGCCGCCTCGCCAGCATGCAAAGCGCCGCGTCTCTTGGCCGCCTCGCAAACTAAACGCTGCATCTGTTCACTGCCTCGCCAAAAAGCAGAGCGCTGCGTCTATTCGCTGAGTGGCAGAAAGCAAAGCACGGCGCCTGTTCGCTGCCTGGCCAAGAAGCAAAGCGCTCCATCTCTTCGCTGCCTCGCAAACGAAGGAAGCGCTGCGTGCCTTGGGCGCCTAGCAAAGCAGCGCGTGCCTTGGCCGCCTGGCCGCCTCAGAAAGCGCTGCGTGCCTTCTCGCCCTCGCCGCCTAGCAAAGCGCCGTGTGCCTTCGCCGCCTCCCCAATCGCTTCGTGCCTTCGCCGCCTAGCAAAGCGCCTAGCAAAGCGTCCTCAGCCTTCGCTGCCTAGCAAAGCGTCCTCAGCCTTCGCCGCCTAGCAAAGCACTGTGTGCCCTCGCCGCCTGCTAGAGCGCTGCGTGCCTTCGGCGCCTGGCAAAGCGCTGAGTGCCTTCGGCGCCTGGCAAAGCACTGCGTGCCCTCGCCGAGCGCTGCGTCCCTGGGCGCCTGGCAAAGCGCTGCGTGCCTTCGCCGCCTCGCCGCCTAGCAAGGCGCCCTAGCCCGTCGAGCACGATCAAATGGCTGCGTGCCTTCGCTGCTTCGTGCCTTAGCAAAGCGCCACGTGCCTTCGGCGCCTACAAAAGCGCCGTGTCCCTTCAGCGCTCCCACGGCGTTTGCTAAGCAGCGAGGCGGCGAAGGGACGCAGCGGTGTGTGAGGCGGCGAAGGCAAGCAGCGCTTTGCTAGGCGGCGAGGCGGCGAAGGCACGAAGCGGTTCGGGAGGCGGTGAAGGGACAGGGCGCTTTGTTGGGCGGCGAGGGCGAAAAGGCACGCAGCGCTTTCTTAGGCGGCGAAGGCACGCGCTGCTTTGCTAGGCGCCGAAGGAACAGGGCGCTTTGTAGGCGGCGACGGCACGCGCAGCTTTGCTAGGCGGCGAGGCGGCGAAGGCACACGGCGCTTTGCTGGGCGGCGAGGGCGAGAAGGCACGCAGCGCTTTCTTAGGAGGCCAGGCGGCGAAGGCACGCGCTGCTTTGCCAGGCGCCGAAGGCACAACGCGGTGTGTGAGGCGGCGAAGGCACGCACTGCTTTGCCAGCCGCCGAAGGCACGCAGCGCTTTGCTAGGCTGCAATGCGGCGAGGCGCCGAACGCAGGCACTTCTTTGCTAGGCGCCCAAGGAACACGGCGCTTTGCTTGACGGCGACGGCACGCGCAGCTTTGCTAGGCGCCCAAGGCAGACGACGCTTTGCTAGGCAGCGAGGCGGCGAACGCACAAAGCGATTTGCTCGGCGGTCATTCGCTGCCTCGCACAATAGCTAACCACTGTGCATGTTGGCTGTCTCACAAACAAGCAGCCTGCTGCGTCTCTTCGCTGCCTCGCCAACTAACAAAGTGCTGCCTCGCTTCGCCTCCAGGCGAAAAAGTCATCCGCCATGCCACTGCGCCACCTGGTGCACAAGCAAAGTGCTGCATCTCTTCGCTGCCTCGCACAAAGAGCAAGCACTGTGCATGGTCGCTGTGTCACAAACAAGGAGACTGCTGCATCTCTTCGCTGCCTCGCCAACAAGCAAAGCACTCGATCTGCTCGCCGCCTCGCCAGCATGCAAAGCGCCGCGTCTCTTGGCCGCCTCGCAAACTAAACGCTGCATCTGTTCACTGCCTCGCCAAAAAGCAGAGCGCTGCGTCTATTCGCTGAGTGGCAGAAAGCAAAGCACGGCGCCTGTTCGCTGCCTGGCCAACAAGCAAAGCGCTCCATCTCTTCGCTGCCTCGCAAACGAAGGAAGCGCTGCGTGCCTTGGGCGCCCAGCAAAGCAGCGCGTGCCTTGGCCGCCTCGCCGCCTCAGAAAGCGCTGCGTGCCTTCTCGCCCTCGCCGCCTAGCAAAGCGCCGTGTGCCTTCGCCGCCTCCCCAATCGCTTCGTGCCTTCGCCGCCTAGCAAAGCGCCTAGCAAAGCGTCCTCAGCCTTCGCTGCCTAGCAAAGCGTCCTCAGCCTTCGCCGCCTAGCAAAGCACTGTGTGCCCTCGCCGCCTGCTAGAGCGCTGCGTGCCTTCGGCGCCTGGCAAAGCACTGCGTGCCCTCGCCCAGCGCTGCGTCCCTGGGCGCCTGGCAAAGCGCTGCGTGCCTTCGGGGCCTCGCCGCCTAGCAAGGCGCCCGAGCCCGGCGACCACGATCAAATGGCTGCGTGCCTTCGCTGCCTCGGTGCTTAGCAAAGCGCCACGTGCCTTCGGCGCCTACAAAAGCGCCGTGTCCCTTCGGCGCTCCCACGGCGTTTGCTAAGCGGCGAGGCGGCGAAGGGACGCAGCGGTGTGTGAGGCGGCGAAGGCAAGCAGCGCTTTGCTAGGCGGCGAGGCGGCGAAGGGACGAAGCGGTTCGGGAGGCGGTGAAGGGACAGGGCGCTTTGTTGGGCGGCGAGGGCGAAAAGGCACGCAGCGCTTTCTTAGGCGGCGAAGGCACGCGCTGCTTTGCTAGGCGCCCAAGGAACAGGGCGCTTTGTAGGCGGCGACGGCACGCGCAGCTTTGCTAGGCGGCGAGGCGGCGAAGGGACAGGGCGCTTTGCTAGGCGGCGAGGGCGAGAAGGCACGCAGCGCTTTCTTAGGAGGCCAGGCGGCGAAGGCACGCGCTGCTTTGCCAGGCGCCGAAGGCACAACGCGGTGTGTGAGGCGGCGAAGGCACGCACTGCTTTGCCAGCCGCCGAAGGCACGCAGCGCTTTGCTAGGCTGCGATGCGGCGAGGCGCCGAACGCAGGCACTTCTTTGCTAGGCGCCCAAGGAACACGGCGCTTTGCTTGACGGCGACGGCACGCGCAGCTTTGCTAGGCGCCCAAGGCAGACGACGCTTTGCTAGGCAGCGAGGCGGCGAACGCACAAAGCCATTTGCTCTGCCCTCATTCGCTGCCTCGCACAATAGCTAACCACTGTGCATGTTGGCTGTCTCACAAACAAGCAGCCTGCTGCGTCTCTTCGCTGCCTCGCCAACTAACAAAGTGCTGCCTCGCTTCGCCTCCAGGCGAAAAAGTCATCCGCCATGCCACTGCGCCACCTGGTGCACAAGCAAAGTGCTGCATCTCTTCGCTGCCTCGCACAAAGAGCAAGCACTGTGCATGGTCGCTGTGTCACAAACAAGGAGACTGCTGCATCTCTTCGCTGCCTCGCCAACAAGCAAAGCACTCGATCTGCTCGCCGCCTCGCCAGCATGCAAAGCGCCGCGTCTCTTGGCCGCCTCGCAAACTAAACGCTGCATCTGTTCACTGCCTCGCCAAAAAGCAGAGCGCTGCGTGTATTCGCTGAGTGGCAGAAAGCAAAGCACGGCGCCTGTTCGCTGCCTGGCCAAGAAGCAAAGCGCTCCATCTCTTCGCTGCCTCGCAAACGAAGGAAGCGCTGCGTGCCTTCGGCGCCTAGCAAAGCAGCGCGTGCCTTGGCCGCCTGGCCGCCTCAGAAAGCGCTGCGTGCCTTCTCGCCCTCGCCGCCTAGCAAAGCGCCGTGTGCCTTCGCCGCCTCCCCAATCGCTTCGTGCCTTCGCCGCCTAGCAAAGCGCCTAGCAAAGCGTCCTCAGCCTTCGCTGCCTAGCAAAGCTGCACGTCCGCTCGCCGCCTAGCAAAGCACTGTGTGCCCTCGCCGCCTGCTAGAGCGCTGCGTGCCTTCGGCGCCTGGCAAAGCGCTGAGTGCCTTCGGCGCCTGGCAAAGCACTGCGTGCCTTCGGCGCCTCGCCGCCTAGCAAGGCGCCCTAGCCCGTCGAGCACGATCAAATGGCTGCGTGCCTTCGCTGCCTCGGTGCTTAGCAAAGCGCCACGTGCCTTCGGCGCCTACAAAAGCGCCGTGTGCCTTCGGCGCTCCCACGGCGTTTGCTAAGCAGCGAGGCGGCGAAGGGATGCAGCGGTGTGTGAGGCGGCGAAGGCAAGCAGCGCTTTGCTAGGCGGCGAGGCGGCGAAGGGACGAAGCGGTTCGGGAGGCGGTGAAGGGACAGGGCGCTTTGTTGGGCGGCGAGGGCGAAAAGGCACGCAGCGCTTTCTTAGGCGGCGAAGGCACGCGCTGCTTTGCTAGGCGCCGAAGGAACACGGCGCTTTGTAGGCGGCGACGGCACGCGCAGCTTTGCTAGGCGGCGAGGCGGCGAAGGCACACGGCGCTTTGCTAGGCGGCGAGGGCGAAAAGGCACGCAGCGCTTTCTTAGGAGGCCAGGCGGCGAAGGCATGCGCTGCTTTGCCAGCCGCCGAAGGCACGCAGCGCTTTGCTAGGCTGCGATGCGGCGAGGCGCCGAACGCAGGCACTTCTTTGCTAGGCGCCCAAGGAACACGGCGCTTTGCTTGACGGCGACGGCACGCGCAGCTTTGCTAGGCGCCCAAGGCAGACGACGCTTTGCTAGGCAGCGAGGCGGCGAACGCACAAAGCCATTTGCTCTGCCCTCATTCGCTGCCTCGCACAATAGCTAACCACTGGGCATGTTGGCTGTCTCACAAACAAGCAGCCTGCTGCGTCTCTTCGCTGCCTCGCCAACTAACAAAGTGCTGCCTCGCTTCGCCTCCAGGCGAAAAAGTCATCCGCCATGCCACTGCGCCACCTGGTGCACAAGCAAAGTGCTGCATCTCTTCGCTGCCTCGCACAAAGAGCAAGCACTGTGCATGGTCGCTGTGTCACAAACAAGGAGACTGCTGCATCTCTTCGCTGCCTCGCCAACAAGCAAACCGCTGCATCTCTTCGCTGCCTCGCCAACAAGCAAAACACTCGATCTGCTCGCCGCCTCGCCAGCATGCAAAGCGCCGCGTCTCTTGGCCGCCTCGCAAACTAAACGCTGCATCTGTTCACTGCCTCGCCAAAAAGCAGAGCGCTGCGTGTATTCGCTGAGTGGCAGAAAGCAAAGCACGGCGCCTGTTCGCTGCCTGGCCAAGAAGCAAAGCGCTCCATCTCTTCGCTGCCTCGCAAACGAAGGAAGCGCTGCGTGCCTTGGGCGCCTAGCAAAGCAGCGCGTGCCTTGGCCGCCTCGCCGCCTCAGAAAGCGCTGCGTGCCTTCTCGCCCTCGCCGCCTAGCAAAGCGCCGTGTGCCTTCGCCGCCTCCCCAATCGCTTCGTGCCTTCGCCGCCTAGCAAAGCGCCTAGCAAAGCGTCCTCAGCCTTCGCTGCCTAGCAAAGCGTCCTCAGCCTTCGCCGCCTAGCAAAGCACTGTGTGCCCTCGCCGCCTGCTAGAGCGCTGCGTGCCTTCGGCGCCTGGCAAAGCGCTGAGTGCCTTGGGCGCCTGGCAAAGCACTGCGTGCCCTCGCCGAGCGCTGCGTCCCTGGGCGCCTGGCAAAGCGCTGCGTGCCTTCGCCGCCTCGCCGCCTAGCAAGGCGCCCTAGCCCGGCGACCACGATCAAATGGCTGCGTGCCTTCGCTGCCTCGTGCCTTAGCAAAGCGCCGTGTCCCTTCGGCGCTCCCACGGCGTTTGCTAAGCGGCGAGGCGGCGAAGGGACGCAGCGGTGTGTGAGGCGGCGAAGGCAAGCAGCGCTTTGCTAGGCGGCGAGGCGGCGAATGCACGAAGCGGTTCGGGAGGCGGTGAAGGGACAGGGCGCTTTGTTGGGCGGCGAGGGCGAAAAGGCACGCAGCGCTTTCTTAGGCGGCGACGGCACGCGCTGCTTTGCTAGGCGCCGAAGGAACAGGGCGCTTTGTAGGCGGCGACGGCACGCGGAGCTTTGCTAGGCGGCGAGGGCGAGAAGGCACGCAGCGCTTTCTTAGGAGGCCAGGCGGCGAAGGCACGCGCTGCTTTGCCAGGCGCCGAAGGCACAACGCGGTGTGTGAGGCGGCGAAGGCACGCACTGCTTTGCCAGCCGCCGAAGGCACGCAGCGCTTTGCTAGGCTGCAATGCGGCGAGGCGCCGAACGCAGGCACTTCTTTGCTAGGCGCCCAAGGAACACGGCGCTTTGCTTGACGGCGACGGCACGCGCAGCTTTGCTAGGCGCCCAAGGCAGACGACGCTTTGCTAGGCAGCGAGGCGGCGATTGCACAAAGCCATTTGCTCTGCCCTCATTCGCTGCCTCGCACAATAGCTAACCACTGTGCATGTTGGCTGTCTCACAAACAAGCAGCCTGCTGCGTCTCTTCGCTGCCTCGCCAACTAACAAAGTGCTGCCTCGCTTCGCCTCCAGGCGAAAAAGTCATCCGCCATGCCACTGCGCCACCTGGTGCACAAGCAAAGTGCTGCATCTCTTCGCTGCCTCGCACAAAGAGCAAGCACTGTGCATGGTCGCTGTGTCACAAACAAGGAGACTGCTGCATCTCTTCGCTGCCTCGCCAACAAGCAAAGCACTCGATCTGCTCGCCGCCTCGCCAGCATGCAAAGCGCCGCGTCTCTTGGCCGCCTCGCAAACTAAACGCTGCATCTGTTCACTGCCTCGCCAAAAAGCAGAGCGCTCCGTCTATTCGCTGAGTGGCAGAAAGCAAAGCACGGCGCCTGTTCGCTGCCTGGCCAAGAAGCAAAGCGCTCCATCTCTTCGCTGCCTCGCAAACGAAGGAAGCGCTGCGTGCCTTGGGCGCCTAGCAAAGCAGCGCGTGCCTTGGCCGCCTGGCCGCCTCAGAAAGCGCTGCGTGCCTTCTCGCCCTCGCCGCCTAGCAAAGCGCCGTGTGCCTTCGCCGCCTCCCCAATCGCTTCGTGCCTTCGCCGCCTAGCAAAGCGCCTAGCAAAGCGTCCTCAGCCTTCGCTGCCTAGCAAAGCTCCACGTCCGCTCGCCGCCTAGCAAAGCACTGTGTGCCCTCGCCGCCTGCTAGAGCGCTGCGTGCCTTCGGCGCCTGGCAAAGCGCTGAGTGCCTTCGGCGCCTGGCAAAGCACTGCGTGCCCTCGCCGAGCGCTGCGTCCCTGGGCGCCTGGCAAAGCGCTGCGTGCCTTCGGCGCCTCGCCGCCTAGCAAGGCGCCCGAGCCCGGCGACCACGATCAAATGGCTGCGTGCCTTCGCTGCCTCGGTGCTTAGCAAAGCGCCACGTGCCTTCGGCGCCTACAAAAGCGCCGTGTCCCTTCGGCGCTCCCACGGCGTTTGCTAAGCGGCGAGGCGGCGAAGGGACGCAGCGGTGTGTGAGGCGGCGAAGGCAAGCAGCGCTTTGCTAGGCGGCGAGGCGGCGAAGGGACGAAGCGGTTCGGGAGGCGGTGAAGGGACAGGGCGCTTTGTTGGGCGGCGAGGGCGAAAAGGCACGCAGCGCTTTCTTAGGCGGCGAAGGCACGCGCTGCTTTGCTAGGCGCCGAAGGAACAGGGCGCTTTGTAGGCGGCGACGGCACGCGCAGCTTTGCTAGGCGGCGAGGCGGCGAAGGGACAGGGCGCTTTGCTAGGCGGCGAGGGCGAGAAGGCACGCAGCGCTTTCTTAGGAGGCCAGGCGGCGAAGGCACGCGCTGCTTTGCCAGGCGCCGAAGGCACAACGCGGTGTGTGAGGCGGCGAAGGCACGCACTGCTTTGCCAGCCGCCGAAGGCACGCAGCGCTTTGCTAGGCTGCGATGCGGCGAGGCGCCGAACGCAGGCACTTCTTTGCTAGGCGCCCAAGGAACACGGCGCTTTGCTTGACGGCGACGGCACGCGCAGCTTTGCTAGGCGCCCAAGGCAGACGACGCTTTGCTAGGCAGCGAGGCGGCGAACGCACAAAGCCATTTGCTCTGCCCTCATTCGCTGCCTCGCACAATAGCTAAGCACTGTGCATGTTGGCTGTCTCACAAACAAGCAGCCTGCTGCGTCTCTTCGCTGCCTCGCCAACTAACAAAGTGCTGCCTCGCTTCGCCTCCAGGCGAAAAAGTCATCCGCCATGCCACTGCGCCACCTGGTGCACAAGCAAAGTGCTGCATCTCTTCGCTGCCTCGCACAAAGAGCAAGCACTGTGCATGGTCGCTGTGTCACAAACAAGGAGACTGCTGCATCTCTTCGCTGCCTCGCCAACAAGCAAAGCACTCGATCTGCTCGCCGCCTCGCCAGCATGCAAAGCGCCGCGTCTCTTGGCCGCCTCGCAAACTAAGCGCTGCATCTGTTCACTGCCTCGCCAAAAAGCAGAGCGCTGCGTCTATTCGCTGAGTGGCAGAAAGCAAAGCACGGCGCCTGTTCGCTGCCTGGCCAAGAAGCAAAGCGCTCCATCTCTTCGCTGCCTCGCAAACGAAGGAAGCGCTGCGTGCCTTGGGCGCCTAGCAAAGCAGCGCGTGCCTTGGCCGCCTGGCCGCCTCAGAAAGCGCTGCGTGCCTTCTCGCCCTCGCCGCCTAGCAAAGCGCCGTGTGCCTTCGCCGCCTCCCCAATCGCTTCGTGCCTTCGCCGCCTAGCAAAGCGCCTAGCAAAGCGTCCTCAGCCTTCGCTGCCTAGCAAAGCTCCACGTCCGCTCGCCGCCTAGCAAAGCACTGTGTGCCCTCGCCGCCTGCTAGAGCGCTGCGTGCCTTCGGCGCCTGGCAAAGCGCTGAGTGCCTTCGGCGCTTGGCAAAGCACTGCGTGCCCTCGCCGAGCGCTGCGTCCCTGGGCGCCTGGCAAAGCGCTGCGTGCCTTCGCCGCCTCGCCGCCTAGCAAGGCGCCCGAGGCCGTCGAGCACGATCAAATGGCTGCGTGCCTTCGCTGCCTCGGTGCTTAGCAAAGCGCCACGTGCCTTCGGCGCCTACAAAAGCGCCGTGTCCCTTCGGCGCTCCTACGGCGTTTGCTAAGCGGCGAGGCGGCGAAGGGATGCAGCGGTGTGTGAGGCGGCGAAGGCAAGCAGCGCTTTGCTAGGCGGCGAGGCGGCGAAGGCACGAAGCGGTTCGGGAGGCGGTGAAGGGACAGGGCGCTTTGTTGGGCGGCGAGGGCGAAAAGGCACGCAGCGCTTTCTTAGGCGGCGACGGCACGCGCTGCTTTGCTAGGCGCCCAAGGAACACGGCGCTTTGTAGGCGGCGACGGCACGCGGCGCTTTGCTAGGCGGCGATTCGGCGAAGGGACACGGCGCTTTGCTAGGCGGCGAGGGCGAGAAGGCACGCAGCGCTTTCTTAGGAGGCCAGGCGGCGAAGGCACGCGCTGCTTTGCCAGGCGCCGAAGGCACAACGCGGTGTGTGAGGCGGCGAAGGCACGCACTGCTTTGCCAGCCGCCGAAGGCACGCAGCGCTTTGCTAGGCTGCGATGCGGCGAGGCGCCGAACGCAGGCACTTCTTTGCTAGGCGCCCAAGGAACACGGCGCTTTGCTTGACGGCGACGGCACGCGCAGCTTTGCTAGGCGCCCAAGGCAGACGACGCTTTGCTAGGCAGCGAGGCGGCGAACGCACAAAGCCATTTGCTCTGCCCTCATTCGCTGCCTCGCACAATAGCTAAGCACTGTGCATGTTGGCTGTCTCACAAACAAGCAGCCTGCTGCGTCTCTTCGCTGCCTCGCCAACTAACAAAGTGCTGCCTCGCTTCGCCTCCAGGCGAAAAAGTCATCCGCCATGCCACTGCGCCACCTGGTGCACAAGCAAAGTGCTGCATCTCTTCGCTGCCTCGCACAAAGAGCAAGCACTGTGCATGGTCGCTGTGTCACAAACAAGGAGACTGCTGCATCTCTTCGCTGCCTCGCCAACAAGCAAAGCACTCGATCTGCTCGCCGCCTCGCCAGCATGCAAAGCGCCGCGTCTCTTGGCCGCCTCGCAAACTAAGCGCTGCATCTGTTCACTGCCTCGCCAAAAAGCAGAGCGCTGCGTCTATTCGCTGAGTGGCAGAAAGCAAAGCACGGCGCCTGTTCGCTGCCTGGCCAAGAAGCAAAGCGCTCCATCTCTTCGCTGCCTCGCAAACGAAGGAAGCGCTGCGTGCCTTGGGCGCCTAGCAAAGCAGCGCGTGCCTTGGCCGCCTGGCCGCCTCAGAAAGCGCTGCGTGCCTTCTCGCCCTCGCCGCCTAGCAAAGCGCCGTGTGCCTTCGCCGCCTCCCCAATCGCTTCGTGCCTTCGCCGCCTAGCAAAGCGCCTAGCAAAGCGTCCTCAGCCTTCGCTGCCTAGCAAAGCTGCACGTCCGCTCGCCGCCTAGCAAAGCACTGTGTGCCCTCGCCGCCTGCTAGAGCGCTGCGTGCCTTCGGCGCCTGGCAAAGCGCTGAGTGCCTTCGGCGCCTGGCAAAGCACTGCGTGCCTTCGGCGCCTCGCCGCCTAGCAAGGCGCCCTAGCCCGTCGAGCACGATCAAATGGCTGCGTGCCTTCGCTGCCTCGGTGCTTAGCAAAGCGCCACGTGCCTTCGGCGCCTACAAAAGCGCCGTGTGCCTTCGGCGCTCCCACGGCGTTTGCTAAGCAGCGAGGCGGCGAAGGGACGCAGCGGTGTGTGAGGCGCCGAAGGCAAGCAGCGCTTTGCTAGGCGGCGAGGCGGCGAAGGGACGAAGCGGTTCGGGAGGCGGTGAAGGGACAGGGCGCTTTGTTGGGCGGCGAGGGCGAAAAGGCACGCAGCGCTTTCTTAGGCGGCGAAGGCACGCGCTGCTTTGCTAGGCGCCGAAGGAACAGGGCGCTTTGTAGGCGGCGACGGCACGCGCAGCTTTGCTAGGCGGCGAGGCGGCGAAGGCACACGGCGCTTTGCTGGGCGGCGAGGGCGAAAAGGCACGCAGCGCTTTCTTAGGAGGCCAGGCGGCGAAGGCATGCGCTGCTTTGCCAGCCGCCGAAGGCACGCAGCGCTTTGCTAGGCTGCGATGCGGCGAGGCGCCGAACGCAGGCACTTCTTTGCTAGGCGCCCAAGGAACACGGCGCTTTGCTTGACGGCGACGGCACGCGCAGCTTTGCTAGGCGCCCAAGGCAGACGACGCTTTGCTAGGCAGCGAGGCGGCGAACGCACAAAGCCATTTGCTCTGCCCTCATTCGCTGCCTCGCACAATAGCTAAGCACTGTGCATGTTGGCTGTCTCACAAACAAGCAGCCTGCTGCGTCTCTTCGCTGCCTCGCCAACTAACAAAGTGCTGCCTCGCTTCGCCTCCAGGCGAAAAAGTCATCCGCCATGCCACTGCGCCACCTGGTGCACAAGCAAAGTGCTGCATCTCTTCGCTGCCTCGCACAAAGAGCAAGCACTGTGCATGGTCGCTGTGTCACAAACAAGGAGACTGCTGCATCTCTTCGCTGCCTCGCCAACAAGCAAAACACTCGATCTGCTCGCCGCCTCGCCAGCATGCAAAGCGCCGCGTCTCTTGGCCGCCTCGCAAACTAAACGCTGCATCTGTTCACTGCCTCGCCAAAAAGCAGAGCGCTGCGTCTATTCGCTGAGTGGCAGAAAGCAAAGCACGGCGCCTGTTCGCTGCCTGGCCAAGAAGCAAAGCGCTCCATCTCTTCGCTGCCTCGCAAACGAAGGAAGCGCTGCGTGCCTTGGGCGCCTAGCAAAGCAGCGCGTGCCTTGGCCGCCTGGCCGCCTCAGAAAGCGCTGCGTGCCTTCTCGCCCTCGCCGCCTAGCAAAGCGCCGTGTGCCTTCGCCGCCTCCCCAATCGCTTCGTGCCTTCGCCGCCTAGCAAAGCGCCTAGCAAAGCGTCCTCAGCCTTCGCTGCCTAGCAAAGCTCCACGTCCGCTCGCCGCCTAGCAAAGCACTGTGTGCCCTCGCCGCCTGCTAGAGCGCTGCGTGCCTTCGGCGCCTGGCAAAGCGCTGAGTGCCTTCGGCGCCTGGCAAAGCACTGCGTGCCCTCGCCGAGCGCTGCGTCCCTGGGCGCCTGGCAAAGCGCTGCGTGCCTTCGCCGCCTCGCCGCCTAGCAAGGCGCCCGAGCCCGGCGACCACGATCAAATGGCTGCGTGCCTTCGCTGCCTCGGTGCTTAGCAAAGCGCCACGTGCCTTCGGCGCCTACAAAAGCGCCGTGTCCCTTCGGCGCTCCCACGGCGTTTGCTAAGCGGCGAGGCGGCGAAGGGACGCAGCGGTGTGTGAGGCGGCGAAGGCAAGCAGCGCTTTGCTAGGCGGCGAGGCGGCGAAGGGACGAAGCGGTTCGGGAGGCGGTGAAGGGACAGGGCGCTTTGTTGGGCGGCGAGGGCGAAAAGGCACGCAGCGCTTTCTTAGGCGGCGAAGGCACGCGCTGCTTTGCTAGGCGCCGAAGGAACAGGGCGCTTTGTAGGCGGCGACGGCACGCGCAGCTTTGCTAGGCGGCGAGGCGGCGAAGGGACAGGGCGCTTTGCTAGGCGGCGAGGGCGAGAAGGCACGCAGCGCTTTCTTAGGAGGCCAGGCGGCGAAGGCACGCGCTGCTTTGCCAGGCGCCGAAGGCACAACGCGGTGTGTGAGGCGGCGAAGGCACGCACTGCTTTGCCAGCCGCCGAAGGCACGCAGCGCTTTGCTAGGCTGCGATGCGGCGAGGCGCCGAACGCAGGCACTTCTTTGCTAGGCGCCCAAGGAACACGGCGCTTTGCTTGACGGCGACGGCACGCGCAGCTTTGCTAGGCGCCCAAGGCAGACGACGCTTTGCTAGGCAGCGAGGCGGCGAACGCACAAAGCCATTTGCTCTGCCCTCATTCGCTGCCTCGCACAATAGCTAAGCACTGTGCATGTTGGCTGTCTCACAAACAAGCAGCCTGCTGCGTCTCTTCGCTGCCTCGCCAACTAACAAAGTGCTGCCTCGCTTCGCCTCCAGGCGAAAAAGTCATCCGCCATGCCACTGCGCCACCTGGTGCACAAGCAAAGTGCTGCATCTCTTCGCTGCCTCGCACAAAGAGCAAGCACTGTGCATGGTCGCTGTGTCACAAACAAGGAGACTGCTGCATCTCTTCGCTGCCTCGCCAACAAGCAAAGCACTCGATCTGCTCGCCGCCTCGCCAGCATGCAAAGCGCCGCGTCTCTTGGCCGCCTCGCAAACTAAGCGCTGCATCTGTTCACTGCCTCGCCAAAAAGCAGAGCGCTGCGTCTATTCGCTGAGTGGCAGAAAGCAAAGCACGGCGCCTGTTCGCTGCCTGGCCAAGAAGCAAAGCGCTCCATCTCTTCGCTGCCTCGCAAACGAAGGAAGCGCTGCGTGCCTTGGGCGCCTAGCAAAGCAGCGCGTGCCTTGGCCGCCTGGCCGCCTCAGAAAGCGCTGCGTGCCTTCTCGCCCTCGCCGCCTAGCAAAGCGCCGTGTGCCTTCGCCGCCTCCCCAATCGCTTCGTGCCTTCGCCGCCTAGCAAAGCGCCTAGCAAAGCGTCCTCAGCCTTCGCTGCCTAGCAAAGCTCCACGTCCGCTCGCCGCCTAGCAAAGCACTGTGTGCCCTCGCCGCCTGCTAGAGCGCTGCGTGCCTTCGGCGCCTGGCAAAGCGCTGAGTGCCTTCGGCGCTTGGCAAAGCACTGCGTGCCCTCGCCGAGCGCTGCGTCCCTGGGCGCCTGGCAAAGCGCTGCGTGCCTTCGCCGCCTCGCCGCCTAGCAAGGCGCCCGAGGCCGTCGAGCACGATCAAATGGCTGCGTGCCTTCGCTGCCTCGGTGCTTAGCAAAGCGCCACGTGCCTTCGGCGCCTACAAAAGCGCCGTGTCCCTTCGGCGCTCCTACGGCGTTTGCTAAGCGGCGAGGCGGCGAAGGGATGCAGCGGTGTGTGAGGCGGCGAAGGCAAGCAGCGCTTTGCTAGGCGGCGAGGCGGCGAAGGCACGAAGCGGTTCGGGAGGCGGTGAAGGGACAGGGCGCTTTGTTGGGCGGCGAGGGCGAAAAGGCACGCAGCGCTTTCTTAGGCGGCGACGGCACGCGCTGCTTTGCTAGGCGCCCAAGGAACACGGCGCTTTGTAGGCGGCGACGGCACGCGGCGCTTTGCTAGGCGGCGATTCGGCGAAGGGACACGGCGCTTTGCTAGGCGGCGAGGGCGAGAAGGCACGCAGCGCTTTCTTAGGAGGCCAGGCGGCGAAGGCACGCGCTGCTTTGCCAGGCGCCGAAGGCACAACGCGGTGTGTGAGGCGGCGAAGGCACGCACTGCTTTGCCAGCCGCCGAAGGCACGCAGCGCTTTGCTAGGCTGCGATGCGGCGAGGCGCCGAACGCAGGCACTTCTTTGCTAGGCGCCCAAGGAACACGGCGCTTTGCTTGACGGCGACGGCACGCGCAGCTTTGCTAGGCGCCCAAGGCAGACGACGCTTTGCTAGGCAGCGAGGCGGCGAACGCACAAAGCCATTTGCTCTGCCCTCATTCGCTGCCTCGCACAATAGCTAAGCACTGTGCATGTTGGCTGTCTCACAAACAAGCAGCCTGCTGCGTCTCTTCGCTGCCTCGCCAACTAACAAAGTGCTGCCTCGCTTCGCCTCCAGGCGAAAAAGTCATCCGCCATGCCACTGCGCCACCTGGTGCACAAGCAAAGTGCTGCATCTCTTCGCTGCCTCGCACAAAGAGCAAGCACTGTGCATGGTCGCTGTGTCACAAACAAGGAGACTGCTGCATCTCTTCGCTGCCTCGCCAACAAGCAAAGCACTCGATCTGCTCGCCGCCTCGCCAGCATGCAAAGCGCCGCGTCTCTTGGCCGCCTCGCAAACTAAGCGCTGCATCTGTTCACTGCCTCGCCAAAAAGCAGAGCGCTGCGTCTATTCGCTGAGTGGCAGAAAGCAAAGCACGGCGCCTGTTCGCTGCCTGGCCAAGAAGCAAAGCGCTCCATCTCTTCGCTGCCTCGCAAACGAAGGAAGCGCTGCGTGCCTTGGGCGCCTAGCAAAGCAGCGCGTGCCTTGGCCGCCTGGCCGCCTCAGAAAGCGCTGCGTGCCTTCTCGCCCTCGCCGCCTAGCAAAGCGCCGTGTGCCTTCGCCGCCTCCCCAATCGCTTCGTGCCTTCGCCGCCTAGCAAAGCGCCTAGCAAAGCGTCCTCAGCCTTCGCTGCCTAGCAAAGCTGCACGTCCGCTCGCCGCCTAGCAAAGCACTGTGTGCCCTCGCCGCCTGCTAGAGCGCTGCGTGCCTTCGGCGCCTGGCAAAGCGCTGAGTGCCTTCGGCGCCTGGCAAAGCACTGCGTGCCTTCGGCGCCTCGCCGCCTAGCAAGGCGCCCTAGCCCGTCGAGCACGATCAAATGGCTGCGTGCCTTCGCTGCCTCGGTGCTTAGCAAAGCGCCACGTGCCTTCGGCGCCTACAAAAGCGCCGTGTGCCTTCGGCGCTCCCACGGCGTTTGCTAAGCAGCGAGGCGGCGAAGGGACGCAGCGGTGTGTGAGGCGCCGAAGGCAAGCAGCGCTTTGCTAGGCGGCGAGGCGGCGAAGGGACGAAGCGGTTCGGGAGGCGGTGAAGGGACAGGGCGCTTTGTTGGGCGGCGAGGGCGAAAAGGCACGCAGCGCTTTCTTAGGCGGCGAAGGCACGCGCTGCTTTGCTAGGCGCCGAAGGAACAGGGCGCTTTGTAGGCGGCGACGGCACGCGCAGCTTTGCTAGGCGGCGAGGCGGCGAAGGCACACGGCGCTTTGCTGGGCGGCGAGGGCGAAAAGGCACGCAGCGCTTTCTTAGGAGGCCAGGCGGCGAAGGCATGCGCTGCTTTGCCAGCCGCCGAAGGCACGCAGCGCTTTGCTAGGCTGCGATGCGGCGAGGCGCCGAACGCAGGCACTTCTTTGCTAGGCGCCCAAGGAACACGGCGCTTTGCTTGACGGCGACGGCACGCGCAGCTTTGCTAGGCGCCCAAGGCAGACGACGCTTTGCTAGGCAGCGAGGCGGCGAACGCACAAAGCCATTTGCTCTGCCCTCATTCGCTGCCTCGCACAATAGCTAAGCACTGTGCATGTTGGCTGTCTCACAAACAAGCAGCCTGCTGCGTCTCTTCGCTGCCTCGCCAACTAACAAAGTGCTGCCTCGCTTCGCCTCCAGGCGAAAAAGTCATCCGCCATGCCACTGCGCCACCTGGTGCACAAGCAAAGTGCTGCATCTCTTCGCTGCCTCGCACAAAGAGCAAGCACTGTGCATGGTCGCTGTGTCACAAACAAGGAGACTGCTGCATCTCTTCGCTGCCTCGCCAACAAGCAAAACACTCGATCTGCTCGCCGCCTCGCCAGCATGCAAAGCGCCGCGTCTCTTGGCCGCCTCGCAAACTAAACGCTGCATCTGTTCACTGCCTCGCCAAAAAGCAGAGCGCTGCGTCTATTCGCTGAGTGGCAGAAAGCAAAGCACGGCGCCTGTTCGCTGCCTGGCCAAGAAGCAAAGCGCTCCATCTCTTCGCTGCCTCGCAAACGAAGGAAGCGCTGCGTGCCTTGGGCGCCTAGCAAAGCAGCGCGTGCCTTGGCCGCCTGGCCGCCTCAGAAAGCGCTGCGTGCCTTCTCGCCCTCGCCGCCTAGCAAAGCGCCGTGTGCCTTCGCCGCCTCCCCAATCGCTTCGTGCCTTCGCCGCCTAGCAAAGCGCCTAGCAAAGCGTCCTCAGCCTTCGCTGCCTAGCAAAGCTCCACGTCCGCTCGCCGCCTAGCAAAGCACTGTGTGCCCTCGCCGCCTGCTAGAGCGCTGCGTGCCTTCGGCGCCTGGCAAAGCGCTGAGTGCCTTCGGCGCCTGGCAAAGCACTGCGTGCCCTCGCCGAGCGCTGCGTCCCTGGGCGCCTGGCAAAGCGCTGCGTGCCTTCGCCGCCTCGCCGCCTAGCAAGGCGCCCGAGCCCGGCGACCACGATCAAATGGCTGCGTGCCTTCGCTGCCTCGGTGCTTAGCAAAGCGCCACGTGCCTTCGGCGCCTACAAAAGCGCCGTGTCCCTTCGGCGCTCCCACGGCGTTTGCTAAGCGGC
Source organism: Apteryx mantelli (assembly GCF_036417845.1). NCBI lineage: Eukaryota > Metazoa > Chordata > Aves > Apterygiformes > Apterygidae > Apteryx > Apteryx mantelli. The sequence continues at coordinate 10,028,444 of NC_090001.1, read as the reverse complement.
GAGGCGGCGAAGGGACGCAGCGGTGTGTGAGGCGGCGAAGGCAAGCAGCGCTTTGCTAGGCGGCGAGGCGGCGAAGGGACGAAGCGGTTCGGGAGGCGGTGAAGGGACAGGGCGCTTTGTTGGGCGGCGAGGGCGAAAAGGCACGCAGCGCTTTCTTAGGCGGCGAAGGCACGCGCTGCTTTGCTAGGCGCCGAAGGAACAGGGCGCTTTGTAGGCGGCGACGGCACGCGGCGCTTTGCTAGGCGGCGATTCGGCGAAGGGACAGGGCGCTTTGCTAGGCGGCGAGGGCGAGAAGGCACGCAGCGCTTTCTTAGGAGGCCAGGCGGCGAAGGCACGCGCTGCTTTGCCAGGCGCCGAAGGCACAACGCGGTGTGTGAGGCGGCGAAGGCACGCACTGCTTTGCCAGCCGCCGAAGGCACGCAGCGCTTTGCTAGGCTGCGATGCGGCGAGGCGCCGAACGCAGGCACTTCTTTGCTAGGCGCCCAAGGAACACGGCGCTTTGCTTGACGGCGACGGCACGCGCAGCTTTGCTAGGCGCCCAAGGCAGACGACGCTTTGCTAGGCAGCGAGGCGGCGAACGCACAAAGCCATTTGCTCTGCCCTCATTCGCTGCCTCGCACAAGAGCTAAGCACTGTGCATGTTGGCTGTCTCACAAACAAGCAGCCTGCTGCGTCTCTTCGCTGCCTCGCCAACTAACAAAGTGCTGCCTCGCTTCGCCTCCAGGCGAAAAAGTCATCCGCCATGCCACTGCGCCACCTGGTGCACAAGCAAAGTGCTGCATCTCTTCGCTGCCTCGCACAAAGAGCAAGCACTGTGCATGGTCGCTGTGTCACAAACAAGGAGACTGCTGCATCTCTTCGCTGCCTCGCCAACAAGCAAAGCACTCGATCTGCTCGCCGCCTCGCCAGCATGCAAAGCGCCGCGTCTCTTGGCCGCCTCGCAAACTAAACGCTGCATCTGTTCACTGCCTCGCCAAAAAGCAGAGCGCTCCGTCTATTCGCTGAGTGGCAGAAAGCAAAGCACGGCGCCTGTTCGCTGCCTGGCCAAGAAGCAAAGCGCTCCATCTCTTCGCTGCCTCGCAAACGAAGGAAGCGCTGCGTGCCTTGGGCGCCTAGCAAAGCAGCGCGTGCCTTGGCCGCCTGGCCGCCTCAGAAAGCGCTGCGTGCCTTCTCGCCCTCGCCGCCTAGCAAAGCGCCGTGTGCCTTCGCCGCCTCCCCAATCGCTTCGTGCCTTCGCCGCCTAGCAAAGCGCCTAGCAAAGCGTCCTCAGCCTTCGCTGCCTAGCAAAGCTCCACGTCCGCTCGCCGCCTAGCAAAGCACTGTGTGCCCTCGCCGCCTGCTAGAGCGCTGCGTGCCTTCGGCGCCTGGCAAAGCGCTGAGTGCCTTCGGCGCCTGGCAAAGCACTGCGTGCCCTCGCCGAGCGCTGCGTCCCTGGGCGCCTGGCAAAGCGCTGCGTGCCTTCGGCGCCTCGCCGCCTAGCAAGGCGCCCGAGCCCGGCGACCACGATCAAATGGCTGCGTGCCTTCGCTGCCTCGGTGCTTAGCAAAGCGCCACGTGCCTTCGGCGCCTACAAAAGCGCCGTGTCCCTTCGGCGCTCCCACGGCGTTTGCTAAGCGGCGAGGCGGCGAAGGGACGCAGCGGTGTGTGAGGCGGCGAAGGCAAGCAGCGCTTTGCTAGGCGGCGAGGCGGCGAAGGGACGAAGCGGTTCGGGAGGCGGTGAAGGGACAGGGCGCTTTGTTGGGCGGCGAGGGCGAAAAGGCACGCAGCGCTTTCTTAGGCGGCGAAGGCACGCGCTGCTTTGCTAGGCGCCGAAGGAACAGGGCGCTTTGTAGGCGGCGACGGCACGCGCAGCTTTGCTAGGCGGCGAGGCGGCGAAGGGACAGGGCGCTTTGCTAGGCGGCGAGGGCGAGAAGGCACGCAGCGCTTTCTTAGGAGGCCAGGCGGCGAAGGCACGCGCTGCTTTGCCAGGCGCCGAAGGCACAACGCGGTGTGTGAGGCGGCGAAGGCACGCACTGCTTTGCCAGCCGCCGAAGGCACGCAGCGCTTTGCTAGGCTGCGATGCGGCGAGGCGCCGAACGCAGGCACTTCTTTGCTAGGCGCCCAAGGAACACGGCGCTTTGCTTGACGGCGACGGCACGCGCAGCTTTGCTAGGCGCCCAAGGCAGACGACGCTTTGCTAGGCAGCGAGGCGGCGAACGCACAAAGCCATTTGCTCTGCCCTCATTCGCTGCCTCGCACAATAGCTAAGCACTGTGCATGTTGGCTGTCTCACAAACAAGCAGCCTGCTGCGTCTCTTCGCTGCCTCGCCAACTAACAAAGTGCTGCCTCGCTTCGCCTCCAGGCGAAAAAGTCATCCGCCATGCCACTGCGCCACCTGGTGCACAAGCAAAGTGCTGCATCTCTTCGCTGCCTCGCACAAAGAGCAAGCACTGTGCATGGTCGCTGTGTCACAAACAAGGAGACTGCTGCATCTCTTCGCTGCCTCGCCAACAAGCAAAGCACTCGATCTGCTCGCCGCCTCGCCAGCATGCAAAGCGCCGCGTCTCTTGGCCGCCTCGCAAACTAAGCGCTGCATCTGTTCACTGCCTCGCCAAAAAGCAGAGCGCTGCGTCTATTCGCTGAGTGGCAGAAAGCAAAGCACGGCGCCTGTTCGCTGCCTGGCCAAGAAGCAAAGCGCTCCATCTCTTCGCTGCCTCGCAAACGAAGGAAGCGCTGCGTGCCTTGGGCGCCTAGCAAAGCAGCGCGTGCCTTGGCCGCCTGGCCGCCTCAGAAAGCGCTGCGTGCCTTCTCGCCCTCGCCGCCTAGCAAAGCGCCGTGTGCCTTCGCCGCCTCCCCAATCGCTTCGTGCCTTCGCCGCCTAGCAAAGCGCCTAGCAAAGCGTCCTCAGCCTTCGCTGCCTAGCAAAGCTCCACGTCCGCTCGCCGCCTAGCAAAGCACTGTGTGCCCTCGCCGCCTGCTAGAGCGCTGCGTGCCTTCGGCGCCTGGCAAAGCGCTGAGTGCCTTCGGCGCTTGGCAAAGCACTGCGTGCCCTCGCCGAGCGCTGCGTCCCTGGGCGCCTGGCAAAGCGCTGCGTGCCTTCGCCGCCTCGCCGCCTAGCAAGGCGCCCGAGGCCGTCGAGCACGATCAAATGGCTGCGTGCCTTCGCTGCCTCGGTGCTTAGCAAAGCGCCACGTGCCTTCGGCGCCTACAAAAGCGCCGTGTCCCTTCGGCGCTCCTACGGCGTTTGCTAAGCGGCGAGGCGGCGAAGGGATGCAGCGGTGTGTGAGGCGGCGAAGGCAAGCAGCGCTTTGCTAGGCGGCGAGGCGGCGAAGGCACGAAGCGGTTCGGGAGGCGGTGAAGGGACAGGGCGCTTTGTTGGGCGGCGAGGGCGAAAAGGCACGCAGCGCTTTCTTAGGCGGCGACGGCACGCGCTGCTTTGCTAGGCGCCCAAGGAACACGGCGCTTTGTAGGCGGCGACGGCACGCGGCGCTTTGCTAGGCGGCGATTCGGCGAAGGGACACGGCGCTTTGCTAGGCGGCGAGGGCGAGAAGGCACGCAGCGCTTTCTTAGGAGGCCAGGCGGCGAAGGCACGCGCTGCTTTGCCAGGCGCCGAAGGCACAACGCGGTGTGTGAGGCGGCGAAGGCACGCACTGCTTTGCCAGCCGCCGAAGGCACGCAGCGCTTTGCTAGGCTGCGATGCGGCGAGGCGCCGAACGCAGGCACTTCTTTGCTAGGCGCCCAAGGAACACGGCGCTTTGCTTGACGGCGACGGCACGCGCAGCTTTGCTAGGCGCCCAAGGCAGACGACGCTTTGCTAGGCAGCGAGGCGGCGAACGCACAAAGCCATTTGCTCTGCCCTCATTCGCTGCCTCGCACAATAGCTAAGCACTGTGCATGTTGGCTGTCTCACAAACAAGCAGCCTGCTGCGTCTCTTCGCTGCCTCGCCAACTAACAAAGTGCTGCCTCGCTTCGCCTCCAGGCGAAAAAGTCATCCGCCATGCCACTGCGCCACCTGGTGCACAAGCAAAGTGCTGCATCTCTTCGCTGCCTCGCACAAAGAGCAAGCACTGTGCATGGTCGCTGTGTCACAAACAAGGAGACTGCTGCATCTCTTCGCTGCCTCGCCAACAAGCAAAGCACTCGATCTGCTCGCCGCCTCGCCAGCATGCAAAGCGCCGCGTCTCTTGGCCGCCTCGCAAACTAAGCGCTGCATCTGTTCACTGCCTCGCCAAAAAGCAGAGCGCTGCGTCTATTCGCTGAGTGGCAGAAAGCAAAGCACGGCGCCTGTTCGCTGCCTGGCCAAGAAGCAAAGCGCTCCATCTCTTCGCTGCCTCGCAAACGAAGGAAGCGCTGCGTGCCTTGGGCGCCTAGCAAAGCAGCGCGTGCCTTGGCCGCCTGGCCGCCTCAGAAAGCGCTGCGTGCCTTCTCGCCCTCGCCGCCTAGCAAAGCGCCGTGTGCCTTCGCCGCCTCCCCAATCGCTTCGTGCCTTCGCCGCCTAGCAAAGCGCCTAGCAAAGCGTCCTCAGCCTTCGCTGCCTAGCAAAGCTGCACGTCCGCTCGCCGCCTAGCAAAGCACTGTGTGCCCTCGCCGCCTGCTAGAGCGCTGCGTGCCTTCGGCGCCTGGCAAAGCGCTGAGTGCCTTCGGCGCCTGGCAAAGCACTGCGTGCCTTCGGCGCCTCGCCGCCTAGCAAGGCGCCCTAGCCCGTCGAGCACG